>NC_137457.1:211801721-212465730 GCF_964235325.1 Thermobia domestica | reverse complement strand
ACCGTAATCATTGGAAGGTTTACGGGGTTTGGGGATTTCAGGCTGAAGCCTAGCCAAATTTCAGGATTTCTTTTTTTAAAAAAATAATGTTAGTAAGTCCTATGTGTGTAAGCTTCAAGCCCCCCAAAACGTCCAGCGATTAAAAACAAACAAACAAACAAAAAAAACAAACAAACAAACAAAGAAAGAAAAAAAAGAAAAGAAAGAAAGAAAAAGCTAAGCCTTACTGAGTGAAGCGAATGAAGCGGATCCGCCATTGTTCGCAATTTATTTTCCGACAAGAAATTAATTCCAGCATCTACCTTTATAGGATATTTACCTAAAATTAGAAAGTAGGAGGTGCCAGTAGTAATAATTTCCTCTCTAAGCTATATTTTGGACCGGTGGAAAGTAACCCCTGATTAAAGGCTGAAGCCGCCTACTCCCAGTTTTATTTTTTCTATGTAAACTTTGAGTATTTCTTCGAAGATTATTCGCCAAAATACATCTCCAGGAGGAAAGTACAGAATAGAAGACTTTCGCAAGTATAAAAATTACATATGTTAATTAGTCTTGTTACATTGTATGTTCTAAATAAAAGAAAATTAAATCTTCGAATTTTACGTTCCACGCATATAGGCTAATGTGTAGGGTACAGAAGAGGGCGACGATGACATGAACGAAGAGGAGTAGTGATGAGCAAATGCAAGACTAAGACCAAGACCCAGGTGGTCTTGGTCTTGCACACCGAGTCTTGGTCTTGGTCTTGCACTGGCACACTTGATCTTGGTCTTGGTCTTGGTCTTGCATCGGGATTCCTGGTTTTGGTCTTGGTGAAGACTCTTGTAAAAACTGCAAGACAAAGACTCTTGCGCTCGTCACTAAAGAGGAGGAATGTAACAATAATAGGAGGAAACGGGACAATCCGAGAAAACTCACGCACGCGGTGTTTGTCAACCACAAAACCCATTTTGCACAAGCTGGGATCGAACCAGAGACTCCACTCGCAAGAGATGATCCCTCTACTACTGACTCACCGCGATCTAAATAAAGTTTTGATATAATCAGTGAGAGATGGATTATTCTTTCTTGCCTTGTTAAATATTAGCCACTTCTTTGTCCAAATATGTCTATTTCTTTATTCTTTTTCTCAACAACACAACATTGATAGTACCTGCATTTAAAACCATTGCTTCAAAAGTAATGTTTGAAGGACACTTCATGTTGTGCTAACTCTAGAATATTTTCTGCAAGCCTATGTAATTGGTTGTTTTTTAAGTCAATAATTTATTGAAGTAAAGTAATATTTAGGACGTTCAGAGGACAATGAATCCAAGTTCATTTTCAATAAAGTTCAATTTTGCTCAGCAAATTAATTTTATTTAAAAACCTAATGTCTTCGCAGTCAAGAGTCCGAAGTAAATGTAACTAAAACCATATGAAAGGGCATGGAATAGCTTCATATTGCAGCCGCTAGACAGAGGTGCCAGTGGGGCAGGAGGGCAGTCGCCCCACCCCCACTCTGAATTTTAGATTTTGGGACCAGTAAACCAGTTTTAGAAATATTTTGATAAGCGAAGTCCAACAGAAAACGGTTGGAGACAAATAAACATAATAAAAAGTGAAACAGGAAAATGACACGGGGCCACCCAAAACATCGCTTGGACAAAACCTCGCCGCCAAAACCTCGTGGGTCCTGAGATCAAGCCAACGTTCAAGAATTATCCAAACTTCAACACTCCCTTACGAGGAGTATTTTGCAACATACCTTCTTATGGTACAAGGAGAAGATTTGTACCAAAACGTAAAGGTTCTATGCTTAGTAGTTTTTTTTAGATCTGGAGAACGGCAAAATTCATTCAAGGCATTCCATTCCATTCCTCCTTAGGGCATGCATTTCGCAAAATATTGTCTTATCTGGAGCTAGTGCCCTTGTGGAGCAAGAAGATTTATACAAAATGTCAAGTTTCAAAACCTAATAAGTTTTGTAAATCTGGCGATAGAACATTCTACATTGAAGAAACCGTCGTGAAGAGGTTTTATCCTGACAACATTTTTTCCCAGGCGACACTACGTCTCGCTTAATTTAGACCAGGCGAGATTCTGTGTCGCACGATCATTACAACCAGGTTTTGGTTAGGCGAGATTTTGGGTATGGCGATATTTTGGGACGCGAGGTTATGGCAAGGCGAGGTTTTGGCCCGGCGAGATTTTGACCCGCGAGGTTTTGGGTGGCGAGGTTTTGGCCAGGCGAGGTTTTGGCCCCGCGAGGTTTTGGGCGGCGAGGTTTTGGCCAGGCGAGGTTTCGGCCCGGCGAGATTTTGTCCCGCGAGGTTTTGGGCAGTGAGGTCTTGGCCAGGCGAGGTTCCGGCCCGGCGAGATTTTGGGCCGCGAGGTTTTGGGAGGCGAGGTTTTGGTCCGCGAGGTTTTGTACCCAAGCCGTTCCCTCTGTCTTTACGGTGTATCTGAATTGCCACAACCAGGTAGTATGGTCGGATATACACACCAACAATTGACCTTCGCCTTATCTCCACTCGCATTCAACTCACGGTGTGAGGTCCAATTGAACACAGACATCCACGAAAAGGGACAGAACTTTCTTGGTTACCTTTATAGTTATGCACAAAAGTATAGCGTTTGGTCCCGGACAGTAGTTCTTGATTTAGCATAATAAAAACTATCTTGAATATAATTTATGGATAATAATAATAATAATAATAATAATAATAATAATAATAATAATAATAATAATAATAAGCTAAAATAGTGTTTTTAGTTTTCCAGAAGGAAACCAAAATTTTCCTTTCTTTCAGGCCTCAAAAACACTAGCAGCAACAAATTTTTTTGGCTTTGTACATTGTAGCTGCCCCCCCCTCAAAAACGACGGACCTCCCTACACAAACCTGCTGGCTACACCCCTGCCCATTTGATACGAGCTGCGATCGAACCAGATACCTCACGCACCAGAGATGAACCTTCTACTACTGAGCCATCACAATCTAAATAAAAATTTGATATAATCAGTGAAAGTTGGATTATCCTTCCTTGTCTAATATTAAAATCCTATTCCTTGTCCAAACATACCTATTTCTTTAGCGTCTTTTCTTTATTCTTTTTCTCAGCAATATAGCATTGGTAGTACCCCCCCTTAAAACTTTGCTTTCGATCGATCCATTCTGCAACTGCTTTCCTCAGCTTATATGCGTAAATTCATGCACAATGCATAAACTGCATGACGCGCATAAACTCACATCGTTAGTTTACGCGCGTAAACATACGGTAGTGTATAGCTGAGCTTATGTTGCAGACCGACATTAAACAGGTGTTTGCTTCAGGAATAAAATATAAGAAATGTATTCCAAGTCCAGATTATAACGACCTGCAAGATTTTAACCGCTATGCAAACGAAAATGAAGGAAAAGTGCATTCTGTACTATCTGAAGTGTATTATATTTATCCACTCGACGAATGTTTGACATCTGACCTGTGATCTCATTGTCGAAACATCTTTGGGAATGGAAATCCCATTTTTTCATACTTATTATCAGTGGTGTTTGAGGCTGGCATTTGTTTTTGTTTTGCAAATTCCATGGCCATTTTCTTTTTCTAATAGATCATAGAGTAAGGAAACTTCTTGACCCTACAAGGTAAGAAATTTATATATAGCAACTAATGTGAAGCTTACGTTCATAGAAAAGTCGAGCGAAATATGTATTATTTTAATTGTAGGTTCTTTAAATCTCAACAAACAAGAGTAGCTCTTAATAGTGTTAAATACATGTAACATAATTTTTTCTTAGCTTATTAATTTATATTACGAAACATTTTATTTATTCTTAAAAAAAAACAAAAAAAAAAAAACGACAGTTTTAGCAAGTTAATTTTACTGAATTCTTCTTGAGATCTTTAAATGTATTTTACGCGAAATTTAATTACTGCACTATGTAATTTTAATATTTATTTTTAAAAAACTGAAGCAATATTATATTTATATTTTAGAAAATTTGAAAGCAAGGGACACTTAAATATACAGAGTGTCCAATATACAATGCAACCCGGAGTTTGGGATAGAACTTTTGAACCTGAAGTAATACACGAATAATGGTTATACCAAAGTGAAGCTTTGTTCATGCATATATTTTTAAACTAGGAAGCAACGATTGAAGTACACTAGAAACCACACAGTGTTGCCAGATGTAACCAAAGGTGTATTTTTTTTTTTTTTTTTTTTTTTTTTTTGCAAAACATGTAAATTGACACATAACTCATATGTTTGGATGTTCTTCGTTAATTTTCAGTTTGTTTAGTTGGAGTAGCTTGGAAAGTATGGAGCAGAAAAAAGAATTTTTCATTTCCACCGATAACTAATCGGATGAGGCCTCTGTAAGGGGTAACTAGGGAAATCGTAGTTTTCATAAATTAACACTCTGAATTGGCAACTTTACTGATGTTTCAGTGCACCAAAAGATGTGTTAAGGATCTAATTACATTATGCAATTCCTGAAAACAATGAAAAACAAACTTTGAAATTATAATGAAATTTGTTTTTACTTATATGCATCCGGCAACACTGCTATTCATTTCTATGGGGCTATTTAAAGCAAGAGGCATATAAGAACAAATCTCGAACTATTCAAGACCTGGAAACGAACATTCGGGGTGCCATTGAGAACATTAACACTTCTAATCTTCGTAAAGTTGTTGCCAACCTGGTGAAACGTGTGAACCAGTGTTTGAATCAAAACAGAGGACACTCCCAGCATTCGCTGCAGAGCTGGTAACTCATTTCTGATAGTAGCAGTGTTACCGGGTGCATGTAAGTAAACGTTTTATCATGATAATTTCAAAGTTTGTTTTTCATTGTTTTCAGGAATTGAATAACGTAGACAGATCCTTAACACACCTTTTGATGCATTGAAACATCAGCAGTTGCCAATTCAGTGTGTTATTTTATGAAAAATACGATTTCCCTAGTAACCCCTTACAGGGGCCTCATCCGATTAGTTATCGGTGGAAATGAAAAAATCTTTTTTCTGCTCCATACTTTCCAAGCTACTCCAACTAAACAAACTGAAAATAAACGACAGAACATCCATACGTATAAGTTATGATTCAATTAACATATTTTGCAAAAAAAAAAAAAAAAAAAAAAAAAAAAAAAAGATTTACACCTTCGGTTACATGTAGCAACACTGTGTGGTTCCTAGTGTACTTCAATCTATGCTTCCTAGTTTAAATGTATATACATAAACAAGGCTTCATTTTGGTATAACCATTATTCGTGTATCACTTCAGGTTCAAAAGTTCTACTATCCCAAACTCCGCTTTGCATTGTATATTGGATACCCTGTATATACATACATACATACATACATACATACACACTTCCTTCCTTTAAAGTCTTTTTATTTTATTTTTTATTTATTATATTTTTTTTTCGAAATCTACTCTGAAACGATAGCATTCAGTTTGCCACTACTCGATTTTGGTGTTGTTTGTCACAATATTTTCATACGGATTTATCAGATCATATTACATTGAAGTTTAGCACATACCTAACGAAAAAGCTAAGGGTTACCAGGCATTTATATTCATATTGATTTAATGTGATTAAGTGGTATGTATTCTCGTCTTCTGGACAAATGAGGTATCGTATACTAATTGCTTAAAAAAAAAAAAAAAAGAACGCAAAACATCCTAAATTTTACGATAGCTTCGTCAATTGACATAATTGTTTAAATAGTAAGGTAGTTAGGGATCTCTTGCCTGTCAGATGTCAATTAACAGATTAATAATTTTTTTCTACAACAAGCAAGACTTTATTTTACATGAATTAAAGACCAAATACAAATTCAATTTATGCTCTTTCGCAGGAGACCAATTCGACAAGCTTGGAGCCTTATATAAATGACAGCGTTTTGGTACTAATGAAAAATACAACTTATGGTATAAATGTTAATTTTCGACCCATGTTGTGTAGATGCTGGTCGATTACTCGACGAGATGCTGGTTGGTTGCTGAGATGATCCTTGGTCCTCTCCCTTACCTTTTTATATTGTATAAATTTCCTCAGTCAGACCCTAAGGTTCTCCATAACAGCCTTGTTTGTTCACTTAATTACTTTTTACGCTACGTGACTGCCGGAGAACCTCATTAGTCCACGATAAGTGTGACTGTTTATTCAAAAATTCTTTTGTAACCTAATTTAAGTACACATACATTTTTTACATATAATTACTAGAAAACAATGCTAGTTATTTCACTAAACTTTTTTGATATATTCCTTTTTGCAATATGTTGAGCTAACTTTTTTTTTTTTTCAACTCATGTCATAGTTTCAATACAGTCCCCCACTGATGAGTAACTGTTCCTGAACATCACCGTAGTGTGTTCTTTTTTTTTTTTTTTTTTTCAACTACAGTTGTGTAATGAAACTATGACATGAATTGAGGATAGAAGTAAACAAATAGCTTCTTCCACCATACTTGGCGAAGTTCGGACATGCCATATTCATCCTCTACATTTGTATCGATTATCATCTTATTTTAATTTTTGTTATAACATGTTATTTCATTTTCCAGTGTACTCTTTGTTAGTACATGCTCTTCATTACCTAGTAGTTTGTGTGTATGCAACTCAAAAGTTGCAATTAATTTGTGATAGCAATTTGTGATAGCATAGCAATTACTGCCTTTACAGCTTACGGAAATGAACTTTTGAAACTGTACTCAAAATCTGAGTACATCATTCGTCGTTATAGGTATTATCTCGTAAGTATATGTTAACGTACACGCTGGGGATTCGCTCCTAGTGAGCAGACATGTTAGTGAAGGTGATTTTTAGGTGAATAAGCGCGTAATTGAAGATTTGTTTCAGCATTTGTTAATATGACTGGTTCTCCGTGTCATTGTCCGTGTCTGTATCATAGGTGTCCAAACTCGCGAGCCCGACGCTCGTGAGCTCGGCACTCACGCTCAACCGGGCTCGGGCTCAATAATTGAGCGCGAGCCCGAGTGAGCGCGAGCCCACTTGAGATTAGTGAGCGCGAGCCCCAGTGAGCGCGAACCCAATCGAGAGAAGTAAGTGCGAGCCCGAGTGAGCGCGAGCCCAGTTGAGGGAAGTGATCGCGAGCGCGAGTGAGCGCGAGCCCAATTAAGAGAAATGAGCGCGAGTGCGAATGAGCGCGAGCCCAGTTGGGAGAAGTGATCGCGAGCCCGAGTGAGCGCGAGCCCAGTTGGGAGAAGTGATCGCGAGCTCAAGTGAGCGCGAGCCCAGTTAGGAGAAGTGAGCGCGAGCCCGAGTGAGTGCGAGCCCAGTCCAGAGAGATGAGCGCGAGCCCGAGTGAGTGCGAGCCCAGTTAGGAGCAGTGAGCGCGAGCGCGAGTGAGCGCGAGCCCAGTCCAGAGAGATGAGCGCGAGCCCGAGTGAGTGCGAGCCC
The DNA here is from genome assembly GCF_964235325.1 of Thermobia domestica. Taxonomy (NCBI): domain Eukaryota; kingdom Metazoa; phylum Arthropoda; class Insecta; order Zygentoma; family Lepismatidae; genus Thermobia; species Thermobia domestica. The sequence continues at coordinate 212,458,314 of NC_137457.1, read as the reverse complement.
AGTTAGGAGAAGTGAGCGCGAGCGCGAGTGAGCGCGAGCCCAGTCCAGAGAGATGAGCGCGAGCCCGAGTGAGTGCGAGCTCAGTTGAGAGAAGTGAGCGCGAGCGCGAGCGAGCCCAATGGAAAATGGCCATCTATGGTCAAAACACTGCTTTCACTCTTCAGTAAAGGTCGTCATGAGACCCTCTCACACATCCTTCCTCATCTTTTTCATTCTTCTTGTCAATAATCTAGGCACTCAACGTGCACAAATTTTTCTGTACCCTAGTGACTGTACCACTGATATCACACTACCCAATGACAAAAACCAGTCATTTCAGCAAGCTGTCGTGTCGTCACACCTCTGTCATTTTGGATGATTTGATTAATGGTCTCCTTATTCACATCACTCACTACCGTCGATGGTCTACCGCATCGTGGATTGTCCAGTACAGAGAAATCACCTTCTTTAAACCTCTGCAACCACCGCTGGATACTGCTGTGATCCAATGTGTCTTTCCCATAAACAGGGAGTAACTTCCTGTGAATCAATGGGGCAGAGTCATCGCCGGTCTTGAAGAGGAACTCCATCACCGACCGTTGTCGCAACCTGACATCCATTATGGCTCAGGTCCATTATGACTCACCTGTCATAATGGCTACTTCACGGTCCATTATGACTCACCTGTAAACAAGAGAAAATACTTTTATATACCAACTTATAGCCAAATGTTCTAAGTATGTTCACAAAAAAAATCATTCTCCTCCTGCAACAAATATAAAAAATTAGAGACCACTGTGCACAACTTTTTGAACATCCTTGTATAAGTCAATTCTATTCTCCTTTTTTAAAATTTCAAATCAACACGCATTCTAATGGTTTGTTTATATTGAATTTCTTTTTAAAATTAAATTTGATTATTCAATTTTAAAATTATAATCATAAAATTTAATTTTCAGAAAGAAAAGTACGTTTAAATGGAGTTAAAGATGAAATCAGTAAAATCAAACCAATTGAATTCCAGCTAATTTCAAAGAGAAAAAAGAGAAAGTTCTATGTATAGAGTGTTAATTTTCATGGTTAACAACGTTTGGGAGGTGAATCCACTCATAGAAACAGGAAAAAATGCCAGTAAATATTTATTTGAATTCGTTTAGATTCAGAGTTACAGATCCCCGAAAGCATGGTAAGATGAACTTTAGAGGTGAATATGTCCAAAACTACCAGCCATTGAGCTGAAGCGCCATGTTCTCGTCTTAGACTTGTGACGTCCTTTATCCAAAAATACGTGATTCAGAATCTTTCAGTGGAGGCACAAGGGGTTCCTACACAGAAAGTGAGGGATTTCCGGATGTTTCGTTAGGATAGGTGAGTCCTATTCAGGACATATGAACGATGTCCCAGCAAGTAACAAAAATTCGCTGATAGAACATCGATATCTTGATCAAAATCAAGATGGCGAAGAGTTTATTTGTGTTGTGCATGCTTGCATAACTATCGAAGGGTATGATTATAATTGGTCAGGTGAAATTAAATAAAATCTTCAGTTTAATGCCTTACGATCATTCCCTGAGGATTAAAGGATATCGATATTTATGATATTTAATGATTTTGAAAGAATTAGCACAAAGACGATGTGCGAGAAAATGGGAGTTCCCCCCCCCCCAAAAAAAAAATACGGACACGATATTCTCTCACCACAAACTCACTTGCCCTGGTATTGAAAGTGGGATCCCTTCCAGTACAGGTGAATGTCCTATCATTAACTTACTATGTACTCCTTCATGCCTCTTCTCCGCAGCGGACAAAATTGACAACGCATGGGAGGTAATTACACATGAAATTAACAAAGCTGATTGTTTAACAAAAAGTTGAAAGGGTATGTTAAGGAGGTAGACATCGCGAAAAGCGTTGCTAAGTGAAGTTCCCGGACGTATAATCCAAAGAGAACTATAGGTGTGCTGTAACAGGAGGTCCACAAAATAACACATCATGGCCTGTTTAAATATGCCACGATCAGTCAAGATCAGACGTGTAAAATGAATCCCCGTGCACCACTCCCCGTCTCTGAATGATATTCTGAAGTTGTGCACATGTGCAATAGAGCCAAAACGAGGAATGCCTCAGAGACTGTGATAAAAGGGTCCGCAGTTGTCTCATTATACCGATCGCATCGACGAATCTGGTGTTGCCTAGTAAAGTTACATACGTCTGACATTTCTGAGATCTCTACGGCAGTTGCAATGACATGGGAATGAGGTCCCCGCGTATTACTATAGAATTTTCTAAATTATCTCGGCCCACAATAATAATAATAATAATAATAATAATAATAATAATAATAATAATAATAATAATAATAATAATAATAATACACTGCATTGGTATGCAGAAATTTTACTGGAAATAAATAAAAATTGGTAGGAATTATTATTATTATTATTATTAAAAATTGCAGAGATATGTTTAAAGTATCAAACCCTATTTTTCCCTTGTAATCAAATAAAGTACGGGCACTGTCCGTCAGTTGAGATGAGTAAGATACATTCATGTGTATGTGTAAATCGTCGCTCACACGAAAAGCGTTAGCCACGAACTGTCAAGCTTTGAGTGCAGATGTGAAGTAAGCGTTGGTCGGATCTGCAATTTGTGTCAAATGATGGAATGATTTGAGCAGCTCGTGTTTTTCAAGGTTTGTCAAGTAGAGATAATTAGCAGGAGCAAACAGTCGCCATGAGCTAACAGTCATGACATTCGGGGATGATGCCATGAACATATCATGGATCAAGAAATGGTATAACAGGTTCAAAGATGACCGCACATCAGTCAACAGTAAGCTATGCCTAGGTTGGCCCCCAATAAGCCTAAATGAGACTGTTGTGTACTTTGGTCAAGCAAAATCGTTGTATTATAGTCCAAAAAACTTGCTACCGAGTAGGGAATATGCATTGGATCTGCACTTTCATTTTTTAACCGAGGATTTAATCTTGAAGAAATGTTCGCGAAATTCATACCGAAGCTGTTAGCAGTGAAGGAGAAGCAACTCTGGTTTGAAATCGCACACGACATGCTGAACAATGGACAAAATAACCGCAAGACTGTGATTGCTTGTGATGAGAGGTAGAAATAAAGATGCAATCCTTACAATGGAAACATACATCATTCATTAAAAAAAAAAAAAAAAAAAAACTGCAAGATTGCAGCAATTTGAAGGTGGTGCCGACCATTTTCAACTCTCGTAGGAATGGTGCTTCACGAGTAAGCACCACAAGGCAACCATTACCAAGGAATACTATCAGGAGGTCCTTCGTCTCCTTCGTAGTGATGTACGACGCAAACAACCAATCTGGCTCAGTGGTAGAGCGTTCACCTCTGGTGCTTGGGGTCCCGGGTTCAAACCTTGCTCCCGCCAAGTGAACTTTGTGGTGGGCAAACACCGTGTGCGTGGGTTTTCTCGGGGCTCTCCCGTTTCCTCCCACTTTCTTCATTCCACCATTTCATTCATCTCTCTCATCATTACCGTCTCCTTTAGCCTAACCGGCATAACCGTGGGACGTAAAACTCAGATTTCATTTCATTTCATTTTCATTTCAAACAACCAATCCTATATGCAGCGAAAATTTGGAAAATCCATCATCGTAATTTCCCGATCGCTTCGCATCTAATTCAAATTTTCTTGACCACACATCATTCCGCTGGTTCGTCAAGCACTCTACCTCCACCACTTCTCAACATGGCGCCGTTTGATTCCAGAGAAGGCATGCGGACTGCAATGACCCAGCTTAACACCATTCCAAACGACGCGTTCCGAAGTTTTTCCAACAATGATAGGACTGTTAAGATACATGTGTGCATTCCCAAGGGAATTCATTGAAGAATAGTAGTTTTCTGTATATTATTTGGACCAAAATTTCTATATTTTTGAACACCCCCTCATATAGAGGTAAAAATGAAGTTAAATATTAATAAAACTTCGTATGACCTGAGATTTCATTTAATTTGGTAACAACCAACAATCTTAATCTTCTTGACATACTGTACCAAATTATAACATTTATTTATTTATTTTTACAATTTGTTAAATGTATTTAACAGTAGACGTTGTAGAAATTTGGTAATGAACATCTTTCTTGTCGTTGTGAAAGTTTTAACTTCGGAAATTCTGTTAAAGAAAATTCACGGTGGAAGGTTATCTTGAGGGTCATTCAATAACGCGTGGCATAACTTTAATCTTATTTTATTGTTACTTCCCGTAACCTAATATATTTCCGTATAATTTATCTTTCTTTTCTGTTATAATTAGAAACGATATTTTTTAATGTATGCTAATTTACTGATTCTGTTAAATTATCTTGCCTTTTGGGTAAAGCGTGACACTTCTGTAAACAATAATAACCCTTCCTTTACAAATTTTAATTTAGAGTACTTACATTCTATTCTAAACCCCTCTGATGACGAAGATTCAAACAAAAGTTTTTAAATCTTTTATTCTTCTTTCATGCAAAATCTGATAGATTTCCAAACTATGCTTTGCATAATATTGTCGGAAGTCTTAAAACGACTTTGTCCGTCTGTCCCTCTGTCGACAGATATCAGAAAAAAATTGTAAGAGACATCGAAATGTGGGTTTTTGCAATCGATTCAGCGTCCCAACAATAGGTTCCATCACCTCCGTTAACTCTTTATTCAAACCGGAAGTGGATCAAATTAGTCATTTCCGTTTTCAACGTTTATCGCCATAAAACGAAAACAGTAACAAATAGGTGGTTTTTTTTTTGTTTTTTGGGCAATAGCCTATATCATGACTATCTACAAGACTACCGAAACCGGAAGTGTTTCAAGTGTTCTATTTGTTTCAGTTCGCAGAGCAAGAACGGTAAATGCTCTCAAGATGAGTTTTTTTTTTTTTTCAATCGATTCAGCGTCTTATCTCATCCGCTTCAGCTCTATTCAAATGGAAAGTTGTTAAAATTAGCTTATTCCAGTTTCAACGTTCATTGCCACATAACAAACACGGTAAGAGATAGCGAGAATTCTTTTTTAACAATTCAGCGTCTCAAGCAATATATCATGAGTATCCACAACATTCTATCAAAAACGAAAGTGGTTCAAATATACTATTATTCCTGGTTTCAATACTGATTTCCGCAGATCCAAAACGGTAAATGCTATCAAGATGCGGTTTCTTGCAGTCGATTCAGCGTTCTAAGAATAGATCTATCTCCTCTCTTAGCCTTCTATTCAAACCGGAAGTGGTTGATATAGACTATTTTTGGTTTCAACCTTTATCGCCACAGAACAAAAACAGCAAGGGATAGCGAGTAATGGCTTTTTTTATGTGGATTCAGCGTTCAAGGATCAGGTTTTATCTTTGGTTTTATTACTCTATTGCAACCTCATTTTTTTTAAATCAGAATAAACTTGAAAGGAAACTGATTTTTAAAAATTAGTGTTTATTCAAAATTTTTAAGAAAAAATTAATTTGATTCAAAATTCATATTAACCCAAGGAATTCCAAGCTATTTTAGATTACAGGCTATCCAAGTGAAAGAGGAAAGGAGCGGAATTCGGCTTCTCGAAAATACTAAGTATTTTTTTATATAGTAGACTATAAGATTATTATAAATATTGTAAACTCATAAGCATCCATGTATGCTCGTACATAAAACGCACAAGGCTTATTCCGTTTTCTCTAGAGAAAGCTACAGTATTTTTTGTTGATATCGAGCTGACAAGAAAGTATATAAAGACATGCCGCCAATAGTATAAAACTGTTGCCTGATTTGGCAGTGTGATCAGATACATACTTTATATAATTCGGAGACGGAGATAAAACTACTTTTGATATTCTGGCCAAATAATAATCTGGTTCTTAGATTAGGTCTAAATGTTATGATATTCAAATGAAATAGTTCCAGGTAGTCCCAAGGGATAGGACTCCTCGGACCCACTACCCTATTGTCTAACCTACTTATAAACTAATTCTTTACTTCTAATGGCCAATTGTCTAAATAAGTGTAACTAAGAAATAACTTTTAAAAAAAATTGGCTGATAACGTTTTGTTCATTTTTTTAAAAAACAAAAACACCCATGTGGGTTCGAGGAGGTTCTTCTTGGGATTCTTAGGATTAATAAATCTCCTCAATGTATCAGCTATACATAACGTGTACCTTTAAACGACTTTTGGTTAAGTGATAGTCTTCAGGATATTAGAATTAGGAATTAGATTTCTGGGCTGTCGGCATCTAAGGTCATTTAGCCCATCACGTATACAAGGGATGACGTCCTCGGCGAGCACACTATCTGATGAAAGGGAAGGAAGGAAGCGGCCTGGGGTCATTGTTAGGTACGATCCCGGCATTTGCCTGGTGTCAATGAGAGACCCAGGAAAAATCTCACTCAAGGTGGCTGGCCTGAAAAAGCTGTTACACTTTTTCGACCCAGTGACCCCACCGGAAATCGAACTTATCGTCTTGAATTGATGTTAATTGTATCTCTTGTTTTTGAGCCAATAATTGTCTTACTATACGGGTATACAGAATCAGCAGAAAAATATATCTCCATCAGAAATCAAGAACAAGGTCATACGTACTAAAAGTAAGCACGATGGATCTACCATTCGGATCCATGAAAGTACTTTATTTTACAGAATTTTATTAAACTGTCCAATATGCGTTAATTTGGCAGATACGTCTTGCTGTGTAAAATTTGATTTTTAATTTTGTGTCTAGAAAACAGACAAAACTAATAAATAATTGATTATATGCACATTTCAAATTATGCATTATTAATAATATACACTAAGAAAATTCCAATTGGTTGAGTCCAATCCCAGTGAAATCCTAGTACTAATACACGGACGTATGCAGGAATTTATTTCAGAAGTTCCAAATTCAATACGAGGATAAATTATATTGAAGTTTGAATTATCCCTAAAATTAGACTAAATTTTTATTTTTGAGATATTTCGAACTGTCGTGAGTATTTTAATATATCTTCGTGCATTTTGTGAAATATTTTAGTGAATAATTGATAATTTTGTATATAACAGCGTGTAAAAAAGATTCGTGGGGAACGAAAACATATTTGGCATTACTATTTAACTGAAGTATTCTAAGAAGCTACAGTTGTAGTTAAGAAATAATAATTTTAAAAAGTATCTATATTCTGGCAGGGTTTAGATTAGTATCTAATGTTAACAAATTCACGTGTTGTGATGTACGTTTCGTAGAATTTGATTGGTTTAGAGTATCGTAATGGAAATAGTCCACAAATAATATAATTCATTTACAGTAATTTTATTATTATTATTAATGTACAGTTTAATGTTGAAAGCTAAGATGTTTGTAGAAAGAAGGAAGATTGATAATAACAAGTGAGAAAATAGGGAGATCTAAGTTTAATTCCTAGTGGAGCTCATGTGGTTCGAATCCCACATTAAGCTGCAGTTCCATACCACATATAGCCTCGGTGTTGAACGGGACGCTAAACTCCAAATCACTCAATCAACCAACGAAGAGAGAAAATTTTTCTTTTCGTTTTCAAACAAATTTAACTTTCATGCAAAAGATAACAATGATGCATTGCGTCTTCCCTTAGCTTAAGTTTTCAAATCAGAGGGTCGACCATTGTGAATAGTGAAACAGTAATTTGCCAATTGCTTACGGAGCGGTGGAATTATATATTTACTGTATTTGTTTACATTAGACATGCTCTTAGAACCGATCTACAGCAGGGTAAAAGTGAGGGGGGACACGGGAGATGCCGTCTTCCCACCTCCAAAAAATATGTACAGCGTTCCCCCAGTTGCTAAAAAATTACAATGGGCAAAGATAGGCAGGGGAACGACGTGACATCATGCCGCTACCTACCGTCCCCCTACCTTTTCAAATCCACTTTTACCCCTGATCTACAGTGATGGATACTGATGGATTAACTCTATCGGGAATCGAGGTCCTTCAGATGGCATTTTTCAATTTGTTGATTAGGGTCAATACATCAATTCATTTTCCCTCGGTTACTTCTTTTGTATTTTTTTCTTGTATTTAAATAGCTCTATACTTTGGACGTGACAAAATAATAATAACTTTGCTACTTGAAATTAAAGCCGAAATCCTTCATAGGTAATACGCCCTGCAACACAGAACCTCGTCAAAAATTCTTTGTCAAAAATAGGTCTTGTGTAGAATTATCAAGAAGTGTAGTGCGATATGGGAAGTGAACTAAAACACACTTCTCCAATATACTCTATTTCGTAACACAAGTTGGTTTTTACTACTGATAAATTTCTTTCAATAATGTGCTTTCCTATCAGGGCGTCTAATGGATTGTCCGAACGCTAAGTTAAATGAGCTTTTCTGGTCCGAAGACAAAGATCATTATAGATATCTGAAAATTAGAAGAGTGTATGTTGTTTAAAGCATGTTGTTCTTCGTTTCTACCTGTGCTAAGTAGCTTTGTAAATGATCAAATTTTAAATCTCCGCGTTTCAAAGAAAACAAGAGTAACGTCCTTTAAGTAAGGACATGAGCAAGATGAACTAGACCTTGAATTATGGTTAAAAGAATTTGAAGAAGCTTACTAATACAGTATTGTATAAAGTGTTCTAAAGTAACTTAAAGAAGTACGGTACCTTTTTGTATTTTTTTAAAATATGTTTGTCATTGAACTCGGCTGTTTTCGTACAAAATCCTGATTTTAAGTTTAAAGAGAAAGCATTTCTAAGTAATGTTCTCCTTTCTTGTCATTCAATGTGATGCGTATTAATGGAGTTTTTATTTTAATTGTTTGGTACTAATATTACGAGTGATTGAAAAAGTTTTTATTTACCGATGGAGAAAAACACACACACATTAGAGTGATATTATTTCTTGTGAAAATTAACTTTCTCTGTATCCTTTATTTATACGAATAAGGGGGAAAGCAATGAGTTTTCATGATTTTTCTTTCACAGTATTTTATTCAAATGGCATAAGTGTAGAAATTATTGTTTATATATATATATATATATATATATATATATATATATATATATATTAACTTAATAAGACTAGAATTGCAAATACTTGAACCGAATTTCGATTAGAATGAAACGAGAGAGTAAATCGTGCTCCAAGGGGTTATCGAACCTGGACGGGTGAAATACAGGGTGTTCGTCTATTATGTATCCAACTCTGAATCATAGGCATTTACATAGACAGTGTACTAGCTCCCCTAATATTTCTTTAACTGCCTTTCATATCTCTCAGCTTTCGAGTTAGGCAGCCTCAAAGTTACAATTTTCTCGATTTCGGCATCTCATAACTTTGAAACAACACGTTTTTCGCCCTATGTTCATATCGATTTTTTTTATTGTTTAGGTATGAGGATTTCACCAGTGGATTTTGGCTACATAATAAATGAACATCCTGTGTGTTGTTGCGACTGAATCATACCAAACACATTCTGCCTCTGTCTATTTCCATTCTTTTACTATTGTGATCAGTACTGAAACCGAAAACCTCCGATTTCCACCGCTTCCGATTTAAATAGAAATGAAATCTTTCAGTTTAACGTCCCACGACTATCCCTTTTAGGCTAAGGGAGACAGATAATGTAGGCAAGTGAATGATGATGGCATAATTGGTGGAATGAGAATGCGGTAGGAAGCGGGAGTGCCCCGAGAAAACCCATTGACACGATGTTGTCCACCACAAATTTACGTAGCCGAGATCGAAGCAATAATCTCACGTGCCAGAGGTAAGCGCTCTACCACTGAGCCACCGTGCCACCCTCCGATTTGAATAGAGAGATAAGTGTCAAGACAAAACTCAGTTTGGGACACTGAATCTGTCAAAAAGTCATTTCTCGTTATCTTAATTTTTGCCATGTGGAGATCAATATTGAAAGCAGAAGTAGTAGGTGCAATTTCTATTACTACAGTCTTAGTACAAACATAAGGATGGAAATGAAATGTACTGTTGGAACCCAGAATCGATTAAAAAGAAACGCTTCTTGCTATCAACTGCTGTTTATGTTTTATGACGAATAACGAGATTACATGCGTAGGATCAAAACTTCGTAGCATCCAAACTGCGTACGACCGAAACTGAAACCGGCGTAGGATCCAAAACAGGTATGGTCATATGATCGGACAATAAAAAAAACAATTATTTTATAATCGCAGAATATTAAGTAATAATATTTTTTTGAAGTTATATAGGGAAAACCCGGCGTAGGGTCAAAACTGTATACGACTGAAACTCTGTAGGAGCAAAACTGCGTAACATCAAAACTGCGTACAAACAAAACTGCATAGGATCCACACTGCCTAGGATCCAAACTGCGCACGATCCAAACAGCATAGATACGAAACTGACAAATAAAATAGTGACAAATATAATTAAATAATCATACAGGGGTGTACCCAGGAAGTTTTTCTTGGGGGACTATAACTTATTTAGGAGGGCCAGAAAAGCTAACTGAAAGTCTTGCCTCAGCAGGGGCGTCGTTAAGGGGGAAAAGGGGGAGCCTCCCCACAAATCACCAACTTCTGATCAAGTTGGGAAATGCCTTGTTCAGAAGATTGTCGTTACATTCAATTGACTTACTTAGCTTAACATTTTCTTAGTTACCTGGTTGCTGTGAATCGTCACTTCTTTTATAGACTTTGTAGGTGGCACAATTGAAGGTTTATGTAACTAGCCTAGGCTTTTGTTAGATGGGGCTTCGTCCCAAATTTACCAACTTCTGAACAAGCTGGCAAATTAAAATGCCTTATTAGCAATATTTACTTAAAAGAATGCCTTTACGTTCAATTGAGTTACTTGGCTTCACATTTTTTATTACCTAGTTGCTGTGAATTATCACTTCTTTTATGGACTTGGCAGTTGGCACAGTTGAAGGTTCATGTAATTCGTCCAAGTTTTTGCTAGGTGTGGCTTCGTTCCAAATTTACTAACTTCTGACCAAGTTGAAAAATTAAAATGCGTTGTTGTCAATATTTACTTAAAAGACTGCCGTTACTTTCAATTGATTTACTTTTCTTAGCATTTTCTTACTTACCCAGTTGCTGATTTTCAATTTCTTTATGAACTTGGCAGTTGGCACAGTTGGATATTTATGTAATTAGTCTAGTTTTAAGTAGGTGGGAATTTGTCGCCAAATACGAAATTTCCTCATCCTACGGCCTCTCACCTCATAAACCTATAAACATACCAAACTTCCTAGTTTTTATTCCGATTTGAGGTACGGTACCTAAAATGTGAGATTTTATACATCCAAAAAGTCTGTTAAATTACAGTTGTTTGTCTCTTTAAAGCTGCTAACAAGAATTGTAGGAATGATCCAAAAAATGGATCAAAAGATTGCGATCTTGGCCAAGAATTTTACGAATGATCCAAAAAATGGATCAAAAGATTGCGATCTTGGCCAAGAATTTTTCGAATGATCCAAAAAATGGATCAAAAGATTGCGATCTTGGCCAAGACTTTTACGAATGATCAAAAGGGTACATCAAAAGATAGCGATCTTAGCCAATAATTAGTTTTTGGATTAGGGGCCACAAAATTTTTGAACGGCCCCTAAATCGAGTTTTCGTATTTTTAACGGAATAAGGACATCATACTGAGTAAATTGTTAGTTTTGGTTTGGCTACACTATATGCAGTTCTCCAGATATAAGGCCTACAAGAAAATGTTTGATTCAATGAAATATATTGAATTTTTTGGATCAGAGGCCACAAAATTTTTGAACGGTCCCTAAATCGAGTTTTCATATATATCAGTATCGAGTTTTCATATATATCGAGTTTTCATATATATATTACGAAATAAGAACATTATACTGAGTTAATTGTTAGTTTTGGTTTGGCTACACTATATATAGTTCTCCAGATATAAGGCGTACAAGAAAATGTTTGATTCAATGAAATATACTGAATTTTTGGATCAGGGGCCACAAAATTTTTGAACGGTCCCTACATCAAGTTTTCATACTGAGTAAATTGTTAGTTTTGGTTTTGCTACACTATATGTAGTTCTCGAGATATAAGGCCAACACGAAAATTTTTGCCTGAAATATATTGAATCTTTTGATCCAAAAGTGGAAAATATTCACTTTTGGGAATTTTCTATATAGTTCCAGGAGGCTACAAACTTTGCGAAATTTAATCGTTGCAGTCCTACTGGAAGTGCCTAATCATATTGGGTGTAGAAAATGTTCTATAAATACCTTGGGATGCTTTAAATTGAAATAACATGGAATGATTTTCAGTTCCCCATAAATCACAAGTAAAGTTCTATACTATTATTTTATTTATTTATTTATTTATTGTAATTTTCATAGACAACCCTATCCAGACCCTACAATACCAAATTTTAATTGTTTTTTAAATTCCAATTTATAGCCCCTCTGGCGTAGTCGCTAACGCTTGCGCCGAAGACAAAAGCGGTGCCGTGTTCAATTCCCAGTAGGGCCACTAGGTCGAAAAGGTGTACAGCTTTTTCAGCAGGCCAGCCATCCCGAGTGAGGTTTTCCTGGGTTTTCCTCACTCACTCTAGGCAAATTCCGGGAGGGTACCTCACATATAGGCCCCACGTCGCTTCCTTCCCCTCCTCATTCCTTTCTTCCCTTTCCTCCCCCGGATTCTGTGCTTGCCGAGACGTCATTCCTCAAACGTGACGGGCTTAAGGCTGTTGATGCCGCTAACGCCATAAAATTGTATAAATATATAATATATAAAACTATATGAACTGACAGAAAATAACGCATGCTTCTGGTTAACGTAGAAACTTTAAATTTGGCATGTTTGTTCATTTCCGGAAATGACCGACCGAAAAAAAGTGCCAAAAGTGAACATTTTTAGTTTTTAGGAGGTCTAGTGGGAAGGAGAAAATTTTCTCCGTGTTATTCTTATGGATGTTTTTTTGGACATAAAATCTTGTTTTAGGTACCTAGAATTGAAATTAGAAGTTCAAAGTCGGTATCATTGGGTTATAAAAAAAATGCCAACTCGATCAGAAGTCGGTGACTTTGGGAGGGGAGGCCCCCCTTTCCCCCCTTAGCGACACCCCTGGTCGTATGCAGTGTGAATCCTACGCAGTTTGCATCCTATGGAGTGAGGATCGTACGTAGTGTGGATCCTACGAAGTGTATCCTACGTAGTTTGGATCCTACGCAGTTTTGACCTTACGCAGTTTGGATCCTACGTAATTTCGGTCATACGGAGTCCATGAATATAACCCTAATTGATAGCTGCACAGGTTAAACAAATTAAAGATATATATATATATATATATATATATATTATTATTTTTTTTTTTTTTTAGCCCATGATCAAACCTTAAATTATTTCAGGGCAACGGCGTAGGACCAAAACTGCGTAGGATCCAAACTGCATAGAATCGAAACTCCGTAGGATCCAAACAGGTTTTGAGCTGAATGTTTTGTTCCTATGCAGTTTGGATCGTACATCGCATTCCCGAATAACGTTGAAACTGGAAATAGTTAATTTCTACCACTTCTGACGTGAGTAGAGGGGTTAATTGAGGACATAAAACCTGCTATTGGAACGCCGAATCAATTACAAAAGATCGTTTTTCGCTATCGTTTTTGCTTATGATGATCAACGTTGAAACCAAAAATGATTTATTTTTAATACTTTTGTATGCATACAGGGTTAGAAGAGTAGATGGAACCAAATTTTGGAACTCGTAGATTGACTTCAAAACATTTGTTGTCATCTGTTACGGTTTTTGCTCGAAGGAAATCCCATAGTGAGGCCTGAAGTAGTACATTTCTGCCATATCCAGTTTTAATACAGAGATGAGGGTGAAGGCAGCATTTTCTTTTTGAGACGCTAAATCGATTCACTCACACGAAAGACCAGTTTCATTTTTACATATTAGATTAGTGTGTGTAATCAGTGATGTCATAGCAATTGGTAGATTATGCTTTTCTTGTAACAGAAGTGTTTATAAGTTTTTTTTTTCTTTTTTTTACTATTAGTGTCTGTTATTACTTCTTTTTTTCTGTGTATGTTTTATTGAGCAATAATTTAGAATCGTTTGTATTTTTATCAGCAGAGAGATGTGATTTCAATTCTGTTTCAATTTTTAGGAATGTTTTTCCTTTCACTTTGAAGATGAATATTAGCATAAAGGTTTGGGAGCGAAATTATAAAAGAATAATTCCTAGAACAATTAAATAACCCTCTCCGGGAAAATTAGGCGGAACAGGGATAGGCCAAAGAGGATTTCCTGTTTCGACTATATCTGAGATGAGATTGAGATAATGATATTAATTTCTTGTAGGGTTATAGGCGAAACAGGAATAGGCCAAACAGGCATGAACCTCATGAAAGACATCATAAATTATAGGGAGAGGAAGATGTTATCTTAAAAGAATAAAAACTTTATTATAGAGACTTGAAATCATACATAGAGTGCAAACATTAGAATTTCGGGGAAGTCTGACTTTCACAATTTCCTCCCTGGGTACATCTTGTATCTTAAAAGCTGTTCTATATGTCTGTGTAGACTATGAGTTAGAACGTCATGGACGGATGAATATTGTAATTTTCTAAGTACATACTCTTACCTCCATAGGCCTAATGGCTAGAGTGTTCGCTTTCGTTGCATATGGTCCTAACTTCAATTGTTACTGGTAGTACGATACACCAGATAAATATTCGAGTATTGATTGGAATATAAGGAAGAAAGTTCTGTCGTTTGTAACCTCGGTATCATATATGGACACAAACAAAGGCATTCAACAATTCCTAATTTCGTCCATTCTTCTTTGTGATATGTGGAGGAAAATGTAAAACTATCATTTTTATTAATGATTACCACAAAATAAAATGTGTCTCTATGTATTTCAACGTATTGTCCCAAGAATTTTAGTTTCGTAGCTTATGCAAATACTTTGGAGTACAAACATAATCCGTCCCAGAACCCTGTTCGACTTCCAAGACAACTTTTTCCTCTTTAAAGTAGAGGAGACTGAGTGAACCCTTCCCTGGGCCCATGAACCCGAATTTTCAAAATGAAAATAATAACAAATAATAATAATACTTCATTAAAACGAATTTTTAGGATGACCCATGGCGAATACACTAATTATATATAAAATGGATACTTTCAAATACCTAGGATCAATATTAACAAACGAAAACCATATTCAGAAGGAATTAAATGTCGACCAAAAGGAGGGAATTCGTGTTACTATTCAGTTCAAAATCTCTTGTCGTCGCGAATTCTGTCGACGAATTTGAAGCTTAAAATGTATAAAATGATAATCATGCCTGTTGTTCTGTATAGTTGCGAAACATGGTCGCATACTCTGAGGGAAGAACATAGACTGAAAGTATTTGAGAACAAGATCCTGAGACGAATATTCAGACCCAAGAGGAACGTGAATGTTGAATGGTGGAAACTTCATAACGAGGAACTACATGATTTATACGGTTTACCAAACATTGTTAGGGTCATCAAATCTAGGAAGTTTAGGGAGGCAGGTTATGTAGCTAGAATGGAAGAAAGTAGGAACGCTTTCAAAGTCTTAACTGGAAGACCAATCAGAAAACAAACATTAGTAACACCTAGGCGCATATGCGAAGACAATATTAAGATGGATCTCGCAGAAATATGAATACAAAGTAGAAACTGGATCCAGTTGGTTAACGATGGAAGTCAGTAGAGAGCTTTTGTGATCGCGGCATTGAACCTCTGGGTTCCATAGGCAATAGACTTATATATATATATATATATATATATATATATATATATATATATATATATATATATATATATATATATATATATATATATATATATATATATATATATATATATAGATAGATAGATAGATAGATAGATAGATAGATAGATAGATATAGATATAGATATAGATATAGATTTTAAGTTAATAGTATTCCGGAAATTGAAAGGTAAAAAATATCTATATAGTGTATTATAAGAATTTTACACAAGCATTACAAGAGTACGTAGTAGGATTTTGAATATATAGAACAGTTCCGCTTAAACAATATGGAGAACTATTTGGCCAATTTGGCAAAAACAAAATGTAAATTTTTATGAAATGAAGCCAAATAAGACAAGGCACAGAATACAGTTAATTTATCTGATTTATTCCAGGAAATTCTGTAATTTATGCAGAATGGTCGCCTTGTGAGACATGTTAGTTTTACCCTGCTGATGCGCGACAATGTTGCCTGAGTCGTTTTCGAGAAAATAATCCGGAAAAAACTCAGGTGCACAATTGCCATCAACACGTTCACAGTTGTGGGTTGTTAATTACTATAATATATATATATATATATATATATATATATATATATATGAATAATAGCAGAAATATATCAGGTATAACAGCATTAAATTAGTAGCGGAAATCGCACGAGAGTTTTCATTAGAACTTATGAGAACGACCTGAACGATAGAGAGTGTGGGTAGCCCAAAAAGGAGAAACCTACGCACAAACACATATGGACAACTTGCTGGGCGTTTGGGTTCCAAACCAACCTTCGTACTGCGGTGCAGAATGCTCGAATTTTTCGTTCGTATTCAAGTTGTTCGGGGTTTCGGAGACAATGCAATAACTCATATAAAATGAAAGAAAAAAAGAAAATTAACTTCAATGCTTCATTACGCATTGAAATATATTTAAGAAGTAGCAGATTATAAAACATAATTTACAGATTTAATGATTTCAGGGAAGTATAAATAATTGAATTAATTAAATCTTGGCGGATAAAAACCTTCTTAAAAGTTAAACAGTAGTCACAATATTCTAGCATTCGCCTACGAGTGACGTTCCATTTGTCACATGTAGAGAATTGTTCCACGGAAGGACAACTGTTTGTCTCCGTAAATTCTTTACGTTCCTTGAACTTTCGTATGGCGTGATTGCAAATGAATTCGACTTCATTGCTCTTGGCCCTAAGTTCCATTCCACGTAGATTCTCAACATTTTTCTCTTTTCGTGGCTTAATGGTAGGGCGCTTAACTTTGATGCAACGAGTCCCTGGTTCAATTACAGGTCATGTGAGATTAGGGATGGCCAATTCTGGGATTTTTACTTTCCTGAATGCGGAAGCAAAATGGAAAAATTTCGGAATTTAGAAAATTCAGAAAATATCCGAATTTCGGTAAATTCCGGAATTCAGAAAAATTCGGATTTTCCGAATTCCGGAAGTTTTTTGAAATCTGGAAAGTGACATTTCCGATTCCGAAAAATTTTGGCCATACCTATGTGAGATTATGGTGGACAGCATCATGTCCTTGAGTTTTGTGAATTATTCCAATTTCCTCCCACATCATACTTTCACCAGTTCTTTCATAATCATTCACATTCATTAATCATGTAACTCTTTTAGTCAAAGGATCATGGATAGTAAACATTATAGGGGCTAAGACTTTTAGGCATTTTCCTTACGTCGTGAAATCCCATAGAGAACTAGGAGCAAAATAAGAAGTTGCTCCACTGTGAATGAATAAGATGAGAAATTATTACTTGGGAAGTATATACACTACTACATATTACGCATTTAAACATAACACAGGCGTTCGGTGAACTTTCTTCATAGGTTTAGCGCCAATGTTAATTATTATCACAGACAAATGTATAGAAGGTGTAAAATCCTTAATTGACATCGTTCATCATTGCATTTTGTAATAATCTTGAATATTATAAAAGTATTTGCATTTGAAAAGTTCAATATATTAAAAAAAAAAAAAAGTGTTCTCTAATAAGATGTGTGTTAATATGATGATTCCTTTTTTCTTTTTTTTTTTTAAGGTAAGGAGAAATATAAATAGCAAGGTGTTTTCAGAGGCTGAGGTACAGTATATTTTAAAATTTATCAATTTACCTGTTCCTGGGTTTAAAATAATCTTCTATTATACACATAAATTCATTTTGGAGTTTAAGAGCTTTTGCAACTAAGTGGTTCGGATTCTCACTTATTATGCGAAAGGCCTGAGTTTGATTTCCGATGAAAATATATAAATTTGAGACTCCCGTTAAGCCATAGTTTGACATCTTATATTTTTGGGGGCTAGAAATATAAATAAACAAACAAACACACTTTGAGTGCATAATATTTTTGCTTTCTGACCATAGAACGAAATGAAGATTTGTAATATTGAAATAAAAATGGAGATTTGAAGGAATTTACATGGTTCATATTCCTATATATCCCCGTATGAGACCTAAAGACCTTACTGTTCAACAGATCGAGAGCAAATTTTACGCATGAGATTTTTTGGAGATAGGATCAGTTGGAGGTAACATTTTGCACCTATAACCAAAAATAATAAATATAGTAGTTTACCTGTGAACAAAATTAAGCACTTGCAGTTATTTTGAAAGTGGCTCTAGAAATTTTGTCCACATTTCATAAATAAATGTTATATTAAAAGCATACTCTCATTCAAAAATATTTTCCATTATTAAAAAAATGGTTAAAAAATAACTAAAACTGCATTTTTCAGGTCAGTCAATTTTCAAAAAAAAAAAAAAAAAAAAAAAAAAAAAAAAAAGTGGGGAACGTCCCACTAACCTTGAAAGTATCCCTAACATCTCCAGTTGTGCACTATGAATCAGAATACCTCACTGATTTTCAAAACCGGTCATTCTTGCGTAGAAATCTATTTTTTGCTGACTATTTTAATACCTAACGCAGACATCATATCGTAGAACGTAAATCAAATGGGGACCAATATAAGACGTAGAAAGCTCTTCAAGTAAAATTCATAAATTTTTGAATTCTTCCCATCTCCTTAGAGTTTATACCATATTCAAATCTATTTTATTCATCCTAATGATTTAATTTTAGTTTTGTCCTCCAGGAAACATAAGAGTCAATTCTTGCGAAAGTTACTTTGTTACTGAAAAGCTCAAACATTCACAATATTTTACTGGTAGGTGTTGGTTTTATTACTTTATTCATAGTGAAGAAATTATTATTTTATTTAAGGTTGAAAGTAATTGCGTATCACTTTACACAATAAAAACAATGGACAGCATTCCCTATTAGCAGTAGATGTGGAGAATTATTTCTTATTCATGCAATTCTGATTATGATCAGCTTTCTGTTCCGATCTATAGAACGATTACCACTCCTAGTTAGTTTTGTAACTGATACTAAAAATGACAGTACTGAAAAATTCCTATATGTAAAAACTCTCCCTCGCATGCTCAAAGAGCGCTATTATAATCTGTAGTACGAACAGTAAAGCGCAAAAGTGCTGATTCTTGGATATTCGTAAGATGGAATCAAAGGTTGCTCCCTTGCTTAGAAATGAGCTAATTCATATTTATATGTAACTCATTTCTCTTTATATAAGAAATCACATTTACAGCTTAGCCAACTGGAGTTTTCGAAATCAAACCTTTTGAATAAAAAAATTGACACTAAAAGAGACGGTAATGAATGGATAACGCAGATCTTCACAATATGCAACTAGTCACTGAATTTAATCTAGAAATAAGATCGACGTCGAGAGGATACGTTGCTACACGAAGTATCTAGGTTTCTAAAGGAAGTTTTGAAGAAGATAGGTGGATAATAAACAACTCTATCTTTGGAAGGTAACAACAATCTTTACTGGACTGCATAGAATAATATCCAGTGGCGACTATTGTTTGTACTGCAATAAACTTTCTGGTTTAGTGGGGTAATTAATCCGAAAAAACGTCATTTTTTTTTAAAATAAGAAACCTTAACATCACCCAGGTACATATATATCTCATTATCAGAAGAATCATTAGTTAAAGTAACATAGCTCTTACGTTAGTCTTCTAATGTTTGCAAGTTTGAAAGCCTGAATTCTCAAATATTGTGCACAAGATTAAGATTTTGGCTGTCTAGAATACGTCTGTGAAGTTGTCCCGCCCACCTAACGAATGTTCCTTTTTCTTATCGACATCGTTAGTTTATGGTTAGTTTACGTTAGTTTTGCTAAATTAACGTTAGTTTCGAAAAAATAAAATTTTTATACAAAAAATAAATGGGTAGGCCAACTTCACGGTTCCCCACCCTCAAACAAAATTTTTTTTCATATCACAACGTTACTTTATCGTTAGTTTACGTTAGTTTTGCTAAAACTACCATTAGTTTCGCAAAAATAACGATTTTATTCTAGAAATAAAGTTTCCCGCCAACTGTGAATTAGCCCGCCCATATTGGATTCTCATAAAATTCCAACTCATATCGTTAGTTTACGTTAGTTTTGCTAAAATTAACGTTTGTTTTGCAAAACAAACGATTTTATTCGAGAAATAAAGGTTACCGCCAAATGTAAAGTTAGAACACCCATAAAGAATTATCATGAATTTTCATCTCACATCGTTAGTTTATCGTTGGTTTACGTTAGTTTTACTAAACCTATCGTTAATTACGCAAAAATAACGATTTTAATCGAGAAATAAATGGGCAGGCCAAATTCACGGTTCCCACCCACAAACGAATTTCAAAAGTTTTTCATAGCACAACGTTAGTTTATCGTTATTTTGCTTTAGTTTTGCTAAAACTATCGTCAGTTTCCCAAAATAACGATTTTATTCTACAAATAAAGTTTTCCGCCAACTGTGAATTAGCCCGCCTATATTGAATTCTCATAAAATTCCAACTCATATCGTTAGTTTACGTTAGTTTTGCTAAAGTAACGTTTCTTTTGCAAAAATAACAATTTTATTCGAGAAATAAAGGTTCCCGCTAAATGTAAAGTAGCCCGTCTATAAAGAATTATAAATTTGCATCTCACATCGTTAGTTTACGTTAGTTTTACTAAAACTATCGTTAGTTACGCAAAAATAACGATTTTATTCGAGAAATAAAATGGGCAGGACAACTTCACGGTTCCCTACCCACAACGAATTTCAAAAGTTTTTCATATTGCAACGTTAGTTTATCGTTAGTTTACGTTAGTTTTGCTAAAACTATCGTTAGTTTCGCAAAAGTAACGATTTTATTCGAGAAGTAAAGGTGCCGTAAAATGTAAAGTTAGCCCATCCCTTAAGAATCTTCATAAACGTCCACCTCATAAAGTTATATTTTTAGTTTACGTTAGTTTCGCAAAAATAACGATTTTATTCAAAAAAATAAATGTTCATGGTTACCCACCCACAAACAAATTTCAAAATTCTTTCACATCGCATCCTTAGTTTATCGTTAGTTTACGTTAGTTTTGCTAAAACTATCGTTAGTTTCGCAAACATAAAGATATAATTTGACAAACAATGTTTTCGACAGTGGCGTGGCCAGGATTTCTTTTCGGGTGATCCGAGGCGCTTCCCAGAAACTTTTTGGCAATTTGTAAACTGAGAACGCAATTTTAGACTATATTTTAAAGACCCTTATAATTTGGGGGATTCAGGGGTCCTACCGCGGAAAATTTTTGGCAATATGTAGACTGGAAATGTAATTTTAGGTTTATTTTTAAAACTTTTAAAAATTTCTCGGGGCTCCAAATAACCTTACATTTTTTGCACATCACATCGTTAGTTTATCGTTAGCTTAAGTTAGTTTTGCTAAAACTATCGTTAGTTTCGCAAAAATAACTATTTTATTCGAGAAATAATATCCCCGCCAAATGTAATGTCAGCCCGCTCGTAAAGAGTTGTCATAAGTTTCCACCTCATATCGTTAGTTGACGATTGTTTTGGTAAAACTGTCGTTAGTTTCGCTAAAATTACTATTTTATTCGAAAAATAAAGTTTTTTTTTTTTTTTTTGCTAAGTGTTCAATTAGCCTACCCATAAACAATTTACCTAAACTTCCATCTCACATCATTAGTTTGACTAAAACTATCGTTAATTTAACAAAAGGAATAATTTCCAGAAATGAAGTCTCCCGCCAATGTGAAGTTAGTCTTCTCATAAAGAATTTCCAGAAATTTCCAAATCACATCGTTAGTTTATCGTTAATTTACACATGTTTTGCTAAACCTATCACTAGTGTCGCAAAAATAAGAATTTTATTCGAGAAATAATGGTTCTCGTCATATCTGAAGTTAACCCGTAATTGAGAAATCACCTAAATTTTCACCCTATATCATGAATTTATTTCGGGTTTACTAAAACTATCGTTTTTTTTAAATGTACTTTTTATTCAAAAATAAACGTGCAAGTTATCAGAGATAGTAAAGCATCTTCAACTCTCTATGACAATAACACATGAAATACACATTTCTGATATCTATACAGCTTTTAGAACTTGCTACCACCTTGACATTAAGAACTAGTCTTCTAGTTTTCACAGCCTCTAACATCCATCCAGCTCGTCAAAAGAAATCAGAGTATATTTTTCTCAATAAATACACATCAAAAAATGCTATAAAAATTAAATAATTAAAATATTTCAGAATGAACATGAAATAAAATTTCTTACAGCTCTCAGATTGAATTACAGTAAATAAAAAAGTAAATAACTTTCTGTAATAAGTAGAACTCGGGAAAGTATTAAATGAATTATATAGCGAAATGGATGTACGAGGGAGAATAAAAAACTAAGGTTACAAGGCTGATATTTCTGGAGATTCGTCTGTGGGTGGGGAACCGTGAAGTTGGCCTATCCACTTATTTTTTGAATAAAATTTTTATTTTTGCGAAACTAACGATAATTTTAGCAAAACTAACCTAAGCTAACAATAAACTAACGATGTAGGTAAGAAAAAGAAAAATCGTTATGTGGGCGGGACAACTTCGCAGACGTGTCTAGAATAGATAACTAACAAGAGTGTTTATAAAATTACTTTATAAATTGTCTTTCTGTAAGTAAGTTTAATTATTTTGCGGTTGGAAATGAAATTAGAATGAATATATTTTCTCTAACACTTATGAGTCAAATACAAAGAGAATCTGTCTTGGTAAATACAAATACAGTGTGCATTGTGTTTTCTCTGATGCGCTTCGGCAAGTGCTGAAAGGTTGGATGGTTATTTTTTATATCAGCGTGGCGTGACTTGCCACGTTCATAAGAATTATATTTTTGTTCGTTCTATCATTTTTATTTTTACATAACTTCTGAAGTGCACTTAGTGAACTGTTTGGTGAGCGTCAGCGAAAGCTCCAAGACAGTCACTTGCAAAACAAATCTCTTTATATGTTGATTTCTCGGTCGAGTTCGTCATGAGTGGATGGATGCAGTTCCTCCTATGCCTCAGTGTCTCGGAAAATGTTCCGTTTATATAACAGTCCACATGACCCTCCACTGCTAATGTGAGAAATCGTACAGCAGTGGAGGGATTATAACTTTAATAAACTCCCACACTCTGCAGGTGAGTTACCGTAATTGCTATTATCACCTTTGTGTGAAAACAAGGTTACAATTTACGTCCGTGTGAACTATATCTTCAGGAAATAGTTTTTGAATGTTCTAATTGGACCTTCAATATAGATACACAGTCAATGATATTTCAAAGGAAACGTCCTCACTTTTAAATTTTCCTATGCATACAATATCTAAAGTTCTAAACTAAAAGTACGATTTCGTCTTCTGCACTATATATTGCACCTCCTCGTATTGTTTCCTGATGGCTAGGTAATTCCTTCAACATCTGAAAAAAAAAAAAAAAAAAAAAACTGTAGATCGCACAGTACGGTTAACGCTCTCCTTTCGTACTCATGAGACACTTGCTTTGAACCCTTCGGAACGGTCATTTTGACTGTTTATTATTGTTATTATATCATCTCAATTCTGCAGGCAAGTGCTGAAATGATGCTTTTAGATTCATAGAATCTGATTAACTTCTTTCCAAAATTTCCTGACCCTCTGCATCTTTCCAGAGAAAAATAACCAATATTATTTTTAAAAAGAAAGAAAGAAAGAAAAGATGAAAGAATGGTGTCAGTCATTTTGTCAATAAATAAATAAAGTCTTAGAAATGAAAAAGATTGGAAAGGTCAATCTGTTAAAGAGAAAATGTGAAGTAAATGAGAGCTTCATTCTGAAAGATGATTGGTTTCAACAGATTATTGAAAGTTCTAGTGATAAGGGAAATAGTTTTTGGTACTCGTACTCAGAAAACTATGTTTTTTATAAGAGAAAGAGTACAGATAAAATGTAAGATCAAATTTTCATCTACATCAATCATTTCCCTGTTAAACAGGTATCATATATTTTATTGAGAAAGTGTACAAATATATGTTGAGTTAGGAAGTTTTGGCAGGTATCCGGACTTGTGGGACCCCTCGAGGGTGCGCCCATGAATGGAGATGAATTATTATGAAATAATTGGTAGAATGAGAATGTGGGAATAAATGGAAGAACCTCAGAAAAACCCACGGGAACGTTGTTGTTCACCACAAACTCATATGGCCTGGAAACTAACTAGATACTCCTTGTGCTAGACGTGAGAGATCTACCGTTGAGCTGTTTAACGCTATGCATGAGATCTGGAAGGAGGAAGATGGTATGTATATCTCCAGGACACCGGATGAGCAAGGGTGCTCAGGGAGGGTGGGTAAAGTGTAAAATTTCCATGCTTCGCTCAGAGACATTGGAAAATAATTGCCTTCAATAACTAATCAAGCACACTATATCGTTTCGTCGATTAGAGAGAGACAAAAAAGACTGGGACATTTAAAATAGTGCCAGAACCAAACTGAAATCAAAACTTACTGAGATCATAAATTAAAAAAACTAGCTTGTATTTTTTTGTAATATTTTGAAAATGTATTTTTTATACAAGGTGCTTTTTCAAATATGTGCTAAACTATTAACACCATTCCTGAGAGTAGATGTAAAACGTATTGTTGATCGTTAAGCTGATAAATCAACACATAAGCTTCTATTTATTCGTATGCGTGTAATCTTTGAATTGGTGCATGGGTTATAATGCCGCTTTTGGGAAAGGTTACTTTTGTGAGTTCACATTATCAAAAGAAAATTTGATTTATGAATTTATTTTCATCAAGTGACATTGACCGTTATCCTACAATGGAAGTACTGTGTAACCTTAGCTGTTCGTAAATTTCATGTTTCCTTACTGGACATGATATGACTGATGGATCCTCCCTTGGAACATTTATGGTGATGGCTCCTTCAAGAACCTTGAAAGCAGAGTGTGGTTGCTGCCACCCGAAAGATTAGCAGTTGTAGATGTTCTTCCTCGTATGTTAAAGCCTTGCATGATGATGATTGGTTGTAGTTGGCGGGTGGCAGTGACCAGACAACCTGGTTGTTATGCAAATCATCGCACTTTCTGGGATGAGCTGCACGATTGCGACATTGCCTCTATTACTTAGCCCATGGCATCAAACACGTTTCTTTCATATATATCTACGTGCTCCTCCTTATTTTCGCTAGATTGCTTGGTTTCCTGGTAAGAATAATTCACTTGCTATGAAACAGTTTGAGGGAGAGAGAACACTAGTATCATCACGAAATATTCCCAGAAGTCCAGCTGTGTTTTTACGAAGAATAATTGGTTTCATGTATAGTTCTTTTTTCTTAGATGTAAATTCTGTATTCTAATTTACGTCAAAACAAGCCCAATTCCTTATTTCCACTCCTGTTTTCCTTATCAAGTACATTATGAAAACACATGTTTCCTTCATCAAAAATGGATGTAGGAAGTGAATGGTTGTGGTGAATGGAATAGATGTAGAAATGATTGTGATGAAGGCAATGAATATTAATTTAACATAGAATATAACATTATTGGTGAAGACTGATGAAGTGATCTGCTGGATGAGTGAAACAACTGTTTGTGTCAAAATGGTGGATAAGTTGCTTTATAATACCGTTTTATGTCAAGAGTTTTCTCCATGTGGGAATTATCCTGGAGAATTATATTGAATTAAACATTTTTTTTTCTTTCTTCTTGGATAATTCTATGCAAGCACAGTATATTGTATTGTTAAAACTTACATAACTTTTGTCTTTTATAAATTATTACTTTAAGTTGTTTCTTGCATGCTTTTAAATTTTGTGTAATAAATTTTTCACGACTTTTTGAACATTGCTCTTGATATTTATTGTACAGATCAGTTTTTTTTTTTTTCATCTGATTCATTTTTATACTACAACAATAAATTAGGAAAATACCAGTACGGTATATATTATTTGCAATACAATTGTAATATTACAGTAGAATATGTGTTCGATTAAATAAAATATTGCCATTTAAAAAAAACAGATTATTATTATTATTATTATTATTATTATTATTATTATTATTATTATTATTATTATTATTATTATTATTATTATTATTATTATTATTATTATTGCGGGGGTCAGCATAAGCCAGTGATCGCCACTCGTGGTCCCGGACTCAGTTTCCGATGGAAGCAAGAACACAGAATTTTCGGTGTTGACGTAGCATCATTTGGTGATTAAGGGGGTACTTGGATTAAGAAGTATGAAACACCGGTCTAGAAAGCCAGAAATATTAAATGTTGTGGTGCTGGTTATACATCATATAAGTGAATATGTATCAATGGTCGGCGTCGTTGTTGTCTGTAACGTCTATTAATTTATTAATAAATTATACTACTAGATAAATCCAGATGCATGAATGCGTTATATCCATATTCCGATTAGTGAGATGAGATTTTTATTGCTTATCAGACTCAATTCACTTAGGTATCGTAGCGTTCCCTCTGAAGCAAGGTGCTTAGGATTCTGTCATCTCAAAGAAACAAACCATGATGGAACTTCTTTTATTTTATGGTGAAACGATTCATGCATATCGTTTATTTTCCAAAGGAACGAGAGCGAAATTCTTTTGTTAGGACGAAGAGGTTTATTGAATACATTAGTGCAGTGAAAATAGGGGGATAGAGACAGCATATGTTTTGTCCATACGTATGATCGTACTTTCTTCTTAAAGCATTCATCCCAATTCTTACCGTGTAAACTCCATAGTGGTTTATCA
Source organism: Thermobia domestica (assembly GCF_964235325.1). Lineage (NCBI taxonomy): Eukaryota > Metazoa > Arthropoda > Insecta > Zygentoma > Lepismatidae > Thermobia > Thermobia domestica. The sequence goes on along the minus strand of NC_137457.1, from coordinate 212,431,449 downwards.
CAGCTTTCCCAAACATTTTAATTAGTGAAAAAATTTCCAGCAAAGGAATTTGCCTCGGAACACAATTTGGGGATTAACGATGTAATACCAATACTTGCTCTTAAGTTTGATTTCATATAGGATGAACTGAATAGTTGTTTCTTATCTCCCCACAATATTAATTATCCTGCCCTCTCTTACTCGACTTCCACGTCTCTCAGTGCAAAGAAATTCGTAGCTTAAGAACAACTAACTTTCCTAATTAAATGATAGTGATATTAAATTATTAATTTTATAAATAAAAGAACGACAAAGATTTAAGTGGATAATTGTCATACAACCAATTATTTTCCGATGCAACAAATATATCGCAGAGAGTGGTATTGAGGGACAAATTAATTTCATTGTACTATTTTAACTACGCTTTACCATTGATATATACACACATGTTCGTGAAGTATTTGGGATTTCCTTATGTACCAGTTTGTAGCTTTGACGATAGTCGCCTGTACTGAGAGCACTAGCCTACTGTGAGACCGACAACGATCAATTTCCGACCTTTGATTTATTTGATTTTCTTGTTTCAAATTTATTCTTCATCATCTACGTGGGAACATCGCACATAAACACACAACCGATTGTTCCATTGAGAAAACATGTAGTATATAAACACAAGATCTGGATGGAGAAAATAGGTGTGGTTTATAAGCCTGATTTGCATTTAATTTGTCAAATAAGTCATTCAATGCCCAATCGTAATACTGTATTGAATATCTTTTAAAGCAATAATTTTTCCCTTTCGTTTTCGTGCCTAAAGCCCTTTAAGGGGGTTAGTTTCGACATGACCATGTATGGATGTACCATGTTAGAGCAACGTTAGCGACTTATTAAAAAAAAAAACTTAAAATTATAATTTTTACCGAAATCTTTAGTACTTCATAAACTACATGTCTAAAAATCTTTAGTATTTCGGATATTAGTTCCGACCCTATATTAACATATACCTTTTCTTCTTTATTTAAGTGGCCGAAAACTATCTTTCGAGTGTAACTGTGTATTTTTGAAATTACTGTATAATCGGTTAGTGTTCCTGTCTTGTATCGAAAGGTTCTATGCTGGCTATCTTCGGAGAAGTTTTTCCTGTTAATCTCCTTAGAACTGTCAGTTAATAACATGAATGTTGGAACAGATAAAATTGAACATTTCTATGAAATCCACAAGTCCAGAAATCCGTTAAAACAGATAACATTTAACATCTCATTCTTTTCTTCAGTGAGGCTACATCTCCAATCACAAAGTAAACATTTGTACCTAGGAAAACACTCAACAACATCGATTGGTCATAGCAATGATTGGTCATTTCTATGTTGTCACCTTCCATTACTTTCTATTCAATAGCTTTCGTCTAATGAGACTGTATTGAAGCAGAAGTAATGTGATGTCGCACACATTCGGTGTTCTTTGTTTAATTATTATAGGAATAAAATGTGGCAAAGAAGCCAAAAAAAAAAGTTTTAAAAAGTGCAAAAAGTTGATAGTCAGAAAATGTGCCTGTAATTGAAAAAAGTGCTAACAAGTGCAACTAAAACACTGTTAGGAATGTTTATTTAATATCTTTCTTTGCAACACAAGTAATCTGAGCATTTTAATAGCAAAAACAAGAAACAGTGTCGCATATACACTACGTAAAGGAATTTAGTTGTAATGGAGTGTTATTTTCTCTACCTAGGTATATTGAAATCGGAAGTGGTAGTATATTCCTACCACTTCAGTTTTAGTAGAGATATTAGAGTGGAGATGAAATATATTCTTGGGACACTTAATTAATTGGATAAAATAGCTTCTCGCTATCTATTAGCATTGTTACTCTATAACGATCAATTTGAAAACCAGAAGTGGTTGATTTCTGCAATTTCAGGTTTATATAGGTTAATAGACAAGATGGTACCCACACTCAGAACACTAAATATATATTTAAAAAAAGATTCTCATTATCAATTATCGTTTTGAACTATGTAGATCAATATTGAAAACAAAAGTTGTAGTGGATTTCTATCACTTCTGGTTTTAGTAGAGACCTAAGGATGGAGATTAAATGTATTCTTTTTGGTGATTAATCGATTGCAGAAAACCACTTCTCGCTATATCTATATCTGTATCTATCTATCTATATCTATCTATATATTGCTCTATAGTGATAAACGTTAAAACTGGAAATGAAATTTCTACTACTTCCGGTGGATAGATCACCTCCATTAACGAATTCCATTCCATTCTCTACATCCTGCCTAAAATTGGTGGGATTCATCAATTTTCTTCAGATTTTCTTGTCTCCCGAATGCACAGACAGGGCATAGGTCTGCCCACCAAAAACTTTCTGGGAGGACAGTACCCTTTACTCAACATTGTGAGCCAAATTTAAAGAAAGGCTGATGTCATTGCACCCCCCCCCTTAAATTTCAAAATGTCACATAACATGAATTAAAGTGCGCAATTTAGGATAGATAAATCCTATCAATGGTGATAACAGGTTCTATTCCAGCGACACAAAAAATCCTATTTATGGTACTCTTGACAATATTTATTATAATTAATGGGATTTTCAGGGCGATGGTATTAATTTGTAGGTTTCATGACAGTACAATGAACTTATGATCAGCGACTAAGCATATTATTCAAGTTCATGTTTTCAGTTATGATTTGTATTGTTTCCCATTTTGACACTAAAATTGGGTCTTTAAGTGTCCTGTTAAAAAGCTCCAACCTCTGATAATATCTCTAGCCATATGAGTCCAAGAAACGTAGATCCTTCTTCAAAAACCGCAAAAGCAGAGCTGCTGATCCTGAAGATGTGTTGACAATTCCGTCAGTCTTCATCTTTTCCAGCGTAGAGAGAATTTCTTCATAATGTTAAACAACTCCCGTTATTAGACGTCTACAAATTCACCTAGTGGGACACAAGCATTTAATGTTTACAATGTTTAAGACGAGACTACCAGCATTAGCCTCGATTAGAGCAGAAAATCGTGACCTCACTGAAAGTGACTGCGAAATCAGTACTCATAGTTTGTGCACTCACTGCAAAGAGTTTCTCACTACTTCTGACGCACTACAGGCACCCTTAATCACAAGATTAGTACTGTGAGCTCCAGAATGTACGTACAAGGCAAGAAGTTGCTGTTTACATATAATAGATGGAACACTAATTCCAGAGCCATCATAAACTTATCCACTGAGTTGAGCAATGTAAAGCTGAAGTCTCACCATCTTATCCAGAATAACTGAAGCTATAAACTCACCAGTAGTTTATATATATATATATATATATATATATATATATATATATATATATATATATATACTGTAGAACACAAGAAAACTTTCATGAGAACAGAGATCTTCATCAACTCACGTAGCACAAATACTTACTTGTTCTTCGCCATTCACATCACGGGAACCATCAGACACGATAGAGAACGGAGGAGGGGTTGAGATTTGATTTTGTTACATATATGAAAAGCAATTTCTTGGCCCATGGTTTCGAGATTTCGTTCTGGATTTTAACATCCATGAAATTACATCTCTTCACGTTTCTCTTTATCCGGCTCTTCAATTGTGGAAAATCTTCAGAGCAAAGGCTCATCAACTGAAATAAATTCCTGAACCGGGAGTCATATCCTCTAAATGCGAGTCCTTGTCTTGCAAGATAACGTATACTTCAGATTACATCTTTTCCAGGAGTTTTCTGGCTTTCAGTTGTTCATCTAAAAATTTGTCTGTTTAGTTGGTTTTCTATTGGATTTTTTCTCTGCGTGTAGCGCAGTACAGCCAGCTTATGGCATTCTCAAATTTTGTGTATACTTAATTTCTCTTTAGTCTTATTCCAGTTGCAAAAGCCTACAGTAGAGAAAGCGTCTTCCATGGTTTTAGTAAGAATTTAAAAAAAAAAAAAATGTTTTTCAAGATGTCCATACAGTAAAAGAGTTTTACAAAAGAAAATGCGTGGACATAGAAGAATTAGAAAGAGTTGGGAAATATGAGGAAATGTACAAGGAGGTGAAATCTATGGAATTTCGGAGGAAACAAGGGGGTATTATGATGGCGGTAGAAAATAAGAATGGGAAAGTATTCAGCGAGAGAAATGAGGTCATAGAAAGGTGGAAAGAATACGTTGAAGACTTATATGAGAGTAGGGATAGACTGTGTAGCCTAAATGTTGAAGTAGAAAATGAAGTAGACGAGGATGATAAAGGATTTAGTATTCTTAGGGATGAGTTTGAAAAGGCTATATCCGAGATTAGGAATGGAAAAGCAACCGGAATAGATAACATACCAATCGAATTCATTAAAAATATAGGAGACAAGAGAAAGAAAAATTTGTTGCGACTATGCAATGAAATATATGAAACAGGAGAATGGCCAAAAGACTTTCTGAAAACGATCATGATACCGATGGCTAAGAAATCGAACCCAAAGAGATGTGAGGATTATAGAACTATTAGTCTCATATCTCATGCAGCTAAAATTCTGCTCCGAATACTGAACAGAAGGTTATATGGAAGAACAAATAAAGATGTTGAGGAGGAGCAGTTCGGGTTCAGAAGAGGCAAGGACACAAGAGATGCTATTGGATTATTAAGGGCGATCGGTGAAAGATTTATAGAAAAAGGGAAAGAGGTGTATGTTGTATTTATTATCATATAATAAGTGAATTATCAATAGTGCATAAAGTTTTTTTATTAACATAGAACAAAATGAACAATTAAAATAATATTTTTCAGTGCAAATAGTCAAAGCATCCAAAAATAAGAATAACCTGAGACCAAGGCTGTGTGAACTGGAAAATAAACTTTCCCATAACAAGCTATAGCGTAACACCTAGCTGACCTCGATAGGTGCATCGGTGATCTCACAATTGTTTGCAAGAAAAGTTAAAAACAAAATATCTGGCGATGTTTTAGTGGACTGATACACGGATTTTCCAAAACTGAACAGAAAAACAAAAAATAACCTTTATATTTGTATACATAACAGTAATATTTATTAGGAAACTATTTTTTGACTAGTCTAAGATTCAAAAATATAGTGCCAACTAGTTGTGACAAACAAGAACATTTACGAGTATAAAAAGACAGATTTTATAAACCAAGCATGCATTCTTTTGGAATCATTCATTCGGAATCCACCATTTCGGATTCACTTCGTTCCGTTCAGAGCTTCGACATGAAGTCTCTGAGTAGCTGTCGTCAGGACATTAAGTATAAACTCAGAAAGAAAGTATAACTAAAGTATGGTATAATATAACAAGTCAAAATTATTTATTAGCAATTTACATGTTTTTGTAGTTATTGTATGCTTCTTTGTTTAGTACCGTAATATATTTGTGCATTTGACTTATGTGTAATTGTTTCTTTTATTCTGAATATTAATTAGTTACATTATGCATTTTTTCTTATTATTTTTATTCAATCTCTTGTATTTTACTATCTGTCACATCTGAATGAAATGTCATGGATCATTTGGGTAATGGTCTCCATGTGACAGGCAATACACTATAACTCTAATCCCACTATACTACCCGTTCCATTATTGTGGTATACTATTACACTTTACCCATTACACCGTTGAAAATCAATTTTATATTTATTTTTTTATATATATGTTATGGCTTTCCCGGCGAACATAGAAGTGATACATGACATCCTTTTATCATTCAGATACATTTAATGACAGATAAGGTATATACTATCATAGGTTAGCATTAAGCATTCCGTTATTCATGCATAACACAATACTTTTTTCTCACTTATGACCTCATTAGTCAAGGCTATGTATATTTTGTTAATTTAGAAATTATTATTATTTTAATTTTTGGTAATTGAAAATTTGCCTTTGACAACTATTTGCTTTAAATCAGTATATTTTATTGAAATTTCATTATACAGTGGTTTTAATTTTTTATGTGTGTGCATATTTTCAGTTGCGCTTGTTTTGCCAAGCTTTATTCCTAGAGAATTTAATGCACCAGATTTAATTGTTAATGCTAGTATAACCTTTAGTACTGTGTCCTGTCTTGTTTATTTGTCTGTTTGGGTTCTGATTTTGGCCACATCAGCCCATTTTGTATTGTGAGGTGACACGAGCTGGTATCGTGTGTTTCCTCTGTCTTTCTTTTTGTGTTACTATTTCTCTAAGCATCCCCATTCTGTACCATTGTTTTAAACATTTTTTGTTGTATAAAACCCATTAAGGTTCATAGTGGCGAGTCTGTTTTCCGCCCTTATGCATGCATTATATGTTACATAAAATATCTCCGACAGGGAGCATGAGATAATTCAGGTATTAATGTACATTTTCGAGTCTGATGGTATCAGTAATACAAGCTCGAACAATATACCTTATCTCCCAGTAAGTATACACAAGTTATATAGGATATTTCAGATGTAGCTGTACCTTTACGAGTCCGATGACAAGAGTCATCAAAATAAACTCGTCCAGCATACCTTATACCTGGATGTCGATTCAGACATGATTCTGTTCTATGGGGTTCTGTTTATGTTGATAAATGCTTAAAGAAATATTCAGTATTAAAGGTCTATACACATATAGTTCTTAGTTATTGGAAATCTGTCTCCGTTACGAGACTTATAGTTAATATGTTATTTAAGATCATATTTTTACTATTTTCACCACTGCATTAACATTTCGGTATTTTATTTCAAATTTCCTTGAGGTCATGATGCTGTTTTTTCACTAAATTATTCTGATTATTTAGTCATTTACTTGCACATTTTTATTTATGCTTAAATAATTTTATGTTGGTTTATCACTAAACTTACGTTTTATTCATTTTTCACCAGTTTGAAGGTTACTGTCAGATATTTAGTACTTTTATTATTACAATTACCTTGTGATACTCTTTAATGCTAACCTACATTAATATTGTCATATACCCCTTAGGCTCTTGGTGATGGTCTTAGTTCAGAATTTAATTATTTTTGTTCGGCGGGTTGAGGGCGCCGAAATTTTGCTACCTAACCCTCACCGATGCCATCTTGCTCCAAGGAAATGTGGAACAAGCAACTATTTCGTTTTCAAAAAATAATTAAATTTTGAACCCTTCTGTGTTGTCTTAATCTTTATTCTTTCGGGATTAGATTATAATTACCATCCCCTTACTTTTTCTTAATAGGCAATAATGTGAAAAGCTAATAGATATATTTTGTACAACAACATTGAATTGCTTAATTTTTCGGTCATAATTTTGATTTGAATCTAGCTTTGTGTTTGTTTCATATGGCGTTTGTACACAACCTGCTAATCCTATTCAACTTCATTTTTTTTTTTTTTTTTTTTTTTTTTTTACCTCAAACTTCCGCCTACGTCTCTCGTTTTCGTTCTAAAATAGCCGAATTCATCTTCCATACTCTCAACATTTGTTTCCCGTATTTCAGACAAATTCGGTCATTAAGTCATTTTCAACTTCATCCTATTTATTTTCCAACAGGTATTTTCCTAGAATAATCAGTTCCAAACCATGTACTGTACTTCATTTTTCCGCCTGACAAAATCTGAGTTGAAACATACATTCTATATGTGTCGTTTTTGGGGAGTTCGACGTCACGGACGATCGTATTTGTATTTCCTCTTTTGTCGGTGGGATAATATTTTACAATAACCCACGGTAAGATATTCCTGAAATTGAAGCCGCAGGAATATTTCACCGCCAATGTTGGTCTTTTTGAGGGCGGAAGGCTAACGTTCGATATTCTGTTCACCTAATCATTCTTGTACCATAGCAAGGCCAGATATTCCTGAATTGAGGGCGCGGGAATATTTCGCCTCTTTTTTAGTCTACTTAGGGAGAGGTAGGCTAACACTCAATTAACGCTCAAATAATCAAGACAGTATATAAGCAAATTTCAATATTCTAGGACCTACCTGAGGCATCACATTCCTTCTATTACATAGATCAAAATACGTCACATCACTATCACTACATCCACTCACTCACACGATTTACGCACAAGACTTTTTTGAACGAAACTTGCAGACACCACATCAGAATACGTAAGAATCATAACTAACAATATTCACGCACACAATTCTGACCGATCTGTCATACACAACAACACAGGACACTTTCGATTTTCCGAAACCTAAAATTTTTCCGCTGCGATTCTTATCAAGACATTCCATCTCATAACGGTTGGTGTGCCATCGTTTCTTTTCTGGGTCATTAACCATCAATAAACAAACACACTTGCTATGCATTTTTTCTATTACCTAATGTTTGCAGAAAGAAAGGTTTTTACCAACAAGAAATACAAATATTTTTTGCCTATTGTCTGCTTTACCATACTTTACAGTCCGAAAAAGGTTTTTTTTTTTTTTTTCATACATACGTATCTCAAGCTAATTCCAGTCCGACGACAAAAAGAGAAGACAAATACATTTTTTTCTCTTTTTTCAACACACATAAATCTAAAACTAATGCAATCCTTTTCTTTTCAATATGCACCTGCTTCGAGATCCCACAGATGTCACTTCCAGATGCCAGTTCATTCTCCAGCCTACCAGTAGCGGCACCACCTTCCTGCGGATGCCATTTCCAGCATCTTCACGTGTCCGGTTCGAGATGTTCCTGGAAAAGCCTTCATCTGCACGATGCTATCTCCAGTTCCCGTCTCGTCACGATGCAGCGAGAACCTGTTCCTGTTCCCGGCTATATGACACACCTCCAAGAGTTTCCTTGTCAGTTCCAGATGTTCCAAAGACGATGGTTCCAGCAGCTTCCAGCATTCCCGACCCTTCTTTTCGGAGTCAGCCACAAGGTGGACTGAGACAGTATGGATTCCTGCCATGAACCAGCTCATCCTAAAGCAGAAGCTCCAGATGGTTCCAGCAGCGGCCTGACACCCCGACCACATGTTTTTTTTTTTTTTTTTTTTTTTTTGGGTGACCTTCATCAGGTGTGGATAGACGCTAATCCACTGCTGAACCACGGACCACATCTTCCCGTCAGTGCTTCGCCAAGATTCGACGCACCGACTTTCAGTGCATAAAGTTTTTTTTAAGTATTGATGCGGACATTTTCAGTAGCCGCTCATTAATTCCCAGAGGGGGATTATCATATAATAAGTGAATTATCAATAGTGCATAAAGTTTTTTTATTAACATAGAACAAAATGAACAATTAAAATAATATTTTTCAGTGCAAATAGTCAAAGCATCCAAAAATAAGAATAACCTGAGACCAAGGCTGTGTGAACTGGAAAATAAACTTTCCCATAACAAGCTATAGCGTAACACCTAGCTGACCTCGATAGGTGCATCGGTGATCTCACAATTGTTTGCAAGAAAAGTTAAAAACAAAATATCTGGCGATGTTTTAGTGGACTGATACACGGATTTTCCAAAACTGAACAGAAAAACAAAAAATAACCTTTATATTTGTATACATAACAGTAATATTTATTAGGAAACTATTTTTTGACTAGTCTAAGATTCAAAAATATAGTGCCAACTAGTTGTGACAAACAAGAACATTTACGAGTATAAAAAGACAGATTTTATAAACCAAGCATGCATTCTTTTGGAATCATTCATTCGGAATCCACCATTTCGGATTCACTTCGTTCCGTTCAGAGCTTCGACATGAAGTCTCTGAGTAGCTGTCGTCAGGACATTAAGTATAAACTCAGAAAGAAAGTATAACTAAAGTATGGTATAATATAACAAGTCAAAATTATTTATTAGCAATTTACATGTTTTTGTAGTTATTGTATGCTTCTTTGTTTAGTACCGTAATATATTTGTGCATTTGACTTATGTGTAATTGTTTCTTTTATTCTGAATATTAATTAGTTACATTATGCATTTTTTCTTATTATTTTTATTCAATCTCTTGTATTTTACTATCTGTCACATCTGAATGAAATGTCATGGATCATTTGGGTAATGGTCTCCATGTGACAGGCAATACACTATAACTCTAATCCCACTATACTACCCGTTCCATTATTGTGGTATACTATTACACTTTACCCATTACACCGTTGAAAATCAATTTTATATTTATTTTTTTATATATATGTTATTATTGATCTCGAAAAGGCTTTTGACCGCGTGAATTGGGAATTGTTGTTGGGAGTTCTAACAAAGATAGGGTTGGAATGGAAAGATAGAAGACTTATAAGAAACTTATACATGAACCAACAAGTAAGTGTTAGGATAGGGGAAGAACTGACGGAAGGGAGTGTAATTGGAAGGGGAATTCGACAAGGATGCTGCCTCTCGCCAACACTATTTAATGTCTATCTAGAAGAGATAGTGAAAAAGACCCTACATGATGATGATGGCATTTCGGTAGGAGGTAGAATGATTAGATGCATAAGATTTGCAGACGATATGGCGCTTCTTGCAGAATCTGAAAAGAAAATCAATAAAATGTTAGAAAAAATGAGAAAGGGCTTTGAAGAATATGGGATGAAAATAAATGTTAGAAAGACAAAAGCCATGGTGATTGGAACGAAGGGTTCTGTGTCAAATATAAAAGTAGGAGGGGAGAAAATAGAACAAGTGAATAGTTTTCGATACCTAGGTAGTATTCTTAGTAGAAATGCGAACGTGAAATAAAAGCAAGGATAGGAATGGCGAAAGAAGCCTTTAGGAGGAAGAAAAGTCTGTTTTGTGGGACCTTGAATAAAGACTTGAGAAAAAGACTCATAAAATGCTTCGTGTAGAGTGTTGTACTGTATGGGGCGGAAACGTGGACATTACGTAAAGGTGACGAAAATCGACTGGAAGCCTTCGAAATGTGGGTGTGGAGAAGAATGGAAAGAATTAGTTGGGTAGAGCGGAAAACGAATTAGAGAGTGTTAAAAATGGTGGGTGAGAAAAGAACACTTTTAGATATTATTAAGAAGAGGAAGAGAAACTGGTTGGGGCATTGCCTAAGAAGAGATTGTATCATGAGGGACGTCCTAGAGGGTATGGTGTCGGGAAAGAGAGGGAGGGGGCTAAGGAGACTACAACTAATGGATGATATAAAAACAGAAAGATCATACGTGAAGACGAAAAGGTTAGCGGAGGACAGTGGAGCATGGAAGCTTCTCAGCTGCGTCAAGTGACCTGCCAATAAAGGCAGAATAACTATGATGATGATGATACAGTAAAAACAGAAAATGACATTAATTTTATTTGGATCGACGTGCAGCCACGGAAGGAACCAAGTTGGCACAAATTTCCATGTTCGACCTTTCAGAGACTGTTGTGGAAAATTTGTAGGTAACACTAAAGTCTAATAGCGCTTTGAAAGGTTCGAAGGGTGGGAGAATCTGAACCACTTGCTAGACGTGGAGATTGAGAGGTTTAGACACTGATGGTGATGGTGACCGATACAAGATTTGAATTATTTTTATCTTCTTTTCTTCAACAATGGCAATATTTAACTTGGTCCGATCAAATTAACGCATCATGCAAGAAGGCTTTTGGAATTCTTCATTCTCTCAGCAAATTAAAAAACTTTTTACCAACACAGTTGAAAAAAACTCTTGTTCAAACCCTAGTGGTACCACATTTGGAGTACTGTGACACCGCCTTAACTGACGCTGATATACATTTACAAAAGCGTTTGCAGCGAGTACAAAATGCTTGTATACGTTTTATTTTTAACTTAAAATTCTCAAATCATGTTACGCCATTCTTTGAAAAGCTGCAATGGCTGAAGATGCAGCAACGGCGAAAATTGCACTCGTTGGTACTGCTGTATAAAACACTTTCTTTTACAGAACCTTCCTATCTTCTAAAACATCTTAATTTTTTAAGCGATTTCCATGAGAGGGACACAAGATCACGTTTTAATAGCCAACTTGCAATTCCTATTCATAGATCAGCTTATTCCTCCAAATCATTTATAATTTCGACGTGTCGTGATTGGAATACTTTGCCAACCTCGGTACGTGAGTCAAAATCTTTAGCATCTTTTAAAAGAGCAGTTTATAATTTATTGTTATCGAAGCAGGGTTGAATGGACACAGAGACAGAAGAGCCAATAGAGAAGCTTGTCATAAAGATATGAAACCCAATACTTATTACATATTATAACATGTATGTACTTTCGTGTAGCAGTATATTATATTTGTGTGTGTGTTTGTGTGTGTGTGTGTGTGTGTGTGTGTGTGTTCAAGTGACAGTCTGTTTCTTGTGTTTTTTTTTTACTTTCTAACTTTTTTTTTTCTTTTGCTATTGTTAGCTATATCCTTTGATTTTTCAATTTTGTGTCATGTTTAGGTGGTAGATAAGGCTACATATAGCCTTAACCTCGACATGTAAAATGAGTCAAAATAAATAAATAAATAAATAAATGGCACTGCTTTGGCCCACGTGCTGTCTATCTTTTTCTTATGACAAATTGATCCATTTCAAACAATAAAACAACACTAAACAGAAACAACAGATGAAAAACTTCATATCAACGTTGTATTCACAGTAACGCACATGAACACAGCTGTCTAAGTAACGATACTGTTGGAGAAAACACGTTGCAAAACATATTCTTTCAAAAACAGTGGCGCACTTGCGCACAGCCCAGTTGACAAAGTTCAACAATACATTAGAAAGAACATGCAAAGAGATCTACGTTACCCGCACACGAAGAAAAAGGTCTTTTTAGGCAGGTTTTGAGTTATATTTCCGAAGCTAAACAGTGTTATAATTATAAGTCTTCCTTCGATTGTTCAGGTTGGCGCAATAATGGTGGTATTTTTACACGAAGCCGATATGACAAGAGTCGGTATATTAAATAATAAAAAAAAAAAATCATTCCACATTTACTCTGTTCTCTTTGTAATGCTATAAGTGTAGAGGGAAAAAAATCTTTTTAGATACTTAGAAAGCGACATTTTTTTTCTTGCAGCTACCATTTTCTTGAAAGACTAAAGATTGAATATCAAAGCAGACATATTTGAAACTGAGCATGAAACTTTTGATAAGAACTAAGTCAAATTCGAAATATTTTTGCCTTGGAACCAAGTTGTAAATCTTTCAAGAAGCGGTAGCTGTTCAAAATGAAAAGACACACTAAGAATTGCGTACTTTCAATTAGAATCTACTATTTTCATAAAGATACTAGCTCACACACACAATTAATTATAATTTCATTGATAGGCTATATGGTGTTCATTGGGCCAAACACTCCAAACAATAAGATTCACCTTACACTGGAGAAACAGTTATGCTTCGTTTTTTATTGTCATTTGACCATGAAACAAATGTCGGAAAGATATACTAACCTCGTATACAAATGTGCGGTTTTGGGATTATAACTCGTTGAGATATGATGCTTTACTTTTTAAACTTTCAATACTTCCGCGTACTCCTAAAAAAAATGTAATAAACAAATAACGTCCATTAAAAAAATAATCAATTATAACTCAACGATCTTCACAAAATTTGCAATGGACCAGTGAAAACGGCATCTTTCCGGAGCTTGTTGTTTCCGAGATATCATTGTTAAAATAGTTTGCCACAAACATATAAACTTTTCTTGACCACAAACATATAAACGTAGCATTTTAATATATAGATATTTCAAAATTTTCTTTTTGCTGCAAATGAATGTGTGCACGCTTTATGGTAGTTTTCGACGTAGCTAATACAGTGTCGCTACTTTCTGTACTTCATTTATATACCCTGGTAATTGTTACAGAATTTTCTTCAATGAAACTCTAATTCAGCGTTTCCCAACCTTTTTCAACTTGCGGCACACTACGGATGTAACTTGAATTCTCGCGGCACACTCATAGATATTACTATTATTATTATTATTATTATTATTATTATTATTATTATTATTATTATTATTATTATTATTATTATTTGCAAATATAAAATACCATGTTATTTTTTTTATTTTTATTTTTTTTTTTATTTTTTTTTTTTGAGATTACTGATGTCCTCCCCACAGAGATGAAAGCTCGATTACTGGTTTTCCCCTATGCTAATTCATTGTGCTTATTTTTATTCTAATTTTAAAATAGAAAACAATTGCAATGAAATATAGAACTCAGATTTTTAAAAATACGCTTTCTTTTTCGAAAACTGTATCCAACGTTTCATTAAGAAGGAAGATCACTAAATAACGAACGAACAAACAAATGTCTTGTATTTTTAGCTTTGCTGATTTAACCAAAACTGGTGCATATTATTGCAATCACAGAGCTTGCGATGCGTCGAAGTCAAAACACAGCTATTGAACAAAGTGTTGTTCTGTCATTCACGTGCGAAATAGTGTTCTACGAACGTTCACTTGACGCGTACCGTACAAGTGCATCCATTTCTCGGTGTTAGTATGACTCCCAATTGAAGCGTAACATAGCAGCTAACCGTGGAAATGTGTACGAGCCGAAATACTGTCTGCTATACAGTAATAAATGTAGAATAATATGTTACAATTACAGTAATTTTTTCCATGGTAGAAATTAATAGTAATATGAAATACAAAAATGTACATTTTTTCCCCTATGTCTTGCAATTTGGTTGCTACAGAATTAATAATTTTGTTTCGATTTCCTCGCGGCACACCAGCGGTCCATTCGCGGCACACCGGTTGGGAAACGCTGCTCTAATTCCTTTCAATTCCAGGAATTATTAATTGACAATCGATATTCCATTTCAGTATTTCATCATTTTTCCCGAGATATTTGGGGAAGAATTCCTGCTATACAATTTTCTGGGGGAGATAATCCTCTCCTAGAAAATTTCTGGGGGGACGCGTCCCCCTCATCCCCCCGGCTGGCACGCCCATGGACAGGGTAAATATATTTAAAGGAGTTTTGGTATGAAACTCCTTAAAAAGTAAGCAGCAACACCTAAAATTCCTAGTTCTAGCTACGACAAACTGCCTTTCACACAGTTGTTTATTTATTTATTTATCAACACAACAGGCAGAAGCGCACTTCAAATATTACTTTTTTTTTTTTTTTTTTTTTTTTTTAGTGTCTAACAAGACATTGTGCATATATCAATTTTATCATGTTTTTGACATAATCTGTTGTAGACAGAACATATTCTCCAGACTTCAGCATTACATTGGTCCTAGACTGTTTGCAATAGAAGAGACCTGCATTATTAGTTCTAGTTCTAACTGAAGGAACATGCAAGTTTAATGATGATATAAAGTTATTGTTAGTGATTAACGATGATTCCGGTGTAAATTGACCTTGTAGTATATATCTGCATTTTTTTAAATAAATAAGTTATATAAAATTAGTTTAAATTGGTGACTTCTGCATGAGTTTTCTGTTTTTAACTTCATAAAATTACTTCTCTGGCGACGCCACTGACTCTGCCAGAAAGGTTCAGCCGAAGTGCTTGTTTCCTAATTATTATTATTTCTTGAATTTGTTTTTAATTAGAGAATCTTGTAGATTACTTGAAAGTAAATTAGTGTTATTTTCATTGGGAATTGAAGTGTAGACTCGAGTGCAAGCTCGAATGACGAAGATTCACCAAAGGGTCATTATTTCGAGTCACGCTCATGTTAATTCATTGTCCTGTCGTCGGCTGAGCGTGTCTAACCGGAACTAAAAAGAAGACGCTGATCCTTAATTTTGAAGTGGCTTTACACTAGTGTTGTATATCCACGACAGAGTTTTGCTTATCACCTTCATTACCGCATTTTGCACGGAAGGGTGTTCCAACACAGGAAGACCTGGCAGAGATACTTCGTTTTGCTGTTGTGAGTCAACGACCTTCTTCTGGTCTTCCCCCTCCTCCGACCGGAGACCTTTTCTTCTTACACCTATAAATGCAGTGTGGTTTTTGGCATCCTATGGGTTCCAGTAAAATCTACCTTTGCCACGGTCCGTTGAGCCAATGGAAGCTCTGTAGCCGCATATTGAAATAAAACAGCGGTCATTTGGTTTCTTTCACCGTTGTGCGCTGACATTGAAAACTTGAAGTACGAGACGACGTGATACAATTTACCTTAATGATCATTCCATCTTTCTCGTTTTTTTTCTTCCTTTCTTTCTCAAGCTATTCCAGAGAAAGTGCTGGTTTTTTTCCATTCTTACAACTTAGGAAGTTGAAAAACTTCATCTCAACTTCTGCGTAATATGACATTGTACACCTTGTCTCAAAAAGGTTGAGCGCATTCTTTACTGGTGTTTTGAGGCAATAATTTTCTAAGTCCAGCTTCGGGTATCTTCGGGAAAAAGTAAGCCAGGTTCGAACCTCCAAGCCAGCCTTTGCAATCGGGAAAAAGTTTGCAGATGTGTTTTTCTTCTTTTAAATATAATAAGACTTGTTGCCAAGTGTTTAAAAAAGCAACATTGATTGAAATACTTAATGATACAATATTTCGAAACCTTTTTTTTCAATGTCAGCACATGCTTGTTTGTCATTTAGCTCTCCATACGTAATGGAACATTTAAATACGTTAAAGAATCTTTCCATATGTAAAAGAATGCTCAAAGTTAAGAAATAGAACATAATTATCGCCTGAGTACTAAAATAAAAGTCAAAGTAGAACAGAAACGGCGTTTGTAATGGATATGAATGTCATAATTATCTTGAGATCCGTTATACATCGCTAGAAGGTTGTGTTAGCTCATTGGTAAGCTGTCGGATTTCAAATCATAAGGTTGAGGGTTCGAATCCCGTCTAGGCTAATCCTTTTTTAAAATTATATTTTCCGCAATGCACTCGGCCACGATCGTCGCTGCGGGGCCACCAATTTCTGGCGAGAGGTCAATAGTTGACCATCTGTAGTCCACCGACGCTTACAGCTTAGAGTAATGAACGATGTCTTTGCCTTGTAGAGTTCATGACTACCGACGTCGGCAGTCAACTAGCTTTTAGTATTCCTTTACTAACCATCTATTGTTCATGTTTGTACACGGTGTTGTCATAATAATAATAATAATAATAATAATAATAATAATAATAATAATTATTATTATTATTATTATTATTATTATTATTATTATTATTTGTAGTAATAGTAGTATAATTGATGATAGAATAATTATTGTCTATGTATTGTCTAGGTAGGACTACACACAGGATTTGGCTCGTTTTGGTTCGACTTGACTCTAATCCGAGTCGAGTTGGAAGATATTTTTCGCGCCGAGTCCAAGAGTAGACCTCAAAGATGTGTGTTTCGAGTCGAGTCGAGTTTCAAAGAAAAGTCGTTCGTGCCCATCCCTACTAATGAGAGCTTAATCGGAGTTAAGCGAAATTGAAAGTCTCACTATTTATCTAAGCAACCCCGAAAACTATGAATCTAATATCGATCATTTTCTAGCAATCTTTTATATGTATCCCCCTCCCATTCACCATAGGTAACCCGACAGCAATCTTTTTGAAACTATAAGAAATGTGGTTAAAATTACTCTAGACCAGTGGTTCTCAATCTAATTCCTATCACGATCCCCTTTTATCACACGCTCTTGCCAGCGACCCTTTTATAATTTGTTTTATAATAAGCTTGTGTGAGATTTTTAACATACCTATTTCTATAATAGTAGAATCCATTTTTTTGTTTATAGTGAACAGTGCCATGGAAAATCAGTGCCCGGGGCGAGAGTATAGTACGATGTCACCGTATATATGAGTGACGTCGACAGACTAGCTACGAAGCGCCACCATGGTTGGCACGAAGCTCAATAACATTTTCAAAATAAACCCTACCTTTCCTTAATTTTGAGCACATTTTATTACGTTTTTCCTTCTATTTTACACATGTGCACATGTACTTTCCTAACATGAGTAACACACTTCCTCCGAAATGTGTGGCCCCTTTTTTCGGCGCCCGGCACTGACAGTGGATACAGTAACTTAATATCTATATTCCCAATGACGAAGGTGCTGGTTCAAGATGGATGTTAAACTCCTTCATTGAAGAGGCCATTAACGTATCCGATCTAAGCCCACAACTTCTTGACCAAATAATAGAATGATCATGCGACAAGTCTTTGCAACTGTTTTTTTTTGTAACGAAGACTTGGACAAGTTCTGCCTGATGAGGAGAGAAGAATATCCAGGTCTGGGGATTGCTGCTTTAAAAGTAATAATTCCATTTGCTATATCGTACTTGTGCGAAAGTGTGTTTTTTTATGGTAAACATTAAAACAAAGATAAGAAATCGCTTATCAGTTGAAAATGGTTTGATAATGTTCGTCATGAAGATTGAACCGGACATTGCTGCACTAGTGAAATTACACCATGCTTAGGTATCTCATTAGGTTTTAATTTTAATTGTATTTCAATGTGCAGGTTTTGTTGCATGTGTATTTTTCTAGTATTTCTATATACAGTTCTCATTAGTTTTATATCATACCTCTTTGATTTTAATTCATTTTTAAACAACTCTACTAACTAACTAACTCTATGGCCTATGGAACCCGGAGGTTCAATGCCGCGTTCACAAAAGCTCTCCACTGACTTCTATCCTTAGCCAATTGGATCCAGTTTCTACTTTGTATTCTTATCTCAGCGAGATCCATCTTAATATTGTCCTCCCATCTGCGCCTAGGTCTTCCTAATGGTCGTTTTCCGATTGGTCTTCCAGTCAAGATTTTGAAAGCGTTTCTACTTTCTTCCATTCTAGCTACATGACATGCCCACCTAAGCCTTCTAGACTTGACGACCCTAACAATGTTGGGTAAACCGTATAAATTATGTAGTTCCTCGTTATGAAGTTTCCGCCATTCCCCATTCCCGTTCCTCTTGGGTCCGAATATTCGTCTAAGGATCTTGTTCTCAAATACTTTCAGTCTATGTTCTTCCCTCAGAGTAAGCGACCATGTTTCGCAACCATACAGAACAACAGGCATGATTATCGTTTTGTATATTTTAAGCTTCAAATTTCTCGACAGAATTCGCGACGACAAGAGACTTTGAACCGAATAGTAACACGAATTCTACACCCTTTGAAAATGTTCAGTAGACTTATTTTTTATTGTTCTTTATAGTGTGTATAAAAAATAAAAGTATGCTTATCAGAACAAAATTAAAAATAATATTTAAAAATAATTTCTGGTATTAGATTCTAACTATATTTATCTCTTCCGCCTATCTTCGCGATCCCCTAGGGGCCGCGACTCCCAGGTTGAGAAACCCTGCTCTAGGCATACATGAGTTATGTTGGAACATACATACATACACTTTTATGTGTATAAATGCAGATAAGAGAGAGTTGAGAGAGAGCGATTAAGGAATTGCCGCTCTCAATCTCTTCACTTTACTTTTGCGATTCGCGAATTTCTTGCGTGACAGTTTGGGGCTAGCTAGTTTTTTGTCTTGGACCACGATCCGATTTTCGATATGCTCTACCTAAATGCTGTAATGCGAATATTGAGAAGTTATCTGCGATGAAAGTAGCTGCAAATAAATACATTACATAACTTATTTATTGCTATTACACGATTTTTTAAATTTGTATTCAATATTCACACATAACACACCGACGTTCTGTCAATACCTCAGATGTTATATTTTAAAGATAAGAATTACTTATGTCGTGAAATGATATGAATATATATATTCAACTGATATATACAACTGATGATATGAATATATATATTCAACTGATATATACAACTGATGAGTTGAGTTGAGTTGATTTTAGTTTAGCGTCCCTCTCAGCAGCGAGGCTACATGAGACGTGGACCTACTGATTAACGTGGAATCCGAACCACATGAGCTCCCGCCGGGAATCGAACCCGGGTCTCCCACGCCAAAGGCGCGAACGCTAACCGCTTAGTCACGGAGGAGCTCATACAACTGATGAATTGTAATGTAACTATTTTACATAATTTTCATGCATTGAGGAAAGTAGAATATCATAAAAGAATTTCACCTGAACGGGTATCGAACTCACGATTTAAGCGCTCGGTGGTGTACCACTGAGCTAATATGACCGCTTTTCGGAAGCTGCTTCTGAAATATAACTGAGCTCATACGTAAATGCTCTTTTCCGTATGGAAATCACAATGACGAAACGAGAGTGTGAATACATAGTCTCGAAATATTGTATCATTAAGTATTTCAATGTTACTTTTTTCTACACTTAATACCATTTCAACATGTCTTATTATATTTAACAGAAGGAAAAACATATCTGTACATCGTTTCCCGATTACTAAGGTTGGCTTTGGAGGTTCGAACCAGCAGCTTTAGTTTACTGTTTTCCGAAGATACCCGAAGTTGGACTTCGAAAGTGTTTGTCTCAAAACAGCTATCATCATATCGCTCAATCTGTTTGGTATATGGTATATGTTTTTATACGTGTAAAGTCAGTATAACAATTCATTCTTTAAACAGCTTTTCGTATGTATTAATAATCCTTTATAAAAACTGTTTTTAATATTATTATTACGGCGCACCATTTTCAGATTTCTTTCGCGAGTCGTTGACCAAGTCGTTCCCCACCAGCGTTGCCAAACTCACAGCTCGGAATTATTCCAAAACCTGATCGAACAATATGCTAGATTCGGTCAAATTATGCTAGATCCTCATAATTACTAATTCAGGAGTTTAAAAAAACGAAGTTGAGATACGATAACGTAACTTAAAATACACAGAGAGCAAGAATGCATGGATAGAACTCAATACTTCACGCACCAAAATTTTAACTCAACTAAATTAATGCAGTCGTTGCCAGATTCAATGGCGTATATGTCGTATAAATGAATGCAAAGTTTTTGTTTACATATTTTGAAAGAAAATTACTTCGCAGCATAAGCGGAGTTGGGAATCGTCTGCTGGGGGGGGGGGCAGATTTTTGGTCGGTCTCGGAGCTGTCATTTCAGGAATAAATATGATCATGAAGTCAGAAATAAAGATGGTGAAGTTGTCAAAAAGTTGGGGAGAGAATGGCCCCCATAGCTCCGCCCATGCGTCGGAGTTAAAGGATTAGAAAACCCTGGGTGGAGCCACAAAAAAGCCCAAAGACGTTTCGAACTTACTTCGAAAAATAAGACTGCCTGTATGGTTTACCGACTGTATGAATCAATGGAAGAATATACATTTCTGCCGTTCTTTTTCTTCCCACGACCAACTTCTTTCTCATCTCCAGGTTTTACGGCTTTTTGATAAACTTGCTGAAATTGTGCTAGATTTGGGCAGGATGCTAAAAGCAAGATGCTAGATGCTAGAGACATGCAAATTATGCTAGATCTAGCATCATTATGCTAGATCTGGCAACGCTGTTCCCCACAATAGGCGTGTCGTGCAAGTAACCAATCACACGTCAAGTACTAGCTTTTACCTATTGCTTCCTTCTCACAGCTCAGAACATTGGTAACTATGGATAGACGTACAGCAGTAATTACTTTATGGAAGTTGGAAGGTTATTCTGCAACTGCAGCTAGCAGGCGAGTAGGTGTCCCGGCCTCTACAAGAAGGCGATGGATTCGGAAATATGGTGCTACAGGTCAGACTGATAATTTACGATCTCCTGGTCGTCCGCATGTGTCAACCGAAGCCCAAGATGCGAGATTAGTAAACGAAGCCCGGTTAGACCCACTAAGGACGTCTAGACAGCTAAGGGAAGTTTCTCTCTTTCCTGGTAGTAAGCATACAGCTCTGCGAAGGCTTCGTCATGCTGGGTTACGTGGCCGTGTTGCTGCCGTGAAGGAAAAACTCTCAGGCGACCACAAAATTTACCGTCTCGCGTTTGCACAGGCGAATGTGGGTCTCAATTGGGAAAACGTAGTTTTCTCAGATGAATCCATATTCACAACATCAAAGGAGGGACGCCGTTTTGTGTATCGTCCGAGAGGCACCCGATATGACCATGGATATGTGGCTGCTTGCAATCGCAGTGGCCATGTATCTATTTTATGTTGGGGTTGGATTTCCAGTCGCGGAGCAGGACAGCTTCATAGAATTGAAGGACATCTGGACAATGCTCAGTACTTAGACATTATCAGTAATATCATGGTGCTATCTGTACGAGTATTTCAGCCTGATGGTGTAATTCAGTTCCAGCAATACCAGTCGCCAATACATACTTCCCGTGTGATTCAGGAATGGTTCGCAGGGCACCCTGAGATTGATTTAATCGACTGGCCGCTCGTGGAGCGAGCAGACCTCAATCTCATGGAAAATATGTGGGCAGAAGTGAAGCGTACTCTAAGGGAAAGTTGGCCTGAGGCAGATCCACCAAGAACTCAGGATGACCTGTGGCATCTTGTTTCTGAAGCATGGCTGGAGGTAGGGGAAGGAGATAGATTTGTCACCCATGTAATAGATTCCATGCCCAGAAGAATGGAGCGTGTAATAAATTGAGAAGGGTCTTGGACACAATATTAATGTCCCCGCCTTAACTCCCGAAAACAGCCCTTTTCAGGGCTACCTAAACGCTTCTGAAAATATTTCTAGAAGTAAACCACTCCTTGTATCCGATTTCTGTGCAATCCTACCAACAAAAGAATGATAATTAGCTGTAGGCTTTGAACTCAAGACCTATTTATTGGCAAGTCCGTACTCTACCAGTGAGCTAACATGAACACGCAAACCCAATCTGAAGAAACACGATTTTCAATTTCTGGTATTCGATGACAATGATGCTCATATACTTGGCAAATGTTGTATTCAACTTGGGATATTCCGCAACACACACACACACACACACATAAACAAAGTGAAAGAGAGAGAGAGAGAGAGAGAGAGATGAATATACAAAAGCATATTCAACGTATTCGAATGAGACTCTAAGTAACGACATTCCGTTCTAAAGAGAATTTGTGTTTCTCCCGTGACGTTAAGGGGATCGGGAAAAGTTATGTGTCTTGAAGCAGGATACGACTTTGGATACTCTGTTTATACACTTTCTATATCCGTAGGAATATATTGTATTTCACGAATGTAAATGACATGCTGTAATGAGAATATTGAGAAGTTACATCTGTATGACAAATAGATGCAAATAAATACACTACATAACTTATTTATTGCTATTAAATGATTTTCCTAACTTGTATTTACATCCTCATATATAATACCGACCTACTGTGAAAATTATCTCAGATGTTATATTTTAAACATAATAATTACTATGTTCTGCAATGATTATGTTATATATACACAACTTATGTATTCTAATGTAATTATTTTATATAATTTTTCATGCATTGCGGAAAATATAATTTTAAAAAAACGATTAGCCTAGACGGGATTCGAACCCTCAACCTTATGATTTGAAATCCGACAGCTTACCAATGAGCTAACACAACCTTCTAGCGATGTATAACGGATCTCAAGATAATTATGACATTCATATCCATTACAAACGCTGTTTCTGTTCTACTTTGACTTTTATTTTAGTACTCAGGCGATAATTATGTTCTATTTCTTAACTTTGAGCATTCTTTTACATATGGAAAGATTCTTTAACGTATTTAAATGTTCCATTACGTATGGAGAGCTAAATGACAAACAAGCATGTGCTGACATTGAAAAAAAAGGTTTCGAAATATTGTATCATTAAGTATTTCAATCAATGTTGCTTTTTTAAACACTTGGTAACAAGTCTTATTATATTTAAAAGAAGAAAAACACATCTGCAAACTTTTTCCCGATTGCAAAGGCTGGCTTGGAGGTTCGAACCTGGCTTACTTTTTCCCGAAGATACCCGAAGCTGGACTTAGAAAATTTTTGCCTCAAAACACCAATAAAGAATGCGCTCAACCTTTTTGAGACAAGGTGTACATTGGTATTTTATATCTTAACTTCTAATCTTTTCATTGGTATTGCTCAAGACAGGTGGCAAGACGAAAAAGAAGGCTTTTTTGTCTCGTAAATTTTGTAAAAGCCTCATTTCGATTCTCAAAGACATTTTGTCGTCTCATTTTCAAAATTTTCTTTTCTCGTTTCATAAATTTATGTACAAAATTTAGGCATTTAATTTCATCTAAAAGTTATCAGAACCCTTCCGAGTCACGATAGTCCACAAAGGGTGCTATAACAACATTTAAACCATATTTAATAATTTTTGATTATATTGTGTAATGACTTGCATCTTTGAGTATACTGTTTACATTTATCTGTAAACGTCGATAAATGCTCTTCATTGTATTTGTACTATCAAACTTATCAATTCATAGTTTATATAATGTATATGATGTCTTATTAAAACAGTGTTTGACATCTGAAACTTAAGTGAACTAGTGTTTCCTACGACACTCGTGGAATTTTTCATCTCGTTTACATATAATATGGCATCAAAATTTAAAAGAAATAGAAAATACCTGAAAACTTAAAGCCATTACAAACTACCGGTACTTAAAGATTTAAAAAATTGTAGGCGTACTTGATGAAACTTATTTTGAAAGAAATCTAATACTGGATAAATTTTATTTGCTGTCACAATATTACTTGTATTATAAATGAAAGATTTTGTAAACGAAGTTTTTCTAACAAAATGGACAATATTCCTGATTTTTCTATAAGAAAGGAAAATTTTCCAGAACAAAATCAATAAGGAAAATTTTCCAGAACAAAATCAATATGAAGAGCATTGTGAAAAAGAAAATTAAGTCAAAGAGGCAACATCTGTTAGATAAAAATGTAGGATTAAGATCCTTCCTAACATCTGACAAGCTCATCTTCCTTTTGTTCTTTAAATTTCCATCTTTCAAATTCTGAATGGATTTCACAAAATTGCCAAAATATGTAGTCACTATTGCAGATAGCTGTACTGTATCCCAAATATGATCTCCATTACACACATAAAGATTGAGTTTACCGTCTCTTTCAACAGCGAGGCTATATGAGACGGATATATATTTTTTTTACAAGCATTGATATTTCTAAATTTCATCACAATCAAAATCTTTCTGGGTTTTGATACTACTACTTGAAGATGTTTCTGGAAAAGCAACTAGTCACTCAATATTACTTCTAGTCATAGCAATAAGCAACTAGTCATAGCAATAACTTACAGACCACCATTGAATTCTGTTGAAGAATAATTTATAACCTTGAAATATATTCATTCTACAGTATATTAGCATTCTCAGTTCCAAGCACCTTATTGACAAAACACATATTGACAAAAGAGACTTAAGCGACCACATCAAAGAAATGACTTGACACACACTATTACGCATATCCACAACGCATAAAGCATTGCACATATGTATTTATGTCTTATGAAATTATTGTCACCTGCTCGAGACATCGCCTCTTTACACTTGGTTCTTTACCCATCTATTGAACAAACCATGGTTAAGCTCCACTGCAGAGCTCCATTGAGCGTGATGTATGTCACGGACATATTAGGAGGACAATCTTATACAGTTGCTAATTCAGGAGGTAGAAAGAAAATATTATCGTGTCTAGTGGACATTATCGTTAACACTGGAGTAAGTTATTAGACAGGTATATTAGGCATTATTACGACACATATCACAAGAAACTTGAGAAGTACAATAATAGCATGTAACACTTGTATTGTTTAAAATATTGCAGTAATCAACCGCTAAAATTTGCAAATAAAAAAAAAAGAATATAACTTTTCACTTTGTAAATTATTCTGTTACACAATAAAAAAGAAAACAGAAGTTCTTTGGATGCTAAAAGGAGTTCTACTACTACTACTACTACTACTACTACTACTACTACTACTACTACTACTACTACTACTACTACTAATAATAATAATAATAATAATAATAATAATAATAATAATAATAATCATCATCATCATAAATTTTCAGTAATGAATATAATTTATCAGTGTTGGTAATTCATTATAATCATGTTAAACGATGTCACATTTCAGTTTATTTATTTATTTGTTTATGTATTTATTTATTTATGTTTACAGTGATTATTTTGTAGTCGAGGACTGGGATTCGTTTGACAGAATTGATAAAAGTTCAACAAGATTTCTTTTCACAAGTTATAAAATATGTAATATAAGCGTTAGAATAATAGCTAAAAAAAAAAAAAAAAAAAAAAAAAAAAAAGTAGAAGAAGAAGTTTGTAAATATAGTGGACCCCGAGCTACGAACTTAATTCATTTCATAACGCTGTTAGTGAACAGAAATTATTTTTCCCATTGAAATTTATGTATATTTAGTTGTTCCATTGTACAATTAAACCGTTGTAGTCACAGAAACATTGTAGTATAAATAGTTTCCTTTTTTATTATTTATTTATTTTTTATTTTATTTATTTATTTTTACATTTTAAGTATTTTCCATGATGAAGCATGTCGAATGAAAGTAACATTATTCTTTATAGAGGATAAATAAGTAACATGGAATTAAATAAAACAATATGAAACCTAAAAACACAAAAACCGCGAAAACAAAAATTAATTTCTAATCACAGCATTCTGACAGATAAATGCGGTAAAAGTGCAAAAGCATATTATTGGGCGCATGAGATTGTGAGTGCAGGCATGTGTATGTGTTCGTATTCTGAAATATTGTTCGTAAGCGGACAGGAAAAAATCTTCACAAAACTTATTTGTAAGGCGATTTGTTCGTGAACTGAAGGTTTGTAATCTGAGGGTGCTTTGTTCTAGTAGTTTGTCAATTTGTCATAATTTCATGATTAACATAAACCATGGACGCACCCACTATGGAGTCCAGCAGGTCCGGACTCCCGCCAAAACTTCGTAACTCAACATACATTTGTACACTTTCTCAATAAAATTATAGTTGTTTAACAGGGAAATGATTGATGTAGAATGAAAATTTAATCTCACACTTCATTTGTATTCTTTCTATTACAAAAACAATCGAGTTTATATATATATATATATATATATATATATATATATATATATATATATATATATATATATTTGAAAGTATAGATGGAAGTACTTTACAATTACTTATTGTCTTGTCGGATGCAGAATGATAACCGTTCAATACTACACAGATGTAGTGGCTTGTTATATTGGACTCCCAAAGTTTGGATCCCTTCCAACAAAAAGATTTCTGGGTGCGCGCCTGACGTAGACACTGTTATTTCTACGCTAATACCTAGTACTTGAAAAATTATACTTTTGTAAAATAAAAAAAAGGGCTCCGAAAAAATATTTTCCGAATTAGAATCCACTTTAGTAAATGATGAATACCTGCGTCTTAGCGCACTGATACACACACAGGAAAATATTTTCTTTTTTCGAAATGAATGGGAATATTAATTTCTTCTTTAAATTTATTTATATGCTCTTTGCCTCGTGAAAATTAAATCCTGTGGTGTATAGTTTAAAACTGATAAATCAAATTTATTTTAAGTAATATTGAATCTAATATTGTAGGCTTCACTCAAGTGCATTTTGACGAAATAAGGAACATTGAACTAGACTTAGAGAAGAAATCAATAATATAAACATTTATTTCCTGTTCATTTCAGGAAGAAAATACCTCTCCATGTAAATTAATGAGCTAGAAACTAAGATGGGGGCGTACTCAATCAATTCTTTTGAACTTTCCAGTAATTTTTCGTGCTTATTTTGCACGAAACATTGTATTACGATTAAAGATATTTGGAGTGTGGTAGGTTTTTGGTAGAGAGCTCACCATGCAAAAGGCTTTCATCCTGACCCGTGAAAAATTATAATGGACATCATTATATTTATGATTTTCTGTATGTCCTAAAATTTCCTACAACCTACCAATTGTTTCATTATCATTTTCAGAGTAATTTCTTACCCTCCTTCTATAGTTTATAGAATGTAACCGTGGATCTCTGAATGTAACCATGAATTTTAACACAAACATAGAAGGACGCATTCAGAGACGACTTAACGTGTGATTGGCATCGTACTAAGAGTTTGGCTAATGCGTGGTTATACCTTAATTTCCGTATTCAAAAGTGCGTTTGTGATATTATCCACTACTTACATCGAAAGATGCAAATCACGACTTTTCCCCTGGGATGTCCAAACACATTATGAAAAAAGTAAGATAATATTGTATATTTAATCATACTTTCTCCCCTAATTTGTTTGGACAACCTTGCGGGAAAGTCATGGCACTCTTTATTTGATATAAGTCGTGGATAACACAATCAAAGTGTTGCTTACACTGTAAAAAAAAATTAAAAAATAAAATAAAAATAAAAAATACAACGGACCGAGATGGTTCAGTGGTAGAGCCCTCACCTCTGGTGCATGGGGTCAATGGATCCTCCCAGCTCGCGCTAAGTAAACTTTGTGGTAGTCAAACGCCGTGTGCTTGGGTTTTCTCGGGTTTCTTCCGTTTCCTCCCACTTCCTTCATTCCACCACTTCATTCATTTATCATTAGCACCGTCGTAAAACTAAAAGATTTAATTTAATTTCATTTTGTAAAAAATAAAACACCATTTAAACACTTTTAATACAGATGTTGAGGGGGAATTGATGAAAGTGTGTTTAGAAAATGTGCTTTGCGTGTCCAAAAGTGTTAATTCAAAAAAAAAAAAAAAAAAAAGTATCTAGTATGGCATATTGAAAACACTTCTTCTCAGCAAACAGTTCGAAAACAAAGTGATGACACATTTTGCAAATACATCTGGGACATACTTGGAAAAAACAGTTTCTAGTGTCGGTAATGTGTAAAGTGTTCTACTGTGTCTAAAAGTAGTTTCTTTATTTTTTGCAGTATAGTACGGAAATATAATCATACTTTAGTCAAAACACGTAGTACAATGCTAATCACACGTAAAATCATTCCTGAATACTCCCTAAAAGTTCTTAGTAACATAAGTAGTGAGCTATTTTCCAGAGGAAATATTTAAGAAAGAATACTGTTAAGTTATTTGGGTTGGTTTTCATGGATCATTTATTGTAGAGGATGAGAAAAAATCTAAAAGAATAATCCTTAGATCACTGAAAATATCCCTCTTCAGAAAGAAGAATACGGAAACAGGAATTCTTGTTTGATCTACATCTAAGATAAAATAGAAATTATATAAATTGCCGGCAGAGCTGTAGGAGAAACAAAAAGACATCATCCAAAAAAGGAGTCGTTTTTTATACGAAACTGGTAATATCAAACCGAAATTGCTTATAGTCATTCAAGGAACAAAAATGTCATATTGTTCTTGTATTTTTTTTTCTCTCTTTTCACAAGAGGTTTATGAAGACAAAGATAAAGGACGGGTACCAAAGGAGCACACGAGACGAGACAAGAAAGATGTATTATACGTATTATACGAAAGATGTATTATACGAGATGTATTATACGTAACGGGTAAACAAGGCATTTCCGCACCGAGTGACTATCACCACGATGATTAGCGATCTACAATTAGTCAGGGTACCAATTTTCATAAATATCTAGCTGTCACCATAGGCGCCTGAGCCATGGGGCAAAAGGGGTCACTTGCCCCCACTTCCCAAACTGGGGGAAAACATAGCATTTCCCCCCCTTTCGGAAAACTACCTCTCAAATACAAAGCACTGAAATAAATTGCTAAGTGTTTATCGTATTTAATTCTCTCTCTCTCTATCTCATATATATATATATATATATATATATATATATATATATATATATATATTGTGTGTGTGTGTTTCTATGTTTTAATGGTGTCAGGTTTTCATCTATAATGTCCAAGATACATATGCTTGGATCAAAATTAGTGAACCTGAACCATACATAGGCAACAGCTGGAAAAGTAAAATTCAAGATTCTCAGATTTTGGTAAACCATCGATACACAGAACTAGGTTCCAGCATTCTTTTAATGCTAGGTCAGTTTTAAAATGCACATGTCCAAAACAATGCGGAGGATTAAAACAACAACAGATGTAAAAGTTGGTTCAATAACCTGTCAATCACATATCCTCAGAGTGTCCTGTGCCGCAGTAGAAGAAAGAACATGGTAGAAAAGCGAAGTAAGGTCAACTTCTGCCGGTGTCCTGTGATAAGCTATTTGAAGCCAAAGCAAAGTAGAGGAGCAGGATGGGCACTTCTGCTATCAAGTGACAGTCCATGTTGATCTGTTGATATTTTAACTTCCGAACAAAGCAAGTATACGGTAAAAGAACTAGTAACATCTTGCTGCTTTGGATTATATTCGTACAATTGCAAATGTTGAGGTAAGACGGCATCATTCTCACTTCTCTCTTTAACTCCCCTTAAGGCAATCACGTGAAAGAAGTATCTTTATAGTTTTCTAAAAATTGAGACAAGAAAGAATGCAAGAGAGTTCTCATAGTTTTGGGACAGTATTCTGTATTTCTGTGTCATGCGGGTCCGGCTGGTGCTCTTTAATATCGTATCTTAAATTATGGTGTGTGTGTGTTTGAGTCGAGACAAAACGTCTCTCTTGAAATATTTTTTAAAAAACTCAGTGGCAGTAGTAGTGTCAATTCAAAAAGAAGTTGGGAGAACTTTTCACGTGTGAGTACTGCGCAGAGTACACTCGAAACTGGTGAATCATCTTGTATCAACAGTGAAGATAGCATTTTCAATGTAAGTGTGGAATCGAGACCGGGATGTTCAAATGTCAATAATGTGTCTGACAAACAACAGCTGTTTAACACATCGCACATAGACAATGATACTATAAAATTGCAAGATATTAGTACTCCCAATCAACCACGCGATGTTTCTTTCCCTCGAGTGTATTTCGGTAAAGTACGCCGATGCTTTCGGGCTTGTTGGTTCAATAACTATCCTTGGCTTCATTGGGATCCATTGTCAGAGCGGGTGTTTTGTTTCACTTGCATTAAAGCTACGGAGAAAAATCTTGTTTCGTTTTCAAAAAATATGGACGAAGGGTTTACTAAAAATGGTTTCAAAAACTGGAAAAAAGCACTTGAAAAATTTTCTTGTCACGAAAATTCTCATGTTCATCGAGAAGCAGCGTTAAGATTAGTCCATAGTGAAAAAGGGAACGTGAACAGTAAATTGAACAAACTAATAGCCGAAAATGTGGTGTTTGCGCAAAATGCTCTTCTTAAGGTGATTTCCTCAATTCGCTACCTGGCGAGACAGGGACGTGCTTTACGTGGACATTCTGAGGAAGCAGGAAACTTATACCAGCTTCTGCAGTTGAGAGCAGAGGATTCCGAAGATTTAAGCAAGTGGCTTCTTCGTCGAAATAAATGGCTCGGCCATGACATTCAAAATGAAATTTCAGAACTTCTTGCGCAATTCGTCTTCGTGGCATAGCATCTGATATTAAACGGCAAAAGTATTTTTCTCTTATTGTTGACGAAACTTCAGACATTTCGTGTCAGGAGCAAGTGAACTTGTGTATTCGTTATGTAAATGAGGCATTCGAAGTATACGAGGATTTCATCGGTTTTTATAAAGTAGAAGGAATGGATGCATCTACATTAACAGCAGTGATTACAGATGTGCTTGTTCGAATGGATTTATTACTACAAAACTGCAGGGGATAGTGTTATAATGGAGCTAGTAATATGTCGGGTTGTTACTCTGGAGTCCAAGCTAAAATAAAAGAAGTGCAACCAAAGTCGCTCTATATTCACTGTACTGTCCACTCTTTACATTTAGCTTTACAGTGGGCAGCACGACAAATTCCTTGTGTTAGAGATGTTCTTGAATTCGTGTGTGCGCTTATAAATTTAATATGTGACTCACCGATGCGTTTAGCTAATTTTACGAATATTCAGGAGGGCTTGTCGGAAACTAATTACAGTTGTTCTTCAAGTGTCTCGTTGAGACCTTTATGTCCGAACAGATGGACTGTAAAAGCTCTGTCATTTGACAGTGTTCTGAAGAACTACGCGCCCTTATTGGAAACACTAAAATATATACATGATGATGATACAAGTACAGGTGGGTCTGTCGCTGGTGGCTTGATGCGTAACATGAAGGATTTTAAAACATTTTTCTCCATGCAGGCCGCTAAGATTGTATTTGAGCTTTGTGAAGAACTGTGTAAACTTTTACAACATCCTGCTTTGTCTCTTTCTGAGGCTATTGACGCAGCGTAACAAACAAGAAATACTCTCACCAATCTTGGAACAGATGAAATTTTTGCCAGGGTTTGGACTAATGCAACGATGAAAAGAGAGTTGTTAGGCGTAGAAGAACCAACTCTACCGCGTCAGCGAAAAATTCCGAGACGATTGGACGATGGCTCTCCAAACCACACTTGTATAAAGTATGTGAAACACTTGTATAAAGTAGAAATCTGGTATAGGCTATTGGATACAGTTTGTGGTAAGATCGAAAGACGATTTGATCAACAGGACATGAATATAGCGTTACACACAGAGAAACTTATTGTAAAAGCCGCATGTGATA
Organism: Thermobia domestica; assembly: GCF_964235325.1. Taxonomy (NCBI): domain Eukaryota; kingdom Metazoa; phylum Arthropoda; class Insecta; order Zygentoma; family Lepismatidae; genus Thermobia; species Thermobia domestica. The sequence goes on along the minus strand of NC_137457.1, from coordinate 212,399,229 downwards.
TACAATATGAAGAAGAACTGAGACATGTACTTGATACATATAACGATGATTTGGACGAAAGTAGACTTCGACTTCAACTAAGAATGTTCCGTGATGTCGTTATAAACGATGCCAGAGATGTTGTTTTGAGTGCAAGATGTCGTTGATATCCTAAGTAGCATGGGGAATAGGTCATTAAAACTTTGCTGCAACTACATTTACTTTTATCCGCTACAACGGCTACTGCTGAAAGAACGTTTTCAGCTCTGCGTCTATCAAAGACCTATCTTAGAAGCATTATGACTCAGAGTAGACTTAATCATGTTGCTGTTCTTCAGATTCACCAGGAAAGACTTGGCAAATTAAATCTGCGTGATATAGCAAATGAATTCGTATTAAAGACAGAAATACGCAGAAAAACATTTGGTTGTTTCTGAAGCAAAAACTATTGTGTATTCTATATGTGGTGTGTTGGGAACTGCGAATGATAGTGATATAGTATGTGACTTTTTTATGTATAAACAGCTTCTACTGTATGTTAAACATTTCGAACATTTAGTGTTTATATATATTTTCACAAGACCAGGAAATTATCATTTTCAAGAAAGAAGCCTTAAATTTACGTAAGTAATAAACATATTACTTTTTACCATGGTAGAACAATGTAGTAATTTACTATATAATTAGTTCCTTCTTATATAATGCTTTCAAAAGGCAACATTCATTCCTAATTCGATTAGCAATGGTTGTTCATATTGCTGTTCCTAGTGAAAAATTGTTTTCACTTCTGGGCGAGTATTTTTTGTTGTGAAATTCATAGAATTATTGATGCCTTGTGTGGTAAAAGAGAGTTCCGTGAAGAGGATTTTTTTTTTTTTTTTTTAATTTTGTGCGGTAAAATCTCCCATGTTTCCGGATAATTTTCCCATTAAGGTGTCGAAAATTTTAATCAACCGAAAACCTCTAGTAATTGAGGTTAGTGCAATTTATTTGCTGGTTGCACAATTTAATGTCATTGTTATCAGCATGGGCGGCGATTAGGGGGGGCAAAGGGGGCATTTGCCCCCGCACTTTTTTGAAGTAACCCATTAATGTATATAGTTTCATTTGGAAATGTAAAGTTTTTGTATGTATTACTGTTTCATAGAAAAAAATTACCATATAATATTTGCCGTTCTGTGAGTGCGTGTTGGTTGTCCTCCCGTAGAGTTAAGAAAGCTACACGAATTGCAGTTTAATTGCCATGGAAAATATAATATAATCTATTGGAGCACAATTCCAGCATTTTTTACTTCTTACAAGGGGTCGATATGTTAGTCAGCCGCTTTGAAACTAATTGAGAGAACATTTTGCAAAGAAGTTTTTCACAAGTTATTCTTTAATTGCACAAAATTGACAGTTCCTAAAATGTCTTTACTTCTTTCTAATAGTAAGGAATATTGATTAAAAAAGAGTAATAAGAAACAACTACATTTTCCATTGTTTTGCAGTGTAATATACGAGAGAAATGGTGTGTTTAGGGAGTGTACGAGTGGTATACAATTAAATTTAGTGAATTCAACATAATTCTAGGTTTTAGGATTATTTTGTATAACTGGAGTGTGGAGTGATTCTAAATATTGTGTTTTGATGTGTTCAGAAATACTGCATCTAATGGCAACGAACATTTTCAGGAAGCTACAAAAGCAAATATTTCTTTAAATGTCGTAGCATATGCTTGTAGTATTTACTGTCTAACATACATTTAATACCATGTGTGGAATTAAAAACATAAATTGTTCATTAATCCCCAGTTTCAATATAACTGTTGCAAAACAAGCCTCATTATTCATTATTATGATTAATATTATCCTTTCTATGTATTTATTTTGCAAAGGAGCTGTTTCAAAAGTGTCCAATTCTCCCGTTTGCGTCGCGCGCATACAATTTGGTGTGGGAAGAGGTTGTGGAATAAGATCTTTACATATAAATAATAGAGGCCATAGCTCAGCGGGAACATGGCCACAAAATGGGTCAACAATACAATGGAAATGCCCATAAAGCGCGCATGATTTTGACATATTTTTCGTATATCGCCCAAAAGAGAGAGAGCGTTCCGTTGAGGTTTTATGGGAGTAATACTAGACATCAAGCTCTACAAGCACTGTGAATTTCGTCGCACTCGAGCCTGAGGAACAGGGAAATAAATCGGGTCAAAGTCAGGGGTCGTTGTTCCACAGGCTCGAGTGCGATGAAATTCTCAGTGCTTGTAGAGCTTAATGTATGTATGTAAAAAAAAAAAAAAAAAAAAAAAAAAAAAAAAAAAAAAAAAAAATGCGCGCCTTATGGGCATTTCCAATGTATTGTTGACCTATTTTTGTTGGCCAGGTTCCCGCTTAGCTATGGCCACTATGTAAAGGTATTAATCCACGACCTCTTCCACCCCAAATTGTATGTGTGCAACACAAACGGGAAAATTGGCCACTTTTGAAACATCCCCTTTTCTATTAAATAATCTGATCACACAATTTTCCAGACAGAATTTTAAGATGTTCATGAGCTCTTAACGACGCCTTCGTTCTTTAAGAATACAAAGGGCTAGTACCTACTTCCGTTGCTCTTGTCAATTCACCTAATAAAATATGAAATACGATATACGGTATTTAAACTGAAAAAGATAGCATCCTATTAGTTATACAACCTTCCGTCAAACAAAGTGTTAGAAACAACCAGGGAAACAAAGATTGATATACACATATTCAGATCATGTCTTTCCCCCCCCCCCCACACACACACACATCTAACGTCCAAATAGCCGCCACTGGTTATCAGAACATTTATTTACAATAGTGTGTTTTCTTCGTTGGGTCTTACGTAGAGCAATTTGATAATGATCTTGGTTTCCACTCAAGCGAATCCACTTTCAATTTTTAGAGGGTACAGTCGGTCTAAAATGTGAGAAAATATACTGATAGATTTTCCTGGGTTTTCCCTGTTCTACCAACAGTCTTCCCGGTGATCGTCTTCTCGTACGAACAGCAACCATGATTGGTGTAGACCACAAATACAAAAAAAAAAAAAAAAAAAAAAAAAACTATGCTTAATAATAATAATAATAATAATAATTATTATTATTATTATTATTATTATTATTATTATTATTATTATTATTATTATTATTATTATTATTATAAAATTCACTTAATCTTTATTGGCCAATTTTGCCCCCCCCCCACTATTTACATGTGTTAGGCGCCTATGGCTGTCACGGTTCGCATACGTCCCTTGTAAGACTTTCTCCACGAGAGTGAAATTTCTCGTTTCGTTTCAAAAATGAGACGAGAATAATCATGCTTCTCATATCAACTCAAAAATATACTTCTCGTCTAATAGGCAACACTAATCCTTATGATCCCTCTTACGTATCCCTATGCTATCGCATGTTGAAATGTGATCCTAAATTTTCTCAGGATTTTTACTCTTTATAATTCGACTAAATTTTTCATCATTCATTCATTCCTTTATCCTACATAATTTGTTTACTTGGGTGGATTAGAATTTACCATCTCTTTCAGCATCGAGACCATATGAATTAGTTAATGCGAAAAGGGCTTCGTTCACACAAACACAGTTTGGAGATAAATAAGAAAAACATTGCAGTTTTCAAACTATAAAATCAAAATGAACCAATTTTTTAATGTAGATAACGATTAGATTAGTCGAATGATGTATAGAAAAATCATTTTTATGCTCATCACCATGGTAAAAAAAATGGTTTCGCTGTGAACTGAGTCCTTCTTGCATGTAAATTATAGACGAAGCCCTGTATGTATGTACGTAATTTTATTTGGTTATTATTTTCTGCTTTTTTTTAAAAAAAGAAAACTGTGTTAATACGTTTTTTTGCCAGGTTCCAGACGTTGCAGGTCTACCAATCGAATGGGACGAAATCAATAACTATTGCCCCTAACATATAAAACAAATATAATTCTCCATGCATAAGGGGCCTCAGTCACTGACGGAAGTCCATGCTGCCTAGAATAAACGAAGTTGAGATTTGTTTATAAAATGTTAGACCAGTGAAACTTAAGCTCTTTATGCATAGGTATTTCCAATAGAAACAAATCCGATGACAACTCAATTTCGCCAGTTTGGTGACTGAAGCTCTTTTATCATGAACTATTTCATAACATAGATCTACAACTTAACGTGAGATCCGAACTACATGAGCTCCCACGCCAAAGGAATCAAACTCGGATCTCCCGCGCAAAGGCAATTTGTTTAGTTTGAACAATAGCACAGGACACATTGGTTTTTCTTCCACTATATGACCCTTTTAAGATAAAACTCTGATCTTATGGAATTGTTACGCTCACTCTTAAACCCTCTTCAGTTCAGTTTCACTGATTTAGTGATTACCGTTTATGTTAAATTATTATGCAAATTGGGTAGTGAGTATATAATTGCTATACCGGATATGTTGCAAAATCTTCGGTATGTATGAGAATGAACTTCTATTTCAAGGTAAAAGGTCATGAAAAACATTATATAGAAGAAAAGAATCAGAGATTTTAGGAAATGGTAACAGATTTACAAGGAATTCAACTTAAATAATCTAACGGTTCGTCGCCCTACACTCTTATATCCTCCAAGTATTGAAAACCCCTATTAAGAAGACTACGAAAAAGATATTTCAAAGATACCATAAATGAAACATGGGAAGAACAGTGAACAAAAGCTTGATCTAACATGAGCATTGAACATGCATCGTGAAAAGAACGGTCTTAACGCGCTGGTGAAACAAGACGATGCCGTTAGAAGAAAGGGTTCCTAAACGATGGATCACACCCCTCTAATAAGACAACATTCGTAAATATTAATGAACAATATTACTAATAATACATTTTCTACTTCCCTAAAGGAAGTTGTACATCGTATTCATAATTTTCATCGGTAAATTGTTATGTATTAAACGTAATTATACGAATTATAAAATAAGACTAATTAAGTAGAACATTTTTTCTCCTTCTGAGAGTGAATCCAAATAAAGAACAGTAAAAGTGTTTTATGAATTTGTTATCCCGTTACTTTCTTTTTGAAATCATTTTGAATTCACCGTTATTCTTCTTTCATTTTTTTATTCTATTCTGATTTTACTTAATGTGGTATTGAAAACGTAAAAAATTGTTCTGGTGTCTCCAGAAGAGTCAGGAAAAAAATCAGTGATGTGACGTAATCAACACATGATTGCACTGATTCGTTTCTTATATAAATGTGATGATTAGGAGCTCTACTACTACTTGTGTGATTTTTTTTTTAAACTAAAGGTTAACCACAAGTTTACACCACATAAGTAAATATAATTAATGATCAGTATCGTTGATAGAGCTTTTTTGCCGTAACCCTACTTCATAAAACGCGTATATAGTCTATAAAAGATAGTGTAAAAGAAACCAGCAATAATCACTCCCATACCCCCTTAGGATTAAATACAATACCACATCGTGGTGTAGAAGCTATTTTGCTAACTTTAACTCAGTGCATAAATAAACACTTGAATATGGAATTATCACCTCGAAAAAAAATTTGCAACCTGTTATGGAATAAGTGCAATAAAATTCCATGTTATAACATAACAAATATATGGTGATACACGAAATACAAATAAAAAAGAAATGTAAAGATGTATACCCCAATTGGTTTCAGATTTTTCGTGTTATTTTTTCATATTCTGGGATAGAGATAATCCAAACTAGAGATGCAAAAAAGCCGGCTTTTTTGAATCGATGGTTTTTTGTACATAAAAAGCCGGCTTTTTTGGGGAAAAAACGAGAATTTTGGAAATTTTAGCTTTTTTCATTTTCATGATTTTTCTATTTAAATAGCTTTCTTATAGTATACTCTAAAGTTAAATAAGATTTCATGACCTAAATGCTATATTTCGCTCTGGAATTCACCATCATGATGGATGGAACACATGTTTTATGAATTAAAGTAAACATAAAGTACGTAGTATTTGAGAGCAACTGTAGAATATACTTAACTTTATTTTAATTTCTGAGTTATCGACATTTTTTTTTCTTTTCTACATTTCTTTTTAGTCATCCGTGTTTCATTTCCTAGAGATTAGTAGGCCTACTCTAGCTTCTAGCACACAAGTTAAACTTTTTTTTTTCAATATATCCGTCAGAGCGTACGTTTGTCAGTATATCTGTCAAAGCGTACTTCCACATTCTTGTTATACTGTAGCTGTGCAATGATTTATTAGCAATAATCTCCCGGATACAAACTTGAATACCATTTTATACAAATAATCAGTAGCGGATTCAGAAAAGTATTTTGGGAGGTGTTTCTCTGCTTAATGTTTTTTTTTTTCTCTCTCAAAATTTCCTAATTTTTATTTGGGAGTTTATGAATACAAGCATAACTAATATTTCGTTTTGTTTGTATATTCAGCAATAACCTTCTGGATACAACCTTAAAGACCATTTTATACTGATAATCAGTGGCGGATTTAGAAAAGTATTTTGGAGGGTTTTTTCTTATTAATGTTTAGTTTTTCTAAAAATACCTAATTTTTATTTGAGAAGAGCTTGAAGTTTATGAGTAAAGGCATAACAAATATTTCGTTTGTTTTAGAATTTCTGTAATTTCGGGGTACAAGCTTCACCCGTAAAGCATCCCCACCCTAACCCCCTTCGCAAATCCGTCACTGCTGGTAATTAATAATAACAACGATTTAAAAACGATAAGAGAGAAGTCGGCCAGAACTCACAGTATACGTATTATCTCTACATTCACAGATACAATTAACATAAACTTTTGTCAAAATGGTCGAATGCGGGGTTGAATCCCGGACTCCCGACAGAAGCGCAAAAGCTAACCACTCCCTCATGGTTGTTGTGCAGTTATGCTTAACTTAAATATATTCTCTCTCTCTATGGCCTAGGGAATCCGAAGGTTCAATGCCGCGTTCACAAAAGCTCTCCACTGACTTCAATCCTTAGCCAACTGGATCCAGTTTTTACTTTGTATTCCTATTTCTGCGAGATCCATTTTAATATGGTCCTCCCATCTGCGCCTAAGTCTTCCTAATGGACGTTTTTCGATTCCGTTTCCAGTTAAAACTTTGAAAGCGTTCCTACCTTCTTTCATTTTGGCTGCATGACCTGCCCACCTGAGTCTCCTAGACTTAATGACCGTAACGATGTTTGGTAAACCGTATAAATTATGCAGTTCTTCGTTATGAAGTTTTCCTCATTCCCGTTCCTCTTGGGTCCGAATATTTGTCTCAGGATTTTATTTTCAAATACTTTTAGTCTACGTTCTTCATTCAAGCGACCATATTTCACAACCATAAAACACAACAGGCATGATTATCGTTTTATATATTTTAAGCTTTAAATTCCTCGGCAGAATTCGCGACGACAAAATATTTTGAACTGAATAATAACACGAATTTCCTGATTTCAGTCGACATTTAATTTCTTTTTGGATATGATTTTGGTCTGGTGATATTGGTCCCAGATATTTCTAAGTATCCACTTTGTCGAAAGTATTATTTGATATTTTAAAGCATCCATAATTTGCCATATTACGATCCCGGTGAACTTCCGTGTATTTAGTTTTCTCTGCATTTACTTCTAAACCAATGTCACTGCAAGCGTTTAATAAGGACTCTGCATTTCTTTCTATTGTTCTCCTATCATGCCCTATTAAATTTACATCAGCGTAACCTGGTGAATACAATTCAGCTCTAGGGCCTGGTCGTTATCTTTAATTTTCCTTATAGCGTACTCCGGAACAAAGCTGAACAATAATGGAAATAACGCATCTCCTTGTTTCAGGCCATTCTCGACGTGGAAGCTCATGGACAAGAATTTTTCTGCTCGCACTTTACTTTGGGATTCATTTAAACACATTTTAATTAATCTAACTAGCTTTTTCGGTATTCCGAATTCTGTAAGAATGTTGTACAATGTTTCCCTCCTATCCGAGTCGTAAGCCTTTTTAAAACCAATCAACAGCTGATGTACTGGGTAATATATTCCCATTTCTTTTCGAGTATTTATCGAATAGTAAATATATGGTCAATACTTGATCGATTTCCCTAAATCCACACTGATAATCTCCAATAATTTCATCTGAGTATGGAATCAACCTTGTTAATAGAATGTTAAGAGAAATGCCTCGATAATTATTACATTCAGTTTTGTCGCCTTTCTTGTGAATTGGAACAGTGATTGATTCTTTCCACTCTTCTTAAATGTATTCCAGTTTTTCTCTTTAAAAAAAAAAAAAAAAAAAAAAGTTTCGTAATGATATGTTGAATTCTTATCGTTAAAAATTCAGAAACCTTCAGGATTGGGTAAACCGTTATGGTGTTTATAAGCTTAGAAAACCGCACAATCAGATTAACAGTCTAACATATGATTCATTAACAGAAAATGTGGTACTTTCCCGATTCTGAACAAGCTTAAAAAACAGTCAGTGCATTATAGAATTCGGAATTTTACCGATTTTGCAGATTCCAAGCACCTGATAGGTGGTAACATTATTACGTATGTGATCAATGAATGAAAAATTTGTTCGAAATATTCATACAATGTATATGAAAGTTAAAACTTAAAAATTTCAAGACTATACAGAACCACCCGAAACCAAGCTCTTGATGTACAGCTTTTAAGATTATCTTATAAATGTATTTCTCTCATGTTTTATTTTTGTTTCAAAAAGAGGGTGTGTGATATTTTGAAGTAAAAATACTACATACAATTTTGCTAGTTATTTGTGTATCTTCTTTTTTAAAAAAGTACTTATTTTTGTGTATAAGAAGTTAAAAAATTATTATTATATATATTGGTTAATCCTTCGGAATTCATAATGAAAATATGTTAATTAAAAAAAATCTTTTCGTAATTCATGGTTTATTTTAGAGGTTCTATATTATCTACATCAACCACTAATCAAATGAGTTCTTGTGCTGTAGAGAAGCGAAACAAAGTATGGTTTATCAATTTACAGCAAAATTTTGAAAAAAGCCCAAAATTTCCCAGGCAAAAAAGCGAAGCAGAAAAAACCGAGTTTTTTTTCAAAAAAGCCGGTTTTTTTTTTTTCGAGCCCTTGCATCTCTAATCCAAACTAATGCAAATTTTACACACAAAATGAAATATTAATGATTGTGGTTTAACGTAGGGGTTTAAAAAGGAGCAGTAAAGTAAAAAGTGATGTATTTTATTTTCATCTTGTTCTATGTAAAAGGTTCTGGAGTGTTAAAGGGGACATTTCCTTCTTTTGTGCCCCACACGGACGTCTGTAATAATAATTGTTTAAAAATAACATTCTATAAATAGAGTAGTTCGCACTAATATTTGCATTTTACATTTCACAAAGTAACTTCAGAATGAAAGGCAGTAATAGATTGTTTCAACTCCGCAGTTCTTCTTGATTAATAAATTCAAATTTTGCAAGAATTTAGTGAAGAAAGTAATGTGCAGATTAACCCTTTAACTCAAGCAGTTTTCTGGAAATGTGTATTCTCAAATAGCATACAGTACTACGTCGTAGCCACAAGAACCGTAGAACTAAGAAACAATGATGTATGTTTCACACAAACAACAATAGCACACAATAATAAACAAAAATAACGTTACAAAGACGTCCAGCCTCACCAAGACGTTTTCTACTGTTTTGAAATGCAGTTTCTGCTTCTTTTATTACAGCAGCAGCAATGTTCTTTTTATGAGCAACAATGTACCACCTGTTATTCCAAAAGCCAATGTCATTTGTATTCAGAGCCATCTATTGATTTGTTTCCGGTGACTTTTTAGTGAAGACGTAGCACTAACAAGGGAATGAAGGGAGAATTGATATCGAGTTGGAACGTTGTGCATACATCAATCGAAAGCACTAATGATGCTGATTAAGAATCTGTAATAAAAAGTTTCCACATAAATGTATTGAAGGAGTTGTGTAGATTTGTAACTTTTCACAGTTTTTGCACTTTTTCACGTTATTTCAATTCCAATCGCTACCAAACTCATACAAACGACTAATTCACGCACTAGAAATCGTTTGGAAATGTTTTCGTTACTCATATTTGAGGAAACATAACGTTTGGAGCATAACAGAAGCAAATGTATTAGTTAACATGAGATGTGCAGTAATGATATTTCAGTACATACTCAGGGTTATTAACAAGAAAATGGTTCAAGCAAAAATTTCTGCACCAAGAGCAACGGATTGTCGCAAGTTTCTCACAATGCTTACAGTTGGCGATACCAAACCTGAAACCAAATTTGCTTGGCGAATCAAAAGCAGGATATTCACGAGTCTTATAACCAGCTTTAATAAATGCATATTGATACAACCCAATGTATCTTGGCGAACTCATCTGATTGTGTAGAATCGAAGCAAATATAATGAGCTGGTCTCGTTGAAATATTTTATACCCGTCAAGTTCGAGTTTCACATAGTGTTCAAGTTTCTTCAAATAATGTTTCCAAACACCAAACCCATAAACGTCTAACGGCTGACAGAATCATGTGCAGTTTTTCGGGATATTCTCAACCTTCACCATTGCGCCATTTGGCAAACACGCGGCAACTCGCGTGTGGTTTGTAAACGGACCCCAATGGTCAAGTAGAACGATATTTTCTTCGTTCGGTGAAATCGCTGCAGACAGCAAGTCTTTAACAAACTTGTCACGGCCGTCACTTGTCATGATGCGAGTTTTTGATGCATCAAACACTAAATTTTCGGGTTTGATTATTGTTTCCAACACTCTTGGCCTAAATTTTCCGCTGGACTCTTGGAGTGTTACCATCATTTTGTCATGAACAACTCCGCTCATCGCTACTATTGGCAACATAGTGAAAGAGTGGGTTGTAGCATTTGTTGACTGCACAACTTTTTCAACTCTATCTTGTCCTTTGAACGCCAGAGTGCGATTTCCTGTCATTCATATTGAAGGCCACTCTGATCGGCGCTCAAAACGTTTGCGGCAGTAGTGCGTTTTTCATTGATTATGTTGCTGATGCGAGTCGTAAATTTGTCTGCTTCCGTTTTCAAAAACTCCTGATCTTCGAAGTAGGGCTTCGTCACCCGACTCGTGATTCGGCGGCTGGTAATTCCACGTTTCTTTTTAAACTGCTGTACCCACCAAGACGAAGCCTCGAACTAATGAGCGAAATCAAGTTTGGCTGCATTTTTGATCGCCCAGATTCGTATGTCGTCGTCGTGAATTGGATGCCCAGCCCCAGCAGTTGCGTTGAAATCGGCAAACGCGTCATCGCTTATTTGCTTCAGCTTCAATTCTCTATTGCCACCAGATGCGAATTGCCTTTTCTACGCACGAATGTCAGGCCAGTCTGATGCCTAAGAGTGTTTCCTACGGATGGCAGTGATTTTTCTGCATTTGCCTCGCGATGTCCATGCACAATCAATAATCATCCTCATCTCGTCTGTGTATTTCCGAGTGTCTGAATTTTTCGGACGACCTGCTGATGTCGATGGTTTGTAATCAGGGTCTTCATCCAAAATCGAACAGCTCCTTCGTGATGTATGTAAATGTGCCACTGGTGTATCACCGTCAATCACGCGAAAGTCTGTCACAAGCAAAGTTTCTGAAATGACATCGCCTTTTTCACAGCCTTCAATAATCATGTTAATAATGGCGGATGCGAAATCAATTTCACTTGACGTTTGTTCAGCAGATTTGATCCGATTCCGCTGGATATAGTCGTTGACTTGTTCAGTTACAATTGCCAAGACGTTGGTAATATTCATTTGCGGCATTTTGCACCTTGACGTAACAAATGAACAACATTTGAGTACACATCAAAACAAGCACCTTGTTACCTCAGCGAGAGCACACTGACAACTGTTCGCGTGTGTTTACAGTCCGAAGCTAGGCATGGGAGAATCGAAGTTGTTGCGCACTTTACCGCATAGATGGCAGTACCACACAGGGACTTTATTATGCGTGCAATATGGCTTATGATGTTTCTTAATATGCATTTCACATAGGTGATTAGCTTTAGAAGGTAGCAAGCTCTGTGAGTTGAGTTTATCGTTTTGTTTTCACCTACTTAACTAATTTCAAAACAACAAAATCTCGCAAAATGTGAAAAGTGACAAATCGACATAACTCCTTCAATACATTTATGTGGAAACTTTTTATTACAGATTCTTAATCAGCATCATTAGTGCTTTCGATTGATGTATGCACAACGCTCCAACTCGATATCAATTCTCCCTTCATTCCCTTGTAAGTCGTAGCCGTTTTCACTATAGACATGCCATGACGTAGTACTACGTCATAACCAGTTAAAGGGTTAAAAGGCCGAGTATATGTATGTATTTTTAAAAAATGGTAATAAGATCGGCAATGATGTAGAGTATGGTACCTGGGCAGTCACAAGGGCCGAGGAAGAGAAGATGGAAGTAGCGGAAATTATGACGGGGTGTGACGAGGAAGGATATAATAAGGAACGATTATATATGAGTAAGAGACAATATTAAGATGGGACGTTGAGTAAAAAGTTCCAAGAACGAAAGTTGATATGGTTTGAATATGAAGAACGAAGAAACGATGACTATGTGGGGAAGAGAATTGAAACGATAGAAGTAAGAGGAAAAAAAACAAGGGAAGAACGAAGATGAGATAGAAGGATAAGATAAGAGACGATTCAAGGGAGCGTGGGTGAAATGTAGAGGACGCTCAGAATAGAATAGAGTACGGGAAAATAATTAAAGATTACCCCATATAAACATGAGAAAATGCGGAGACAAAGAATATGAAGATTAGTTTAAGTTGAGTTCTTTATATGTGTGTATTTTTTATATTATGCATTACATCATTAAATATTGGTGTATCATGTTTTCAAGAAAGTAACTTGAAAAAGTCACTATAAAAGAAATGAATTTATGGACGCTTCTGCAAATGATACAACAAAACAATTAGGTTCAAATAAATTAACAGCCAGTCTCCGAACCCGCTCTGGAAAGTAAGAAACTTCTGAATTATTCCTCTCAAAGCACATGTTGAAGTCGGAGCACAAAGCATATGCTTAGATCTGGCCGTTTGTGCTTATACTTCAAAAAGGAGAGTGATAATAAGCAGAAGGAGGATAAGCAATTTTGAAGCGATTTTTATATCTATAGAGTGTCTAAAATGTCATTAGACATTGGGAATTTGTGTATAAAATCAAGTACATAGTAAAATTTTCTTTCCCTCTCTCATTAATGAATTTCTATACATGCCCCATCCGTTGTCCGAAGTGAATCTAGTCTGGAATTTATGTCCATGTCCTCCTTAACATAACTTTATTAATAGCGTCAATAGTTGTTTATATTCTTTGCCTAAGATCATTCATGCCCCAAAGAAAAAATCCACGGTACAGTGTCTGGCCAATGAGAGTGTAATGGAAGCGGGCCACTACATCCTATTCAATGATCTGCGATCTTTCATTTAAAAATTTCATACAATTACGTTGCTCCCAATCTGCCAGTGCGTCATCTAGTTAAAACGTGAAATGTAGCTGAATCTTTTGGAGTTGTGATACAATATAGGCCTATATTGTATTCTCTGAAGAGAAAAATGAACTAATAACTTTATTTTGCAAAAGGCTATACATCAATGATCTTTGAAAAGTCACATTCCATTTCCTAAGTAATGTGGATATTTACAAATAACAACCAGTTGAAAATGTTCCAAGAGCATTGCCAGAACGAACTTAAAAGAATGGAGATATGAAGGGGGAAGGATAACTGTCATTGTTCATAGATGTAAAAGTAAAGCTTTTATCCGCACCTTCTTCTCTTTCTCTCAAAAATTAGCAAAATATCATCTCTCTGCGACTCACAGTTCTCGAGATAGGAGTAAAGAGTAAAATTGTGGTAGGAGTAAAGATATGATGTACATTCGGAAGTCTTATCTTGATCTTGATCTTGTAGTCGTCGATTTATGTAGTACCTTTCGTTGCCACAAATTCCTTGTGTCAGTTGCGAAACGACTTATACGCCAGAAGATTTTGCTATTGGTTGCTGTGTAATTTCTTTACTGTGTGTTTAAGAATATGTTTCGGTTCCATTAAGCACTGGTCACCCACTCCGTAACTGTTTGCGTTAACGAACACAAAATCTGCCCTTTAGTTTTCGATTTAGGGATAGCAATAATTGGATTTGGCACAAATTTTGCGTTGAGTACGTTTCCGCAATTTTTGCGAAGGCAGGTACGAAATAACGTCCCACATGCCTTTAGCAATTTTTAACTATTTTAGTGTTTTATTTATTTTTTGATTTTTATACTACCCTCTAAAACAAGCAATAGAAATTTTTAGAACGTCTGTTCGTATATATATATATATATATATATATATATATATATATATATATATATATATATATATATATATATATATATATATATATATATATATATATATATATTGTTAGCACCTTATATTTTGAAAAATATTTTTTTTTTTATTTTCAGCTACTTGGTGGCTATCGTATTTAAGTACTATCTTGTGCGTATTTGGTACACACACCTTGAATATGAATGATGTAAGGAGTATGTAAACCAACAATATTAATAACTGCCTTGTGTATGTCTTCTTTTGACATGCTGTTGCTGCTCTGGCCAAGCACAAGGAAACCAGATTGTTTTGATGTCACGGGTCATGTGGACTCTGTTTCCGGTAGACGGACTGTACAGTATATCAACACTCGTTAGATGTAACTCACTGCCTTTGAATCATATGCTTTACACCCGACAGAGCGCAGCCAACAGAAAGGGAAATGAACTCTCTGACAAATAAATGCCAAAGAAAGTGTACGTGTTACACACGAAGGAAAAAAGCTTATTCAATTCAAGTAATCGAGTAACGGAAAGTGTTATTATCGACAACTAAGTGTCAATTATTTTATTCTTTTTGTAAACATAGCGCATGGACAAATGCTAGTTGTGCTGTTGTCCGTGAGCTTTCATAAAGGAGTCAAGGGGGCGATCACTCCGCTGACAATCAAAAATTTATTATTTACTATTATTTTCTTAGAATGTAAAGTGTTTGCTATACGCGTTTCGAGGAGATTTGTAAGTTTTCAAAAATGCATAACCAAATCATTGTTTTTTGCTACACTCAGTGGCGTATTTAGGATTTTGTTTCGGGAGGGGCTATGCACAACATGTGAATAAGCATTTACCTACAGGGTATTTCCTTTTGGGTACCGACAAATTTAAAACCGTGGTCTTCGTCGTGGTTAGAATTTTGTGAACATGACCACAACACTTACGTTTATTTTCTCCCTCTCTACGTAATTTACGCCTCTCTCTCTCTCTGTGTGTCGCTCTTTCTCGCGTACCGTATCTATCCCAGCTATGCCACGGCGAAGCACGGATCTTCCAATACCTACATTCTTGTCATATCCGAAGCTGGGGTACGGCAGACAAAAATATAAGTACCGTAAAAAATGAAAATATGTACATGCAACTAAAATAGGCACAAATAACGATAAGTCAAAATTAACTTTAAGAGCAAATCACAAAACCTAACTAAAATGTGTAGAGAATATAATAACATTTAATACAATTTACATTACATTAGAAATAACATCAAAGTATTACAAGTAAACAAACAAACGTTCTACTTCATATATGTACGGCCGTTTTAATTTATTTATAGAGTAATGTGTGGCGTAGTTAATAAATTAAATTATAATTTACTCACAATGATCTTCGACCGGTCAACTCCTTCATGGTCGTTGCGATCATAATAATCTCAAATGTCCCAGGTTGAACGATCCCATAGCATTAATTGACGGTCGTCCAAACTGTCACAATTACACCTTCCCGTTCAACAATCTGGAGCCAGCTTGTGAAGGTATTAAGTCGAATTTTATCACTCAAAACTGCGAATGCAAATGAGTATTGACCAACAAATATCAACTAGCACACTTCCTATAATGTTCTGTTAATTACTTCACTGCTGAAGTTAGGACAATATTTCAACTTTTAATGCTCGACCCGAACAAGGGGAGCCCGCTTGATACACTCTTAAAAAAATAAAGCACTTGCTAAGAGTACGGACTGTTCAAGGGTCCAACTTCCAGCAACCCAAGCGCGCAAATAATCATGCTTGTCCAACCAACTCTTAGCTATAACAGTGCATGGGCGAAAGGTGAGAATTCCGAAAATCAGACACAAAGAAACAGTCACCAAACATACAAATGTCACGTGATCATGGTCCCTA
Organism: Thermobia domestica; assembly: GCF_964235325.1. Taxonomy (NCBI): domain Eukaryota; kingdom Metazoa; phylum Arthropoda; class Insecta; order Zygentoma; family Lepismatidae; genus Thermobia; species Thermobia domestica. Next base: position 212,383,018 of record NC_137457.1, on the reverse strand, counting down.
GCCATGAGGGAAGGCTTCGGGACTTTTCTTTCATATACGAGGCTTGGTCAATTAAGTTCAAAATTAACATCTTTTTCATTTTGCTTAAATGCGATAAATGGGCTTGGGGCTTGGGGGTTGCAAAGTAAACAAGGAACAATTTTGAGTGGATTGACGGTACTCTAATTAGTTTACAAATTTCAGTATATTACTGAAGGGTCTTTTTACTGTTACACGTCACTCTTTTCTACATCAAGCTACTTCTACTTTAGAAAGCACTGTTCAGATTTCAGCATAATACCTTTATTGCATCATAAATCAAATTTCCCTGATAAAAATAATGATTCTCTTAAAGTTGATTTTTAAATTTGATTTGAGTTTAGCGTATCTTTCGATGGTGAGGCTATATGAAACGTGGAGACGTGGACATAGTGCTTAACGTAGGATCTGAACCATCTTGAGCTTCCGCCGGAAATCGAAACTGAGTCTATTCTCAATAAGTTTATAGCGAAATGGGAAGAAGAAAGACAACAAATTTTGTTAAGCCTTATTTTAACATTACAAGCGATTATTTAGAATATGCAAAATATTTACATGGAAAATAGGAAAAAGTGAACAGGGAAACAATTCGACAGGAAACTAATGAATCCCCTTACCTTCTTTTTCAAGTTGTTTTCAAAATAATACAAAATTTAAACAATTAATAATATAAAACTAAGACGTCTCACGCTTCTAATAGTTGATAGTTAGGCTAATAGTTGTCACTAGCTGCGCTGCTTCCTACCTTACAATAAGTGATGTCACTAGAGTGGAAGCAAATTGCAGTCGAGCCGAAGACTTTAAGGGACTGTTTTAGTATTCCTTAAGAGAATTTTCTGCATAACTGTCTATCACAATAATATAGTCTGCATTTGTATTCTCTTTTCAATTAGTGTGTCGCCTTTTTCAATTAGTGTGTGTGCTTTCATTTTAAGTATATACTCCCTAAGTACTCTCGTTGAAGTAATGAATGATTTAATTGAAGTAGAAAGGTCCAATTACAATTGAACTGTATTTATCACGAAAGATTACGGCTTTTACCGGTACTTTAGGAACAATTACTGTCCTTAAGACGTGTAATTACCTAATTACACATGCTTATGATGTCGTATCGGACATTGAAAGTACGTAGTCTCATTATTCCTATCTCGCCTTTTACGTATGCAACATTGAAATTATTTAAAATAATTAAAATATTCATAACTTCAACGAGAGTTCTTAGGGTAATTAACACGTTGCCTGCCATGTGTATGGATTTCCATACACACGGCTCCTTCATGCAGTGCCTCGTGTATGGTTTTCCATACACACAAATATATATTGCACTTTTTTACGTTCGCTCTATAGGTGTGTATGCTATTACGTACATATGGTGTAGGTCAAAATTTAACAACCACGCCGCGTGTATGAAAAACCATACACAAAGAAAATTATACATTTATGGGGTTAAAACTAGGGATGGGCAAAACCGCTTTCTAGAAAAACCGATACCCTAAAAACCGACATTTCTCCCAAACGTTCGGTTTTTCACCGAAACCGGTTTCGATTTATTCAAAAACCGGTTCGACCGGTTTCCGTTTTTCCAAAACCAGTTCGTTTTTTTTACCGAAACCGGTTTCGGTTTTCTCCAAAAACCGGTTCAGGTTTAGGTTTTCACCGAAACTGGTTTCGGTGAAAACTTTTAGAAAACATTCTGTGGAAACGGATTCGGTTTCCGGAGAACAACGCAAGACTATTCTGGGCAGAAATAGAAAATTTTTTGGACAAAATCGGAACCGGTTTTGCAGAAAACCGAAACGGATCCGGTGAAAAACCGAACCGGTTTTGGAGAAAACCGATACCGGTTTCGGTGAAAACCGAACCGTTTTTTCTAAAAACCGAAAAACCGGTTTTGTGCCCATCACAAGTTAAAACAAAGGTGAAAACAAAGTATTAGTGGCATATTGTTGCCCGTGGCGCACAGGAGAGAACGGTCAAAAGTTATGGTGGCGCTCAAAGTGTTAAGGTGTGCGTACTTAGAATTCTTAGAGTGTAAGTACAAAAACTAATTGAAAAAGGCGACACACTAATTGAAAAAAGGAATACAAATGCCTACTAAACCGCTTACCACTAACAAAATACATTTTATTATTATTATTATTATTATTAAAACTTGTGTTGAATTGGCTTCCTTTGTAAGTCCTGACTATATATGGGTGCAAAAATAACTCGGCGTCGACGTACCCAGAAAATTTCTTACCCTCACTTACCCCTTGAAGACATTTCTTGACTATTCATGCCACTTCTCGGCAATAACACTTCTATGAGAAACACTCTTAGCTTTAAGAATTTTCCTTAATTAGTTTTCAGCATCACTGAAACAAATTTGTCCTATGTTTCACGTTTACAAGATAGCCAAAAGATAAAATGAAATTGACTTTTAGTTTAACATGATATCATTATGTCATAAAGATGATAAATACCAGGTAAATAGCATATTAACTTAAAATTTTACTCTCGCACCAGAGTTAAGTGCTCCATCACCTAGCCACTGATGGTACCCATTCTGTACGAATCTTTCTCACTTTTAAATGGTGGTGAAAAACTGAGACTATAAAACAAGATGAAACGCTTTGTCATTATGGACAATTTGTGAACACGAGATCAGGACTGTTCCATTAATTTGTTTTTCAGTTTTGTAATTCTATTTTAATTCTGTATTTTCACATTTAAAAACAAGATAAAAAATTATTCTCATCATTATTTTTAATTTATTTTTATTCTATGTTATTATTCTATTTTAATATTTTGAATGCAACAGAATTTTTGAAACTACAAAAATAGTTTAAGGGGGCAGACTACTAAAAATGATAGAAAAGCTAACCATTTTTCTTTTGCCCGTTTCTCGTAAGCAAACAGAGATAATGAAATGTAACTTACCACAATAATAGATAATGTAATTCTACACTTAAAACTACGAATCAAAAGTATTTTCAGTGTTGCCATCCATAGAAATTACAGTGTGGCCAAAATATGATTTACCCATAAATCTAGGTTAAAGCAGTGGCTAGAAAATGAACTCAACGGGAAATAATGACTTAGCATGCTGTCTTGGTTCCTGATTAAGTACTTTTTAAATAATATTTGTATTTATTTTATACTGTTTATTACGAAATTATTTAATTTTTGTAGTGTTTATTACAAAACAAATACCAATATTATTTAAAAAGTAGTTAACAAGGAAGAAAGACAACATGATAAGACATCAATTACCGTTAAGTTCATTTTTCTAGTTGCTGCCTTAACCTAGATTTTTGGGTAATTCATATTCTGGCCACACTGTAATTTCTATGGGTGATGACATTGAAAATTCTTTTGATTCATATTTTCGGATGTAGAATGACATTATCTATTATTGTGGTAAGTTACATTTCATTATGTCTTTTCACTCACGAAAAACGGACAAAAGAAAAATTGTTAGCTTTTGAAAAATATTTAGTAGACTTCCCCCTTAATAAACCTTAGTAATTAGGACTATATATACATATATGCTCTCACAACGTATGTAAACACAGAAACAAAATTACATATTATCTTCATAGAATTCATTTACAGAATAATAACTTTTTTTCTAACTAAAACTGTGAAGATGCGACTTAAACAAAATATGTTTTATTTTACTTTAGAAGGTCATGTAAATTGTTGAAAATTCTCATATAATTTACAGGAAGTTCGTATGTATGTTATTGTTATTATTTATTATTATTATTATTATTATTATTATTTATTATTATTATTTATTATTATTATTTATTATTATTATTTATTTCTTACTTAAAATGGCGGAGTTAAGGCATAACCTTTTCTTTCACTCAACCATTTACATTTTCTTTCACAGTCGGATCTCATAATAGTTTTTTCCTTTTTTTTTTTTACAACGAGAATAAAAAGGATGTACACTTAGTCACGTTAAAGAGTTGCAGACATACAGAACAATACAGAAAATAAAACATGAAAAGTGAAAATGAAACTCATTACATATAAAACAAACACTAACATAAACAAGCGGCAATGCTGAAGACATGTTAAACTATATAAGGAGAGAGAAACAAAGAAATCAATCTTGATTATATATAACATATAAAATACATTCCTTTGATTGATTATGTATAGATAAAATGATGCACATACTTAAGTGATTGTGTATAATATATACGTTCATACACATGTATTAGAAGGGAATAGAAAAGAAAATAAGAAATAGAAAGAGAAAAAAAAGAAAAACGAACGATTGCATGGTATTAACGCAAGGAATAGTTTCGTGTGTAACTTTTTTTTTTTGTTTTGTTTACTGAAGACCTTCATTAAAAAGATATTCTTTAAGCCGACGTGTTACGTGTGTATGTGTGTTATTCTTAGGAGTATGCATGTCAATAACAGTATATGAGTCACCGTTGGTAGGAGATAAACAACAATAGATACAAGCTCCAGTTTAAGAGTGTATTTTTTTTTTTTTTTTACACACATGCATTATATAAATAAAGAATGTGTACCAGCAAAATAAAAGTAATTGGCAATGAACGACGTACTTTTTACCGCCACAAAATACGTTTTTGTTTATTTTTCTTGAAACCTGCGCATGAGAATTTACTCTCGAGCATCTCATTATTTTTAGTTTGTGTCATCTATTGGCTTATGTTTCATCCTTGGACAGTGTTATATTTAAAGAAAAATAAATTTTAAGAGATAAACATAATTTTGGGCTATGTCTCATTAACCATACTATGTTCTATCTTCTTTCTAATATCATAAGACATGAACTCCTTTGTGGTTATGTGAATAGCGTACGGTGGGAGCTCATGTTGTTCGGATCCCACGTTAAGCTGTAAGTTCACATCTCATATCGCCTCGCTTCTGAAAGAGACGATAAACTCCAATCCAATCCATCCAATCTAGTATCATGGCGAAAAGCTCAGCGTCTTTCATATATATAGTTGACTTACAAGGAGAAAAATTTTGGTGGGTTTCCACTCACTCATCTAAGTTAGATACGAAAAACCTCTTAAACACGTATTTAATTGGTTAAAATGTAAGTTAGAAAATCTAAATTTTTTGTGTCTAAGCTTGAGGAATTCTGATGTGGACACGATTCGCGATTTAGAAGGGGTGAAATGGGAGTTAAGATTACTTTTTTTGTTTGTTTGTTTGTTTGTTCATGTTGATATTTCGGAATCAACGTATTTTGTGGTGGTAAAGTGTAGAGTATGAAATTTGGTAGGCCCCTATGTAGAGTTAATTAAACAAGTGTATTACCATTTTTCTTTTTGTTATTTCTTTTTTCCTTTTATCTTTCTTTTATTTCCTTTCTACAAGGTAACAAAAGAAATAAACTAGTTTACTAAGGTGCCCATATCTCGGAGTTCCTTAGGTTTAGACAGAATAAAAATTAGTATTGATACTTCTTATTTAAATTCGGAATTCCTTGGATTTAAAGAAGTGAAATTTGGTTTACAGAATTTTAATTTAAAATTATTAAACCTGTGTTTCTGCATTTCTTGGTGTTTACATAGAAAGGAGTGAAGGGCGAGTAGAGCTTGCGCTGCGGGGCCGCACTTAACTTTGCCGATAATCCACGAAGTGTGCATGAATAATCAATGTAATATTCCTTAAACCTTTTATGACAGACGACACATTTAACTGAACCCCTACGACATCGCAACACAATTGTTTGATATTTTATTGACAATAATTCTTATAAGTTTCCATAAAGTACTCATTATCTGTAGTGCTGAGCATTGTTGCTAGTGGTGGAAGAATTGACTGGTATAGGCTATCTCAAAATTGATTTTAACTATTATTAAATGCTTCATGATATTTAAATCTAAAATTTTCGCGTCATACCCTAGGGACTGTGTAATAGCAGTGTATTGCAATCGATTGGTAGTCACTAGATTACACTATATTCTCCTTCTGTAAAGAACAGGGACTTCTGCTATTTCCTGTATACGAGAATTACGACGCTACGTAAGTTCTCTTCCCTTAGTTGTGACTTCCCTCATGAGCCGATATTGATTTGATGTATATATCAATTTTTTGTGCTTTGAACAGTAACGACGCCAGCTTTAATTTGGGAAGGAGCAAGTGGAGGGACTGAGACATTTTTGGGTGGCAGTTATTTTTTTATACCGAAAATTATATATATAATTACTTACCAACACTACAGTGAACCATGTTTGGGGAATGAGGTGGACGATGCCACCGAGGAGCGTCCGCTCCCCTTGCCACGTCTGTAACATCGCCACTGACTTGAAATACGTTCCAAAGTTATCTATAAAAGAACAACGCTGTTAACTGTATCACAATGCACATATACAGTTGGGTGTGCAGAATTTCGCCACGAGGGTAGGGGTTTTAAGTTCTCATCTTGATAAAGTAAATGTGTTTTTTTTATATATCTTCTCAGGGGGTTAAATCTGAAACTCCTCCCTTGCATACGCCACTGTATATGCAGGTTACCTGCATTCCTGGGCACCAGAAGTAGGTATGTTCCACCTGAAGTCTTAATAAATACCCAGCAAAATGTAATCTCGAAATTCACGTAAAATGTTTTCCGAGTATTCTTTCCATTTACGTGGCAGCCAATCACACAGGCAGACCGTTAACCAATTTCAAAGTTGCAAAGAATATTAATTACTTACTGCCACTTGAAACTTCCTTCTCGGTCTGTGTAATGTAAAGATTACATTTAGTCTTTCCACTTAATTGAGCTTGCTGTCACTAGTATTTACATGTTATATTAAACTTATATACGTATAATCACAGCATGAAGAGTTCATCAGCCACACCTGACTGCCTTTTAACGACTTCAAATATTACATTCCAAGATAATGATGGATGGTCGTACTACCGTTGGTTCAGTTCAAGAATTCACCAGTAATTTCAGAGAAGTTCACACAAAAAGAAGAGTGTATGAAGATAGTAAACTAATATACAGTATCTGTTTCGCTATCATTGGTAAATTTTGAGGTAGTTTTATTTTTATAAATGTGTAGATTTTTCACAAAAATAAACAAGTAAGTTTCGTTTTACAGTGTACACTTGTTCGCATAGTTTGAATGTCTAAGGTAGATGTCCAAACTATGCTAACTCAATATTCCTACTCGAAGTAGTACTGCTTGCAATAGGGAATTAAGATCAAAGATAGAATCTGTTCCTCAGACGCTAGATCCGTGTCAACCGAGCGGTCAAGTGTCCCGTGAAACTACGTGAAAGTACAGCAGTCTCCATTGTGCTAAGGGGGCGGCACGGTGGCTCAGTTGAAGAGCGCTTACCTCTGGTACGTGGGATCCCTAATTCGATCCCCGGCAAAGTAAGTGTGTGGTAAACAACATCGTCCGTGGGATTTCTCGGATACTCCCGTTTCCTCCCATTTTCTCATTCCATCAATTATTTCATCATAATTCACTTGTCTAAATCATCGTCTGACTTAGCCTAAAGGTCATATTCGTGGGACGTTAAACTGAAAGATTTTATTTCATTAGCATCCTGAGACTCGCATGTTGAACTGAAAAATATCCTTCAAATTAGTGGACGAGAATATTTACCCGTTACAATCGCTCGAAAGTAAAAATAAATAAATAAAAAATGAAATTTTAGATCTGTAATAAATAATTGCTATTATTAGCACTTCTCAGCAACAACACTATTCAATATTCGATGCTTAGTAACCCCTCCACATGGTAAAACGTACGAACAGTTCCGCTGTCGGATTTTCCTTCCACGGGCTGTTGCCAACACTGAATATATCAAAGACAAACATCTTGTATGATGGTCACATGATGGTTCTGCTCCCTTGCATTTCCACGATTTGCGGAAGAAGTCATTAGATAAGACGAGTTGCTTGAACCGCAGAGTAATTACGTATGTGCACTCATTCCTTACAATACATTTTCACAATGGATATTAAGATTGTTTGGTTATTACAATATTGAGCGACAAAGAAAAGGCATAATACAAATAAAAATTATGATAAGCTTTACTTTACTTTCATCTGCAAATGGTTACAGGTCAGAGATTTCATGGCTATTTGGTATTATAGGCTTTTGTATACTTTGAATTAGGAAAGATGGTGTCCCAAGCTATTTTTAAAAAACAAATAGTTCCCTAAATCTGCTGTAATCAATGGTGTTACAATTTCTTCCCTTCTTTTGAGATTCCTAAATGATGTGAGTTGCCGAGTAGATAAAGGAAATTTTTATGATTTTTGGTATAGAAACACGAAAATTTGATCTCTTAATTGTCATATAGCATTTTATTTATTGTCTCTGAAGAAGAATGCGTATGTTTATATACTCACTTGTTATTAACGTCGTCGTCACCATATCCTTGCAAACAACAATGACGATGACATTGGTATCGCAGGAAGATGTTTCTGTCTTCTTTTCCAGGCAACAGTATAAGAAGTGCATGTTCTCTATAGCTGCATGCATAACTTTCAATGGCGTTACAGATTGCAGTAAAACACCCTCTCTAAGAGTAAGTTATTTAAAAAAAGATTATTATCGTGATTACTACGCAGCGGTTCTCCAGTGTGGAACAAAACATTAACCTTTCCTTTTGTCTGTTGTCTACATAGTTAAACTGAGTTAATTTATTTTGGAATTTATACTGGCGGTCATTGCCATCCTTCGGTGTTGCATCTTGGAGAAACTTCCGTAAAATGAAATTTATTTCTATAAACCTAAACCACAAACTTAATCAAAAAAGGCATTTTGCTCGTGCTATAATGCAGCGGCATCTGAAAGAGAGAGAAAGAGGTGAAAAAAGTTGAGAGAAAAATGAAACAAAATTAATAAATTTGAGAATCAATTAAGGAGACTTTCTACATAATTTTATATAAACTTTAAGTAAAATCTATCATGCCAACTATACATACATTATTTATTCAAAACCACTTAAGTGCCAAATGTAAAAATTTCGGATATAAACGAAAGATATATTCCTCATATGATGACACAGCAAACGCCAACTTTGATCCTTCCTATGGACTACAAGAAAATGGATTGGCGTTTTGATTCTGTAGGTCTGGATTCTCGCTGGCACATAGACCCATAATCCAATAAAGAGTGTATTTACAGAAAAATGGCACATAGCTTCTTTAGAACTAAATACATTCAATGATTTACAGACTCCCTGGCACACCTAAGGGAAGGGGAAGTGAGGAGACACATAAAAATGATCGAAAACAACCGATATTAGTGTCGAATCCATAGTTTTCGGGATCGCCGAGACGAATAGTGGTAACCTCGATGCCATTTAACCCACAAACGCCCAAGACCAGTTTTATTCGTTAGCAACTGCCTTGAACAATACCGTGTTACATCGAAAACCTGAGAAGAAAACTGAACGAAATTCGTACAACAAGAGAACGGGTAGTGTGCCTGAAGTGGAACAACGGGGGTTTGGCTAACTGAATGATATAGCCCATGTAACGTAGTGAAAAAATAAAGTGGGTCACTGGTGGCACAAGGAGCGTTTGTGGGTTAAGTCCAAGTTCCCAAGGACGTTTATTAGCATCCCTTGGGGAGAGAATGGTGATATGTAATAATAATTGAAAACGACCGATGTTAGTGTCAGATCCATAGTTTTCTTAGTTCCTTATTTAATTGTTGATGTTCCAATGCCCTTTAAGTCCAAGTTCAGTCTCCAGTGGGGTAAGACCCCCTAGCGCTCCTAGGAGGACGTAGGAAGTAAGGAACGTTTAAGAATAATAAAAAATGATTTATATTACCTAGGTAGTATCGAATCCATGGTTTTTCGTGGTCATGATATGAACAGTGATAGTCTGGATGCCATTTGAGTCCACATTTAGCCCCCATTAGCATCCTTAAGAGGTGAGAAGGGAGAAATATAAAAATAATCGAAAATAACTTATATTAATGACGAATCCATAGTTTTGGGTGTCATTGAGATGAATAGTTACACTCCAGATAGCATCAAGGGCAAGTTCAGCCCATATCGGCATGCGGATGAGAAGATGAAAAATAAAATGTCTCAAATGACCTCGATTATTGTCATATTCTTAGTTTTCGGGGTCGCTAAATTGTTAGGTCGATGACTTTAAACCCAAGTTTAGGCAAAAACGGACATGTCAGCTGGATTGGGAGCTTACAGGTGCAACGCCGAAGTCATTGCTCATACATCTATGTATGTGTATATTTGCATGTTTGTATATGGATGTACCTAGGTATATTTTAGCATAACTCTGGAACGCCTGAAACAATTTCAACCGAAATTTGTAGACATATATTAATATTATATATGAAACACTGTAGTGTCGACACGGGGAAACGGCTAAACTATTTGAAATGCATCTTTATGTATAGTTATCACGTACCTTGAACTGAATTTTTGTCATGTTACTTCAGTTAAAATGCGTATCCCAAAGGGATCCAAATTTATGTGAAAAATTTAGCATCTTACGATCCTGTCAAGTCAAGAAGATGACACTTCGGGTATAAACTCCTCATTAAAAATAAGTAGAAACGTTTACAATGGTTTTGAAAATTTCCATTTCAAGGGCGGAAATGGGGACATTTTCTATAATTTCTTAAATCACATTAGAACCAATGTTACTGATTGATTGTTATCGCACCACGGGAAAGTGATTGCACAGTTTCCAATGATATTTTGAACATAGTTAATATCTACCTTGACCTAGATTCTTATCATGTTATTTTGACTCAAGGGTGTATTCTAAGGGGAGGGGGTAGGGTAGTGACGGTTCAAACTTTGTGTAGAAAACACAATATGTCACTAATCCCTCGAGTTTATGAAACCCGGTATATAAACTTCTGATTTAAAATAAAAGTACACTTATCTCACATTGTTTTGAAAATTTTGTGTTTAATTGGGAAAGAATCATTTTCAATAATTTCTTTCTTCACATTGAAAGTAATGTCTATTGTTTGCGATCGCGTCGGGAAAACAATCCAACAATTTCAAATGAATTTTGGGACGTAGTTAGTACCTACTTGAGCCGTGAGCTAGATTTCTATTATGTTAGTTTTATTAAAGAGGGGTTAGAGGGGGTTCAAAACTTCAGCCAAAATGTAGTATCTCACAGGCCTGTCAAGTTAGAAAGATAAAACTCTGTATATGAATTCTTCATTAAAAATGAAAAGAAACGCCTCTCTCCGTTTTTGAAAATTCCCGTTTCCTTTATTTATTTCTTCACATTGAAATTGATGTTGCTTGAAATTTGTGATTGCGTCAAAGGAAAACGGTTCAACTGTTTGAAATGATTTTTTAAAGTGGTTAGTACCTACTTCAAGCTGGGATTTTATTTTGTAACTATGATTAAAAGTGTATTCTAAAAGGGTTCAAGGTACTAGGTTCAAATATTTTGCATAAACCTTCCTTTGCGAAGAATGGATTTTTCAGCTAGTTTACTGTATAAGAAAGCAATAACTGGATACAAACTTGGAATCTAACAGTCATGCAACTGAATATATCATTTTAACACATTTAAAATGTAATTGATGCATTTTCCCTAATTTTTTGTACAGACTATAGTATAAATAAAAAATAACTAAATAAATCAGTTTTACACCCCACGATTATGCTTTGTAGGCTAAAGGACACGGATAATTAAGAAAAGTAAATTATTATGAAAGACTTGGTGGAATGAGAATGTGTAGAAATAGGAAGAACCCCTAGAAAAAACAAGGATATGCAGTTATCATCATAAGCTCATATGGACTACGATCGAGCCAAAGACTTCTCGCACTTGATCGCTTTACCACTGCGCCATTGTTCCCCTTTCGTGTAATTGCAATATTAATAATAATCATGAAGCACGTTTCGACGTTTAAAAGGGAAGTGATTGCCAACGTGGATTTTAATTAACAGCTATTCAATTGCTAACTATAGGCCCCATTATGGAATTGGGTTTTAAATTAAGCAAGAAAATACCATTTACGTATTTCACTTTGTATTCAAAAATGGTTGGAATTTTTCGAGTCAGTGATTTATGAAATAAGTACACAAATGTACACATCAAATCATTACTTTTAAATTAAGATTGATTAGAAGCTAGCAACTTATCATATTGCTTTATTTAATGATGCCATTCTTTGAACATTTCTCTTGCGAATTGCATTTTATTCTCGTGGGCGTTCATCGTATCCCATTGATAGATTTAAAAAGTGCAAGCGGGGAAACCTGAATATGGTTTATGATTACTTAAAAAAAAGAGAGGAAGATTCACTTCAATGTTTACTCTACACACAGCAAAATTATTTACTTTTTCTCGTTTGGAGATTTGAGTGAGCTGACGCGAGATGACCCCATTTTTGCGTGTATATGTTCGCCGTATAATGCAGTAAGAACATCTTCCAATAAAACCTATGTTTAGTTTGTCAACTAAATATTTTTTCTCTCTTATCTGTTGAATGTTGTCGCGGTGATGGTTTAAAGCTGTGCCAAGATGATGTACAGACATTCCTAAAACATTTTGTCAGATTTTTTGGTATTGTTGATTTTTCATTACATCATTCGAATATAACGGAACTTCTTTTAATGTGAAGTACTGAAATTTACCATTACATGATTTATTCAATGTATCTCCTCTTGTTCTATTTGAGTCAAGTTTTGCAATCATCTTTTCACTTTCAGTCACCGGCTCGATTTTCTTCATATTTTGTGTGCATTCCTGTCTTTAAGAACAGTATTTAATTTAGTCAACTCCTGGGTTCTCTCTCCTACCACAAGATGTTACCACTAAGGCCTCAATAACCTCATACTATTAACAAATAAATATCACTTTATTTTTAAACGGCTTAAAAAAAATTCTCGATTCTACCCGTTTACGTATAGATGTTAGGAATGAACCCACGAGAGGTCACCGGGTCGGACCCCCCTAAACTTTTTAACTCAACATGCATTTGTCAATAAAACTATACTTGTTTAACAGGGAAATGGTTGATATAGCGTGAAAATTTGATCTTACACTTCATCTGTACTCTTTGTCTTACAAAAACAATCATTTCTTTCTGAAAATATAGGTGGAAATATTTTGCAATTGCTTACCGTCTTTTCGGGTGCAGAATAATACCCATTCAATATACATAGACATAGTGGCTTGTACTGTTGGACCCCTCTCCAAAAAAATCTGGCTACTGATTTTGATGATTCTTCTTTCGTTTGGAAAAGTATACGGTCCCACATAAATTCCATTAGGATGTAGTAATTGTCTTGGAGCTACGCCATGAAACACCTCAAAGAGTGTAGCATAATTACCCGATTTTAATATATGTATAGTCCCGCATAACTTCAACATAGGTGCAGTGATTTTAATATTTTTCTTAGTTTAAAGAGTATGCTTTAGCGGTGGTTTTATATAAATTTAATTAGTAAGGTAACTGCAGGTATATACGCCAGTGCAGCTAAATACGCCAAGTGTTCTGTGCTGGGACGCTTGCGACGAAATCCGCTAAAATGCACTTCGAATATGTGCCACGGTCTTGGACAAGTCCGATTTGACGAATACTCCGGGAGACAGCGCTGAGACCACCACACCGTGCAGTGTTGTTTGCTTTGGGATGGTTCCGTGGAAGTACGTTATTTCAATAGAGGTAAGAATCCGTTATTAGTACCGTGCTAACTCAGAACATTTCCAATTGTTTACATCCCCTGTCGCCTTATTTCATGTCCGTGTAGGAACACTGTTTGGTAAGTATAATTTCAGTATTTGTGATTCCATGGTTAACAAATCAATTCCAAGCATGGTGCACCGAAATACGCCAGGGATTGTGCAGGACTGACTGCAGAAGACAAAAGATGTTTTCATTTGTCCCACATATTCCATGTAATATATTTGTAGTTTTTTTTCTTTTAAGTCATAGTACAGTGACACTATTTGTTTATCTTCTTATGGACAAAAACTTTTCAATTTGGAACTTCATTTCAACTTTGGAGATTATCGTTTGTACATTTTATCTTTTTATCTTCATCTTGCACTTTGGTTATTGTAATTTTTGCTTCAGCCATGTTCTGTAGTAATATTGGATTTCGTAAAACACAGATGATGTAAGCAGTTGCAAGATTTATTACAGGTTTCTAGTAGTATCCTAAACTTGGCGTAATTACCTGTACATGTTGGTAAATGCGCCACTTTGTAACACTTTTTATTTTGCCTTGGGTACAAAATAGAAGTTAATCGCATCATTGCCACAGTTTTTTCTACATACGGAAAAGGCTACTCTGCAACGCACATGTCTTGTTCCTTGTGTTTCATGAAAATTAAGGCCATAAAAAATACAATACCCTTAACATGGCGTATTTACCTGCGCCTACCTTGCTTAGTCTTTGGAACTGGATCATGGAATTCTTCAGCGGCTGACAGTGTTAATATCATAATTAACTGACTTCATTGTCTGCATGTTCACGCGTAACTTCGACATAGATCTACCGATTTTAATTATTCCTTTTTAGTTTCAAAGCGTATACTTGCTCGTAAATTTTAAATAAATTTTTATCATGATCTAATGAAAGTCTTTGGAGTCAGACCATGACACTTTTGAACATATGATAGTGTCAATACCATGTGTATGTTCATGTTTGACTGGATAATGCATAGACCGATTTGTATATATAGGCCGATTTGTATGTTTTGTAGGCCGATCCATTGTTTGGGAAGTTAGTATCTTGCCTTTAATTTAGGTATCTAATTAAACTACTAGAAGTAACGAAAAACTGGAAAAAATTAAATAAACTTAAAAGAAAACTAACCAACTTCAAGAACGCACTAAAAAGCATAAAATAAAAACTTTTTGTAAATTACGACATTAACAGATTTAGAAAAAGCACTAAAAAGTAGAAAGTGTTAAAGTCGCTAAAAGAACATAAAATAATAGAAATAAGGGCTTAAAATCTGAAAATAATTCAATACCTTTATCTATAAAAAGCTTTGAAGTATGTGCCAAGCCAAACAAATTAATTCCTGATTTGAAATTAGTTTGAATGGTAATTTAACGAGGCTTGGCTTGGCACATACTTAAAAAATTTGTTTAGATAACGGTAATGAATTATTTTCAGATTTTAAGCACTTATGTCTATTATATTTTACTTTCTGGCGATTTTTATTATTTTCCACTTTTTTGTGCTTTTGTTAAAATCTGTTAATATTTTTTTAATTAAGATTTTATTTTATGATGTTCAGTAATTGACGGAGTAAGGGTTTAATAAGAAAGATGTTAGTGTTCTAATTAAAGCTTCATTCAATCAATTAATAACTAGCCCAAGAACTAGCTTTCAAACTAAAAATGTTAAACAGCGATAACTAAATTAAAGAAAAAAAATAATAAATAAAGAAACGATGTATAATAAAGAAACGATAAATAATAAATGAAGTAGTAAACGATGTATTATAATTAAAAGTGAACAGGAAATAGAACTAAGATTACCATATTCTGGAAAGCCAAAACGCGGACACAATTTCATCTAACTAACTTATTATGTGAACATTAACTATTTAGAATGTACTGTTCTTACCTGGAAGATACACTGAAAGCATTTAATAAGCAATCTTATATATAAAAGAGAACGTACAAATCCTTTGTTCCCTCATCACGCTAATACGGCTGAACCAATTTCTTTCATTTTTGGGGGGTTATTAGGATTTGGACCCTAGATGGTTTTTATCATATCACTTTAATTTTTAATTACCAGTGTCTTGAGATAATTGACCATTCAAGTGTCCATAACGTACAAATCCTTTGTTAGTTCATCATAGGTAAAAATAAACGTATTTATATGCAACCCGCATGACCGTGTCACTCGGCGGGTTAACATAAATGACAGGCGATATAATGTTAACATTTACTGCAAGCATATTTCACGGGTATTAAACACATGAGATATGGAGTTGTGCATTTAAATTTTCATTTCAACCCAGCGAAGCGGGTAATATATGCTAGTAGAATATAGATGTACATAGACTTAACTACTTAAATATGGCAATATGTTCACAAAACACTAGCATGGCAAACGTGCCTCTATGACTCAATAGCAAAGCGTTTACCTTTGCTGTGTGCGGTCCTTGCTTCGATTATACCTCACGCCCATTGGGTTTTGTGGTGGACAAACACCGTGTCTGTGAGTTTTTCAAGCTCTCCCGTTTTCCTCGCATGTTTTTATTCTACCATGCATTATTTATTATTAACATTGCCGTCTCCCATAAACTCGGAGCTTAATCATGGGACCTTAAACTAAAAGAAAAAACTAATAGCGAAGTTCAGCAGAAAGAGCCATAAGGAACGGAGAAAGCAGTGCTGTGCCGTGAGGATGAAGAGGGGCGACGGCTCCGGGCGCCGAAGTAAGGGGGTCAAAATTCGGGAGGGGAAAAAGAGAAGGAAAAAAGGAAAAAGTAATAAAAAGTGCTCAAAATCAAGGAAAAACAGGGTTAATTTTTGAAAATTTCCTTACCTTTTCTTAAGCGTCAACCATGGTGGCACTTCGCGGCTGGTATGTCAACCTCGCTCATATGTATGGGGACGCCATCGTATTCTCTCTCCCCGGGCGCTGATTTTCCACGGCACGGCACTAGGAAAAAGAATCCGATGTGACGTTCTAAGAGCGTAATTTTCACGCAAAAATGGCCAACCTCTACATTTTTTATTGGGCGCTGTTACCAATACGATAGACAACGTTAGGAAAACACTTAAGCTTAGGAACAAATCAGATTTTTTTTTTCCTGTCAATATGCGGACATGTCCGCATAAATGCTGATTTACGGTAACCCTAATTAAAGCAGAAAAGTTTGTATTTCAATGTATTCAAAAGGAACCAAATACAGTGAAACCTTTGCAAAGCGTCCACACAAAGTTTTCAAGTAAAATCGGTCGTATAGAGAGAGTTAAATGGTTTACCAAAATTTTCAAATCAGACAATAAGCTGAAATAAAAGGAGGTTGCAATATTTATAGGGTGCATGGTGCTCTCTATTGCTGTTTGTTCCTTCCAGAAAAAACAAAAAATGTGATGTCGCTCAGACATTTTCTTTTTTCATTGGACCAATTCTCAGGTTCATACTACTTCTCAAACCCTATCACAACTAGAATAATAGTAAAATAAATAAAAGAAGAGAAATAGTTACTTGAAAATCAATTGATAATCAGAGTTGCTTCTATTTGTAGGATTGAAGCAATGAATTCCTGAAAATTCCTAGAATTGTAATTTTTCCTCGCTCTTACAATTCATTTTCCACAAAGGAATATTCCGGTCAAAAGCAAAATTATGAATATGGTTGTCCTGTGAGGTACCAGCAATATCATATCGGAGACGTAATTTTACATGAACACATCACTGTTCCCCATTTCAGAAAGTACCCACTTCCTTCATTTGCATTACTTGGCTGCTGTTTATTGTTATTATAAATATCTTACCTGACGAAAAGTGTTTGTAATGAACTAATTGTCTTTAAGAAACTAACCATATTATTTTTGTATCAAAAAATTAGCGATTGCCGGTTCGGAGGAGAGGTCGCCATAAAAGGGGTTATAATACATTGTTCTTATGATTATTGTCCTCGAGACGAGAAGTAAGATTTTATCGTCTCGTCTCGTAAGTTTTGAAAAAGTTTTGTCTCATCTCTCGATTCTCGAAAGACTTGTCTCGTTTCACTTTCTAAATTTATGTACAAAATTTGTGCCCTGATTTTTTCTTAATTTCATATAGAAGTTATCAGAATCCTTCCGCGTCATGAGAGGTCCACGAAGGACGTATAACAGCATTTAAGTTATATTCATTAACGAAGTATATTGTAAAATGACTTGTATATTTTTAAACGTTGATAAATGGTATTCATTGTGCTCGAATAATCACTTTATCAATTTATAGTTTTTTATATAGTCTATTATGAATCATGTAACATTAAAATAACGTTTGAGATCTAAGACTTGGGTAAACTAGTATTGTCCATGAGACTGCCTTGAAATCGCGATGAGAATTGTATGTTTATCGTATTGTCTCACATTTAAAAACTCATCTGTCGTCATGTTTCTGTTTCTGTAACAGTATAATTCTATTTCTGTAAAAATCCGTCGTGATGAGGAGTAGTCGGCTTAAAGAGATTTCACTGTCAGACAGATTTCACAGTACCTCTTTTATAGATATACCTACAGTGTTTGGAAAATTAGATGCTCAGTTGATATGTTCCTTTGTAGTTTGGCGCCGCTTTGAGTAATGAGGCTATATGAGACGTGGACCTACAGAATAATATAGGATCCGAAACACATGAATTCTTACCAGGTATCGAATACAGATCTCCAGCACCAAAGACGCATGTGGTAACCAAGTAACCACGAGAAAGCTTTTGTATGTTTTGTATGGTATTCCACGAACTACTTGCAGTTACGTAGAACCACACTTCGAGAAACTGCTCAAGGCGAATATTATTGGAAGAAGTATCTTATATTGATTGCACTTTTATTGTCTAGAAGGATGTCCCTTTCATAATTACCTTCTATTCGACGCTATAATATTAAGTCCTCAATTACAAGTTTTAGAGAAAGTCCCACGTTTCAGCGTTGGAAGTTTAAGGACGTCCTCATTGCTCAACGAGTGGGTGGATCTCCTCTGAGCCTTGTGATGCCAAATTTATCGTTTTCTATGTTTCCAAGACCTTGACACGGCTTCTACCGTAATTCTTTAAACATTTTACGCATCACTGGGATGTTCTTTCACATTCATTCTGAGATAAAATTCTGAGCTACACTCTTAAACTAGGTGTAACTGAGATGATTTTTTTATATTATTTGATATCACGGATTGAAATGTAATTTAATCTTTATTCCAGATCTGTAACCAGAGAGAGGCTAGAGCAGGTAATGTCCTCTCGAAACAGAGCGTTGTTTAAATTATAGCAAAACTATATATGAACTTCTTTCAATTTTATTTACCAAATTAAATTCAGTTTAGTGCATTTTACTCATCTGTGTTTAAATTGATAAGGTTCTTGTCAGATGAACAAAACATCTCTTGGTCTTTTGAAATGCTAAGAATTTCAAATTGTGTACCTTATTATTGAACCTTGGCAAGTTACAAAAGCGTGGAAACATATGCATTAAAATAATAATAATAATAATAATAATAATAATAATAATAATAATAATAATAATAATAATAATAATAATAATAATAATAATAATAATAAAGAAATAAAAAAGCTGCATCAAGGTATAGAATGCTTACTGCGGACGTAAATAAAATACAGCAGACCCAGCTTGTAGCTATGGGTTGCCCAGGAGGCTTCGTATAGCACATCTTGCGGCCTCCTTCAACTTCCACTGAAACCTTCCGTTGTTCAAAAAATAAGCAGCCAAGAATGTAAGATGAAAGGAATCTACAGCTCCGTTACAAATTCCATAAATAATAAATAGTTTTGTGTTGTTCTTTGTCTACCCCCACAGAATTAATTTCTGCCTCCTCTAAGAAACCGGGTTGGCTATATGCCTGGATAATTCTCAAATAAATACATGACCTATAAGTGAATTTACATAATGAAAACGCTTTGTAAGGATGGACTCTACTCTTTACAAAATACTTCATATGAAACCTCTCCAGCTTTCGGGCTAATGAGAGGTATGAAAAGCCAGTAACAATACAAATGCTCTATCTGCACTGTTTTATATATCTAGACGCCAAAAATTACTTTCCTCATTTTCATAATTCGTGTGCGAGAGTGTTAAATAATTATGGTTGTAAAATGATGAAACCTCGACATCGAAGATTGACCGTGGCGAACAATAAAGTAATCACCTCAAATATATGCTAACCGATGAAAGCACTTGACGCAAATGAGAGAAGAATATTAAGATAGAATTCGCAAAAATAAGAATACAAAGAAAAAACTGGATCCATTTGGCTAAGGACAGAAGTCAATGGAAAGCTTTCGTCAACGCGGTATTGAACCTCCGGGTTCCATAAGCCATAGAGTTATTTATTTAATTTATTTAACAATCACCAGATACAGCTCAGAGGCCATTTTACACTGGATATCCAACAACAACAATAACAATGGAAAGGATTTGGGAAGGTATCGGCCAGGGCCTGTTTAGTAGGTACCATCCCGGCATTTGCCTGGTAGGACTGAGGGAAACCCTGGAAAACCTCAGTCAGGATGGTCTGCAGCGGGATTCGAACCCACGACCTCCCGAATACGAAGCCAACGCTCTACCACTTGAGCTACTTCGCTCGGTAAAGTATTATTTAGTTAGGTTTTTGTATTATAGTATTAATCGAACATTACTGTTTTTGGAACTTTTCACGCCAATCAAATAAAGGCCAACATGGGCAAAGCCACACAGCAAAGAATAAAAATCGCGCGAGTATTAGCCACGTCAAATCTCCACAAATACTCATTAGACTATACAGTAGATTATTGCTTAAATATCTTATATCGACAATTGTTCTGAATTTTAAATAAATGACAATGTTAATGCAATCCTTAGAGGAAGAAGATTACCAGAAATTGTTGGATGTTAAGTTGGTAGAGGACTGCAGGACTATACTATTTTCCGCATCTGACTGAATTTTACGAATTTGAAATGGTCCTTAGCTCGCAACAAGGTACGTGCATATTTAGCTATTGTCTCGTATATTCGTATGTCAATTTTCGCAAGTAATTTGGCTTGAGCTGAATTTAGTGCTAGGGAACGAGGGAAACATCATCTTGTGTGATGCATAACAAGAAGAAAACAAGTTAATTGCACGTTGTAACTTATGAAACGAAATAAGGTATTCTATTTATATACTTGTAATTGTGTGAGAATTTCGCAACTCCTCACCTGAGGAGGACAAGGTCTTGATTAGTTCACGTAACACAGCACGAAATTCCAGTAGCTGTTGTTTTCCACGGAAGACGAGGCAGAATCACATGAGTTTATTATTATTATTATTTCCAACATCTCCCCTTGAACTTCAAACTAAAACGTGGTTAACGTTTGCCTTCTAAGAGGACCGACCAGAAATTCGCATATATTTCCAACGATTAGTAACTCTCCTCCTCTTTCCTTTGTGTATAGTGCCCTGTAAGATTTTTCAGTGAAATTACTCTACAGTGACTTAATGATGGATCATTATTAAGTTACAGATCATGTCATAATATCTTTATTAAATTACGATGAAGCGTAATACGTGAAATACAAAATCTTTAAGTTTTACGTCCACGGCTAGGCTAAAGGAGACAGAGAGGATGAGAAATTAATGAAATGGTGGAATGAATAGAGTATGAATGATTAAAGTAAACGGGAGTATCCCGACAAGACCCACGTACACGGTGTTTCTCCAGCACAAAGTTCATTTGGCACGAGCTGGGTTCGAACCAAGGACCCCACGCTCCAGCGCTGAACGCTCTACCAGTGAGCCACCAATCGATAGATACTATTGAGCTGAACCAAATGATATGAGTAAGTGTAAATCCTCATGCGCTGTTTTCAAGAAAATCGAGAAAAACTATGTTTTTAATTGTAATGTTTGGTTGTTGTTGTTGTTGTACGGTAATTAAAATGGAACTAATACTGAAATATATTCTCACATCTTACACCTTGTTTATATTTTAAAACACCAACACGTGCTTTTTATTTATAAACAAAACCACGCGCTCTTCTAGTACAATTACTACACGAATCCTTTTCATCATCTGGTCATATAACAGTAGAGTAACACCAGCGCCACCGCTGTCCAGAAGAGGGTACAAAATACCATGTAACGTCTAAATAGACATCAGTTTCAGCTAGTCAAATCCGTGGAACTCTGACAGATTTAATCTAACCCAATCCTCCTAGCTTACCTGGAGCTCTGAGGCCTTTTGTCCACCTAGCTTGCCTGGAGCTTTGTAGGAATTCCTCCCTTGGCTACCGGGCCTAGGGACACCTATTTTGTCCAAACTACTAGTGAACTTTGTACTGGTCTTAATTGTACTGACTTTGTGTTATATTGTATATAACAGGAATTTTATAATAAAACGATGGGGGAGAAAACTGAATCCCGTGTGCTAATACTGAAGTATATTAAGCTTTTCATGACGATATTACCAAGGCAACAGTATGCTGTATGGTTAATAAAATATAGCACAAAATTATGATCGATTCTTAATTTTCAAGTTTTGTTTAATGGAAAGAGAAGACATATATCAATATGTAGATGGCATCGGGCTGAAGAAACTGATGTGGTTGAGGGTGAATTTTGATGCGTAGTGTTCGAGAAAAACATTTTTTATGGCGTTAAAAGTATGTCTTTGCCAATCTGAAGTAGTTGATATTTTTTATTATGCTGATACAGATAACACTGCTCTACAATGATTTTGCTGTTTGAAAACTATTAAGGTTTTCTCAGTGCTTTTGACCTGAGAAATACAAAAATGTAGTCAGTTTTGCTCTATCACGTACAGTTTTCTTAAACTAGGGGGAGGGGGAGAGGAAAATAACCGTATAAATGTATATTTCGGAAGAAGTACTGATTATAATTACAAATATAAAAATATACTTTCGATGCCATAGTCTTCTGATTATCTTTGAATATGTAATAAAAGACGTGCAGT
Source organism: Thermobia domestica (assembly GCF_964235325.1). Classification (NCBI taxonomy): domain Eukaryota; kingdom Metazoa; phylum Arthropoda; class Insecta; order Zygentoma; family Lepismatidae; genus Thermobia; species Thermobia domestica. The sequence goes on along the minus strand of NC_137457.1, from coordinate 212,360,422 downwards.
TACTTATTCTGCTAACATTGAAAAAATATGTACTGTATCTGCTAGCACTGAATGATGATACAACGCGTTACACGTTGGGAACGCAATAACAGCGCTGTGTAAGCTGTGATTGCGAGAACTATAATGCAGAGGAATGGATGCTATTCATTGATTCCAACAAAAGAAGTTTAAACGGTCTGCTTCTTCACAACAGCAACCAACAACCCTCTGTATACCCATTATTCATTCTGTACATTTAAAGGAGATTTACGAAAATATGGAAATGTTTTTTTAAAAAATAAAATAGGAGGATCATCATTGGTTATTGTGCTGCGATCTGAAGGTGATATGTATGCTTCTTGGACAGCAGTAAGGGTACACCAAATATCCATGCCACATTTTGCGAATGGAACAGCAGAGAACGCAATAAACACTGGACTCAAATTGATTGTCAGCGAAAGCCGCAATATAGGAAGTAAAAATTTGAAAAACATCTGCCTCGTAGACCCTTCACAAGTCATATTACCGCATTTGCATATTAAACTGGGCCTAATGAAACAATTTGTCAAAGCTCTGAATAAAGATGGTCAATACTTCCAGTATTTAGTGACAAAATTCCCACAACTTTGAAGTCCTAAGTTAAAAAGATTCATTGGTCCTCAGATCAGAAAGTTGTTTAAGGACTCAGACTTTGAACATTGTATGACAAGTTGAAAAGTAAGCATGGAGTGCATTCGGGGACGTGTGTCATAATTTTCTCGGGAACAACAGAGACGAAAATTACAAGTACATTGTGTCTAATATGCTCCAGAAGTTTAAAAGCTTAGGGTACAAAATGAGTCTTAAGATTTGTTTTTTGTATTCACATTTAAACAGCTTTCTTTCTAACTTCGGTAATTAAAGTGAAGAACATTATGAAAGATTTCACCAGACATCAAAGCAATTGAATTCCATTATCAGGGACGTTGGAGAACAACAATGTTGGCGGATTACTGTTGGAACGTTGCTACGTGAAGATTCACAAAGTACTCACAAAAGGAAGTCTAGTTTTAGGAGCTTCCAAGTGAAAAAACAGAGACAAAAATTAGGTAAATTGTTTATCAATGACCTTCAGCGACGTAAATACGCTAGTTGTCGCCTGGGGCAAAAACGCGCCTTAGCGCCCCCCTGACCAACCAACCAAAACGCTCCCCCAAATATTTGCCCCATTTGGGCCCTCCCAATCCGGCGCCCGGGGCACAAGCCCCATTTGTCCCCCTAGTTACGCCACTGATGACCTTAATTATTTAGAATATCGATGTCCAGATTAGTTCTGACGCAAAATAATGTTCCTTTGTTAGAAATATATAGTCATAATGTTACTCTATATTAGCAGCGTTGCTGTGTAAAATAGCACAATTTACGCAATCATGTTTTCCGATTTGTGGTAAAACCTGACGTGATGGGGGAAAACTAATTTCATTTTCGTAATTAGCAACCTCAACTTATATAAAATCAGGTGTCAAATCAAAAACAGCTTTCGAAAAGTTTCAGTTTGCAGAGCAGTGTAATTTATTTATTTATTTATGTAATGTATGTGAAAAATATACTATGTTAAGTAGCAGATTGTATATATGGTGTGTTTGTCCTAACTTTAACACACATGCTTTTAACAGTACTATTTGTTGATGTATGATTGTTGTTAGGAGAAACATATGGGAAAGTGTAAAAATTGGAGAGAGGAAACTGAAACTAGAGATGGTTTAAAGGAGGAAAAGGAACTGGTGAAAAGTTATTTGAGTAGAAATTGTTTTCCAATGATTGTATAGATCGGTCATTTCGGACGGAATCATCTGTGACGTTACAGTCTGCTTCTCAGTTAACCACATGAAGCGTATGAAAAAGCAGGTAAGTAATCTGACGATAAAAACAGTAGTGACAGGAATACAAGAACATCAATACTCATAAACGGTATTTTTGGAGATATGCTACTCGTGGATTGATGACAACACGTACACTGCCAACACGTGCTTCTTCCATTATCCTACCTCATCTCTATCCTTCATTTCCTCATTGTGTGTGTCTGATTTCTTCTGATTGTATACGTCATCTTTATTCCTCATTTCCTTCTTGTGTGTGTCTGACTTCTTCTGATTGTCAAACTTCATCTCTATCCCTCATTTCTTCATTGTGTGTGTCTGATTTCTTGATATTGTCCTACTTCGCCTCTATTCCTCATTTCCTCATTGCGTGTGTCTGATTTCTTCTGATTGTTCTACTTCATCTCTGACCCTCATTTCCTCATTGTGTGTGTGTCTGATTTCTTCTGATTGTCCTATTTCATCTCTATCCTTCATTTCCTTATTATATGTGTCTGATTTCTTCTGATTGTAAAATCTCGCTCCTACGCCATACATCGGTAAGTTGGAAATGACTGTTGTTAGGAACAATAGATTTCAACATGTAACAAAGTCGTGATACAGATCAAAACCTATATAGCATTCCCATAAACATTTTTAAGACTATATAGTTCTTTTTTTTTTTTTTTTTTTTTTTTTTTAATATTTGAGCTGTCTGAAGTCAGACTGAAATAACTTTTCTTTTCGTGCTGTGAGAAATTGGCCCTTATGGAAACAGTGACTACTTGACACGAAATGCTATAATTGGGAAATGGGCTTCACGTGACTGTTGTGTAGATTTCTACATTTCTTGTTGTGACATAAGGTTCAATAGAGCACAAATGATTTCAAGCTTAAACTCAGAAATCGACGAAAATGCAGTTAGTGCATTCTGAATACATATAGTTTTTGGCAGCAGTTGGTGTCAATTTCCGTAAGAGTAGATTTTCCTCACCATGAAAATGTAGTTTTCAGATAAATAACTTATAGAGATATAATTATCTTTCTCTATAAGGGGTTGAGATCAGTCCGAAAAAAGTAAGAATGAAAATTGTTCACCTATCTTAAAAAGAAAGAAAGAGAATCAAAAAGTTGAACGATAACTTCCTTTTAAATTTCCTACTATTTAAAAAATATGTCCGATACTCTCCCAACTGAAATCAGGGAATCAGAGTGTAATATGATACATAATACCATCGGCACAAATCTGTCTTCAGGATTGGGGGAGGACGAGTAAGATCGTTCCCATATTTTTTTAAAGCGATGTTCAAAATATTTATGAAGTTGAAAAACAATGCTGTGGAGGATCAGTGGAGCAGAGGTGTCTCCAAAATTGGGAGGCGGGAAGATTTGAGTCTTATTCTGGGGAGGATGAGACTCATATTACGGTAGATAAGGTTTTCTCAACCTGGGAGTCGCGAGAGGGTTTCATGGAGGTCGCGAAGATAAGCGGAAGAGATAAATATAATTAGAATCTAATACCGGATATTAATCAAAGTAGCAGCCGCTCGAAAATTAAAATACTCAATAACTTTTTAACCAACTGTCCAAATGTTTTAAACCAAAATTAGAAATCACTTTATTTTAGGTATATTAAAAATTCCACACAAGCTTAGTACAAACTAGAACAGCGTTTCCCAACCTTTTTCAACTTTCGGCACACTACGGGTGTTATTTGAATTCTCGCGGGACACTTATAGATATTATTATTTGTAAGTATAAAACACAGTGGTATTTTTTTCTGTGATTATCGATCCCCTCACAGAGAAGAAAGCTCTTTCACTATATTTTCCCCCTTGGTAAATCATTATGCTTATTTTTCATTCTAATTTGAAAATAGAAAACAATTGCAATGAAATATTGGACTCAGGTTTCTAAAAATACGCTTTGTTTTTAAAACCACTAAATAACGAACAAACAAACAAATCTCTTTTACTTTTAAAACACAAATGTAGGTAATTTGTCGAAAGGATTGAATGATATTTTAAATTTTCAAGTTACGAAATAGTCTGCAACAATAAAGAAGCAATAATGGTCATAACACTTTTAACAAATACTTTTTTCAACATTAGAAATGTACAGAACAGTAACCCGGTATGCAACTTAAAATTGTAGATTCATACTAGAGGTTCATAGTAATGTGAAATACTAATATACATTTTTCCCTACGTTATGCAATTTAATTGCTATAAAATTAATAATTTTGTTTCGATTCCTCGCGGCACAGCAGCGGCCCATTCACGGCACACCGGTTGGGAAACGCTGAACTAGAAATTATAAGGAAGTCAGTCACTGGCAAGAGGATATGATAAAATGGGAGTCGTGATAGGAATTAGGTTGAGAACCATTGCGGTGGATGAATCTGATTTCTGAGGTGAACCTGTCGTATATTATACAGCAAGGGACATCAATTTCATATCACTTTCATTTGTGGCAGTGGGAAACAAATCATCATATTTCTCCCCCAAAACATGTTTCAAATCGGATTTTTGGAGGGAAAAGTCTTCCCACTTCCAAGATTGGGAGGACATGTCCCCCGCATCCTCCATCCTCACTGGCGCCAGTGCATAATACTTTAGTAGAAGAAAGGTACTGGAACTTTAGAGAAGAAAATTTTCAGGTTTTTTCTTTCTTTCTTGCAAACACGTTCTCTAATGAAAGTATCTTTCAATGAAAGTACAAACAATCAGGGAATGTGAAGGAGTAATTACTTCTAATGTACCTGGCTGAATCACTGATAATTTTAAGATTATGTTCATAATTTAAATGTTTATGATATACATTCAGTGAATATCTCTTAACCAAGGGAGACAATAAAACTGTTGTTGGATGTCCGATAAGCTGATCATCCGGAAAGTATGAACACATCAGAAAATAATTTTATATCACAAATATCCACCGACATGTGAAAAGCGTACTGGGGTACTTTAAATAATGCTCAAATTTAAAGACATATATATTCCAATTTAGTTTAAAAAAAAAAAAAAAAAAAAAAAAAACTAAGAGCTACAAGAGAGAACAATTTCGGCACTTAAGGGTAGAGGAAATGTGTACACGTGGACGTATCATTTTCGGCTACCACCTAAAACAAAGGATGCGGTTATCCTTGCCTTGTGGACTGAGGGAATCAAAGGATTCACGCTTGACACGTATGCAAATGCTATTTTAAATATTTTTCCTTTGTATTATGGTTGTTTGTTTGTGGGTCGACTGGCCAAGCAGTTTTCAAACTGAAGAAGTTTTGTGCACCTGGTTACTTCTTGTGTTTGTGACCTCATCGAGAAATCAGTTGCCGTCGCGTGTGTTTTGTGCACGATTTGACCTCTTGACCTTACCTCAAGGTCGCCTGAGTGATTCTTCTGAAGAATACCCCTCACCTTCACGAACGTACGTCATTAAACCTGACCTTCTTCTGTAGATTCCGTGAGTCAGAAAATACAATTCATTTCTGCGAGCCGACTAGGAATTGTTGGAACAGGTGTAGGTGAAGTAATTCAAGGTAATTAAGACAGATAGTAATCATCATTATTATTAATTTAAAGTCAAGTTCATTTTCTTTCGATAAGAGAGCATCTTCAGTCGCTCAGAGACAGTTTGTTTCTTGCATTGACAATAAGTAAGGTTGTGCAGATTCGCAATTCAGACCTAGGTCAAAAGTGATATAGATGTTGTTCGGTACTTCTTTGGCTATACAGCTCAAGGCTAACTTGGGTGACAGCAACAGTAGCTATTACCTTCTGTGTTAATAAAATTGTCAATATTTTAATGTTCAGAGAATTGAGAGAAGAGAACATTAACAATTTATAAGCATAAGTGAAATATGATTTTTTCGGGGGAAAAAAAAAATCGTAAAATTCCCTTTATCCAGGGTGGCTACACACTGACGAATGTGTAGTATACCACGTGGTGATGTAAACAAAACAAAAAAAAAAAAAAAGGAGTCTTACTAATATGGATATTTTATTGCTTTATCCTCACTCCTCACTCCAGAAACTTAAAGAGAGAGAGAGAGAGAGAAAGAGGTGAAAAGCATCTCCATTAATCAGCTCCATAAATCTATGAAATCTATGTTGACTCAGCAGTAAACATAACCATAGAACATACTATCGAGCTCATTCCGTATCAGTCCTCGTAAAATTTGTATATTGGAACGTAAAAAATGCAATAAGTAATCAGATATGGCGTGGGTCAATGAAAACTTAACCCAAGACCCACTGACCTACCACCCACCGTGACCCATTCTGACCCACCGAAACCCATCGTCCTCAACTCTGACCCATGATCCACACCCTTCTCTCCACTGACTAAACGGTTTACACTTGTAATAAAACAAGGCTGTGAAATTATCACTAATCGGAGTTTAACTTTCTACGGTCAATCGCTCAAGCACCGCTGTGCTGCAATACCGGTGTATTTGACCTTTACGGTATAAAATACGAGGGCGAGGTGAAAAGTTCTTGGTCTGACAATGAAAGACTGCGAATTTCATTCAAAAATGATTTTATTTTTCGACATAATCTCCCGTAACTTCAATACACTTGGTTCAGCGTTTCTCCAACATCAGTATTCCTTCCTGGAAGTGAGAGTCTGGAAGGGTGTGAAAATAGTCATCCACGACCCTTTCAATTTCTTCATTCGATGTGAAGCGCTTCCCAGAAAGAAATTTCTTCAAGTTTGAGAACAGACAGGAGTCCGATGGTGCCAAATCAGGAGAATATAATGGACTGCCGAGCAAATCTACCCCAAATTCCGCAGTTTTCCCATCGCCAACGCACTCTTGTGCACAGGTGCGTTGTGCTGGTGAAAGATGATTTTCTTCTTCTTCAAGCCAGGCCTCTTCTCGCGAATTTTGGCACCCAGCTGGTCAAGAATGTTTGAGCAATATTCGCCTGTTTGAGTTATATTCGCGCTGGTTCTCCCTTTTGCAAGGTAATCAATTAACAGGATCCCTTTCGCATCCCAAAACACTGGCCATGACTTTTCCGGCTGATACGATCGTCTTCGCTTTCTTATGCGCTGCACTACCGGCTTCCACCTACTGCTTGGACTGCTGTTTCATTTCTGACGTGTAGTGGTGAACCTATGTCTCATCCACTGTCACAAATCGCCGCACAAAATCGGTCGGATCCCTTTTGAATCGGTCCAAAGATTGCTGCGAAAATCGTTTCCGCATTTGCTTTTGGTCGGCAGTCAGCAAACGCGGCACCTATCTTGCGCAGAGCTTTCGCATCCGTAGTTCTTTGTGCAAGATGTTTCGCACCCGTCCCTCCGATATCCCCACACTCTTAACTATCTCACTCACCTTCACTCGCCTGTCGCCCAACACGATATCATGCACTTTTTCGATTGTTTCCAGTGTGGTTGTGGTTTTCGGCCTTTCTTCACGTGAGTCATCTTCGAGGAATGTGCGACCACGTTTAAATTCAGCCGCCCACTTTTTAACGGTTGACATGGAAGGAGTAGAGTCCCCGTAAACTTTTGTCAACTTCGGATGAATTTCCGTAGGGGTTAATCCATCCAAAACTAAAAATTTGATTAGCGCACTATATTCAAGTTTATCCATTTCACAACTAACACACAAGACATCTAACTGCAGCAATGTCTGCACACAAACTACTTGAGAGAACAAGTTGACACTTATACGAACAACTGAAAAGCGCCCCCAGGCAAGAACAATAAAATTTTGCTGATTGGGGTGACACCTCTGGGTCAGGTCGAGAACTTTTCACCCCGCCCTCATAGTAATTACAGTGAATTTCAAATTAATTATCGTATTTAATTATGTCCTTATTGAATTACAAATACTTTTAAGTGGAAAATAGGATAAAATTTGAAAGTCTCAAATCAAGGTAAAATAGACCAATGTAAAGGAAAAAACAGTGTAAAATTTGACTGTGTCTCGAAAGCCAAGGAGTAAGTCCTATTGTTACTATTACAATTACAAATATCAATATTCAAAAATTCCTGAAGTTCTATTTTCCCTTAGATATACTCATCTCAGGTAAGTTAATAGAAATAAATAAAAAAAAGGAAGAAAAATGGTGACCTTGAAGGTAAAACGGAGACAAATTCACCACGTTTCAGAAGATGCTCTATACCAGTGCTATTCAACCGGGGGTACGCGTAACCCTGAGGGTACGTGAAGATGTTTCTGGGAGTACGTAATCCTAAAATAAGCATATTTCCAGTAGTTATTGAATGATCATTGTTGGAGAAAATTTTGAAATTTCCCAAGTTAATTTTTTCGGTTGTACATTTTATACTCCTTGTAAATAATCTTTTGATTGGCACACTGATTGTTTGTGTGCCACTTGACCCACGACCTCTGACCCACTCCATCTCTGCAAGTAATTGTATCTACTATAACAATTATTGCAAAATGAAACTCAATATTTGTGTTGCGTTGATGCAAACTGTTACGGAATGAGTCCTAGGTCAGAAATCAATGATGGATGATTTTTACATAAATCAGGTCGTTCTTATCCCCATTCAGTAGTCAAAAACTCTCACTACTCGTGCTCATTTCAACCTTTTGCATTTGAATTCACATCGTAAAAGCAATGGTTGCTGAGATATGATTTCTTGAAATAAAATTAAATAATAATAATAATAATAATAATAATAATAATAATAATAATAATAATAATAATAATAATAATAATAATAATAATAATAAAAGAGAAACTACTCTTCAACTCTTTAAGCCTCAAAAGGCCCGTGTTTACTGGGACTTTTTGTGTGAACTACCATGTGGTATACTCCATATGCGGTATTTTGGATATAGAGAGTGATAATAAATACAGGTATGTTGTGTTCTTGAAATCGCGAGACTAATGACTAACCCTTGTAACCTAATATAAATCCAGTTCTAGTTGGGTGAAATATCCAAAAATTCATTTCAAACAGTTCAGCCATTTTCCTTGATTCGATCACAAACAAGATCTCTTCATTTTTATAGATGTATGCATTGCATTACTTGCATGTATGCATGTATGCATTGCATCCTCCCCGCTGGTCTAGGGCTAACGCACGTACTTTGATGCATAGGATCTCAGGTTTGATCTCCAGGAAGAACACGGTAATTTGAACGTGTACAGCAGTTCGGGCTCTATTTTAAATTGTAGGTCCACGTTTCATACAGCCGTAGTGTTGACAAGTGACGCTGATCTCCAATAAACAACAATAATATTGTACCACTTGTATTAGATATCTTTAGCCCGCGGCCATCGCAATCTGTCCTCTTCATCTCAAACTATCCTTCTGAATCCGCTAGTGAGTCAGTTGCCGTATATTTAGGAAACTTGAATGCATTAACTTCTTCTTGATGCATGGCTCTCTGGAGAGGGATATCTCTTATTCAGACCCAAGAAATCAGTTTGAAGTATTCATAGTAATAAAATGATAATAATATAAAGAAAAAGAATATGGAAGTGTGTCACAATTTTATTATGTTTTCCTTTCGGGAGATATCCTTAGGTATTGCTAGAGGGATGGCGATCTAGGAAAATGTTCTTGCATCACATCATCATCTGTATTAAACCTCTTGACAACTCTCTCACCTTCCGCGTTTGTACTTCAAAGTTGTAATCCTTGATCCTGAAGGATGCTGATGATAACAATGATGAATTATGACTGGGAACCTTGTGTGATCGAGTTAGCGTCATGCTCAAGTATCGTAAGAGACTGTCAAAAATTACGTCATTTCCCGTACTTCTTCACGAACAAACCATTTCATATCTAATTATCCTTCACTTAATAAGGTTCTGTAACTATCCTCCAAATTCTCACGTTAAATTTTCTTTTTAAACGTAAAGCAGCTATGACTCAAAATTAAGCAAAATCATCCACACGTTCAACTAATTACAGGTGTATTCTCACAAGGTTAATTACATCTTAAAGATCGCGATTTTGCTCTCATGTCTTAATTTATCTTCAAAAATGCAGTGTACATACGTACTTTCTTTACTGTTAACATGTTTATTCTTTAAATTTTAGTGTATATAGTCCACAACACAATGATAACGTGAGTTAATGTCCCACAAGAAGCGCAAACAACATAAAACACTTAATTTCATTCCAATGGTAATAATTTTTAACGGAAACATTTAGTTATTTATTATAGCTTTGCATTATCGTACCGAATGTCATAAGTTATAGCTTATTGTAATTTGTGTGAAATTATCGTAAAACGAAAAGAAAGAAATTTTGTGTAATTCCATATTGTGTCTGAAATTGGTAGTACTGTACATGTAAGAACTTTATATATAGAATGTGTATGTATAATATTAATAAGATACTTTTTTGTGTACAGTCAAAGTAAAATCAAGGTCACATCTAGAGATGCGTAGTGAGAATAGAACAATGTGATAGTAGAACAATGCTTCTCATCCTTCGTAAAGACAAGCAAGAGAAACTCATGCTACTAATATAAACATAATATAAACATAAAATATAATCCATAATATACAATATAAACATAATATTTTCGGTATACACAAGAATTTTAGGAATGATCAAAAAAAAAATGGATCAAAAGATTGCAATCTTGGCCAATAATTAGATGTTGACTCAGGAGCCACAAAATTTTTGAACGGCCTCTAGATAAATCGAGTTTCCGTATATTTTACGAAATAAGCGCATCAAACTGGGTTAAGTGGTAGTTTTGGTTTGGATACACTATATGCAGTTCTCCAGACATAAGACGTACAAGAAAACGTTTAGTTGAATGAAATATATTGGATTTTTTGGATCAGAGGCCACAAAAATTTTAATTGGCCCCTAATAGTGATTTTGTATTTTTCTTAAGGAATAAGGACATCATACTGAGTTAAGTGGTAGTTTTGGCTTGGCTGCACTATATGTAGTTCTCGAAATATAGGGCGTACAAGAAAATACTTAATTGAATGAAATATATTGGATTTTTTTGATCAGGGGCCACAAAATTTTTGAATGGAACCTAAATCGAAATTTCATATTTTTTACGGAATAAGCACACCATACTGAGTTAAGTGATAGTTTTGCTTTGGCTATAGTATATGTAGTTATCAAGGTGTAAGGCGTACAAGAAAATTTATAATTGAATGAAAAACATTGGATTTCTTTTGATCAGGGTCCATAAATATTTTGGATGGCCCCTAAATCGAGAATTCATACTTTTTACGGAATAAGCACATCATACTAAGTGGTAGTTTTGGTTTGGAAACACTATATGTAATTCTTCAGATATAAGACGTACAAGAAAACGTTTGATTGAATGAAATATATTGGATTTTTTGGATCAGGGTCCACAAAATTTTTGAACGGCCCTTAAATCGAGATTTCATTATTATTATTATTATTATTATTATTATTATTATTATTATTATTATTATTATTATTATTATTATTATTATTATTATTATTATTATTATTATTATTTTTACGAAATAAACACATCATATTGAGTTAAGAGGTAGTTTTGATTTGGCTGCACTATATAGATATAAGGCGTATAAGTTCTCGTAGATATAGTTCTCGAGATATAAGGCGTATAAGAAAATGCTTGATTGAATGAATATGTAGTTCTCGAGATATAGGACGTACAAGAAAACGGTTGATTGAATGAAATATATTGGATTTTTTGGATCAGGGAGCACACAATTTTTGAATAATAGCCCCTAAATCAAGATTTCATTTTTTTTTTTACTGAATAATCACGTCATATTGAGTTAAGTGATAGTTTTGCTTTGGCTACAGTATATGTAGTTATCGAGATATAAGGCGTATACGGAAATTTGTAATTGAATGAAAAACATTGGATTGTTTGGTTCAGGGGCCATAAAAATATTGGATGGCCCCTATATCGAGATTTCGTATTTTTTACGGAATAAGGACTCACACTGAGTTAAGTGGTGGTTTTGGTTTGGATACACTATATGTAGTTCTCGATATATAAGACGTACAAGAAAATGCTTGATTGAATGAATTATATTGGATTTTTTGGTTCAAGGCCCACAAAATTTTTGAACGGCCCCTAAATCGAGATTTCATATTTTTTTTGCGAAATAAGCACATCATATTGAGTTAAGAGGTAGTTTTGATTTGGCTGCACTATATGTAGTTCTCGAGATATAAGGCGTACAAGAAGATGCTTGATTGAATGAAATATATTGGATTTTTTGCATCAGGGGCCACAAAATTTTTGAATGGTCCCTAAATCAAGATTTCGTATTTTTTTTACGGAATAAGGACATCATACTGAGTTAAGTGGTAGTTTTGGTTTGGCTACAGTATATGTAGTTCTCCAGATATAAGGCCTACAAGAAAATTTGTGTCTGTAATATATTCGATTTTTTGATTTAAAAAAAACTGCTTCCCAAAATTTCCTATTCCTCCACATCCACAGACAAAAAAAAAATGGCACTGCCAGGACCACATCAAGTATTTTTCATATATCTTATTCGCGCCTTTGGCGTGGAGGAGACCTGGGTTCAATTCCCAGCGTGAGCTTATGTGCTTCGGATTCCACGTTAATCAGTAGGTCCCGCCTCATATAGCCTCGCTGCTGAAAGGGACGTTAAACTCAAAATCAATTCATAAGTCTTATTCTTCTCATGCGAAGAACAGATATTTCTGATATCTAAAACTTAGATCGGCGTTGTGTGTCGCCTTTCGACCACAAAAAAGCTGAATATAATTAGGAATTGAGACAAGATGTGTTTCTATTTTGTCACTTTTATAATCATAAACAACTGTCAACAAATTGAGATAATTTACCATAGTGTCCGTTGCATTGCAACTGAGCCAATGTATCATACATATGCATCAATTTTAATTTCCAAAGAACGTTACCAACGTTGAAAGGAATGATGTAGCTACAAGGGAGCAAATGAGGACCTGGCTCCCAAATGATCTGCCCCAAGTGAGGTTTGTATGTTATGTGTTTATTAAACTTATTTAATGCTTACAGCTAATGAACAGAGTTCTTATTAAATTAAATACACCACGTCGACAAATAGTAACTGTAAACGTCAACATGTATATAAAAAGCAACTTAATTATCCACTTCCTTACTATCACTTACTTAACTGGATTTATCACTGTAATTTTGCTTAACACTGGAGTAGTCGCGTGGAGGACAATAGTCCTCCAGACGTTTTTTTTTTCATTTCAGTAAATTCTGTTGTTATTACAATTTATTATTTTTTTATTATCTTAATAGATCATATTAATAATTCATTTAAAGGTAGTTAAATAATCTATTGACGTGGAATTCATACACAATAAACGTTAACTGTATAAAAATTACAGTAAAATATATTAAATTTTAAATGGAGAACTATTATCCTCCACGCGACTAATGCCATTCCAGTGGGCTACGCGACCACTGCAGTGTTAACATTGTCTTAGTTTAATCTTCTTCGATTTTTCTTTCTAAAACCATTTATACCCATATACAGTAAACGCAAAGTTCAACAAATGGACTTTCATGAACATTTTTTCTTATGTATAGTTCATTCTCCATAAGTAGAAGCTTTGCTTTGTATATAATTGAACACAAACAATTTACTGAGCAAAACAATATATTCACATTAAAAACTACATACGTGTGACAGTTTCGCCAACTAACACCTGGCTTCATCAGACACTATCCACACTTCGTCAAACACTGGATAGTGTCTGATGAAGTTAAAGTGTTAGCGAAACTGTCATACGTATGTAGTTTTTTAAATGTGAATATATTGTTTTGGTTTTCAAATAGTTTGTTTGTATTTAATAGTTTATTAGCACATTTCCTTCAACCTATGATTGTAACTTCACCCACTGTCAAAACCTATGCTTCAATATGGTAGCACACTGAAAATATAATAAGTATGTATGTATGTACAGTAAAACCTGTCTTCAACGGACCCTTTATTAAACGGAAAACTGTCTTAAACGGAAATATTTCACGGTCCCATGAATTTTGGAGAACAAAACGTGTAAAAGCCCCTTCATTAAGCGGAAACTGTGTTACGCGGACAACGGAAAGAAAAATAAACATTTAACGGAAAATTCTGAGTTCCGGACTACAGCGTTTAGATGTTTAGACATTCTGTGAGAGACATACATTATACTGTTTGCGATAAAATGTTCGTTCTTTTGTTAAATATTTCTGGACAGTGTTGACCTTCCCCAACCACTACTCATATTCACCCCCACAAATTGTCCTTAATCCCCGCAACTTAATCAAGAATCATAAGGAATGTCGGAAAGAAGAAAACGATATAGAGGAAGAAGAGGAATACGATACCGAGTTCCAAGAAGAGTGTTGAATAAACACATATCAAAATGCTCTCAGAAGTTTAAAGGAACTGCAAAAATTTGCCTTACGGAAAAGTGATTCTGATTCACTTAGTGTAAGTGAAGCAGCAATGTATACAGAAAACCCTGTTTGGCTATTAGAAAAATAAAGAAAACGTGTGCATAGCATATTTTGTATTCATTTTATTTTTATTTATTTTTTTTTTGTGTGTGTGTGTGTGTATTTATTCGTAGAAGAAAGAAGTACTGTAATCGAAGAATGTACGTACAGCAAACATATTTTCTCAGTATGCCCCTTTATAAGCATGCATTAAAAAAAAAAAAGGAAAGATCTACCTCCACTAAGCGGAAACCTGACTTTAACGGAAATTTTTGCAAGTCCCGCTCGATTCCGCTAAAGACAGGTTTCACTGTATTATGTTTGGTGAGTAATAATATTCTGAAAGAAAACTTTTAGTTTGCTTTAAGTAAGTGAAAAGCCTGGCCTTGCTGAAAAAGTCATGCCTCCTAGAACAACGTGCTGATACACCACTAGTTGTAAGAGACAGCCATTATTAGGTTATACACTCTGCTCAAATTTGATATTGTTGCACTATTGCCCTATTATTTACAATTCTTTTTATTTTTGCCTTATTTGTTATTTTTTCTTTACTGGTTATTGATTAAACTTTTTTATTAATTTTTATTTTAGATTTTTTATTCAATTTGCAGTTAGAATTTTATTTCCTCCAGCTGATCCCAGTGAAGTGAGTTGAACGAAACTAATATAAAGATTTCCTTTATTAAACATCTTACCAATGTTCACTGGATCCTCTTTTCTCAGGATTTCGTTTTTTGGACCAATTGGTCATCAAGCGAAGATAGGTAAAAGAAATCAATCGAATGTTGGGATCAGCAGAAACTGTTGATGGCCTTACTTCCTTTTCACACACACACACACACACACACACACACACACACACACACACACACACACACACACACACACACACACACACACACACACACACACGACAGGGTGTTTTCAGGTCAATGAACATCATAACTTTCCTTATGACTACAACATAATGGTGTAAACAAACCTCTTTTTCATTCATACTTGCTGACGTAATAAAACAATAACGTCATTATGTGACATCATTGCCCTTGGCAAGCGTGCTTCACCTAAAGATAGAAGTTTGTATAAGTGAAGATGAATGTAGTGTCACGATTTGGTACTTTTGTAAAGTAGTGTTTTGTTTTTATGTCGCACAATAGTTGAAGGCGAAAAATTATGGCTAAAATAAGCAGAAATAAATGTTTTTTTTTAAAAAAAAAAGATTGTTGGTTATATGTTATGTACTTAATATTGTATCCATCATCCTCTTTAAACACTTATTTAATTCAGTTAAATATTTAAATGGATATTTTATGATTCTCTCATTCACATATAGCCAACGACATCATGAAACACAGGGTAAAAAAAAAAAAGAAAAAGAGAAAAGAAACTTCGTTGAAAATCTGTTTTTGTATACGAAATTTGGAAGATTCGTAGCATCGTGTCTCTCATATTCTCATGCTTCTAATGTCTCGATCGCCCTAGTAGCAGAAAATTGCATGGCAAATTTTGACACTCCTATCACAACTGTGGAAAAAGGTTTGGAGAAAGAAATTAACTATGAGCTTGCGGTTGGTCGTAAGAAAACTATTAAACATGTGCATGCAGTACTTATTTCTGAGTCTTGGCTACAAAATTCCCTCTCAAGTAACCTTCTTTATTTATCAGGTTTCCATTTCTTTAAGAATAACAGGGGTAAATGCAGTGGGGGTATGGCAATATACTTACGAGACAATTTTCAGGTGAAACTTCTCTTTCAGTCAGCTGGTGTATATAACTTCTCGAAGTCACTGTAGGCCACCAGAATTCCTTTTTAAGTATTGTGTATCGCCCTCATACATCCTCCACAAACTTCGTTGATGATATTGCAAAACATTTACTCAATTACCAGCATTCCATAATAATGGATTATACAAATTGGGATCTTTTAACTACGAAAGACGAAGTCTTGCAATATTCGGATACGATCTCGGGCCTTAACAGTGCTGTCTGTCCTCTTGCTCCAACTCATCATATAAGAAATTCAGAATCATGCATTGATATAATACTGTACCCAAGGAAGAACATGTAATTAGCCATGGTTAAATCCAAGCACTTGCATCTACTATCATGATATGTGATATACATAGTGTTGTAAATAGAAAAAAAAACCGTTCGTATTTTTTCAGAAATGTACGTTTTTTTTAGAAAAAAAACATTGCTCCTCGTTTTTTTCTAAATTTCGTTTTTTTTTTTCAAATAGTCATTTGTAATGCATCTTACGTCTATTTAAGTATTAAATATTTTTATGTAGGTATAATCACCGTAAAATGCAATATAAATTAAACGCTAGGTACTGATACGCTACAAATATTTTACAATTTACATGAATACCATACCTATTAACAATTCGGGTTTTAGCAGTTTCCATCAATATCAACTAAGAAATAAAAGTAGAAATGAAATTTTGTTTTTTTCGTGAAAGCATTCCTTTAATAAGTACGAAAATAATGTCACGAACAGTATAAAATTCAAATAACTTGTCTAAAGGTAAAAACTAATACTAATTTCCCTAATAGTATTTTTCTAAATCACATATATAAATAATTTGTCGACTAGATATATATGATATGCAGAGCCGGCTCTACCATATATGCAACACGTGCATTTGCGTGGAGCGGCAAATTTGGATGGTCCGGCAAAATCTGTCATAAGTAAATTATTTAAATTAAATATTTCTTGTTGGAAACAGACTTCATGATGATGGTAGTTACATTTACTAAGCTGACCTTCCATTTGAATACTACGTTCATAAAATATGTTTAGGTTGCATTAGTTTAAGGTCACATGGACAATGCTAAAGCAAATGGTCGAATAAATCCGAGCACAAATTGCTTGATTGTTGCCAAATGCAAGAATTCAATTCTCGAATAGTAGTGAATATCTGTTCCATTTAGTAAGTTATCACAGTTTTGATATGACAACTAGTATTGTTTTTGTCAGAAACAAGTTCCTTATCATTGAAGATAGAAACAAGTTTTTTAAAAAATGTTAACAAATATAGAAGAGAAATCAAGAAATAAAGATAAAAGAGCTAGTTGCACTGGAATTGCAAAATGATACATTGAGATTGAAGCTCGATAGTGAATCTTTCCTTCCATCTTTCCTCTGCAGGTGTGTTTGCTTTATCTTTCACTAACATAATAGATTAATATTAAAAAAAAAAAAAAAAACAGACACAACGGGATTGCATTTTTAGTAAGTATTTAAGCCTTTCTGAGTGCAGCTGCACTTACCCTCACCTTTGTTGCTCATGCTGGAGTAGCATACTTAAAATCATGACTTTTAAGATTTGTTCTTTCTGGAGAAAGGGGGAGGCGGCAAATTATGCCATTGCATGGGGCGACAAATTGACTAGGACCGGCCCTGATGATATGTATATAAAAGACATGTATATAGGATGACACAATTTGAAGTAATGCAGGGTTTTTCAAAATTAATATTAGGGTTTTGAAACTTTGTAGTGTCTATTACAATTAACTTACAATTATAAATATTATATCAAATGAAAGAGCAACTCAATACGCACGCATGTACATGCATTGTTTCTTCTGTCTGCCGTTAGAAAGAGCAAGCAGAAAAGATGGAGACTAGAGAGCAGAAAGTTTTTTGCGTTTTAATAAAAACTGAATCTGTACAGTGCAACGGTCTGTGTGAAGAATATTAAGGAGACGCTTGCAACTACGTCCTTATCGTTTGCAGTTGCTACAGGTCTAAAGCCTACAGACTACGGTTTACGTGCCAATTTCGCAAGTGAAATATTGCTGCATAACAATGAGGATTTTCTGGATCGTGTCGTCTTCAGTGATAAATCGACATTTCACCTAAGAGCAGTGCTTAAAGTGACATCAGATGAGGTGGCGGTATGCAACAAATATGACCATATATATATATATATATATATATATATATATATATATATATATATATATATATATATATATATATATATATATATATGTGTGTGTGTGTGTGTGTGTGTGTGTGTGTGTGTGTGTGTGCAGCGAGAGAGAGAGAGAGAGAGAGAGAGAGAGAACTAATATGTAAATGTTTCACGCTCCACTATCATCAGTGGCGTATATATTGGTTGACTGGCTTGGGCTAGCACTAACCCTTCATAACACCTGTACATTAATAATAATAATAATAATAATAATAATAATAATAATAATAGATCTTCCTCTTTGGAATAATGAGTACTTGCTAGGGAGCCTAGTTTCCTTCCAGTTACACCTATACTTTGGATAGGTTGTAACCCTACTCACCAGAGTAAATGGGAGTTGTGCTAGCAATGAAAAACGTTGAAAGAGGCGATTAGCAAATGAAGGAGGCTCAGTCTGTAAGAGCCTTCCCATCGCAAATAATGAAACAAGTAATTATAAAGCTCTGCCAATTCTCGTAAAATACTGTCAAACACAAAATTTGAGTTGTGTTTACGCAAACCATTACCTAACGAAGGGACCCCAAAATGCACTGTCATTACTCGTATAACTTTCTTTTACTGTTCGCTCATGCCCAAGAAACCGATTTCTCTAGAGGCAATTGGTCCTACCTGGCACGCCGTTCGTACTTTGCGAATGTAGATGGAGCGAAGGGGAATGCGCTCATAGCTACACGATTCTTGCTGCAGAGAGGAAAATTTGTGAAACATACTCTGAACTCGCCCCCGCCATCCCTCTTATGGAGGAAAACTTCCCTTTGGTTTGGGGAAAGAAGTGAATTTCTTCGACTGTGTCCCTAATTTGTCATTCAGTCGTGTGGTCTTGGCGAGTGAAGGTCGTAAACTGCCTAGAATGGTTAACCAGTCGGTGCATAGCGAAGCCCGTGAAATAATTAAATGTAGCAATCCTGTCCGCATCCAACAAATAAATGGTCTCGGCTACATCAACTTCTCTCTCCTCTTTCGAGGGAGGTACCGGAAAGCACATACTATTGACAGCAGCACCAGAAGGTTCACACTCGAAATAAAAAGGCTCTAGTTCCGGCAAGGAACTGAATTTCCCTTTTCTAAACTAAATGAACTTAAAAACTTTTGAATATCAAAATATAAAAGTGTAAAAGGCTTGCCTAAGCGGCTTGCAAGGCTTAGGCTTTCTATTGTTGACTTAACCTTTAGACTTCTGCCTCCAAACTGATTGTTGAGCAATAGTGATTACGAAGTGGGGAAAGGAGCAGATGAGCAATAGTGATTACGAAGTGGGGAAATAAGCAGAGACGGTATGCTTTCGTAAAAATTTTGCTTGACCATATCGGCGATCTAAATGTAGAAGAGCCCAGATGGTACGTTTACTTAAACATCATATTTACAATAACATAGTGATCCAACGCGACCGTTAAATGGATTAAAACAAGAAAACACATATATGTTCATATGTTTTTTCGTCTAGTTTTCAAGGTTTTGTAGGCAATCTCGTCTCGTCTCTAGTATCAAATATTTAATGATTCTTTCCAATTTTATTTCCATTTTCAAAAACAACTTCTGGTCTCGTCTCATGTTCAACACTAATTTTCCTATATTGCAAGGATCCCCACATCACAATAGACGCACGTGTCAACTCAACACGTGTTATTATTTACAAACAAAATAGCAGACAGCAAGCCAACGCGGAAGGACACCGAGGAACGCCGAAAGCAGACGGACCTCACGAAAGGACCCGAGGAGGACAAATAAAAGGAGGGACACCGAGGGACCCAGCATCAGTCGTCCAACTGATCAAATCACCTACACCGCCCTGAGGTCGCACTGGACTAGGGGACACCCATCCTTCCCGAGGTCGCATTGGACTAGGGATCCTCTCAACAACAAAGCCTTGCGAAGCTGCCTTGAGCTGAGGGGGCTATCCTTCCAAACCCATCGAACCGGCAGGTGCCTTGGAGACTGCCTTGAGAGAAGGGGCACCGTGCAAAACACCTATACTCATCAACTTGGACATTAACAAGGAAACAGCATTATTATCTTTGTAATCAAAGGCGTATTGTATTTATCAACTTGACTTCTAATATGTAATGGAATAGGTGGGGAGCGGTCGTGGAATACGGCAGACTTAGAAATTCTTATTTTATGAACATATCCCCTAAAATATCCGATATCATCAGGAGCATATGTAAAAACGTCTCTATATTTAAATAACAAATCATAAACTGCTTGCTTTTGTTTTCTGTCCAGGTCGGGGTTGACGTCAAAGAGCTCTTTATTGAAAAGTGTTTATAGTGTTTTCTTGTGTATAAACAATATCCCAAGGGTTTCAGCGTTGGTGCAGTTACCTTTTACTAATTACAATTATGTACTTTCTCAAAATAATCTTCCAGATTATTTTTTTCCAGTGTGGGGGGTGCAAGGATCCCCACATCACAATAGACGCACGTGTCAACTCAACACGTGTTATTATTTACAAACAAAATAGCAGACAGCAAGCCAACGCGGAAGGACACCGAGGAACGCCGAAAGCAGACGGACCTCACGAAAGGACCCGAGGAGGACAAATAAAAGGAGGGACACCGAGGGACCCAGCATCAGTCGTCCAACTGATCAAATCACCTACACCGCCCTGAGGTCGCACTGGACTAGGGGACACCCATCCTTCCCGAGGTCGCATTGGACTAGGGATCCTCTCAACAACAAAGCCTTGCGAAGCTGCCTTGAGCTGAGGGGGCTATCCTTCCAAACCCATCGAACCGGCAGGTGCCTTGGAGACTGCCTTGAGAGAAGGGGCACCGTGCAAAACATCTATACTCATCAACTTGGACATTAACAAGGAAACAGCATTATTATCTTTGTAATCAAAGGCGTATTGTATTTATCAAAATTTATAATAAATTGGTGAAGGGATAAAATCTCGGACCATTATTGACTCTACCAAAAACATTACAATATAGTTGTAAACACTGAACTCCAGACAAAATGAAAAGAATAATTTTGAATTAAAAAAAAAAAAAGAGTCCTGTCAATATCAGAGACGGATCCAGGTTAAACATTTTAGGCGGGCAGTACAGTAGTTAGAATTGTTTGAGGGGGGATGGAATGTCTCTCACAAATGTTGAAAAAAAAAATCAAGAGCATAAATTCTGCCATTGAATAGGGTGATAGGGAACTATTATTAACCTTTCAAAGCAGCAGCAACGAAATCTTTGATAGTACAAACATATTTGTTGACTCAATGCTAACACCGTACTATGTGTAAAATCTTTTTTGTTTCTACATGCAAATTACAATTTAAATATGTTATTTTTACCGGTACGCCATACCGGTCGATTTTCTAACTTTCGGATGCATAACCGGCTCATACCGGCTCACTTTAAGCACTGCCTAAGAGTTAATGTGAACACTCATAATGTTTGTATCTGGCCATCAGCAAATCCTCAGGAGATGGTACACTTGAAACGAGATTCCCCTAAATTGAATATGTTTTGTGCCATATGGCGGAAAGTTTATGGGCCTTTCTCGCCTATCGACTAGATGTGTGCCATGTGACGAATGAATCTCACATTGAACACTTGTAGCAAAGACTGTTTGAAGTGCTCTTTTACTTGATGCATTGCTTATAATTGTACGTAAAATGTAATAAGTACTACGAAGACTTAAAACCCCAAAATTCATTTTGAAACACCCTGCATTTCTCACCAACAGTGTTGGAACTAAGACGTAAAAAGGAGAGAAAATTTTCTTTATAAAGTTATTGTTTACAACAACGATATTATTATTAGTCGAGACTATAATTACAACAACAACACGAGTTAGTAGTCAAAAAATGTAATCAAATGTATACTCGATGGCCCAGGTGGCCAAAGTGGCACACACGGGTGTGTCATTTGTTTAATCCGCTCCTGTATGGACACTAATTAAGATATCGGGATATTATTTTTGCAAAATATAGTTGAACTATAATTTATCATATTATTTTTTTTCTTCTGGGGCGAATTTCCTTCTCAAATTTCACCCCAGTCAAAAATTCGAGAATTTTCTAATTTCGAATTTCCTTTACTTCTTTCTTCCCTGTAGCTTCCTTCGTTGTAGAAAGACCTTCTTAAGACTTGCCAGGTAGATACCTCAGATGGATACCTAACTGTTGACATCAATTGGACGGGCCTGCGCGCAGTGTTGCCAATTAGGTAAATTAAAATTTTCCTAAATTTGGGCAAAAAATTAGAAATTTTTGTTTATAAATCCGTACCTATACGTCCGAGTGCAAGTCAACTTAAGCCAATCGAACATTTGTCCTTACTTAACAAACGCAAGTACAGATCGTTACAGTGGAGTAATTAGGGAACGCCCGAAAAATTCGTATTTACGTTCTAACCCTTGATTTTTCTAGTTTTTCCCTACTTTTCTGTTTACCGTAATATATTTTTGGTAATTAGAAGTTTTGTTCCTTAAATATCGTCATAATACTTGTAGGATATATTAGTAGTGTACGAATGTTTAATTTAAGATAGTTTGCGTCTGTCTGGTAGCAGTGTTACCAGCTACAGAAAATTTTAATTCCAGATTTTAGGGAGAAATCTTGGAAAAATTATCTGTTTTGTCTCTTCCCTTTTGTTGGCTATATCGGACCAAACGTACCAGTATCTGGAAGTCTCGTCTTTGCTCTACACAACGCACTATAGAAAGTTTCAATAGGATAATTAGGGGAAGTACAGTTGAGGTTTACAGTAGATCTTGTTTTCTAATTGGGAAGATAACTGTGATTTTTTAAAAGGTAGAATGAGATATTTTTTATTGACATGCTTACTTTATCAGATATTGTCACAATACTTGTAGGATATATTAGAGGGATACCAAAGCTTATTTTAAGATAGTTTGTGTGTGTCTGATAGTAGTGTTGCCAGCTACAGAAAATTTTAATTCCAGATTTTAAGGGGAAAATTTTGGAAAAAAATCCCTTTCTTATTTCTATTATTTCCTTCTTGTTGGCTACATTCGAACGAACGTACCAGTGCCTAACAGCCTCATTCTTAGCCTACACAGAGCACCATAAAAAGTTTTACTAGAATAATTAGCGAAAGTACAGTTGAGGTTTATAATAAACCATGTTCTGGAAATGGTAAGAAAATGGTGAATTTCTGAGGTATAATGAGATTTTTTTTTTTAAATTTCATGCTTACTTTGTTATATATCGCCATGATACTTGTAGGATATATTCTTGGAGTACTAAGGTTTATTTTCAGATAGTTTTCGTCTGTCTGATGGCAGTATTTCCAGCCAAAACAATTAATTCCCACTTTTAGGTGAAAAATTCGGAAAATTTCCCTTTTCCCCTCTATTATTACCCTCTCACTGGCTACATTGAAACAAACGTACCACTACCTGAAAGCTTCTGCTTTGTCCTACAGAACGCACATAAAAAGTTTCAATAGGATAATTAGAGAAGCTGCAGCCCCGGCATATTTGATTTTTGCTTGTGAGGCGTAAAAAGTGTCAAAATTTCATGTGTATGACAGAATTTTTTCTTTCCCTCTTTGAATAGAAGCCAGCGACTTCAGGATTTCACTGTACCTTGTCAACACACCAAAGATTTTTTTAGGTGACTTGAACCCATATAGCAGCAGCGATACTAGATACAAAAAATTTTGAAAATCGGTTAGGGAATTTTTTGTAAATTTTCACCCCCTACATTTCCCTCAATAATTTCCCACCCATTGGCAACACTGCAATGCAATTTACACCAAAAAATAGCCACATCCATTTTCTAAGAAACAAGGTCTTAGCTACATCAATCGAGTGAATGGTTTTTGAGCAATAAGTCACTAACTGGAAATGTAGGAAAACGCCAAAAATGATCTGGGGCCGAAAGGAATAATCACACAATTTTGCTAGTACATAGGTACAAAGAAACAAAAGATTTGTAAGTTACGGGGGCTTCGACTCAAGTTCTGTTGATTATTTCAATAATCTGCAACGTAAATCAATAAATAATGGTTGCCAGAAAAAAAACAGACATTTAAAAAAAAAAAACATGAAAAAGAACGATGTTTTTTATTGAAAAAAAACTTCACAGAAAAAAACGTTTTTTTACAACACTAGATACACACACACACACACACACACACACACACATATATATATATATATATATATATATATATATATATATATATATATATATATATATATATATATATATCACAAACTTCGTGTTCCGCAGTGTAAAACTAAAGTCATCTCATACAGAGACTTTAAGGACATGAATGAAGTAGATCTGAACACCGACGCTGCCTAGTAGCCATGGCTTTCCTGCCTACAGTTGATGAGCAGATAAATGCTCTGAATTCTTTAATAATAAATATGTATGATAGACGCGCCACTGTAGTTAAGAAACACATTTCACGACCTCCATCACCATGGTTAACTGATGAGTTACGTTCGTTAATGGCACGGAGGTCATACAGGAGGCATGTTAAAAATAATGATTATTCTAGTACTAGCACAATGAATCCAATGCAAAATTCGAAAACTATAGAATATTAAGAAACCGCTGCACTCAAGAAGTTAGAAAGACTTCACCTATGAAATACTTGAATTCGAAAATAGAGGAACAGTTCTTTGGAAGCGCCTCAAAGTGTTGTTAGGTGTTGAGAGGAAGAAGCCAATAAGTAACGCAATTAACTATACGTCAGATGAACTGAACATTTTTTTCTGTCAAACCTAAATGATAAAAGACTCCATGAAACGGCAAACAATAAATAAGATTGTTGCTTTTGAAATCAATTCCCGTTTTCTTACATACAGCCTGCACATGAATTAAAACCGAGCCTAAGAATTAAATCTCAAGCCATTGCATTGGTACAGATGATATTTCAATATACATGATCAGGAAAATTGACCGTATGTACTAAATCCTATCACTGACGTTTTTAATTACTCTCTCTCCACAGGTACTTTCCCCCACAGTGTAGAAAATCGTTAAGATGCACCCACTTCAAAAAATAAATAAATAAAATAAAAAATGACAATATTGCAGACTATCGTTCTATCGGTATTCTTCCGTGTTTTCTAAAGTTTTTGAATATTTCGTAAATAATCAAATTTGGAAATACTTAAGAACAAATAATTTGTTGGATATATACCTAGGTATCAATCTGGTTTTCGAAGTAACCACAGCACATGTACTGTATCACAAATTGAAATTGAAATTGAAACCTTTCACTTTAACACCCCAGGCTTATGCCTTTAGGCTAAGGAAGGCGTATAATTAAGGCAAGTGAATGATAGTGGAATACTTGGTGGAATGAGAATGTGGGAGGAAATATTTGTACCCAAGAAAACACGATGTTTTCGGTCGGAGATCGAACCAAGGACTGCACGCACCAGAGGTAGGTGTTCTACCACTGAGCCATCGTGTCCCCCCACATGTACCACGCTAGTGAATATGACGAATGATGTAAGATCGGCTATTGATGACAGGAAATTGACGATCCTTGCTCTCTTGACTATAGTAAGGTATTTCAAACAATTAATTTCGACATATTACTTCAGAAATTATCATTATTCTGAATTAGTAGCAAATTGTTTCACTCTTACCTTCATCAACGTAAGCAATAATCAGGATCATGAATCGACATACAGTGGAGTGCCGCAAGGTAGTGTACTAGGTCCTCTTCTCTTTGCCCTTTACATTTATAATCTCCCTATCTGACGTATTCTAAATAGCATATTTATGTGGACGATTTTCAGTTATATGCGTCTTTTCCCCAACGAGATTATTGATAATGCGATTGAGAAAATAAATAGCAATTTAAGTAACATCAGCGACTGGTCTATGGTCATTAGTGATAGAGCAATCACTTCTGTTGCGAGATGTGCCTGGTTCGATCCCAGGCCATATGAGTCTGTTGTGGACAATGTTGTTTCCGTGGGTTTCCTCGTGATTCTCAGGCTTCCTCCCACATGTTCATTCCATCAATTCCTTTCATTACCATTAATTCGCTCGTTTAGCCTATAGGCATAACCTGAGACGTAAAGGTGAAAGTTTTCACTAACAATTGAAGAATTAGTACGTATTTTTGTTTTTATTTTAATTGATATTTTATTTTATTTAGTTTATATATACAATATATGTAATAATATAATTTTAAACTTTTTTATTATCAAAAATTTTTATCAAAAATAAAGCCAGTGACCTGTACAGACGCCTTACCTGCTATATGTATGACCAGTATTTTAATGTTAATTCGATACTATCAAATAGAAATTAAAGTATTGATAGTAAGACATACGAGGGACATTCACGTCATAACGTTCATTTCTGTTATTTAACTTTCTATCAGACTCAACTATAAATTTCAAGGTTTAAAATACAATTAATCTTCATCTATTTTGAGAATTTTTAAGGAGTATTAAGAGTTCATTAAGGTTAATGGAATCAGAATAAAGTTTTGAGTACTAAGTATAATTTATCATTTCTTTCGCTGTGTATTTATCATCTTCATTAATGAATTTACACATACTTCTTTTTTTTTTTTTTTATGTTTCGAACTTGTGTATTCATAGTTTGGAACTGATGACACATTTTATGATGGGCACCGGTAATTCAATTTTTCAAAGTTGACAACCATACCAATTAACCATGTTTTGTAAGGTATTCCAGTATTTCATAACACAGTTGTTTATAAACTCGTAGGAGAAGGGTTTCACGTTATCTTTCGATAGACATATTTAATCGAATTAAATTGATTTCTTGTGGTGTCCGATAATTTTCTTTAAATGACGAACGATATTTTGTGAAACATGAGAAACTGCCTTTAAAAAAAAAAAAAATTCACTTTCGAATGAAATTAAATCACTTAAAAAGCCTCTTTTAAAATACGATTACTTTTCATCCTTTCATCAATGCGTTCATAAAATGCTTTAATTAAAGTGCAAAAGGAAATTCCTGAGAGTAAAAAAAAAAAAAAAAAATGTTCCAAAGTATATATGCTTTATTTATTATTTATTTTTACTGTACTCAAACATGCAGCTGTTTCATGAAGGTAATTAGTTTAGAAGTGGAAGGGAAAAGTGAGTAATCCAGTTATGCCAGTGTAACAGGTGGTGTGATTTGGGGTCTGGAAGAATTGCCGCCGGTAAATATAGGTACACATCATTGGCAGGCCACCCTTTGTAGAAACTTTTTGTCGTCTTTTTTTTTATGACATGATTCAGTGTATGTTGAAGCAAAAAATGGCTAGTAAAGAAAAACTCACAATTATAGTTACCAGCATTTATGTGAATAAACCGTTATAGAAGAAGGTCCACATTTTTAGGATTACATAAAGTTTTCAAATATTATCTTCTACTTTCTTCAAACAACCCTAATTTTCAGTATCTATATTATATTTAGGATTGGTTCCTTTTTTCTATTGTTTAACATTACAATGAACTTCTAAATTATTATTTTTTTAATGCTGTTAATTGAAGTCTGGTTTTAATTACCAGTTTACGTAAACTTTTGTGAAAATACTTTCTCAGAAACACTACATTCTTTACAAAAGGAAAATAAGTTAAAATATTATATGTAATACATTAGGCAATGTATGTATGAGGTTTGCACCAGTAATATGGGCACTACAATACAATAGAGGACTCATAATATTATTTTATTCCTTATGAAGTATGTAAAATGTCCGTTCTCCGCACGGAAAGAATAGGTTTGTAAGAAGTATTTCAAAGGTAAGTTTGAACCCCTATCCCTCGTAGGATGCGTAGTTGAAACGAAATGAAATTATAAAAGCCCAGCTCGATCTCGACCCAAGTACTATTTTCAAAAATTCTTTTCAAGCACTGCAGCCGTTATTATTATTATTATTATTATTATTATTATTATTATTATTATTATTATTATTATTATTATTATTATTATTATTATTATTATTATTATTATTGCAAAATTTTAAACCCCCTCTTCTCTTAGGATACGCATTTCAATCAAACTGTAATAATGAAATTTCAGAAGGTAAATCCAAGTGTTAACTATATTCATATAATTTATTTTAAACGGTTCAATTGTTGCCTCACTTTGTTCATTTAATGAATGTTAAATGGAACACTAAAGTATTATAGAAACTGCATCTTTGGAAGCGAAATTTCTAAAGAAGAAGTAGTATGGTGAATTTCAGGGGATAACATACTTGTATTTTCGAAAACTGCCACATTCAAGATGTTCGGGAAATTACACAAGATTTTATTAAATCTTGCCCCATTCAATCCACAATTATCTATGAGACCCTGACTTAGTTTGTGAAATTATATATCTACTTTACACATACTCTTAAACTTGGTATTTCCTGATAACACAGCTCTGGTTTCCTATTAAAATCAAACCATCATTTCCTCTAACACTATTAGCCTTTGCGCTATTAAGGTTCAAAGTTCAATTTTCTGCATTTTCTCGCGCTCATAACTCGGAAAAGACGCAGCTTTCAACTTCAGTGTAATAAATTTTTTCACTTGTTTTCGTATCTATTTTCAATCTCCAATCGGTGTAACAGGAATTATAAAACACCCTGTACATTTACCTTGTATATATCTTTTTATTTGCTGTCTTAAACAGCAATGGAGAGCCCACAGAGCTATGAATATACCTAAATAATTACAACAATTCAAAAATATATGTTGAAGTTAGTTTCGTGGGTAAATTTTGGATGATTATTTTATAAAAGCTTCATGGGCATACGTTTCAGGAGAGCTTATTCCTGAAATGGAGTGTTATTTCCCAAGCATACAAACAACTGTACGATGCTGAGTTTACGTTTCATAGCCTTACTCTGAAACTCTAAGTATTAAACTCCAAGAATACAAACAAGTACTTGGTGCTGGGTTCAAAAACATTTTATCATTAACATTACATGGAAACGTAATATAGAACACTGAAATTCACATCATTACATGCAAATACAGTACTTCCTGTTTGAAAAACTGGGTGAAAAAGATTAAATTGAGTCTTTACTTTAAATGGACGGTCTGTGACTTGCCCTGCATTGTGACATACTCGAATTATACAGTATATTTTTGTTCTCTTCTTGTAACAAAATGGTAAAACGTAAGTGCTATCTCAAATTACTGTCAAGTGAATACTTCTATTCGCAAGCTGTGAGTGAATCCGTTAAATCATTCATAAACTGTTGAGGTGTACAGTCACGAGGCCTAATACTCACCTTAAATTCTCTCAGAGAACCATTGTAATAAAAGCACAGCAAAAGGAAAACAGTCTTCTTTCGTTAGCTAACGGCAATTTCCATGCAAAGTCACAATGATATGCAAGTTCTTCAACTCCTTAAGTTGTTGAAACGAAAGAAATGCAGAAACAAGAACTAAATACATACAAATTGTAAAGAAAGAATATAAATTGTTTACACTGGTTAGAAGATAGTAACAAAGAAGGAGAAATAAAGTGTCATATGCAGTTTTATTTTCCGAATATTTTAAAATTTTTTCCTTGTTCTACAAGTTTTCAGAGAGTTTACATTATCTGTAATGTCTTATTTTGCAGCAATTCCACAGACTGCTTTAATAACAAGACAACTTCTTCAGGAAGGCATGTTTATATATTCAGACCAAACACTATATATAATATAGGGTGTTCGGAAACAATACCAACAAACCTTGGAAATGGACTCCTCACACGAAAATTGGGAGAAATCATAAAGGGATCATAACTCGAGAGCAAAGTGTGGGTTCAAAGCCGGGTAAAAGTAAATTGTAATTATTTTAAGCCTCGAGTCCATAAATATGAAACTAAATGTGGAACAGCGGGAACATATCATAATATAAAATTGTGAGGTCTCATATGAACGGAATCAGGAATTGGAATACATTCCATATCTACTGGTTATATTAATTTAACGGAATCTAGGTTCAGCTACAATGTTCTTATACCCAACCTTAATCTGACATTTCATTCTCGAGTTATGACCCTTTATTTTATCGTTTCCTTCAATTTTCGAATCATAATATAAAATTGTGAGGTCTCATATGAACGGAATCAGGAATTGGAATACATTCCATATCTACTGGTTATATTAATTTAACGGAATCTAGGTTCAGCTACAATGTTCTTATACCCAACCTTAATCTGACATTTCATTCTCGAGTTATGACCCTTTATTTTATCGTTTCCTTCAATTTTCGGCGGGCTATCTTATAACTCCGAAAGGACGCATTTGTGCACTTATGATTCTCTTTATATATGGAAACATGAATATATATACATGTTTTCGTTGGCTGATTGATTTGGAGTTACCATTCTGCTCTGAGGCTATAGAAGGCGTGAAGCTAGCTTAACATGAGATCCAAACAACATGAACTCCCACCGGAAATCGAATTTGTGTCTCCTGGACTGAAAGTGCATATGCTTTCGTTTTCGTGTTAGGATTTAATTCCCAAGGTTTGTCGTTGTTATTTCCAAACATTATACACAGTATATCTCTCTATATAAAAGAAGTCTTGAACTCCCTAATGATTATATGGTAAATGTAAAATTTCCGTAGTAATATTTTATTAATATACATGAAACAATTAAATCGCTACCAAAAGTAAAAAGTACTTTATTAACTTTCTTTCAAGGACTTAAAAACACTTTCTTTAAATATACGGTGTAACAAAAAGATACGGCAAAGGATGGGTCATGATAAGGGTCATTTTTTTGCCTAACAATGGATTGTTATGAAAGTTGATACCTGTAATCTACACCATATTCCGCGTGAGACGTCGTTTAGATTATGTTGAGATCATTTCCGGTTGTCCTTGTAGAGCGTCCGGAAATTACCCTTGTCTTCAACCTTCGAAAAGTCGAGGTTTGTGCATGATAAACGAATTTGCGTGGAAAGCGGCATCATGACGGGAAAATTCGTAATAGTGTTCTGTTCCACTGATAAAAATACATAAAATAACCAAATAGCAAGACCACAGGTTTATTTGTTACATTATGAGAGCAATCTGTATAGGAAAGAGCGTGTTCGGTGAACCTGTATTTTGCCATCAATATTTGTTTTCGGAGTTGTATTAACTTTAGAGCGGACATTCAGAACAACACCAAAACTATTTATATGTCAAACTGTAGTATGATATATCTACTTAAACATACTATAAACTCAGATTATTCTGGAAATCCACTATATATCTTTGCACTTTTAAGTTGCATGTATGATATTAACCCACAGCGAAGCAAAAATAGCCAATTGTGCAAAAAATAAACTATCAGAGGAAAATATGTATAGACATCGAAGTTAAATATCGTTCTGAAGAATGTTTAATCGTCTTCTGCATAGTCAGTCCTGTCATCATCCGCTTTACTCTGTGATCTTCGACGTAATTCTCATGTGATGCGGTTGTGTCACGGAATGCGGTTGTGTCGTGTCTGCGAAACGCAAGGTACCACAAAACCGAAGCTACATGACCACAGCGGCCTATCACCCTGGCACCGTCCTTGCACTGGCAATACCATCTCAGGATATCAGCAAAATCGTACTTTATCCACCGGGCGTAGGTGCGGGAACCCGTGTGGCGAGACTGTGTTTTAACACGAATGACATAATCGTCTTGCTGGTTAAGAAAGAATTCATAGACGCCTCCAGTGTTCACATCTCCCTAGTATAGTTTTCTACTGGTTTGAACTGGTACACGCCGAGAGTTAGTTCACGCAGCATCTCTTCGGACAATACAGGATTTTCTTTGCGAAGAAAAGCCCATATCTTCATGCAATATACTCGTGCCAAGTATGAGTAGAGACCGAAATGTATTGCAAAGCGAACAAACAATTCGCACATAGTCCCCAATAAATGGAATCTGGATATTAGGCATAATATGTTCCAGGGCTTTCCATCTCTTCATTCTGGAATTGGCGGATTCGACAACCCATCTTATTTTTGTTAACATACGAGACTGGTTGGTTTCCATTGTTGTATGTTGCTTCTGCGTCTTTGGAAGCAAGTACGGCATATGACTATGGAAGTCTTCCAGTAGGTGCAATGAGTCTCTGAAACTCCGGTCTACTACGAATACATCGTCTTCTTTTAACCAGGCACATATCTCTTCAACATCAGCACGGAGCATTTTGTCCGTAATCAGTGCGTCGAAATCTTTAGCCCAGAAAGGATCCAACACAGATAGCACATATCCGTCAGTGCCGACGACCATCATAAGTCGCTTTTGCCTGAGCGGGAAGTACAATTAACTGTAAACTGTTTGGGTAGATAATTCATTTGTTGTGAGCAGAAGAGGTCCTCTTCAGGAGAAGTGTTATCGTTTTTGGGCTTTTAACATACTTCTGTTTTGCTCCTGGAACAAACTCTGGCTTTTGTTCCGTGCCTTTTATGAAACGTCGTTTGGTAAACAGTTTACCGTGACCTTCCGCTGGTTTGTCTCTGATCGGTATTGAAAGTGGATCAGGTGATTGATCATGGGTTGACGTTGAGGGTTGGCTTGATGGTTTGTCTTTGGCGTTGCGGTAGAGACTGATGGTTTCTTTTGGGCCAAGGTTGCAAGCTAGTTGGACGTTGTATCCTGCGTAACAGTTTTGGTCGTTTTGGGTTTCTTTGGTATCTCCTTGTAACAGTGAAGGCATACGAATTCTTTCGTTCCACATCCCGCTGTAGATGCTCCAGGAACATGCCTCCTTAGTGTCACGTTCTTCAAATGCTTACTGCACTTTACACATTTCACTGTCTTCGATTTAGGGGTCATTGTACCATACACTTTGTATGACAATGTTAACTGCTAGTTCCACTATCCACACTTTTACACTCAAACGCACATTGTCTTCAAAGGGGTCCTATTATTGACTACACAACCAGAAATGAATAACGTAATTGCTATTTACACTATCCACACTATATAGTTTGCTCTAGCACACACTATGCAATATTCTTATACAGCACACTGACATTATCTGCCATTATTCCCATCTTCCTTTGACTCCTGCTTTGGACTAAGACTAACCGACCACAACGGCACCTACCTGTGTTCAATATACTCTGTTATCTACCTCACGGACACACATGAGGTAACATTCTCACAATACAATATTCTTAACAACAACAACTGCCCATTTGTCGAACTGCCCTATTTGCGATATTTATAATATTACGCTGTGACCTTGTCAGAAAGAACGTCTCCCTCCTCCCAAACAGCATGAGCAGAAGTGAATATCAAAGCGGCGTTATGGATGGATTGTGTTACATCTAAAGTGACCAGAATAAGGTGGATGATGACTGGACTGACTATGCAGAAGACGATTAAACATTCTTCAGAACGATATTTAACTCCGATGTCTTCACATATTTTCCTTTGATGGTTTATTGTTTGCTCAAATGATTTTTTATTGCTTCACTGTAGATTCATATCTTACATGCTACTTAAAGTGCAAAGTTTTTTTTTTTTTTTTTTTTAATATATAG
This sequence comes from Thermobia domestica, assembly GCF_964235325.1. Taxonomy (NCBI): domain Eukaryota; kingdom Metazoa; phylum Arthropoda; class Insecta; order Zygentoma; family Lepismatidae; genus Thermobia; species Thermobia domestica. The sequence continues at coordinate 212,326,780 of NC_137457.1, read as the reverse complement.
CGGATTTCCAAAACGATCTGAGTTTGTAGTATGTTCAAGTAGAAATATCGAATTACAGTTTGACATTGTTTTGGTGTTGTTCTGAGTGTTCACTCTATTGTTAATACAACTCCGAAAATGAATATTGATGGCAAAATACAGGTTCACCGAACACGCTCTTTCCTAAACAAATTGCTCTCATAATGTAACAAATAAACCTGTGGTCTTGCTATTTGGTTATTGTATGTGTTTTTATCAGCGGAATAAAACATTATTACGAATTTTCCCATTATGATGCTACTTTCCACGCAAATTCGTTAATCACGCACCAACCTCGACTTTTCGAAGGTTGGATACAGAGGTAACTTCCGGACGCTTTACAGGGACAACTGGAAATGATCTCAACATAGTCTAAACGACCTTCCACGCGGAATATGATGTAGATTACGGTATCAACTTTCATAACAATCCATTGTTAGGCAAAAAATAACCCTTATCATGACCCATCCTTTGCCGTATCTTTTTGTTACACCCGATATATTTAAAGAAAGTGTTTTTAAGTTCTTGAAAGAAAGTTAATAAAGTACTTTTTACTTTTGGTAGCGATTTAATTGTTTCATGTATATTAATAAAATATTACTACGGAAATTTTATTTTGAAAATTCGTCATAGAAAGTGGTGGAAATGGGGGTTGCAATTGTTATAATGAAGTGTCCACATCTCGAAATCCGAAATTCGTAGTTTACATGTATATATAGAACTGTAAGTCTGTGAACTGCAGTATGTTGAATTGAGGGAATAAATAGGCTTTCAAATGTTAAAAAAAAGTTTAAGAAAATGTACCTTTTAAACAATTTTCAAAGCAACAAAGAAAAAATTACTAGCATATCAAAATTTTGGTTTCTCTCGCGATATAGTGCCTAGTAGGTACTGTGAAACAGTGTGTTGTCCTTTAAATGTTGTTTATCATTTTGCAATTTCTCCCACCCTTTGTGTAACGTAATGCAGCAAAATTACGTACTACTTGCTAATTATTACACGAACCACATAAGCTCCGCCAAGAATCGAACCTGGGTCTCTCACGCTATTACAACGGTGGCGTGTTGTTTGCCATGGTGTTGTTTGCCACTACTCGATTTTGATATTGTTTGCCACGATTTTGCCACAGTCTTTGCATTCCGATCTTATCAGATCTGAATAGGAAAAATTACAAAATGTCAACTGTAACACAAATATGTATGTTAAGTTACGAAGGTCAAAGTTGATGTCATATAGTCCTTCTGCTATTTCTAACTCACTTTTGATATTCCACAGCAGGCTTTCTAAGATAACATACTATAGGGTACAACTTATGCACCCAGAAGCATGACATAAAGTAATTACTATAAGACCGTATCACATTTGGTTCATAGGCCGCTCCTATTAGAACGTTCTCCTCTGCATCCTGTACAAACTGCACGTCGTCCATGAAGAAAAATATAAATCCGAAATAAAATGCTAGTAACTACTGAAATGTATGTACAAAGCTCAAGCTTCTGAGATATTTCCCTAGGTCACCATGCTCTCCCAGATGATGAACTATTGACTGTGTCCCATCATCAAGTCTTATATAGATTTCTTTTCTTCCGATGAATGCTCTCTATTTCCATTCTTAGGCAAACATTAAAATTAAACATGGCACCTTCCTTCAGCACCTTCACAAGGCTAAAAATGTGCGGAGAGGTTCCGGATATCATTTTGTTTAAGCTGTTACGCCAGCCTTTTACGATGTTATTTGTTCGATGCCTCTGACTGCTACAATTGCAACTTTCCATAGGAAGATTTGGATTTTCCAGCTATTGCTCCGTAAAACAATAATCGTTGAAATCCTCGACTTTTTGTCCAGTTGGGGAGTTCTCCATGGTGAGCAACCAACCATAAGGTACATATTTTACTGGTATTAGGGCCAGTGCTGTACACATCTGCCTATACAGTAAATCAGCCTATACAAACTCATTTAAACATAAATTAATAAGCAATCGAGTGCTATCTAGTGTCAAACGACCAAAAAATATAAATCCACTAAGATGGCTTACAGTCAAAGTCAGAAATAGAAAAATCAAATATGATTTACATTTTGAGAATAAACTAAAACACTCCTAAAATATCTTTGGAGAGAAATGTTTTATGAATATTCAGAACAAGGGTTACGGAATAGGAGCAGTAACTCATTAACGTGTTTGGGACAGTTTGTATTGTAGTCTATGTATTCTGTTTATAAATATAATAGATTTAATTATTATAATATCTGACAATCCTCAGCTTATGAGTCGATTTTGTATAAATCTTCACGATTATGAGATAAGATAAATCAGAGAGAACAATACCGTGGCAAATAACACCAAAAATCGAGTCGTGGCAAACAACGCGTAATCATTAGAACTAGCGAGAAGCGCTCACTAGAGCTAAGTCAGTGACTATCAGGAGAAAGTAAAACACATTTCTCCCAAACTATGTAAACTAGTATATGTATACATTAATCTACCTAATATGCACAGTATCTAATATGTAAACTAAAATATGTATATATTAATCTGCCTTCTTTTTATCTTATTGCAGGTGAGTGTAAGATGCGTTAAAACACTTGAGAAAATTGTGAGGTGGTAAGTAAAGTTCACCATGCTGTATAATAAACTTACTTCGTTATTCAGTAGAGTCACAACTGTAACCGGGACTTTTCGTATGATTATGCACAAAGGTAATTAAAACAACTTTTTATATAGGTATGTACAAAGGAAATTAGAACTCACATACCCTCTTACTATAACGTCCTCATGTGCTCATGTTATTGAGTTTATGTTTTCACAATGAATTTAAGAAATACAGATAACAAAATTACAGAATGCATGACAATTAGTTTTGCTCACGAGACGAGACGACAGGAAAAATAAAATTTTCTCGTCTCGTCTCTCCCAGTAAAATTATATACAGCAGACTCCCGAGCATTCAGCCTGATATGACGAATAGGCCGGTGTTCTATAATTATCAGTACTCATTTCTTTCACCACCTATACAATTAAACATACACTTTTTATATCAAATCGGCTCTTATTAATATTTTCTGACTTTCTAGTACAGACCAGTAGTTTATAAATATTTACTATGTATTCTACTGTACATTTAAAAAATATTACAGAAAAGGGAAACCCAAGAAAAAAATATTGTATACATTTTAAGATAAATTTAACAATGTCTACCTTAATCCCAGGAAACATGAAATAATGTAAACCAGGGATTCTCAACTTTTCCATTGGTGTACTTCCATAAGTTGTACGTACCACCCAGCAGCGGCTCATTTACCACACGTTGAGAGAACATGATGTACACCGTGCAGACATACAATTTTAATATAAACAAAACATTTACGTTGATCAATGATTACGAAAATGTGAAAAGGTAGACCTAAAAGAGTCAAAAGTTACTGATTTTTATTTTTGAAAATATATTTGATAGATAATGGCTTCTGGTTGGCAAAAAGGCGTTACTCGTACAAGTCGAGTAGATCATTTAATAAATTTGTCGCCACTTCATTACGGAGTCTCTCTCTCTCCTTTTTTGAATTGGGCCTGATAGTTTCGCACCGGATAGTGGAGAGTCTACTGTACTCGACTTTTGATCTTGGTAGATTAATTTAGTAAAAGGACCAGTGACGGCCAGTGTCTAAATCTAGCATGACTGGCAAGGCACAACACGAAATGACCATTTTCCTGGAAGCTTCCAAACATATAATATTCTGATGGACTGCAGGATATCCCCGTGTCCTATTTGGTTGGGTTGCGCAAAATGAATGTAGGAATTCGGGTGTTTTTACTTTGATACACACCAGTGTCCATAAAACATGCTGGCTGTATACTCTGTTAATATCATTCGAGAAGTTTCCGCATTTCGAAGTTTAGCATTTTGGAGATATGTAGGTCATAGAAAATATGTCTATGTACTCTATGTATTTTCATGCCTGAGAGGACAGGAAGCAAAACACGATTTTCGCAAAATCTAAATACTTCAACACAACTATTTAAATTCAGTCGAAAGGAGCCCAAACAGTTCGAAATATTAATGAAAGTGAGGGTTAAATTAAGACATTGTGAACGAAAATACTTGGAAGCTTCGTTTCGAATATTCTGTCGTGGTGACTTAGAGGATGAAGAAGTTCACTAACGTTATTTAGTTGTTAAAGACTACGAACTGAAGCTGAACCCCGGAGCAGATCTGCGGAAAACTACACGAGAAGTTGCAGAGAGACTAAGCGTTGTTCATTCAGTTGTAACATGGCATTTGGAAAAACTAGAAAAGATTAAAAGACGGACAACTTGACCGAGAACTAAAGAAATCAACGCTTTAAATCCGCTGTACACTATTGCTACTTCTGCGCTACAAAAGCGATCCATTTTTCGAACACATTCACACAGACAAGAAAAACTAAGTCTTCCACGGCAACCAGCATATTCTATCAATGTTTGGATGCAGTCATACGTGACCACTTAACCTTCATGTAGGGTTGTCATATTTTCAAATATGAAAAACGGGAAATTTTTGAACTAGTGTTTTTGTGACATTTTCCGCAACCCCTAACTTTCTTTTCTGTCTTAGATACGATACTACCATAGTAATCTGTATGTTATGTGTCTGTGCACTGAACATTTTCCCAAGCCTATAAGTATTTTTAAACCTGTATTTACAATACAGGTATATCTATAGCCAATGTTCGAAAAATTTTCTTCTGACCTAGGCGCCAGCTCTGAAAACCAAACGTCATAATAATACAAATCTAATTTGATACGTTGTTCGTACGTGTTTTGTTCGTAAATTAGCAAAGTGCCAAACTCGTATTTCCGATTTCCATGGTGACCTGGCACTCGAGAATTTTTTGAATCCTAGTTATAATCTTGATCTTCCACTACAAACAGTAAGAACAATTTGTTAATACACAAGCGACAAAATAGCACTGTACTCCTTCTAAAAACTCATATATTTGTGGTACAGTTGTAATATAGTACATGAACGGACTGCAATCGTATTACGCAACTGAAGAAACAACTACTGTATTTATATCAGCAGTAAATTGTAGTTTAAGTTGTATATTCAATCATATTAAGAAGGAGAAAGAAACTCATTGTCAGTGTACGTACACAACAACGACAACAGTTACCTACATTTTCTACTATTGTTTGAAAATTTTGTGAGCTTAGAAATACAAAGTAGCATTTTCGTGGTATATCTATCGTGGTATCCCATAGACCATTTTTTTATTATTTTAAAAAAAGAGCATAATTTTTTCCTAGTATTGAGACGACACGAATTTTTTTTAAATGATACTTCTCTTCTCGTAAGCAGCACTAATGACAATTGGTGATAAAAGAAAAATAAAACCATTTTATTAGTGTGTCCATAGGCACACCCAACAGCTATGCTTATGAGTGTAGAGCTATCCAATAAACGGCTCTCTTGGATTCCTAATTATTTTCACATTGAGATCACCACATTACAGTTAAAGCTAAACATGACAAATTATGTGCATATGTTTATGTATATGTTCCGTTAAACTTTCAGTTAATAAACAAATTTGATGATTGAAGGTATTTTTTGGAAAGTATTGATTCTGACACACGTAAATGGGGAAGCAATTTTAGGCATCTTACCCGTAAAGGCAAAGTTTATGTATATTGACTTACTATCTGTTTAGAGTTTTCTGAGAGCAAAAAAGTATGCTTACATTTTTACATTAATATAGTATTTCTTACTCTTTATTATTTTCGTTGACTTCCTTTAATTCCCAACATGTTATCTATTGACATAACGTGTTACGTAGTAAAGACTCTTTCATCTAGAGAACGTGATCCGCAACAGTAATTTAGTTTGTTGAGATAATGAAACGGCAGAAAGAAACCTTGACACTCACCCAGCTGAAGAATTGCTTTCGTCTTGCTTATTCACTTTTCCTCCTTTTTTTGCCGTGATCTTGAGATGTCTACCGTACACTATACATAATACTTTTTAAAGCATTTTTTTCCTTTCTTCAAAATGGAGTACTTTCTCACGGTGATGTCTTGGCCATAAATATTACTCACTCCAACTTTGTGCTACACATTACAAAAAGAAAATCAAGACATTTTAACATTTCTGTATTTTCAAAGCTTACTTTCAAGCATCCGACAAGCTAAACCATGCAAAACTTCCGAATTCATATTCGGCTACTTACTATAGTTGCTAGGTAATAAATCATTCGTGTGAAGCAACAAAATCAGATGAATATGTGTAGACTTCTCTACATTTTGTTTTTAAGCTACTATAGAGGGGAGATCTTGTAATCGTGAAAACAAAATGAGATAAATTCGGGGATTTCTAACGAACTTGCTTGTTTCGTAGCTACTAGATTTTTTTTAAAGTACCTTAGGATATTTGTTGAGTCATTTGTATATGCAGAGACCTACAAATATTGTGAACAATTTGAAATCAATTTTAGGGATACAGGGTATTTTTTCTTATTTTCACATGTATATGGTATTTCAAAATAAAGATTGAATACTCATAACCAAAACTCTAGGATTGTAATTTTGTCAAAAACTACTCTGACGATTTTCTTACTCATGTAATGCATTCATTTGACAAAATGTTACTTTTTATTTTTCGATGAGGTGCGAATCAAATTTCATAATAGGTAAACACTGCGTAGAGAATTCAGAAGGAAAACTAAATATTCTTCTGAACAAGCAAAATCGAAACACGAACTTCAGACTTCTGCTGAACTATTGTAATTAATCTTGTACAAACTATCATCAGAATTATTATTAAATTTGTTGCACTATTTATTTATTTATTATATACTAGCAGCGTTCACCCCGCTTCGCTGCGGTCACCCCGGAACGCAATAAACGTTGTTACTTAGATAATTTTTACTTTTTCGCTTTCAAGTGATATGATAAAAACCATAGAAGATTGCAGTAAATGTTAACATTATATCGCCTGTCATTTATGTTAACCCGCCCCGCTTCGCTGCGGTCACCCCGGAACGCAATAAACTTTGTTACTTACAAGTAAACCTTACGTTTGGGTGAATCGAGTTGCTGACTGAGACACATATGAAAAAGTAATACTAAATGTGGTCAGTATTTCAGTGAAGTTTTAGGTGCGAAGCTCCAGCGGTTTAGGAGATACAGCTACCAGAACATCACATGGAAGTACAGAATAGTCTTCATACAGTTGGAGGTAAACGCTCTGTAAGACCTCTTGTAACAACAAAAGGTGAATAACAAATATATGGGTACATATTAGGACTAGGGGGAAGTCATATAGTAAGGGTATACCTGACGACGGCCATCTTGAAATCCGCCATTTTGAATTAAGGTTAAGTTTTTAAAATAGGAATAGGGTCATGTGATACATGATTTAAGGCGCAAATTTAATCAGAAGAACAATGGTGACATTAATTTTGATTTACGCGCAATTGGTAAAAAGTTACAGGGAAATTAAATATTGTTGCTGCATATGTATTAGTCCTTTACCCCACCTTGTAAATTTTGTGTTAATGATAATAATTAAATAAAAAGCAGGCGGATAAATATTAGGTCTATGGTAAGAATTGCCTTGATGGCAGCCATGTTCAAATCCGCCATTTTGAATCAGACAAAAGTTTTAAACAAAACTCATAACAGTGACAACTTATTAATAGCAAATTTTACCATAACTCCAACGGTATAACCATTTTTGCTTTATCATTAACCAGCACAAAATTAAATGGATTGCTCCTTACGACTACTGCTTTGACGGAATTGTTAACGACAAATGTGTCAAGTGTAACTCGATTGCCTTTGTCAGGTGTGCTCACTGTGAGCAAAGCATTTGTGCAAGTCATGCACTCTTTTCTGAACTACATATTGATTGTACTAATTGAGGACTTTTCTGGAAGAAACACCCAAGTTCAATTATGACTCAATTCCACTTTGGTCATTTTTCCTTAAATTAGCAACTTGTTTATGCGATAACAAGTGCTGGTTAATGATAAAGCAAAAATGGTTATACCGTTGGATTTATGGTAAAAATTGATATTAATAAGCACTACCGAATTTGCAACCGAATTTGGATTAATAAGGTGTCACTGTTATGCGTTTTGTTTAAAACTTTTGTCTGATTCAAAATGGCGGATTTGAACATGGCCGCCATCAAGGCAATTCTTACCATAGGCCTAATATTTATCCATCTGCTTTTTATTTAATTATTATCATTAACACAAAATTTACAAGGTGCGGTAAAGGACTAATACATATGCAGCAACAATATTTAATTTCCCTGTAACTTTTTACCAATTGCGCGTAAATCAAAATTAACGTCACCATTGTTCTTCTGATTAAATTTGCGCCTTAAACCATGTATCACATGACCCTATTCCTATTTTAAAAAACTTAACCTTAATTCAAAACGGCGGATTTCAAGATGGCCGCCGTCAGGTATAACCTTACTATATGACTTCCCCCTAGTCCTAATATGTATCCATATATTTGTTATTCATCTTTTGTCGTTACAAGAGGTCTTACAGAGCGTTTACCTCCAACTGTATGAAGACTATTCTGTACTTCCATGTGATGTTCTGGTAGCTGTATCTCCTAAACCGCTGGAGCTTCGCACCTAAAACTTCACTGAAATACTGATCACATTTAGTACTACTTTCTCATATGTGTCTCAGTCAGCAACTCGATTCACCCAAACGTAAGGTTTACTTGTTAGATAATTTTTACTTTTTCGCTTTCAAATTGCAGTAAATGATAACATCATAGCGCCTGTCATTTATGTTAACCCGCCGAGTCACATGGTCATGCGGGTTGCATATAAATACGTTTATTTTTACCTATGATGAACTAATAACAAAGGATTTGTACGTATGGACATTTGAATGGTCAATTATCTCAAGACACTGGTAATTAAAAATTAAAGTGATATGATAAAAACCATCTAGGGTCCAAATCATAATAACCCCCCAAAAATGAAAGAAATTGGTTCAGCCGTATTAGCGTGATGAGTTCACAAAGGATTTGTGCGTTCTCTTTTATATATATATAGATAATGATTTTAATGCCTTTTATACCTTCCAAAAGTAATTTATTTAAATTATCGTAAGAGCCTTCCTCTCAGATCTCCTCAGCACTCTGATAAATCTTGTAGTTAACTTTCAGTGCAATGCTTGACATACATAGACACAAACAACACACATAGAAGAAAAAAGTATATTTAGCGAAAAGGCAACGAAAGAGGAAAGAATCATGTTTGTTAGAATAACATTTGTATCCTCACACATGCTCCATATGTTTGCTGACGTTTCATTTTCGGATCCTATCGAGTGATGCTGGGTCTTCCGGATCATGGGGCACTAAGTTCGTGACACATTCCATATGGATTTAATATATGCCAGCAACTCATATAAACACTGTCAGATTATTCTTCCAATCGGCTCTATCTAAAATCTCACTTTTAACTCCGTCATAAACTACTATCATTCCATCAACACAAAACAAGGGGAACTATGTTTGAAGAAGTCAGCAAAGTAAAATAATTGAAATTTCTGTACAATCTCGACAAAAAAAAAAAAATACTTCTCCATATAAATCAATTAGCCAAAAACGAAATGGAGTATATAATCAATGTCATTAATGATACTCCATACTGTATAAATACAAATAAAATAGTGTATGTTTCTTCCTTCATCACACACAAATTACTGAACATCTTTTTTCTTTTTTGTGTTAAGATCGGATGATTTTGGTGAATAATTGTGATGTTTTTGATAATCGAGCACCAAAGTGTGTATTGAATTAAATAACATAGGATGCGTGCACTCAAATTGATGTAACTATAATTTTTAATAGGAATGTCTTTAGTAGTTGTTATTATTGCTTTTATTTGTATAGTTGTTATTATTGTTTTTAGTTTTAAATTTATTTGTACAATTTTAGTAATGTCAGCCAGAAGGCCGTAAAATCTTCGACTAACTCAAGAAAAGCTTAACAAATTAGTCTTACACTTATTTAATTAAACTGAAAACATCGTCTATACAACTCTTGTGTATAAGAAACAAACCAAACTTAATGAAACTAACTTGTATAGTGTCATACGGGCAGGCCCTGAGTAGGCTGGAGCCTAGGATCTTATATTTGGCTCCCTCTTCTAACTTGCATGATCTTACTATTATCATACTAGAACATGCCGTTTCCGGATGAAGAAAATTCTATAAACCCTTCAGATTCTCACGTTACTTTTTTGTATTGTTACGTCGTACATAGCGTTTATTGGACCAATTTATCTACCAGATTCATAGTTCTTTCTCCAAGTGTTTATTCTGAGTGGTAAAAATTATTGATTCATTGGAATTAACGTTCATTTTTTAGCTACGAGGCTATGGGAAACAGAAGTTAGACCCCCTACTGTTAAAAATGGATCAGAACTATTCCTCAGGTTTATATCTGAGCAGGCACTCCCACATGGAATTGAACTGGGACCACGCGCATATAATCAGGATTCGAGACAACCTTTCTCCCAATTCAGCGTTTATCAAACACGTACTTCAACCAGTAACGTACAATTTTTATATAATAATGTGATGCTTGTAATTAACCATGATCTAAATTTATACCTGACTATTTTTGTACTGACACTATGTTTCTTCTGAAGCTGGAAATATTGAAATATCCAAGAAATATTAACAACTTAATAAACGAGTCTTTATATTCCCTTGAACAAATATAGATATTCTTTGAAAATAAAAAAACGCAAAAAAACGACAGTGAACGCTGGTATTTTTAAAACATCTCTTACGAATTTCGTAAGCACTGAAGTGAGGTGTTACACTCTGCAGACATTGGTATAATCCTTTAACAAACAACGTTATAAATTGATATTGAGCAGATCCCTTGTGGCTAAGTAGTTAAGGCTACCGACTTAAGCGGTAGCTCTGGGTTCAATACCAAGTGGGAGCTCGTGTGGTTCGGATCCCAAGTTAAACTGTAGGCCCACATCTTATATATCCTCCGTGCTGAAATGAAACAGCATGAACCAGCATGAACATTATGCTTCCTATTGAATTGATTTTACTTTAACATTCCTATCAGCAGCGAAGTTACATGAGACGTGCACCTACACTTTAACGTGCGATCCGAACCGCATGAGCTCCTGCCGGGAATCGAACTTTGGTCTCCCGCACCAAAGGTGCATACGCTATCCACATAGCCACGAGGGAGCTCAAACTATGCCTCATTTAAGAATGTGATAGTTTTTTTCTTTTTTGGTGCTAATTTCGAAAGCTTCACAGTAACTTATTACGTCATAGCAAAGATTTGTGGTTAGTTTCTTTGTTTCGCACCTTTTGTCTGTTGGATATCACCATAATATAATACAAAAAAAGAAGAAGAAGAAGGAAAAAGACGAGGATTCATACATAGGAGATATTGTAAAGGATCTTGCCTACCTCTTTCTAAGCTTGATGACCTTGGTAGGACGAAGGATGAAGTCTTCCTCACGTATTGGCCTGAGGAGAGGAGAGGAGCTGCCAAAACATCAAACCCAGCAAATAATCCTCTTCACTTCTCAAGTTCAGATACACGCTCTTGGAACAAAACTATCTATATGTATTTGTATGCGTGGTTGTGTTTTGTAGAATTACCATCATGTATTTGCTTTACTCTTCTTAATGACAGCTTCACTTGAATTTTGACGCGAAACGTCCTTGTAGTTAACTACAATAATTAAAAGAGTTGCCTCAGAGAAACTTATTACAATATTTTTATTTGATCTAATGAGTTAGCGTAATGATCTTCTCAAGTTTGACAATTCAGATAAATCCTTAAGAAGAGATTCAGTATTATGTATTATTATTTATTTATTACGATTTTCAAAATAACGAAAAACAAATAAATATTACAGCTCCTCAAAAGATTAACAAATATTACAGCTCCTCAAAAGATTAAAGACCTAACTAAACCGCTTTCTTCCACCCGGAAATGATAGATTAATGATAATAAACTCATTTGCAAGACAGAATTTAACACCGCGGACCGTCCAAACAACCAGCCAAAAATTATTTACTCTGATGTAAATTTAGGCCAAATACTCGGACATCTGTGTGTCAGAAACATAGCACTATTGGACTTCATCCAAAGCGTGGGAATTGAATGATACCTGACTACTACAGACAGCTTGTCTCTCTATCTTGAAATGCTGACAAAGCAAGAAATACCTCACAATTAAGTTTAGGTTAGATTTTTTTGTCTGCTTTTTCTTCAAATTATCATCTGATACAAAAACATATAGTCTGATACAGGGGTAAAAGTGAGGGGAAACGCGGGAAGACGTCGCCCCCACTTAATAAAAAATTACAATGGGCGAAGATAGGCACGGGGGACGGCCGTGACATCATGGTCCTCCTACCTTTCCAGATCCACTTTTACTCCTGGTCTGATATACTCGTATACAAATTCTTTAATGAACAAAGACGCTAAATTATGAGGGCAGAGGTCCCATCATGCTTTGTTTTAATAGCGATGTTTCCTTAAACCTTCTCCTAAGAAATCGGCCAAAGCTTTTTAAAAAAATAATAATAAAAAAGCTTTCCAATTACAAACAGATAGACTCCAAACATTTCTTCAATATTAAAGAATAACATAAATATATAAACACCAGGTTACTTTATTCAAAACTTATAGTCAATATAGATACCTCATGTTATTGACACACCATCATACCTCATAAGCTTAGCATGCTATACGAGAACAAATCTCAATTACAAGTCAAAACACCCATGACGGCAAGGTGATGTAGGATTATAATAAATTCTATATGTTTCAAAACAATAGATCCACCATTTCAAGGCGATATAGGATTCGTATTATACAAACACCCCAGGCACATATGATAAAATGGTGCACATGAAATGTCCGCTTTGATGTCTGGTGAGAAATTAATATCATGACTGCAAACCAGGGATGAACTAAGGCCACGCGTCTAACGTCACAAACTGTACACGTCCAGCAAACAGGCTTTAGTATATAGACAATCAGGAGATAGTGTAATGCTGAAGTTTCGTTATGGAGAACACACACTTGCGAGTGATTTTTCTTCACGAATTCAAGCTGAGACATTCTGCGGAGCAAGCCGCAGAAAACATTACAGTATACACTGAATGCTCACTGAATTGCGACCACCTATCTAATACCTTGTTGCTCCATCTTTTGCTCAGAGGACGGCGTAGACACGGTGTGGCATGGTTTCTGGTAATTGCTTATATTTTCACGAGTGTCTAACGCCGTGTATTCCTGATGGCGTCCCACAATGAGCCTACTGATGTCAATTCAGAGGTTATGGTGCGAAGAGCTCGTTCCACAACATCCCATTAATATTTTTTAGGATGAAGATCCGGTGAGATAGGGGCCAATTCATATGCTACAGCTCCGCGAAATGTTCCGGAAGCCAAGCAAGTACAAGGCTTGTTGGCACCGTGCATTGTCGTCCTGTAAAATGCCATCTTCATGTGAGTAGAAATGTTGCATTGTAGGGTGTGCGTGATCCTCTAACACATTCAGGTACACAACGGATGACTCGTTGTGGTTCATGCACACCAAACCAGTCATTACTAACAGAAGCATCCCCAAACCATGCAGCCGCCCCACTTGCCTGCACAGTATCACCATGCAGGACGGGTCCATAGGTTCGTGCTCTTGGCGACACACATTCATACGCCTGTCCGAGAGGAGTAGCACAAATCGTGATTTATCGGACCAACATACCCTTTTCTTATCATCTGCGGTCCAATTAGCATGTTCCTGTGTCCAAGCGCGACGAAGTCGGCGTTTACGTTTCGTAAGGAGTGGGCGATGAGTGGGTCGTCTGCTGTAGAACTTGATGCATGTCAGTGTACGCTGTATAGTTGCATGGGATATGCGTGTTCTGCATCCACTATTATATTGGTCACATAATGTGCGGACCCTGATAGTTCGTTTGGCTGTCACGAGCTGTTTGGTGCTACGCTTATCCCACATTTTGAACTTCCGTACACCCCTGCAGTTCTGTCTCTAGGAGACCGTTAACTCATTTTATTCCCACTTTTTGTACATCTTTACTACACAGGAATGGGAGCATCCGACAAGTATTTCTGGCCGATTTATTGACACACCTATTGCTCGGATACCTAAAATCATGCTCTATTGGTATGCGGATGAATCCTGCCCTCCTTCCATTAAAGTCCATTAGAGTGTGCTATCTGCCAACATGTAGCCTCGAGTGTGTTCTTTCTCTGCGATACTTCCAGTCGGGGTGGTCATGTAATCAGCTAGGCTGCTGACCACACTTCCTAGTGAGGAGGGGTGGTCGCAATTCAGTGAGAACTCAGTGTATTTGGATCAGTCATGGCGAATGAATCCACCACTTGCCGCTGGTTTGTCAAATTTCGTTGCGTTGCAAAATGGACACTGAACCAAATCATGTTCTAATAAGGTTCTCAGGAACATCACAGAAGCGATCTGTTCATGCCATTGCATATGAGTTAGATATACCATACCACTGTTTTTCGGTAGCTCCGTGCAATCGGTAAGGCGATGAAGTAGGATTCAGTGGTGCTACATGAGTTGACATTGACCAACAATAATCTCTGTTTGGATGGTGCAGTTCTCCTAGTGTAAGGATGTAAGGAATAACCGGAAAATTTCTTACATCGGGTTGTCACTTCAGATGAAATATGAATCTGCTACGACATTTGTATACGATTAGGACAGTGATTGCATTTTGAACAAAGACAAGGACCAAGACAAAAGCCCTACATCGAGGCGAAACCATCACTGCGAATCGCTACTTTGCTGAAATACATAAAGTGCACAACAAATTTTCAAGCAAGCATTCGGAAATGTTCAAAATCATGACGTTCTCGAATTGCATATGACAGTATATGCGCAAATGTAACTCAAAGGACATGAGTTGCAGCATAAAACCCTTACTCATCGACGTATTGTCCTGACATCTCTTCCACCGACTTCTGCAATCTTTTCGCCATTACGAGCATTTCTTGGGAGAGAAGACATTCCCTCACGATCGAGCGGTGCAACATGCAGTTGAGGACTTCTTCACATCACAGATTACAAACTTTCTTTGCCACAGAATCCAATCATTGGCTCAGCGATGGCAAAAGTATGTGGTTACTGACGGCGATTATTTTGATTAACCAGGTTGTATTTTTATATTTTTTTTACCTTTCAAAATCATGCACTTGGAGCGACATTTCATTTGCACCAACCTTGTACATTCTAAAAATTATATATATATATATATATATATATATATATATATATATATATATATATATATATATAGATAGATAGATAGATAGATAGATAGATATAGATATAGATATAGATATACTATGTGATCAAAAGTATCCGGACACCCCCAAACATACGTTTTTCATATTAGATGCATTGTGCTGCCACCTACTGCCAGGTACTCATTATCACGATCTCAGTAGTCATTAGACATCCTGTGAAAGCAGAATAGGGCGCTCCGCGGAACTCACGGACTTCGAACGTGCTCAGGTGATTGGGTATCACTTGTGTCAAAAGTCTGTACGCAAGATTTCCACACTCCTAAACATCCCTAGGTCCACTGTGTCTGATGTGATAGTGAAGTGGAAACGTGAAGGGACACGTACAGCACAACATCGTACAGGCTGACCTCGTCTGTTGACTGACAAAGACCGCCGACAGTTGAAGAGGGTCGTAAAGTGTAATAGGCAGACATCTATAAAGACAATCACACAGAAATTCCAAAACTGCATCAGGATTCACTCCAAGTACTATGACAGTTAGCCGTGGGGTGAGAAAACTTGGATTTCATGGTCGAGCAGCTGCTCATAAGCCACATATCACGCAGGTAAATGCCAAACGATGCCTTGCTTGGTGTAAGAAGCGTAAACATTGGACGATTGAACAGTGGAAAAACGTTGTGTGGAGTGACGAATCACGGTACACAATGTGGCGATGCGATGGCAGGGTGTGGGGATGGCGAATGCCCGGTGAAATTCATTTGTCAGCGTATGTAGTGGCCAACAGTAAAATTCGGAGGTGGTGGGTGGTGGTGTTATGGTGTGGTCGTGTTTTTCTTGGAGGGGGCTTGCACCCCTTGTTGTTTTGCGTGGCACTCTCCCAGCGCAGGCCTACATTGATGTTTTAAGCACCTTGTTGCTTTCCACTGTTGAAGAGCAATTCGGGGATGGCGATTGCATCTTTCAACACGATCGAGCACCTGTTCATCCTGCACGGCCTATGGCGGAGTGGTTACACGACCATAACATCCCGGTAATGGACTGGCCTGCACAGAGTCCCAACTTGAATCCTTTAGAACACCTTTGGGATGTTTTGGAACGCCGACTTCGTGCCAGACCTCACCGACCTACATCGATACCTCTCCTCAGTTCAGCACTCCGTGAAGAATGGACTTTCATTCCCCAAGAAATGTTCCATCACCTGATTGAAAGTATGCCTGCGAGAGTGGAAGCTGTCATCAAGGCTAAGGGTGGGCCAACACTATATTAAATTCCAGCAATACCGATGGAGGGCGCCACGAACTTGTAAGTCATTTTCAGCCAGGTGTCCGGATATTTTTGATCACATAGTGTATATATATATTCAAATATATATATGGAGTAACCTTTAGTCGGCCAACTATTCCATTTGATCATAGTATTTGATCGTCTCGTTTTTTCAATTTTTTTTCTTTTTTTTTTCACCAATCAAACGTGTATGTTTCCACTCTTCATAAATCTTTGTCATGAAGACTACCCCTGTGGAAACTGCGCCAAATTTGTTTGTGACTTGCAGTTGTCTTGGTCTAAATGTTAATTAATAATAGTTATTACAATTTAATTGGCGAGGAATCAAAATGTCTTCAAACTGCTTGGTAAAGTCAGGTATTAATCATTACTGTTTGCTGGGATGGAACTGCTTACAACGCATAGCGTAACCTTAAACCATAATGATTTAAATATTCAAATGTATTTTATTTATCTAAAATTTCTGGTAGAGATCGGTAGAGAATAGTACGAGTACTTTGCTTTCTACCTATCTGTAATGAAGTTTTTTTTTTTTTTTTTTTTAAGTAGCATTTGATGTTTCGATGAATTCAAATTCATGATATCAATATACTGAAAGATAAGTGTTTTGAACAGAGGAGGCAGCACTTAATATATCGAAAAACTTATTGTAAACCTATGGTTTTTAAGTTCTTTCAACTCTACTGAAATATATAAAACGACATAGATTTCTTGACGATGATAATGATACCATTGGTTAAGATTTGATGGTTACAAAACCTTGGTAACATCAGTAATATAATGCAAATTATATTTTCTAAATACTTCATAGAAAAGTGACATTGTCGTTATTGAACCAAAAACATAGTCCATATTTTATGACTTGTCATTTATAAATAATCTGATGAAACCATCTTATTAAAATCATATGAAAGAGATAGTTTGAGTCAGTGGCGGCGGTTGGACGTTAAAAGTGGGGAGGGGCAAGACATGATCTGAATATTTGCATATAAATGTTAGTTTTCCTGCTTGTTTCTAATATTTTATTTGACGAAAGGTTGTATAACTAATAGGATACTATCTTTTTTCAGTTAAAATACCGTATATAATATTTCATATTTTATTAAGTAAATTGACAAGAGCAACGCCAGTAGGTAGTAGCCCTTTGTACTCTTAAGCAACGAAAGTGTAAGAAGAGATTTGATTCCTTGCTCATGAACATCTTAAATTTCTGTCTGGAAAACTGTGAGATCAGATTATTGAATAACAAATTTGCAAAACAAAAAAATAGAAAGGATAATATTAATCATAGTAATAAATAATGATTAGGGGCACGAGTTTTTCGCACTAAGAATTTGAAAATTTCGCGTTTCGTTTTTCTTATTTCGCGTTTTGTCGCATTTTCCAAATAACTTCTGCATTTTTTAGCTCTCGTGAAAAAGATATTCCCCGACATTTTTATAATTGTTCCTTCTATTCATAGATCACTAAAGAAATAAACCATTAATAACCTAAAAACAAAATACACTGAATATTGCACTTGACATTGTAAATTTCACTTATAGAAAATTATATTTAAAAAAAAAAAATCAAATGAAAGAAAATCAGTAATTAAACTTACTATGAGTAGGAAAGTTTTGCTGTCGGGGCCGCGGTGGCTCAGTGGTAGAGCGTTCACCTCTGGTGCTAGGGGTCTCGGGTTCAAACCCTGCTCCCGCCAAGTGAACTTTGTGGTGGACAAACACCGTGTGCGTGGGTTTTCTCGGGGTTCTCCCGTTTCCTCCCACTTTCTTCATTCCACCATTTCATTCATTACTCATTATCACCGTCTCCTTTAGCCTAACCGGCATAACCGTGGGACGTAAAACTCAAAATTTCATTTCATTTCAAGTTTTGCTGTCTTATGAAACACATAGGGACAAGTTACATTTAAGCATTAAACATAAGCATGTTACACATTTCGACATTTTCCTTCATTGTTGTACGTTTGCCACTTATAACCAGTCCATCCTTGGGGAAAGAAAACTCTTACAATTGGCATTGCTTGTTGGAAGCCACACATATGTAAGTGCGTGTACAACAAACTTCAAACAATCATCACTTCAGAACTTTTGTCCATTCAAAATACTCATTACACTGTACTTTCCAGACGAATCACTTGTCAAGAGTTCATAGGGTGCTTTGTAAAACTCCAAATGCGGTACTTCATAATCAGATGCTTTCATTTTTTTTTTTTTTTTTTTTTAATGAAGGCCAAGCTTTAAAAAAAAAGAACTTCCTTAACGTAACAATGTCTGGTTCACTGCCACATGCAATTACAGGAAAGATCAAATAGCTTTCCCAAAGCATCATATACTTCTATAGTTTTGGAGTGTTCTCTTTGCGAAGAAAGCTTCAAGGATGATCTTTATGCACATTTTTAAAGTCACATTCAACACTAGCCCTTTTTCACTTCGTAACAAACGTAAGTGTGCTTTAGTTTTTCCACCAAAGAGGCCCTGCAATATGTTCTCTATCTGAATTACCCAAAATGCACCGTTCATGCCACGTTCTACCGTTCCAACAGCGGAAAACTGCCGTTTCCAAATTAATGAAAACGTATGTTTAAAATTTCGCGCAAAACTGCCAATTTCGCGTTTTATCACACAACATAAAACAATGAAAATACACATAGAATATCACAAAACGTCAAGAAACTGAAAATTACTTAATTCTGACGCATTTCATTTTGTCGCGTAATGCGAAAAACTTGTGCCTCTAATAATGATGTTTGTTTTGCAAAAGTCATATTGAAACAGGGATTAATGAACAACTTAATTTTTAATTCCACACATGCTATTAAATGTATATTATTACTCTTAGAAAATGAAAGACAGTAAATACTACAAGCATATGCTACGACATTTAAAGAAATATTTGCTTTTGCAACTTCCCGAAACATGTTCGTTGCCATTAGGTCCAGTTTTAATTTTCTTGGAGCACATCAAAACACAACACTACTTAGAATCACTCCATACTCCAGTTATACAAAATAACACTAAAACCTAAAATTATGTTGAATTCACTAAATTTAATTGTATATACACTCGTACACCTCTAACACACTACTTCATTCATACATTACACTACAAAACAATGGAAAAGGTAGAAGTTGTTTCTTATTACGCTTTTCCCCCCTCACTTTAAAAAGAAAAGACATTTTAGGAACTGTCAATTTTTGTGCAATTAAAAAATAACTTGTGAAAGACTTTTTTCTTCTGCGAAATGCTCTCTGAATTAGTTTCAAAGCGACTGACTAATATATCAAGCCCTTGGAAGAAGTGAAAGTATGCTGAAATTGTTGTGATCCAACATGTTAATTTTGGGATTATTTTCTGTGGCAATTAAAACGCAATTCCTGCAGTTTTCTTTACTCCACGGGAAGACAACCAATACCTACTCACGGAACGGCAAATATATGGCACCATTTTTTCTATGAACCAGTAATACATACAAAAACTTTACATTTCTAAATGAAACTATATACATTAATGGGTTACTTCAAAAAAGTGGGGGGCAACTGCCCCCCTTTGCCCCCCCTAATCGCCGCCCATGGTTTGAGTAGTAATTTACTTTTAGTTGAGGAAGCACACAATTTAAATAGGAAATACATAACGGACTTAAAGTTACGTTCTGTGTAGCAAAGAACGTATTTTTCTCAAATATTAATTCTTATATGTGAAAAACCTCCTACAAACTCATAAGTACTCTTGGACATTGCTCCAATGAGAATGGAAGCGGAACTATGAGCAGAAAGTAATTTAGTGTGATTGTACTAATCATTAAACTGCTCTAAGTGTCTCCTAGTAAGTTTCAGATTGATAGAAAAAGATAGATCTCATATGTCTCAAATATAGTTCTAACTGTTTTTCACTATACCTTTGATATAGTAAAAAGTTTCGTTCCTGAAGGTAAGTCTCCATAGTCGCTGTGTTCCAGGGAATTTGCATCGCTCTTACAACGCTCCTCAAGCAAACTACAGAGACTCAAAAAATCCAGTGTTCGGCAGCGGTACCATACCATTCAGCTAATTTTGCCAGCGCAAGAATCGAACAAATTAACAGATAATCGAACAATTTTACCGATAATTCATAAAAAAATTAAGAATGTGCGTATTAAAAATAAAACAAATACGAGTACAGTAAAGAAAACTACCAAGCAGGGCCCAGATTCAGGGTGTTAAAGTATTGTTGGCCACTTCCTATTTGTCGTCTATTTTCTGAAGTAAGACAGTGGTAGATGGTTTATTTCTGTTGCGTGGGGTCCCTGGTTCAATCCCAGCTCGCGCTAAGTAGGCTCTGTGGTGGACAAACACCGTGTGCGTGGCTTTTCTCGAGGTTCTTTCCCCTTGTTTCATTCTACCATTTCATTTATTCTCATCATTACCATCTCCTTTGGTCTTAACCATAAAACGTAAAACAAAAATTCAATTTCATTTTTATCTCAAGTAAAAGTCGTTTGCAGCTTAACCATGGCAAACTCATTCCTGGTAAATTTATAAACTTTTAAAAGCATCAGGTCTCCAAGAGGCTGAATATTAAAGGGACTTAAATTTCAATAAATCAATTCAAAAATACCCTAACAGGCTGTAATGTTATCAGTAGCTATAATTATTTATTATAGACAAACTTGCGTAATGAATGCAAATGCATGTCAGTTTTTAACGAACCATGATGATAAACCCAATTATTTCGATGTAAAATACATTATAATTGACTAAACCTATGGACGAAAGTCTATAACAACCGTTTTGAAAAATTTTGTCCGTTTCGAACACGAATACAACAGCGAGTTCTTCCTTGGACAAATCTATAATAGATAGTCTGTTAAGGAACGCATTTGGAGGAAGTCGTAGTCGAACCAACAAGTTAGAACATTGGATCTATTTTTATGTTATGAAACTGATACGACATTATTTTTTAAAAAAAGAAAAGAAAAGGAAAGAAAGAAAAGAAAAAAGAATGGAGGGAAGAAAACAATTTTTGTGCCCAATTTTGAACAACTTCTGATTCTCCATATCTTTAAAAAAGCGTCTGGTATATGGAAAGTTAATCGCTTTGGTAATTTACTCGTTTTTTTTCTGTGAATACAGATAATTACTTGAGAGGGATGACCATGTGACATTTGACTTTTATTAACTGCTATTTCTTATTATAGTAAGGTTTTCCCGTTTTCCCGTCTAATACAAGATGCATATTTCCGTGTATTTTTCCTTTCACTATATATATACAGAAGGTAATCATGGTTGTTCATGAAAAGATGCACTTAAATTTTTTAATTATATGTTCTGTTGTTCATGGACTCAAACAAAAGTCGTTATTTACATTGAGTTAAAGGTCATCTTTATTTTATAAAATAAAATAACAAAAAGAAAATTGGATATAAGCTACGTCACTGATATTGATCGTATCCTTAACAGAGGCATGTAAAATAATAATATTTAGAATTATTTTACAGAAGCAAGGATCGGAAGAGGGAGAGAAATCTATTCAGAACACTTTCTTCTGATTACTGTAGGAAGTAGAAAGGTGTTCTTTTGTTAGTATGCAATTATTAGTAAGACGATATAAAATGTATGGCTACAGGCCTGCGTGGATGCGGTTATAATTTACGGGTATCCGCATTCATATATCTTTCTTAGATACACTCTTTTATTTTCTTGGAAAATGAAATAAAGAACTAACGTTAATGCCACTGGTAGAAAATGTTCAGCTTACGTAAGTTTCTAATTGCGTCGTTTCAAGTAATTTGAGGACGCTGAATGCAGTAAAGCTATTTCTGAACATATCAGTTTATGAGATCACGACAAAAATAATTGGGATCTTTAAGCACCACTTATGCCAGTTATAAAAGTGCCACCTCAGATATATTTCTAACTGCGCTTTTTATACCAATTTCACAATGCTGATTTCAATTAAGCTCTCTGCAAACATATATACATGGGATCTTTGAACTACCGCTTATGTCACTGCTAAAAAGTGCCCAACTTACAAGGAGAAGGCAGACTTTGGTAAGTGAACTTCGGGGCCATTTTTTGCGAGGAGGTAGTGCACATTTAAAGAGTTAATATTACAAACGTGGAGAGCGCATTGGGCAAAAATAAGGGAGAAAAACCGTCTTCAAAAGTTTTCTACTCACCACATATACTGTTCGACGCGCAAATTTATCAAGTGACGGCGTGGCAGAGTCAGCAAAGTGTGCAACTCAAAGGGTCCTGGGCTCGATTCCCGTTCGAGTCAATCCTTGTTTTGATTTTTGCTTCAACTCATAAAGTAACCATTTGTAACTATAAATAAATTATTAATTCATCATATGTTTATAATGAATAAATCAATAGAAATTTTAAAATCACTTGTAAATTCTTTCAATGTTCCATGTTAACTAGCAAGAAAATTTAATCTATTCCGTAAATATACTGATATCACGAGTTGTATTACGATCACGACAGTCAACGGCGCCGATTTCTCTATAAATTTGGGGGGGGGGAATTCATAAAAATACATGGGGCCCACTTGAGCTTGGGGTGACTTGGGGCCCCCATGATCGGCGCCCTTGACGACAGTCGTTGTGTAATAAATGTTATTGACGCTTCGTGTCTACATCTGTTGATAGTGTGCAATTTACAAAGGAGTTGAGGGTGGAAATCCCCTTTACTAATACTGGATGTTGCTATAACCAAAGCAGATTTCCCCCTCATTCCCCTTGTAATTCTCACACTGTCAACAGATGTAGACATGAAGCTTCAAGAACATTTTTTACACAATGTCTGCAGTAGCAATAATATTTTGTTCCTAGATAACATGGAACATCAAAAAAATTTACAAGTGATTGAAAATTTCTATTGTTTTATTCATTATAAACATATGGTGAATTAAAATTTTACTTATAGTTACAAATGCCTACTTTATTGGTTGAAGCAAAAAAACAAGAATAAAGGTTTGATTCGAACGAGATTCGAACCCGGGACCCTTTGCACTTGAGTCGCTGATTCTTCTCACTCTGCCACGCCATCTCTTGATAAGTTTGCGCGTCGTACGATATATGCGTCGAGTAGAAAATTTTGGATGGTTTTTCTCCGTCATTTTTGCCCATTGCGCTCTCCCAGTTTGTAATATTAAGTCTTTAAATGTGCACTACCACCTCGCAAAAAATGGCCCCGAAGTCCACTTACCAAAGTGTGTCTTCTCCTTGTTAGATAAATTTCTATTCACGCTTTTTATACTAATTTCAGAATGCTAAATCCAATGATGCTATTTTCAAACATATACATCCATGGGATCTTTGAACTACTGGTCTGCCGTGTCGCGACAAAACGCTGTAACTTTGGCGGAGCAGTTTTGAGAAAAAGAGCCGCAAAGTTTTCATCCGAAAATGTGATTTGTATCGTGTAGAACCAGTGTATCTTGACTTTGGAAACACGTGGTTACATGTAATGTTACGTAAATGCATGTTGTGTGATTAAATTTGGTGAAAATTGATTGGTTGACCATTATTGCCTAGTTACATCGTTTTGTCGCTATAGCGCTGAGCTTGTATTTTGACTTACATCAGTCTGTGGCTACAGCATCTACTATGTATCTGCAGTTACATCATTTTGTGGCTACAGCGTAC
Organism: Thermobia domestica; assembly: GCF_964235325.1. Lineage (NCBI taxonomy): Eukaryota > Metazoa > Arthropoda > Insecta > Zygentoma > Lepismatidae > Thermobia > Thermobia domestica. The sequence continues at coordinate 212,302,557 of NC_137457.1, read as the reverse complement.
ACGATTTAGCAGCATTATTTGAAGTTGAATTCCCTTTAATAGCAATTGAATTCCCTAATAACTATTTAATAAATGAAATAACTGAAATACCCAGGCGTTAGGAGTACGTAATTGTAATTTAGGCATAGGGACATGTTAAGAACCCCACTTTTCCAGGCCTGGAAAGTCGTTCGGTATAGAGGCAATTCCTATGTTAAATAATAGCGAGCTCACACAGATTCTTTGTTTCGTCTATTGTAATAAGCCTAATCGAATTTGCCTATGATATATACAACATATTTTGTGTTCAATAGGTTGGTCATGTTCCATCCACCAAGTAAAACAGTTCGTACTTATTGGCAGCTCATGGCATACACAAAGTTCACTGTTAAATTGTAATTGAATGTTTATTGCAAAACTGTGGGGAAAACTGATAACAACCAAAGAAAGCCCACAAATAGACACACAAAATAAAAATTGCTGAAGGATTGAGTATGGTATATTTGCTAGTACGTAATTTGAACAACCATGCATGTTCATTTAGTTTTGTACCCCTTTCTAATATTTCGGCCGGTATGAACATATTTCCGTTACATTTCTTTAACATTGTTAAAGAAAACATTTAAGGTTCTTCGCTACATCGAAATTTAACTGCCGCTAATTTCACATTTTTTTTTTTTTTTTGTAATGTCTTCAAAACAAATAGCAGTACAGGAAAATGGATCCGCAGTTTAATAGACAATATTATTTTACAGGTCATATCGTTGTCGCGGCTCACCTGTCTGCTTTCGCTGTGCAGCTAGTCAGAAAATCGCAATTAAATGACAAATCTATTAATAGCTACAAAACGGAAGCAGAGAGGTGAGTCGCGACAACGGCATCACATGCAAAATAACATTGTCGAGCAAACTGCGGATGCATTTTTGTACTGTTATTTGTTTTGAAGATATTACAAAAAACTCTGAAATTAGTGGAAGTTAAATTTCGATGTAGTGAAGAACCTTAAGGATAATATAAAACGAAACCAGAAGCTGTTATTTGAAAAATGTACTTATCGATCACATACTATTCCTTCTCATAACAGCGAAAAAGAAATCAAGGGAAAAAGACATACAAGGGACCAAATTATCTGTCACAAATTAGTCTGTACTTTGAAAAACGTATTTACCAGAACTTACACACTAGACAGTTCTTTGATGTATCAACGTCAAATGTCACTTCAAAAATCGACTTCAACGACCCTGTTGAGATCGAAAACTCCGCTCGTGACAGGAAGCTTCTGAAAAAACCCTCGTCTGGTTTGAGGCATACTCTGGCAGAGCTTGAGGAGATGTTCCTTCTTCTCCGCACTGATACCTCCTGGAGATCCCTGCCTCGGCAGTGCTAACAGCTGATCTGGGCTCGGTTTCTCCAACTCCTTAGCAAGGACTCTTTCCGTGGCTTGCTTAAGAACTGAAATCTCATGAAAATCTTCTGTATCGTAGTCCTTTCTCACGTAGATTGCCAAACTATCTCTCCGAAATCCCACAATCTTTATGTTGGTGTAGGACCATCCTTTCGGGAGTTTGGCTTTCGTTTCATCCCGGAAAATATCATCTCTCTGTGGGACAGCGTTATTCTCTTGAGGTTCTTTCGACTGGCCCCTATCGTCGACACAAAGTCATCCATGTCTTACAGGTCTTTTAGTCGAATTTTGTTGCTGATGCACGCATGGACGCTGTCCGCACTTATGTAGGTGTGACCTGGCTCTAGATATTCCAGTCGGATTCTGGAACAAGATACAGTGTAATCCTTGACGACTCGTAACAGCACCCCGAAGAGGATTCGGTTCTTATTTTGGGCGCTTCAGTTGTCTGCAAACAGGTAGATGATTTCCAAATCCCTGGCATGACCTTGGATGAAAGCCACGTAGGCAGACGCAATGTTGCTTGCCCTTCGCCCGCCTTCCGCTTCGTGCTACAGCACGCAAACTGCCTCCGCGCCTTGGCCAACCTGAGGAAACGTCTCATTGAACAGTATAGGTTTTCGCAAGAAGAAGCTGTCTTTGGTAGACAGTTTTGGCATCGAGAGTACTTTCTGCATATCGACAGTGTAGACTGACGCACGAGTTTCTTCATTGCTTTGAAAGTCGTGCATGTGCCCCCGGGCCAGATCACGGTTCTTTAGGTGGGAGATCTGTTCCCATGCTTCGCAGGGGTGCTCTTGCTGCGGCCCGTCATTGTCGTTGTGAACGGCCAAATGATGCTCCTTGCATCTGGAACAGGGATCCTGGGTGGTCTTGAAGTGGAGATGTGGAGATCTTTCATCACCGCGTGGAAACCTGGCCAGCTGCATTTCCTTCTTCCTTTTTCCTTGCAATCTTTGAGGTAATTTTCGTACACTTTCGACGCAGTGTAGCCGCAGGGGAGATATCTTCTGTTTGGGGCATGCTCTAAATTGTAATGTAACACCAGCGGGTTCATCATCTCGAGGAAATCTCTGATCTGCTGCTTATACCCGTCAGGCAGTGCATGCGCAGGTTTGTGGTTCCCACGCCTGTCTGGTTCAGCCTTCACAAGTAACGTAGAGGCTGAAGCTCCATCCTCCGCCTCAGCAATTACAGGTTTGCAAGCTGACACCACGCCTTGATCGTTTGTGTAACCGAGGGTGTTGAGAAAGAACTGCTTGCATACAATGTGATTGTCCATTCTCTATATCAGTGTGTATTCCCTGCGCGATTTTGGAAACATGGTCTTGCTTGCAGTTTTCTGTCTGGTCACACTCCTTGCCAGGTAATCTCGTCTTCTTTGGATATCCATACCCCAGTAATCCTCATGGGTCTGTACACGGGTTGCCTACAGGATTTTCTCACTGCACCCTTCTTGCATTTACAGGCAGGTTGGATTGAGTGATCTTTCTGTCTCTTGCAATTCTCTCCTCGACACTTTACGTCTTTTTCTTCTTTCGAGGCGGAGTGTTATCTTCTCAACCTTGTCCTCGATCGCCCTCGTGATCTTCCCCTTCATCTGCCACTGAATTCTTTTCCTGATCTTGCAGTCGCCTCGCTCTCGTAGCTTCCAAACGATTCTATCCCTGTTAATTTTTCACTGCGTTCTTCTTTTCTCCGGGTCGGTTCTTCTCTGTATCCTCCACGTTCACGTTGGCGTGACAATGATCCAAATCCAGAATGATCTAATGATCGAAATGAATACATACCATTAATCACAGCGACTCATTTACGTGGCAAACAAACTAATCAGATTTACGCTACCCTACTTTATTTGTACTTTCATTTGTCACACCCATCTCCAGTATCAATTTCAAGATATTCTAAATATGATCGCGTCTGCATCATAATCCGTGTCTCGTCATCCTTCCACGCCGTCTGAAACATGGCAGAAACTCCCGTGTTCTGGCTGGTTTTGAGTGTTGATTCCCACCGTCCAGCCCAAAGATCCACATAGAGTGGATTTGGTTTGTTCTGAAATATAATGAATTGTCCTGCATATAGGTTATAAAGTCATAACATTGGTGCACAGTTCAATCTGAGTCATACCTCTTTCTTCAATCCCACTGAGTATATTCCCGCTGCAGCAACTCTCACTCTGAGGCATATTTAAGTTTTATATATATGATTGCTCAACGTGATTAGGGACTTAGGGATCTATCTCGATTTATACCGTATGCGTTGCTCAGCGGCTTGTCTGGGGATTGGAAGCATTATCAACCCTTGTCTATAATAATTGGTCTGAATTTATACTATTTTTCCACAAAAATCTGAATTTTTAGGGGGTTCGAGCCAACTGGACTCCCACTTAAATACGTGCCTGTTTCAACTTCAAATCTCTGACCAACTCTCACACTACTTAACATAATTCATGCATTTGTGCTGCAATGGTATTGCTATCTTATTCTTACCTTGGCTGGAATTATAATGCAGCCGCGCCAGTTCAACTATATGTTTCCCTCTTGAAGTTATCTTCTTCGAATCAATGACATCCCTCCGTCGTACTAACAAAACAAACACACCAGCCGGCGTCAGGTCGACTCAGTGGCGCTTTCTCCCACTAAACAATTGCCTGCTACTAGCAAACAATTACCAGCGATACGGCTTACGCCCAAACCTATTTGGCCGGTTTCTTTCCATGATTCGGGACGCTGGTCCCGCCAATTTGATTCAGATTCAACCATTGATTGGGTTATACAACGGTGACGTCACTCTCAGACACGCGTAAAAACAGAACATCCGAAAATCCTACATTCATTTTTCAACAGAACAATGTAATTCGCGTTACATCGTTTTGTCGCTACAAAATGCACATTTGCTACTTACAATGACATTGACAGAACAATGTAATTTCAGTTACACAGTCGTTCAGTAGCGACAAAACAATGTAACTCGATTTGCATCGTTTTGTCGCTACAGACAGGCTAATTTCCTACTTACATCGAAATTTTCTTTGCTATATTTTCAAAAATATTTGACCCAGCTCAATGCTGGGCCTGGTGAACATAAATATCGGTGACGGGAAATTCAAAAATGCTTATAGCGACAAAACAATGTAACTCAAGTTACAGCGTTTTATCGTGACACGGCAGTGGTAAAACTGCCCACGTTTGGATATATTTCTAATTAGCTTTTCATACTAATTTAGGGTTGTTGAGTATAATGGAAGTATTTCTAAACATGTCTATCCATGTAATCACTTTCAAAATGATGTGCAATTTGAGATATAAATAAAAATACAATATCTGAACTCTGAAGTAATTTTTCTCTCGGCCTTATAGATGGATACGTTTAAAACTCGCAAAAATTGAACTCAGCATTCCCAAATCAGTATGAGAAGCGTAAGTAGAAATGTATCCAAACATGGATACATTTACTACTGGCATAAGCAGTAGTTCAAAGATCCTTTAAACGTAAACGTTTGGAAACAGCTTCATTGGATTCACCATTCTCAAATTAGTATAAAAAGCTTGATTATAAAACTAAGAGCAAAACTGTTTCATCGGATTTTCTTTGCTTTTTACAGTGGTTAGGTTCTTTATTTGTTTGTTTGTTAGCCTCAAATCTCGCAACTTCAATTTCATGTATGTCCATACTAACTAGAGCTCTGAGACTTTGTAGATACTTAAACCCGATGCCAATACAATATTTCCACATAACTAGAGAGGTGGTTTATCGCTTTAATGTAGAATTAAATAAATAACCCCTTATTTAGTAATTTTATCCTGTGTTGTTATGCAACCAGAAATTCTCTGGTGTTGGTGTGTCTACAGTACAACATGCAGGGAATCTTTGTGAATTACCTTTCATATTCTGAAACTACGAAAACTTCAAGAACTTATTGAATGAATGTATATCATAATAAAATATATAATAATGGTAATAATAATAATATCTGTAAAAAAGGCTTTTAAAAACAATGTTTTTATAAAATACTCAGAAAATATGCTTTTAATTGGATAAAATGAGGAAATGGGGCTAAGATTGTAAAAACACTGGGTGCGATTGATTGGAATTAATTATACGAGTAACTAGCCCTTAACAGTGACCAATGCTGTTATAGTTCTGATCTCATTTCTTAGTTTTCCCCACCAAAACTACCTATATCCTTCTTTTTTGTGCATTTTATAAAAGTATTACATTTAAGTTTATTATAGTTATTATTTATTTAAGTTTGTGATGAGGGGCTCATTTTTCTCTCTCAGTGACCTTATACATATACGCATTTCATCTTTACATTTTGAACAAAAACGCTTGTACATCATAAGTAACGAAATAATAATAATGATGATAATTAAGTATTGCTCCCGAGTAAAGTATTCCTTCTCGTCTGGTAAATTTTGAAGTCTTGGGCACGGCTCTGAAAGAATTCTTTCTCGTCTCATCTCGATTCTCGGGAAAGACTTTCTTGACTCGTCTCGTTTGTTAATTTATGTACAAAAGTTGTGCCCTGATTTTATTCTTAATTTCATCTAAACGTTAACAGAATCATTTGTTTCACAAGAGGTCCACGAAGGGTGTGATGGAACAGTATTAAAACAATATTTATTATTGGAGTTACATATTGTGTAATGGTTTTCGAGTCAAACGACTGTCAATAAATCCAGGCACGCACCCAGGAACTTATTTCGGTAGAAGTCTAAAGTTTTCGGGGAGACTCAAGTTCAATATGAGAATAAATTACATTAAAATTTATAGTATCACCCCTGAAACTAGACTAAATTTAAAGAAAAATCGGGATTTCGGGGGAGATACGAACTTCCAGGACCCACCCCTCGCTGTATTAATCATACCTCACTTACATCAATCCAATAAGAACTCCTCCTGTCTTCCATATGTCTTAATATTCTCTCGATCTACTGAAATGAACGTCCATGTGGTGTTGTAGCTAGTATATGGTTAGCGTACGCGCGTTCATTGTGGGAGATCTGGATTCGATTCCTAATTCCTCATTCCATAATGATATTCGTAAAATTTGCGGATCGCACGCAACACAACACAAATGACGAAACAAGCAATTACAGCTGCCATGCTGACTATCGCAAATTAAAACGTAAAATTTTGACGCATACCGCAATGGAATGATACCCCCATTCAAAACTAATGTGGGTCGCGTCCTGCATTAATCTGTAGGTCCATGCTGGACTGAACGCTGAACTGGACGCTAGGTCCGTTCTGAACTGGACCCTAAATTCCTAATCAACCAATAATCGATCAACCCAAATGTCTTTTCCTCACTATTTTAAACAACAATTCGAAAGAGTTTATTATAAAAACTAGCCAATTAACAAGACTAGGGAACGAAAGTCTGCATAAGGAAAGTAATGACAACAGTGTTAGACTCGTGAACTTTGCAACATCCAAAAACCTAATCGTGAAGAGTACAAAATTCTCACATCGCGACGTTCATAAGTACACTTGGACATCACCAGACGGGAGAAAACACATAATCAAATTGATCACGTTTTAGTAGATAGAAGAAGGCAATCGAGCATAATTGATGTCCGGTCGTTTAGAGGGGCTGATTGTAACATTGACCACTACTGCTAGCAGCGATAGTACGAGAGAGGTTATCGTTGAATAAAGGTAATATTCATTGTCCGAAAACGGAGAGATTCAATTTAAAGAAATTAGAAGAGAGCCAGGTAAAAGAGAAATACCAGATTGAAGTTTCGAATAGATTCTCGGCTTTAGAAGATTCGGAGTGCACTAGTATTGAGGATACCTGGATTGAAATTAGAGATAGCATTAAAATTCCAGCAAAATAAAAAATGGGACACGCGGAAATACGTAGGAACAAACCAGGAATGCATAAAACTAGCAGAGAAGAGAAAACAGGCAAAATTACGCTGGCTACAAAATCCGAATAAAATGACTACACAAAATTTCACAGATATCAGCCGGGAAATTTCCAAAACTTTTAGAACAAAGAAACGCGATTTTCTGAAAGCTAAAATTAAGGAACTTGAAGATAATAGTAAAAATAAAAACATACGGGATATGTATAAGGGAATCAACGAATTTAAGAAAGGCTATCAACCTCGTGCTTATATATTAAAGAAATCTGACGGTACAGTTCTCACTGACACGGATAGCATCTTAAATAGATGGAAAGATTTCTTTTACGATTTGCTTAACACGCAACCAAAAACTAGTGTGCGTGGAGAAAAGGAGATACACACCGCAGAACCGTATATTCCAGAACCCAACCGAATAGAAGTAGAAACCGCTATAAAGAAATTAAAGAAACACAAATCTCCGGGTGTAGATGAAATTCCGGCTGAGTTAATTTTAGCTGGAGGCGAAAAATTGTGGAACAAGATACACAAACTCGTTCTCCTTATCTGGAACAAGGAAGAATTGCCACAAGAGTGGAAAGAATCAATCATTGTTCCAATTCACCAGAAAGGCGACAAAACTGACTGTAATAATTATCGAGGCATTTCTCTTCTGTCAACATCCTATAAAATCCTTTCAAATATTCTATTAGCAAGACTGAATACGCAGATGAAATTATTGGAGGTTATCAGTGCGGATTTAGACGAAATCGATCAACTATCGATCAAATATTTACCATTCGCCAAATACTCGAAAAAAAAGTGGAAATACAATACCTCGGTACATTTTAGAAAGGCGTACGACTCGGTTAGGAGAGAAACATTATACAACGTTCTTACAGAACTTGGAAAACCGAGAAAGCTAATTAGATTAATTAAGATATGTTTAAATGAATCCCAAAGTAAAGTCTGGGTAGGAAAATTTTTGTCCACGAGCTTTCATGTCGAAAATGGCCTGAAACAAGGAGAAGCGTTGTCGCCATTATTATTTAACTTCTTTCTGGAATACGCCATAAGGAAAATCAAAGATAGCAACCAGGGCCTACAGTTGAACGGTATTCACCAGGTTATGGCATATGCTGACGATGTAAATTTAATAGGGGATGACAGGAGAACAATAGAAAGAAATGCAGAGATCTTATTAAACGCTTGCAGGGACATGGGTTTAGAAGTAAATGCAGAGAAAACTAAATACATGGAAGTGCGTCGGGACCGGAATACAGCAAATTATGGATGCGTTAAAATATTAAATAATACTTTTGATAAAGTGCATAGTTTCAAATATCTGGGATCAATATTAACAGAGGAAAATCACATTCACGAAGAAATTAAATGTCGACTCAAAGCAGGGAATTCGTGTTACTATTCGGTTCAAAATCTCTTGTCGTCGCGAATTCTGTCGAGGAATTTGAAACTTAAAATATACAAAACGATAATTATGCCTGTTGTTCTGTATGGCTGCGAAACATGGTCACTTACTCTGAGGGAAGAACATAGACTGAAAGTATTTGAGAACAAGATCCTGAGACGAATATTCGGACCCAAGAGGAACGGGTTTGGGGAATGGCGGAAACTTCATAATGAGGAACTACATAAGTTATATGGTTTACCCAACATTGCTAGGGTCGTCAAGTCTAGAAGGCTTAGGTGGGCGGGTCATGTAGCTAGAATGGAAGAAAGTAGAAACGCTTTCAAAGTCTTGACTGGAAGACCAATCGGAAAACGACCATTAGGAAGACCTAGGCGCAGATGGGAGGACAATATTAGGATGGATCTCGCAGAGATTGGAATACAAAGTAGAAACTGGATGCAGTTAGCTAAGGATAGAAGTCATTAGGGAGTTTTTGTGAACGCGGTGTTGAACCTCCGGGTTCCATAGGCCATAGAGTGAGTTAGTTAGTTAGTTTTAGCCAATTAACCAGCTTCGTAGGCAATGGCGATCATCATTTTCGTTGGAACCTGGGGACTTATACTCCTTGAGCCACCAATACTCGTTCAAGGGGCTCATTCCTCAACGTTTTGGTGTGATTTTTGTGTTCTTATTTTATTAATGCATAACCCCACGCGTATACAATCAACTGTGAGTTGAGGCTGACAATGGCAGCTGCGCGGGAGAAAAAGCTGTTGTCGTCAGCGCCCCCTGTCGTTAGCGTCAGCGTAGTGGGGGAATCAAGGTTAGCCAATCGGAGCGTTTACGCGATCTACTGAAAATGTCCGCATGAGCTACTAGTAGCTCGCGATTGACGATTTGGCGATCACTTATATCAATAAAAGAATTATTGTTAACTATTTTTAATGATACTAATATCACTGATAATAAACCTATAAAATATCTGTATCGTTTGTTGTTTTCAAATCTTTTCAAAGCTGACAGAACTGGTAGATGTTGCCCGGTTGCCTGAAGCTCTACCCGCTGTTGCTATGCCGGGCAAAACATTGGTGCTGCGTGCTGCCCCTGTCATTTAGATCTTTTCTTTCTTTTCGAAATCTATGCATGATAATTTACAGTCAAGCATATAATTTTGTTCAGCTCGATGTGATTTATCGATTTATATGTCCTTTATGTTTGAACAATGCTATAGTTAAACCAAAATGAAAGTTCAACAGTTGATCGTAATGTTGAGCTTTACTTCATTAACCATACTGTATACTTTCGTCTTGATAGTCTCATAATGAAAAGCTTTGGTAGTGTATACTTCAGTAAGAGTTTAATCTTAACAAGTGACGTGATTGTCGTACAACATCAGCATCTACGTTTATCTACGTCTATGTGGAAAAGGATATAAATATGCAGGTATCATGCTCTGCAATAAACTTCCCAAAGACTCAGGATTCTGTTACTAAATTTTAAAAAAAGAATTCCAAAAATAATCATTACAAGACTGCTTTTATTCGGTAGACGAATACATGAATTGTTAACTACATTAAAATTTTGCATGATTTACAGTAAATCAGTGTCATTACTTGATTTTCGGGTTAAATATGTGTGGAAGGATTTCTACATACACTGCAAGTAATAATTACTTACGCTTACTGTATTTTTTTAAAATAATGATATCATGCAAAATGTAAGACCTAAGTATTAACTTAGTGTGTAATTTGCTTTATTATTGTTTCCTTTACTTTTATGCTTGTATATAAGTGACGTGTCCACCTCAGATGCATTGTAATACAGTGCTAAATGTATGAAAAAAAGGAGAAAAATAAATACAATACAATACAGAAGAATTCGTATTTTCCGATTTTCTTAAACTATAGCACGAAGATTTACATTCACTCCAATCATTTTGTTTACCTCAATGAGATCTGTCAATTGATACAGGGTTTTTATAAATGATTGGAGCGACTTCACAGCTCTATAAAACTGTATTACTGTATATATTGCGATAATTTTTCACACACACAGAAAAACTCAAAAAGTTTTTGTTAACAATTACAAATGTTCGATATGTGCCCCCTTACTGATTCGACAGACAAAATGAAGTTCTTCCCACACTCAACGCAGCATGTCCCTATTAATGAGTTCAAAAGCATTGTTGGTGCGGGGTCGCAGTTCTGGCAGGTTTGCTGGTAGAGGAGGTGTGAACACTGAATCTTTCACATAACCCCATACAAAAAAATAGCATGGGATTAGGTCAGGAGAGCGTGGAGGCCATGACATGAAATGCTTTCTCGGTGCCTGTCGCCATCTTGCCTCAATGCTTACTACTGCGCTCTCGTGGGATAAATCTGAAGTGCAACTGCAACAAACAAAACTTTTTGAGTTTTTCTACGTTGCTGTTGAGTTTTGTTGCAATATCTCAATTACTAGACCTACAGTGAATTTATGAAATCGCTTCAATCATTTAAAATAACCCTGTATAAATTTAGCCGTTGGATGTTTTTTTTTTTTTTTTTCGTTATTCACTATTGTATTTAGAATTTTTCCTGGATTTTGAAAACAAATAATGTGTAGCTGCATCTTGGAACTATTTTAAAGGTTTCTGTTTCTTTGTAAAACTAAATTCGTTTTCGAGGAGGGAGCATGCCTCGTAAATCCAGTTTGGAAGGTGTGACATCTCCATCGTTTTAGCTTTAATTTATATGCAATATTATGTGATCAGATGCATTTAATATATATTATTTGTTGTTAGATTTTTCTCGTAGATCAAATGTAATCGTGAAAAGCTAACGGGCATGTTAAGCGTCTTGCCAACTGATATGCCGCCTATGTTCTCAGTAACTGGTTCGAAGTGAATAAAAATATTGAGTAGCATCGTGACTGTTCTTTGACATTTTGCTATTTTCTCCACGCAAGTAGTGTTTGATGTCTTCATTTTTGCAATTGTTTCAAATAACCTTCCCTCAGGCACATTTTCCGACGCAAATTGCAAAATAAGATATAAAGAAAAATGTAAAATCTTTTTTTTCAAGATTTGCCCAAGCCGTCAAAGAGAATCAAGAAATTATTCTGAATATTATTACGTCGCTCATTCTAAATATTATTAACATAATTAAGTTCTACCGTAGGGAATGCATGATTGTCTTCAGTCGTTTATCACTATTGCTATCACGATCCGGCAACTTGTCCTCTCCCGAAATGCAAGTATACTCATGGGTATTCTGAATATATGAATATTTCAAATCATAAATATGCATTCACAAAGATCCCATAGGCATGCCTGAACTGGCTACTAACTATCTGACTGTACCAAGACGTGGGATCTCAAAACATTTTACGATTTGTTGTAAGATACACAAATCAAATAAGATACGTAAATCAAATACACATCCTACACATTCCTGTGCGTCATATGTGACACTATGTAGGGACTGATATTAATGCATTCCTAGTGCAACACCCCTTATGGGACCAGGGTCTACCAGCCGATTTGTGTCACTAATGTCTTTGGAGTGATGTGTAGTTTGCATATCAGCTCATGCTGGCTTTCTACACGGGAGTTTGCTACTTCTTCATTTCAAGTAGCTGCCCAATAGTCCTCACGACGCTGAGTGGAGCCGTAATACCAGCACCATCTGGTGAGTACGAACGGTCATCCATTTCTTCTAGCAATATTTGACTACGCTGATCTTACGGGAATATCGATTCCAGTAGGGCTAGGACGTTTGCAAATGTATGGCATACTTCGATATTTACATAGGTTAATGTGCAACAAATATTCTTATGTAGAACTAATAATAATAATAATACAAGTTCGTACAAATTATTAAAACGTTATTTATGTACTTATTTTGAGAAGTCAAGAGCGAAACTGGAAATAACGAGAACAGAGAGCAAAGAACATTTTTTAATGGAAGAGTTAAGTAAACAAATACCGAAAGAAATATGAGTATCATTAATTTATTAACAGTACCAATAATTATAACACAGTCTCTAAAACAATGAAAAGAAAGAAATAACAATATAAGTCAATAAATAAATGGAATCCCCCTGAGCTATCAGAACAAATTTTTGTTAAACGAGAAAAAGATCCAGTTTACCAACTAACTCAATGTTGCGTTTGTTTACAATACACGTGTGATGCAGTTATTATTCTGAACAGGTTCACATAATAAGATACTGTAGTTACCTTGCATGCAACACAAGTCGGGTTTCCAACTGCCCTTATTTTGTCTGAAACTGTTAAAATTTTTAGTTTATTTTTTTAAAATGTATTTATCAGTGAAGGTCAAACATAGCTACTGAAGCAACTTTTTTTTTTTTTTCACCGGAAGTGTTAACAGTAAACGAGAAAATGATTTTTGAAAGGAAGCCATCCAGTACCTGCGTATACTGAGGATACTGTTCCAGAATTCACCTAGTAGACTAAGAAACCCATGTCAGGATGACAGTATGGATGAAGGTTCGAAGATTATATTACGAAGTAAGCCATCTTCGAACCCTCACCTATTCGAGGTAGCCATTTATCCATGTATTGAAGGCTAAAATCTACGAATAAGAAATGTAAATGACAGTAAACAAAAATGCTGGAATGACGGAGTGGGAGAAAACGGAGCTTTCCGGGAAAATCGGCGGATGCGATGTTGTCTGCCAGAAGCTAGATGGGAGTGGAAATGAGCGTAAGAGACCTTCAGACTTTTACGAGAATGTCGTTTGTTTCGTTTTGGTTGTTTTATATCCTGACATTGCCCTTACGAATTTCAGCACAAAATTTGAAATCATATGTTTTACAAATCGTATTATAATCAGAATTTATCATTAACTTAAGACGGATTTGTTATTCATAGGTATTCAGAAAGTAAAAGTTGCAATATCGAATTGTAAAAGACTGCTGTTCATTTCAGTGTTATAAATTCCTGTGTTTACAAATGTACAGCAAGAAAGAGACACTTTTGCAGATGTGTTTTCCAGTAAAATTACTTAAAATTATAAGAAATCTATATTTAAACAATGGTAGAGACTTAAATAAGCGAAATGAGGTATTATAGACATCTTACAGCGTGAAGAAACCAGAACATGACATGACATGAACCAGAACAGAACATTACAAATGTGAGTAAAGTTCATGTTAAATTATTATTTTTCTTTTCGAAGTGTGTTTCATGTTGAGAAGGAAGTATTGTTTTATGCGACTTGTTAATGTGAGTTCGTTTACTTACGTCTACTTTGAGGTTGAAATAGAATTCTGTTCATAAACCTTGCTTGGGATTGGTATATGCTTTGAATTGTTCCAGATGGTTCGGTAGAAATTCAGTTTTTATATATATATATATATATATATATATATATATAACATTTTTGAATTAAGTTTTCTTCATTTTTCCAGCTTAACTCGAACATTGAAGGCACTCTTAGAATATCTCCAAATCATAATCCTAATTTCGAAAGTTTCCACTGACAAGTATCGAGCGGAGTGATGGACTAATAAGTTTGGCATCCATTAAGTCTATTACTTACCTTCATTACAACATCACTCAATTAAATTGCTCAGAATTTTACATATTTCTGTCTAGTGAAAATTACTCAAAGTGTCTTACCAAGTACAGAGTCTTGAGAAATATAATTCGTATAAGAAGCCCTTAAAACGCAAATATCAAGTTAACGTGCAATTGTGTCTAGAAGTTTTAATTTCATCCGGTAGGTGTCAACTCAGTTAAATCAACCCGTGGGAGGAATCCAATTTTGTCGGATTTTTTGACATTAATTTCTTGGGAAGGGATAAAGGGAAATTCCGCCGCATATGACAGCAAATATGGAATGTTTCATTGACAGCAACAAAATTTTGTATGGGCGGAAAGTAGACCAACGACTCATCAATAATCTTAAAGTGTGTTGGTTATCAAATTCTGTAACAGGAAATTGCATACTAGTGCAGAAGCAACTTGTGGTTCTTTATATATATATATATATATATATATATGTATAAAGCTCCAACAAGTGTAAATTGTGCTGTGGTAATTTTAAAATACTAATAATGTAATTAACGAAAAAAATAATGAGAAATAACCCATTTCAAAAACGTTCTACACGAAACAACCAGAGAATAAAGTTCTTCTAGTATCTTTACTTTTATTTTAATATGATGACACAAAAAAAGTATGTAAATCTAAGTCCTGAAGACAAAATATACTTATTTTCGCCAACATATTCAACTCTCTCTTACAATTAAGAAAAAAATATTCATCAACTACTTGATAAACGTAGAAGATCGAAATTTACGGGTAGCTTAATAATATATTGAAGAAAATGTGTGACATACAATAATTTCATTTTTTGTTTATTTGTTTGTTTTTTATTTAATTTTGTAATTAGTATAACGTGGGAAATTCAAGAGCAAAATGGGAATTTCTGCCTCTCAAGATGGGATGTTGACATGACTGTGTCAACTGCAGGAGAATATTTGCGGTCATCTAACGTCGCGATGCGTAACTTCCAGCGTTCTAGAATATTATATACTTTTGTTTCAATACAAATAAAAAATGGGATATGGCTAGCCAATTTAAAATCACCGTTACCCATTAAAATCTTAATGGATTGGCCCATTTAACAAGCTTAATTGAGATGATCGCTCTATTGCAAGCAGATTTCAAAAATTAGCTTTTGTTCAAGAAGATCTAACGTGTGGACTAATGGACAGACGCGTCACTGTTACCCGTTAAGATGTTAACAAATTTGGCCGAGATAAAGTTCTAGCCAAGTACTGCAAAAAGAAGAAGAAGAAAAATGAAAGAAAGAAAAAGAAAAATTCAAAATTTGCTTTTGTTCAAGAGTTATCGTGTGGAGTAAAAGAAGGACGGATGTACTAACATTATTATCGTAAGTCCTATTTGCGTGATCCCCCCCCCCCCAAAAAAAATGTAAGTGTGCTTCAATTTGTTCCTATATATAAAACCGTATCAAATGTATATATGTAATCAGAAATATATGTAAGATTCCAGTTTTTAGAAAGAATATTATGGAAATCCTAATCCTAATACATCCCAACTTTTCACTTCGAAAGTTGGCAACTTTAAAGAGTAGAACAGCGTATTATGGAGTTGTGCCGCAACCAGATTTTTCAAAGAGCATTAAAAACAGTAGTAATGCCCTCATTCAAACACCGAGAAGTGTCTTGAACTTACGTAAGTAGAGATGTTACTTGACAAACCGGTGTTAGCGCTATCTTCGTCATTGCTTGTAGAATCAGGGGGCAAGTTCAAGGTATGAGTAGTCAAATCCAAAGAGTAAAAAAAAATAAAGAAATGCATTCTGGCGCGGTAAATCAACACTGACTACAGAAGTGGAACCAACGCATGGAAATTTTGTAACACGTTTTGTTTGGAACAGTAGGTCGCTAGTTCAAATTTTAGCCTAGATAAACATCACTAACCTACCATTTTGCTCGAAAAATTTATATAATTTATTAGATTACCATGATTTAGATGTTTATATTTCAAATCTCTAAATAAGTATTCTAGAAAGGTCAGGACATTATTTGTACTATTGCACGTAGGGTTGTTTTGATTATTTGACCTCATCATGATAAATCATACTTAATTTTGCAATTACTGTAAAGTTGTTTAATTTAGTATATATATATATATATATATATATATATATATATATATATATATATATATTACTTCTGTCACAATTTATATCTTTATCATTATTATTTTTATTTACATTTTAAATATATCAATATACAAACGTGATGATGGGCTATTGGGCCGAAAAATAAATATGTAATTGTGACAAGTAGTCATGTACGATAGAAGGAGTCTGCATTTTAACCTCCCTCAACAAGCTATGGAAAACAAACATTTAATACATATTAAGATGTATACAAAAATCGCAATTGTCTCGAAATGATATGAGCTGTGCTGCTTGAACCCCTATTGATGAAATTCTGTGTACGCGACTGCTGACAGGTATGTTTAAAATAAACAGCGGAGAACAATGTTCTTAACAATCTAGTCTTGAACCAATTGAAGTAGATCTAATGCAATTCACATACAACACACTACCACTAAAGAATGTACCGATACATCTTATATGCATAATAACCTTGGTCCCAGAAAACGAAACTGATAGCATGCTAATTACAATTAAAAATTAGTGCGCGAAAATATAACACCCTGCACAAGAAACTTGTACCGTGTCTCGATTTAGCAATATATGCAGTACCAACATATGTATATTGTATATTCTGTAGTGGAGGGGGAGAAAGGAAAAAATGCAATCCAATTGGTAGTTCCAGTGATGATCTATCTCTGTGATAGACTTTCCTATTCAATTTTAGAATTATCAAAATATGAAAACAATTGGAATTATAGCATAGAAGGCATACATGTATTTCAGCTGAGTGTGTCTCGTTTTGATAGTCAAGAATAACTGCTGAAAATATTACCCGATTATTGGCGGATTCAGAAATTTTTGTTCTGAGGGGTTCAAGCTTTGGGGGTTCGGGTCTAACACGACAAGCCACTACGTTTTTGTAGTATTGAACGGGTATTATTCTGCACACTAAAAGACGATAAGTAATTGTAAAATATATCCACACATATTTTCAGAAAAAAAATATAGAACTTATTGTTTTATATATAGATTGTTTTATAAGAAAAAGGGTACACATAAAGTTAAAGATTAAGTTTTCAGGTTACATCAATCATTTCCCTGTTAAAAAAGTATAGTTTTATTGAGAAAGTGTACAAATGTACAGTATAATGAGTTAGGAATTTTTTGGGAACAGATGCGGACCCGGTGGACCCGACTCAAATATTTTCTCATGATAAGCAATGATTGCACAGGTGATAGAACTCGGCATTCGACGAAGAAAGTGCAAAACCTCGTAACTTATCAAAACCAAACTTTTCAGGAGAGCAATGAAACCGTTCTGCTTTTGCATTATCTTATATGGGATACGAGGTTTGAAAAGTTAGTTTTTCACGTTTTGTATTGGGTTTTCGTTTACGAGCTTTAGCACACATGCAGATTCAGATGTGGGGAATCGAATGCAACCAAAATCTAAAATTCCGTAAAAGTGGAGATTTTGATCTCTCGATATCGACTGAGGTTCCTTATAGAGAACTTTGAAGCTTTTTTCTTTTAATTTTCCAATTTTTCAAAGTATTAGCGTGAAAAAATATTGAAGAATTGTCGACAATGAAATAGCGTTAATTCGTAATTAAAATGCCAACATTCACACTTTAGTAGAATGTTAGATCTGCCCGTATTTCAGAGTTCATTATATGTATTGCATTAAATACCGTTATTGCTTTATATGCTGGTAGTATTAGAATTGCAGATGCGGAAATACTTTGGAAGTATACACGAATATAAGCTGTTACATGATTTAACATCAATTATCTTTTTTTCGAGTCTAGCTTCCCTTTTCAGCAACGAAGCTATTTGAGAGTGGCACCACCATTACTTAAGCTGAACTATTCACTTTCTTATACAAAAGTTACCATTTATACTAGCGAAATAATTTACTTTTATTTTGGAATCTCAACAATGTTTCCCATCAGAACGAAATAAAGTATAAATGGGATAAACATAAAAATTGACTTATAATAGCAGATTATATTATTTTCTATTTTGTAAATTAATTAACCAATTTTTTAATGTTCACTGTTTATTATTATTGTACTCCTAAAGTAATCTACGTAGGTTGTTGATATCTTGCTGGTACATCCAGATATTTAATTTACTGAGCGCATTTAATAAAATATTCATATTTCATTTTTAATTTAATTGCAGGAAATAAACAGTGTTACTGCAGTTTGAGCTATCCAGTATTCTAGTATTCAAAAATACGTAACATTTTGAATACGAATGTTTAATGCACGTTAAAAAAGGAATTCTTCAGTTTTATAGATAGTTTAGAAGACTGTTAGTTTTGAGAAATAGGCCCCAATGGAATAAAATCTGGAAATTCTAGTGTGTGTGTGTGTGTGTGTGTGTGTGTGTGTGTGTGTGTGTGTGTGTGTAACTGCCCATTCCGTAACAGAAGGTTTGTCGCTGAGATGCCACCTTCTAGGTGATACATTCTTCTTTCTTGTTAATGTCATTTAAAGTTCATTCTTGTTTTACGTTATTACTTCTGTTCAGTTGTGTCATTTTAATTATGAAGTTTGTTTTGTAATGTTGCTAGTGAACAAACTTTTCTTCATGCGATTTACATGAGATGTTGGAATTCAAAGTTGTTTTCTGGAAAATTTAAATTTGAAGTTAAACCACTTGACATACAAGAGGTCAAATTATTACCTTTCTCGGAACATCCTCATAAACACTATAAACAGTTTGTGAGCTCATCAATATACGGTACTAGCAGAATGCCCGTTCTTCGCACGGGGAGAGTACGATTCATTTTGGACATAAAAGTCACCAGAACTGTCACCAATCAACTTAGGGACTCCAAAAACTATGAATTCAACACTAATACCGGTCATTTTCAATTATTTTTACATGTCACTATCCTCTCTTAGGAGTACTAATGATGCTGAATTTAAATTTAAATGTCATCGGAAATGTCTGTTCGTCTCAGAGAACCCAAAAACTATGGATACAACACTAATATCGATCATTTTTTATCATTTTATATATCTCCTCCTCCTCCCCAAGTTGCACCGTCAAAGTGAAATCATAACCACCCCAGGCCTGAAGCTCACCTATGTTGAAAATTTGATCGAGATCATTCCGATTGTGAGTTTTTAAATCACGAACATAGTCACTTTCACTTTTATTTATAGATTTCATTATAATGACAGGTCTAGATCTCGTAATAAATACCAAAGCATTTATCTACATTCAGTTGAAGATCATAATTCCTGCATATTGAGAACAATTAATTTCAATTTTGGATATTCTCATGTAGTCATTCTATACACAATTACTTTGTAGGTTTGTAACCCACATGTATGGACAAAAGTTACATCAATTACTTAAAAATATCGAAAAAGTCATTAATTAAAGAAAGCAATAGTAAGAGTCCTACATTTGATTCGTGAGGTACTCCAGAGAATATTTAACTCGTTCGCTGCCACTTGACGCCATATTGCATCATTCATACTTATTGCTGTGTGCCATTGACGCCATTTGGCGTCATTCATACCTATTGCTGTGTGGCATTGACATCATTTGGCGTCAAGAGGTAGTTCTAATTGTAGACATTCTCTGTAAAGTGGCACGCAGGTATAGAGTTTTTATACTCTGGTGGCACACAGTGTTGGCCTGGTCATTTTCTGTAGTGTGTTTGGTTTCCGCTAGATGTAGCTAATTTATTGCAAAAGTGTGTGGCACATTGGATTGGGATACTGAAATTAAGGCGGCACCAAAAGAGTTAAATACCAACATGATATAGCCTTTGCAAAGGATATAATGCTTTTGATTTTGTAAATACAAAAATGTAACCCCATCGTTCATGGTGAACTATTAATAAGAGCTAATTTCAGTGTTAAAACACCATGATTCATTTTCGGGGCCATCTGGAAAATAAAATAACTAATTTACTTGGCTATCTTGATTTTCTCACAGTCAAAATACTAACAAACTATTGTACATTTCAGCCGAAAAAAATAATAGATCATAACTAAGCCAAGAGGGAGTACGAGAGATAGATATTTAACGTCATCACGCTTGTGAATTTAGTACGTCACTTTGAACCTAAAAGTCCTGATCTAAGATTTGTCGACCTGTCATTTTCGTACCTATCTTCACTTTCTTACCATATTGAGCTCAATTTATACCAAAAGATAAAATTTTGATCAATACATAGAAGAAGGTAAATACATTAGTTTAGAATAATCTAAAGATGCAGACGTAGATACATACATTAGTCACACTTATGGAATATTTAACTAACTAATTGTGTGGCCTACAGAACCCGAAGATTTAATGTTGCATTCACGAAAGCTCTCCGTTGACTTCTAACCAACTGAATCCAGTTTATACTTCTGCGAGATCCATCTTAATATTATCCTCCCATTTGCGCCTAGGTCTTCATAATGGTATTTTTCCGATTGTGTTTCCAGTTAAAATTTTGGAAACGTTCCTACTTCCATTCTGCCTTCATGACCTTCCCACCTGTGTCTCCTAGACTTAATGATCCTAACAATGTTAAGTAAACAGTATACATTATGCAGTTCCTCGTTATGACATTTCTGCCACTTGCTATTCTAAACCCTTTTGGGCAGTATTTTGTTTTCAAATACTTTCAGTCTGCTTTCTTTTCTCAAAGTAAGCGTCCATGTCACACAACCATACGTCACAACATGCATAATTATAGTCTTATATTTTGAGCCTCAAATTCTTCAACAAAATTCGCAAAGACAAAAGAGTTTGGACTGAATAATAACACGAATACCCTGCTTTCAGTCAACATTTAATTTCTTAGTGGATATAGTTTTGGTGTGTTAATGTAATCCTAGATTTTGAAAGTGTTCACTTTGTCGAAAGTATGACTTGATATTTTAACTTCCACGTCAGTGTTACGATCATTTCGAATTTCCATGTATTTGGTTTTCTCTGTATTTACTTATAAATCCATGTCCCTGTAGGCGTTGAATAAGACCCCTGCATTTCTTCCTATTGCCTTCATATCTCCTATCGGATTGTCATATTTAGACAATGAAATGTATATTAGATAAAGTTCTATATACTTACAAAGTTAAATCTTGACCATAATGCACACTCTCAGCTGACAACTCTGAAGAAACAGACCACTCCTATGTTTCCCTCTCATATTCCCTGGCGCTACTCATGTACCGCTTGTATATTATTATTATTATTATTATTATTATTATTATTATTATTATTATTATTATTATTATTATTATTATTATTATTGTTGTTGTTTTCATTGTATGTTCAGATGTTGCAGCTATTTTGATTCCTGACGCACTCCAAAGTCAGAAAACCTGTTTGATCTTCCACGGAAAATGGCATTCTTCGAAACGTATTCGTTTGTAGATACCTTTTCTTATAATAATTGGATCTGGAACCATTTAACAAAGAAAGAGCACTGATTGCTCTGTAAAGAACGAGAAGCAAAAGAAATATATAGATTATGCTGTACATCGTACGTATATAAGATACGATCAAAAACTTGCCTACATAATTTACAACAGTTTAGCACACAATTACAATTAGCCTACGGGATTAATCAGGATTGCAAGACTACTCTAATTTATTCTAGTTTTCTTGATTCCGTGCTATGCATCTATAGAAGTACTTTATGCAAACATAAGCATGAAACAAAGCATGGCTTCTACGAATGATACAATTGATGTAGAACTATTACATTCTTTATCACATTCGCCAAGTCGTTAGTTATTATTCCTCTCAAGGCATGTAAGGAATTTTCACGTCCATATTACAGTTTAACAACTTTAGTTTAGTTTATTTAACTACAGCTACATTTTTGCATCAGAGTTTCTTAACATGTTTGAACAAAATCGATTTTATTTTTACTGTCAGTTACTACAGTGAACTTTTGCTTTCTCGAGAAGAAATGAAAGCAAGCTCAGAAGTGCCATACTTTAAGTGTAGTAATATGCAGGGCAATGCAGGATTTTATCTTCTGTTAAATTAAAAGTGAAAACATATTCTATGCAACAGGAGGTTTAGATTTGTTGTAACATAGAAGTCTCAGATTACACTCTGGGAAACTTACAGTAAAAATCGGGATACCCTATGAAAATTTACAGTGTAGTCATAGTTATGCATTTTCTCTTTGCTGAAGAATCAAAATTAATTATTCGTGAATAGTAGGGTGACATATAGATGTCGCCACTATTTACAAATCCGTATGATGTTTAGGAAGTACTACCCTTCAAATGATACGTTCACAACAATTTGACGTTTAGTTCAAAATTACAGTGGGTTTAGTGACGCAACTTATGTAATTTTTAAAACAATGGAAAAAAAAAAACTTAATTTCGTATGTTGATAAAGCATTTCTTTTCAATTGAGAAAAATATCATACAAGCAAACCAATGGCTTGACAAGTGTTATTCGGACTCTATTCCATCGAGATAAATGATATTAGTAATGGGTTTGCAGAGTTTAAACACGGTTATAATTCGGCAGTTGTTCCAGAAAACATAAATAAAGTCCACAAAATTCTTTGCTGAACGTAAAGTGAAGTTGCGTGAGATAGCTGACACCTTAAAGATATCAAAAAGCACTGTATTCATCATTTTGCATGAACGTGTGTCCATGAAAAAGCTCCGTTCGAAGTAGGTACCGCGTTTACTCACAGTCGACCAAAACCAACAACGCGTCGACGATTCAGAGGGCTGTTCGGAGCTGTTTCAGCGTAATAGAATGATTTTTTTTTATCCGGTATGTGACAATGGATGAAACATGGATCTATCACTACACTCCAGAGTCAAATCGGGAGTCAGCTGAGTGGAAGCAACCGACGAAAGGCGTCCAAAGCAATCAAAAACACAAATGTCAGTTCGTAAGGTTTTTTTGACCTCCGTATTTTGGGACGATATTTTATTCATCGATTATCTTGAGAAAGGAAGAACCATTAATAGCTAATTTATGGCGTTTTTGGTGAGTTTGAAGGAAGAAATTGCGAAACAACAATCCAAATGAAGAAGAAAAATCTGCTTTTTACTAAGACAATGCATCGTATCATAAGTCAATCGCTACAGTGGCAAAATTGAACGAATTGCACTTTGAATTGCTTCCCTATCCACCGTACTCTCCGGATCTGGCTTCCAGCGACTACTACCTGTTTGCAGATCTAAAAAGAATGCTCATGGGAAACTGATTTGGTTCCAATATAGAAATGATTGTCGAAACTGAAGCCTGTGTTGAGACCAAAGATAAATCGTTCTACAAAAAAAGACATCGTCCGAAGAATTTTGTCGATGTGCTGGAACATAAGCTCGTAATAAAGGACAATGCCGTAAAACATGGAACGTATACAAATCCTAGTTATAACATCTACAAAATAAATTACTTAACTTTTCTATCCATACATCATCTTCCTAGTGAAACCCTTGTTTACGATTTCTACTAAATATATGTTACATAAGTGGCGAGAATCAAACTTTTGTGAACTTCTCTTCGAATTTCATTCCCCCCCCCCTTATGTTGATGAATAAAGTTAAATTTTGCCTAAAAGTTGTTGTTTTTAGTCATCTTACGAACTTATTGAGTGATGTGTTATTTCCTAGTAGTTGAGTATCGATGACTAATAAAAGCTAGATTTTTTTAAATATCGCACAAATGATGTTAATTTAGGCTTTGGATAAAAACTAGGACATTTGGAATTTTGAACAATTTTTGGAGGGACAGATAATATAAGTCCGGGACTGTCCAAGCTAAACCGGGATATCTGGAAGTCCTATTTCAATTTACTTTCCACTATAACATGATTTCCGGTATTACGGGATAAATTCAAAAAAGCTCTTAGCAAGGTAAATAGGAAGTGAACCAGTACTGTATAGATGATATAACAATTGATAAAATAAGAAAAGGGAAAAAGAAAGGTTCCTAATTTGTTGTGAAATATATATAACGGAAGGATGATCAAATTGACTACCTGTATACGCCCTAACATACCAACAAATAAAGGGTTGGAAATAAAGTAGAGATGACAGGGGAAAATGAAATTTGAAGAGGAGTTCACAAAAGTTTTGATTCTCGCCACTTATGTAATATATATTTAGTAGAAATCGTAAACAAGGGTTTCACTAGGAAGATGATATATGGATAGAAAAGTTAAGTAATTTATTTTGTAGATGTTATAACTAGGATTTGTATACGTTCCATGTTTTACGGCATTGCCCTTTATTACGAGCTTATGTTCCAGCATATCGACAAAATTCTTAGGAACCAGAGTTGTCTCATAATTTGTGGATTTGTGTTTAACGATCTTATTCTTACATTTAAAATACTAACTGTTGCGCCCGACCCTTCGGTCCGCTATACACAATAGGTTAAACCCAGCGTCGTAACTTAATTTATTTTTTTTCTGGGGGGCAAGCATTAATACGCGAATTCCTGTAGAGGAAAGTTAGACAGCAACAAATTATAATTTTCCAATTATCTTTCGGGAACCGGAAAATTTTCTAATATTTCAAGTTGGGAAGTAAAAATTTACGTAGTGTTTCTCTCTCTCTCTCTCTCTCTCTCTGCGAGCCTCTTCGTAGCTAAGCGGTTAGTGTACCCTCCTTTGGCATGAGAGATCTGGGTTCGATTCCCGGCGGGAGCTCATGTGGTTCGGATTCCACGTTAAACAGTAGCTTCCGTCTCATATAGCCTCGCTGCTGAAAGGAACATTAAATTCAAACTCAATTCAACTCTCTCTCTGTGTGTGTGTGTGTGAAAAGTACAGGGAACATACAAAGAGTTCGTAGAGACAAATATCTTATTCCATTTATTTAAAATGTAACAAGAAAGCGAAAAGAAACCTTTGTCAATTTATCAATCATTTCAAAAACAGAAAATTCCACTATTTCTTCATATATATACTTGTCTATGTAATGAAATAACTATATAGAAGTTCCTTATGAAGATTAGTTTTGTAACAGAAAATAAGAAGAAATGCGTATTATGTTTATTGTGTTTAACACTCGTAAATTATAACTTCAATATTGGAGTTTTATATAATCAATATCTTAGAGCAGATATTTTGTATTGTAAAACTACCTTTATTTTGTATAGAACTGTATTAGAAATAATAACTATTCGATAGAACAACACTGAAAATAAGGTTTGGTCAGATTGAACAAAAAATAGGTGCTGGTTACCAAATCGTTTGGTCAATATAGCGCCAATCAAACGTTTGGTCACCAGCACGAAATCATTTGGTTACGATTTGTTTGGTTGCAGGAACCTAGTATTTGGTTACCAGTACCAAATATGCATTTGGTAATTTTGAGCAAATAATGACCAAATAAGTAGGGTTTGGTTGGGAATACCAAAAATTTGGTTAAAATGGTCCAAATTTGGTTCTTGGAACTAAATAATTTGGTTGTAAATAGTAAACCTGCATTTAGTGAATTTGACCAAAACATTTGGTAGAAATTACCAAATACTGTTGATATAGGTACTAAACTGAAAATAATGCGGTTATCGCAAAAGTCATGAGAACTTTTTTCTAACAAATATCGTCACAAAGCAAGAAATTCTTAAACATGCAAATGGAAAGTTAGTACATGTGTAAATATTACGTGTAGGTTGGATGAAAATATGCATACCGTACTAACGTTTTTAAGGTTTAAGCCATTTTTTAAAGTACAAACAAGGAAACTTTAAAGCAAAAAGTCACCAATCGTGTGCACTTCATGGTACGTTTCCACTTATCTCAAACCATCTGCGCTAAACGATTCTTAGAGGCAAAAGGCCTAACGGAACTTCCACAAAATGAAATGAAATCTTTCAGGTTTACATCATCCACTTATGCCGTGGAGGCTAAAGGAGACGGTGATGATAAGAAACGAATGATATAGTGGAATGAAGAAAGTGGGAGGAAACGGGATAACCCCGATGAAACCCAAGCACACGTTGTTTGTCTACCACAACGTTCATTTGACGCGAGCTGGGAGGGAACCAGGGACCCCATGCACCAGAGGTGAACGCTCTACCACTGTTCCAACCCGACTCCTCTCTACAAAATAATTCGTTTCACGTTACCATGTTTGTGCCCTTTATGTCAAAGGTGACAGGTGATTAATGGAAGGGATTGATTGCAACAAAAATTGGTGGAATGTTAATGTGTGAGGAAAGGGGAGGACCTCAAGAAAACTCACGGACACGATAATGTCCACCACGATCTTAAGTGGGCGGAAAGTACTGTGATTTTTTAACAATTACTTTTGATGCCCCCCTTGAATTTTACCTATGCGAAGTGAGATATTTCCATGTCGGCCAGTGCAAATCTTTTAGGAGTCAGTAAGAAGTAAATTAGGGAACATATATTTCTTCAATAATTATTTCGAGTGGTGTCCCAAACGTAAACTTATACGCTTTTATTAACGTATTTCTCAGGAAATATTGATCTCATAGGTAAGAATTCCCATAAAAGGTGCCAGGAGAAAGTAAGTTGAGCTGCTTCAAAAGTATGCTTCATATTTCGGATGACATTTAGTATCTCCCCCAAATCCATCGACGGCTCCGGAGTCGGTAATGTGACTTGAGCTGTTCTTAACTATCTCGTTTATATGAATAGCCACCGTCGCTGACGCTTCTGCTCCCTACGGACGCACACCGTTGTTAACCCTCGTCCACCCCTGCTACGCTCCTGTCCTGACTCGATTAGATAGCATGCGTGCTTTCTAGTGGCCACCTAGCACAAGTTGGTTCGTGTTTAATGCACCGTAGTTTCTATACCACACCTTCACACTGCATTTATATTTATGGCTACATCACAGTTACAAATAACGAATGGTAACCACTACCCTGTGAGCCAGAGTCAATACCAAGTGATCTGGGAAAGAAAGTAAACAATACTCCTTAGTTCTTCCGTATATTTTGATTTTGTGCATCTATAAACTGTGAATGCACTAGTTTATTTTGCAAACTTCTAGTGTTAGTGTCACTTTATTTACCCCTTTCCTGAAGTTTCTAGTGGAGGAATAGGAAATGAACCAACCCCTGCCGCTATAATTTTGCTCCCTGCCCTAGCATCGTCAATATAACTTGCCCGCTTCATCTGTATATAAAGACCTACTTGTTATGCCAAATATACTACCACTAAAATAACCAATATACATTACATTACAATAAAGTAATATATACGAAAAAGTAAGCTTACCTCGATTTACATAATTAATCACACACTTCAAGCATTCATTCTGTGCAGTTAAATAGTCAGTTTTATTTGTCACTAACATACGCTCAAAACACTGATAGCTTAAATAAAGATTACCCAGAAATCAAATCGATACACGTGACTTTGTAAATAAACACCTTGGTCAGGAAAACCAAATCTTTACCAAATTACTTAAGATTTGTTTGGCATAACCAAATTAATCAACCAAATGTTCTGACCAAAAAATATAGTGTTCATGACCAAATATGTTTGGTATAAATGATCAAATTTTGGTTAAACTAACCAAATAAAGTGACCAAATGCTCTGACCAAACAAATTTGGTATTCCTGACCAAACCATTTTTTTCAGTGAAGTACATATAACAAAAAAAGAAATGTATTTTTTATTTTGTAAATTAAAATGAAATTATTTGTTGCTTTTAGAACGCAGCGCTAATAGAGCGCAGCTTTTTACGTTTCTTTTATTATTGTATTGGAAGAGCAACTATACAGTCAGCTTGCTTGTTAGCTATATTTTACTTTCTCTTTTTAATGAATATATGAATAAATAAATGTTTATTTCCAGAAAATGTTCAGTATTTCTTTCATGAGTTACTTAAACTCGAATTTTGGGTAGTCAAAAATTTACGGTAGTCACTTTATATTATCTCTACTATTTATATATGTTGGAAGTATATAAATCCAGAAAAGTAGTAAAGCTATGAGAAAACTTCGTCTTACGCGTATTAAACTGACAAAATATGATTTTGTGAGATCAAAGGTGAATTCTGAGGGAAGAACACATTGAAGTTTTTGAAACATTTTTGCAGAAATGAAAAATCGTTAGATTTTACTTCATGAAAATTTTTAGACAATATATTACCAGTAATGAAAATTTTCCGCAAAAGTTTCCGATTTACAAAAACGTGGGATAGTTGGAATATTTGTACTCTACGAACTCAATGTATGTTCCCTGCACTTTACACACACACAGAGAGAGAGAGAGAGAGAGAGAGAGAAACTCTACGTAAAGTTTTACTTGCCAACTTGAAATATTAGAAAATTTTCCGGTTCCCGAAAGATAATTGGAAAATTATAATTTGTTGCTGTCTAACTTTCCTCTACAGGAATTCAATTTTATAGCTCAATGCACAGGTAAATATAGTGGAAAATTTTCCACTTAACATCACTATACATAATATACAAAATTGTCTTACACTATACATAATATTCAGAATTTTCAGATTTTTTAAAACGATCTTTCACTTTTTTAACTTTTTTATACATGAATCAATCAGTTTTATAGTTAATGAGGAATTGTTACTTGATCACTGATATTTGTTTAGAACGGAAAATTTTAAGGGAAAATATAGCGAAAAATTTTCCACCTCACATCACTATTTATTACCAATAAATTTTACTTCTAAACACCGATGTAGGAATAAGTGGAGTATGTTTTTATGAATCAAAAAAATTCTGGAAATTTTTCCGTTTCAAAATTTTCCGGAAAATGTTCATCACTACCAACCACTCTGACGCAACAGCCCTAAAGGGCCACTGTCTACCTGCCAGCTTGTGGTACTCAAGCCTTTTATAGTGATATATAGTGATAAGTGGTTAGCACATCGTCATCCCTCACCATTAATATTGGCTTTCTAGACCGGAGTTCGCTACTACTTTCTTTCAGGTAGCTCCCAATTGTCCTCACGACGCTGGGTAGACGCCGCAATCTCAGCACCATCTGATTAGTACAAATGGTCATCCGTCTTACCTCGGACTAAACTCAGCACTGCTTGACTTCATTGACGCTAGAGGTTGGCTCCAAATTAAAAAAAAAAAATCCAGTCCAGAATTCTAAAATATCTTATTAACAAGCAAACATTTTTCGTAAAACTGTTACCCAGTAAATTATAATTTCGAAATTATAACACACGAAGGACATTACATGCATGATATTGCTGTACAACAGGCTTAATAATAAACTAGATTGCAATGGATGCTTTCGACCGTTCAAATAGAGTTATCTAATATGAAATTATGTAGAGAAAACTGTAATTTCTTTTGTTGTACAAAAGCACAAATGAATATATTAAATAAATTACAAACATAAAGGATGAGTATAACCTAAAATACTCACAAGGAAGATTTATGTTGACTAGTTTATCTTTGAAATTGAAATTCTAAACATATTATATGATAAAAGTTGAATACCGCAATTATTATATCTGTTGTGTTATTTGTCAATAAATAAATAAAAATGTACGGTAACATACTGTTAACATTGTCCTTATTTCTCTCCTTGGAAACAGATACATTCATAAATTGGATAGTTCCGGCTACTTATTAATGCTTAAGCTAAATGTCACAATTTAAACTTCATGCTAATTAGCAGCAATGGAACTTAATCCACAAAAAAGATATTATATAAATAGATATTTGAAAAATTTGATAGATAATTAATATTTTACAGATCCTTAATGTATTTATCCGTGAAGACAGTAACAGGAACTATCATATATATGAATGAACCAAATTGTTCCACAAAAGAAGGAAGTTCAGCATTTCGTTTAAAATGACGTTAATGTGTGAGTATACAGTTTACATTATACAATAAATATTACCTCTACTACAATGGGCTGTAAAGCTTTAATCAAGTTTAATAAACTATTTCAACGTTAAGTCTCACGTATTGGAATGTGATTGTATGAATGAAAACTTAACTAATTATCATAATTTCCAAACAAGTAGGCCTATAGTTTAGCAATGTTAACCATTGTTTTAACGTGTAAACCGAAATCCTGGGAATATGATGACGCCTTAACCTTGCTCAGAAGGTCTGGAAGAGCGGAAGACATTTTACATCTAGTGATTTACAGTTTATAACAGTGACTTGCTTTTCACTTTGGTTATAAAAACTGTCTCGAAATTTTTGTTTTCTGATGACCATTTTCCGCTCTGAGGAATGTATATTTTCCCAGCTGGAACAACATTCAGAAGGTCAATGGTTTTTTGCTTAACGCGCTATATGGCTGGTACAAAACGTGCCTCTTGACATTAGTGATAAGAGGCTACCGTTTTCCGGAAATCATTCTGGAAAAATAATTCTCTCTTCTCCACTTCTTTACTTAGACTGTGAGGCCGTACACTATTATTTAAAGCAATATTTTAGTATAAAAAATGATATCACAATAATAAAGGTATTCCAACAAGCGAAATATTTCTGCAAAGAAACCAGCAAGACTCATTTCACCTTGCGTCATAAAGAAATTTTTCGCTAAAGAAATTATAATAATAATCCTGAGAGACAAATGCTCAAACATAAAATAAATTGTAAGGAGTTTGTTTACTAATTACTTTTTTATATATATATTTATGTGTGTTGTTCTGCAAGATTCAAGCCCAAATTTGTTCCAGTTCTTTCTGATGTTCTGCAGGCTAGTGTTCTAGGACCCTTGTTGTCGTTTTCTTTATGCAGATGAATCTCCTGTCCTACAATTTTAACCAGTTATGAACTTTTTCTCTTTGACATTGATTGTAAGCTTTTCCAAGAATGTTTCCTCACAGATTATGCTCCACGGCTCCAACAAACTCTTTCTAAGCTCACTGACTGGTGTGCAGCCTGGAATTAGACTTTAAGCTCTCAAAAAATTTTAACTCTGAGTATTTCTTTAAAGAAAAATGAAATTCACTACATTTATTCTGTTAATAACAGCCGTATTGACAGAGTTGATTCTCGTAAAAATTTGGAGTGTTATTCGATGAGAAATTTACTTCCGCTGATCATATCAATGCTACTGTAAAAACTGCTATGAAAATATTCTCTTTAGGTTTGCTGAAATTAACGATATCAAATCTTTTGGTATTTTCTTCAAAGTTTTTGTGTCGTCTAAAAGTGAATATTGTTCATTGATATGGAACATGCTCGTGCTTAAAATTTATCCCACTTCGATTCTGTTGTTAACTTTTTTCTTGTCATTATCAGGTAAAAAGTTCCTTCAGTGCGCATTCTTAATAGAACTCGTTGATAATCTCCTTAATAAATTTACTAATCAGACTACAGATACACGTCATATGGTGGCCAATTTGCTGTGTCTCCACAAAATTATGAATGGAAATATTGATTCCGAACTTTCGGCTTCAGTTCTCAATTTTCGTGTACCTTGTCGCCTTACACTTAGTCATATATGTATGGCTTATATATATATATATATATATATATATATATATATATATATATATATATATATATATATATTGCTTTTTATATTTTTTATGTTGCGTTGTTTCAGTGTAAAATGGATTAAGATCTGTATCTAAAACCTTTGTAAATAAAAATAAATAAATATTTACTCTGTCTGCCCGAGAGAGACAAAATCTCAAGAAGTACTTGATGAATCACCATTAATTTTGGCCAGGATGAAGAGGATCAAAAGTTTGGAATCGGCTTCTTTGATGCAAATGATCTATCCCGTTGACCCCAAGATGACGACAATGAAAAATCGATTCCATAATGTATTCTATATACAAATATAATTGTGGATATCATCATTTGGTGATAGACTATCCGCAGTGCTGTGGAGATTAGCAGGTTAATATAATGTTCAGGATGCAAAATATTAATCTGTCCGTGGTATACAATGTTAAAATGATTTATTTTAGTCGCCAAATTTAGGCTTAAATATTTTCTATTTTCAAATATTATTTCATTCTACTAAAGTGTTTCAGTAGGAATTGCAGAGTGAGGGAAAATGCAAAAATTTAAACTTCAATTTTCTCGTTCTGTTGATTTCCTGCATTATAAGTACATTAAAAGAGGAAAGTCAGGAAAAAGATATTTGATAAGTTATATTACAAAAGGTATACTTCTAACATCATTATCATAAATCAAAAGTAATTTGGAACTATCCATTTTCTGAATTTGGAAAGTTTTTCACAGTTCTTTCGATACCTGATTAAAAATACTCTTCAATACATCCTTTCAGTTTTAAAGTAAAAAATTATAAAAAAAATATTCAATGCGTTATAATTTTATCAATATTTTGTAAAAGTGTAAAAAATCACATTAAGTTTACTCCGACTATGTACCAAGTTAACATGAAAACTGAAATGATTACTAGCAGAATCAGTTCTGCCTAACTCCTCAATTCTACCTAATTTCTTGGTTATCTAAATATTTATTTATTTTAAAAAAGATTGAATAACTCTTATTTTTACAAAATATAGTAAAATAAAAGATTTTTTAAAATTATTTTCCTTTAAAATTTCTTGGTGGAAGAGGTGAAGAAATTATGTTACTTAGAGAGTAAAATAACAAGAGATACAAACTGAAAATAAAATGCAAACTGTAGAATAATTTAGTCAAACAAGGCATTTAAAGAAGAATACAAGTTTCTAGTTGGAAATATCGATCCAACCTAAGAAAATGTTGATTAATCAGATGTATTGGTGCAATGTACTGTAGGAGAAGCAGAAAATAAGAGAGTGGAAGTTTTCAAAATGTAGTGCCATAGAAGAATAATGAAGCTTAGATGGTTGGATAAGGTATCAAATGAAAGTGTTGGAAATGGTAGGAGAAAAAAGCAAGGCCTATACTGAAAAATATTTCGGGAAGAAGAGAAGAAATGATTGGACACATTCTGAGACATATAGGATTCTCACTGTTAGCTATGTAAGAAATGGTAGAAGGGAAAATGCCTAGAGGAAGGACATGATTGAAATATATGGATTGGAAATATAGAATATAGGGAAGATTAGTCAAACTAATCAGAGATTGATGACACGTTCAAGTTAAGTATATAAAACAAGTTTGTATAATTTCATAAGATTATTTTACTGAACGTTTTAGAGTAAAGTATCTAATTTTATTCTGCGAAATGTAATTTTAATATGACTAATTTTATACTTTGCTTGTAATCAATATGAATATTTTAACATCGCAACAAGGATCTTATCCCTTTTAAATTCTGGCCTTTTTTTGGCGTTTTTCTTGAGTTTCAGATAAGCAGCGACAGTATCATCCCTATTTAACCTAGGATCATGGTTCATAGCTCGTTTTCTTCACAATGGAACAGCCTTTCAAACAGTACCACTTACATGTCCCTGTGATGTACCGGAGGGAAAATATTGGAGGGAAAATTGGGATTTTTGGGACTTTTTAAAAATCCCATGGGTCTACATGGATCTAGGGTCTACATGGGTCCTAGGCAATGGCGGCGGTTGGACGTTAAAAGTGAGGGGGCAAGACATGATCTGAATATTTGTATATAAATGTTAGTTTTCCTGGTTGTTTCTAACATTTTGTTTGACGAAAGGTTGTATAACTAATAGGATACTATATTTTCAGTTAAAATACCGTATATCGTATATAATAGTTTATTAAGTAAATTGAGAAGAACAACGCAAGTAGATACTAGCCCTTTGTACTCTTAAACAACGAAAGTGTAAGAAGAGATTTGATTCCTTGCTCATGAACATCTTAAAATTCTGTCTGGAAAATTGTGTGATCAGATTATTTAATAAATTTGCAAAACAAATAAATAGAAAGGATAATATTAATCATAGTAATGAATAATGATGCTTGTTTTACAAAAGTTATATTGAAACTGAGGATTAATGAAAAACTTAATATTTAATTCCACACATGCTATTAAATGTATGTTATTACTCTTAGAAAATGAAAGGCAGTAAATACTACAAGCATATGCTACGACATTTAAAGAAATATTTGCTTTTGCAACTTCTTGAAATATGTTCGTTGCCATTAGGTGCAGTTTTCACTTTCTTGGAACACATCAAAACACAACAATACTTAGAATCAATCCACACTTCAGTTATACAAAATAAACTTAAAACCTAGAATTATGTTCAATTTACTAAATTTTATTGTTACACTCGTACATCCTTAAACACAACACTTCACTCGTATATTACACTACAAAACAATGGAAAAGGTAGAAGTTGTTTCTTATCACGCTCTTTTTAATCGATATTCCTTACTTTAGAAAGAAGAAAAGACATTTTAGGAACTGTCAATTTTTGTGCAATTAAAGAATAACTTGTGAAATAGGCCCTACTTTTTTGCATAATGTTCTTTCGATTAGCTTCAAAGCGGCTCACTAACATATCAAGCCCTTGTAAGAAGAAATGAAAGTATGCTGAAATTGTGCTCCAATAGGTTATTTTTTGGGGTTATTTTCTGTGGCGATTAAAACGCAATTACTGTAGCTTTCTTTACTCCACGGGAAGAAAACCAATACGTATTCACGCAACAGCAAATATTATATGGCAGCATTTTTTCCTATTAATCAGTAACACATACAAAATCGTTACATTTCCAAATGAAACTATATACATTAATTGGTTACTTCAAAAAAGTGCGGGGGCAACTGCCCCCCTTTGCCCCCCCTAATCGCCGCCCATGGTCCTAGGATCTACATGGGTCTACGCCCAAGACTCAATTTTTTTTTAAAAAAAATACTATTTAGTGTACTAAACAACTGTACCAAATTTTGTTCTCATAGGTTGAATAGTAAGGGACGGAAAATTTTTCTACCTCTGTGGGAAAGCATAAAAAATGCACCCAAAATAGGCCTAAAAACACAAAATGTAAGTTTAAAATTTCTTGACACGTCCCTATTTACCCTAGGATCATGGTTTATAGCTCGTTCTCTTCAGAATAGAGCTACCTTTCCAAAAGTACTATTCAAATGTCCCTATGATGCACCCGAGCTAAAAAAATTACAGAAATCCCTCTTTTTAAATTTTGGGGTCGTCTGGAGCCCTCCCCCCTGTGTTAACGCAGACATCAGAAACAATTCAGGAAATAGCAACTGGTATATTGAGTCCACGTACAAAATTCCAAGGCTCTTTTCTTGAAAAGGAAGGGAGGGATTTTTTTTTTTTTTTTTTTTTTTACAAATTTCCACAATGTCCCATTTCACCTTAAATGACCCGGATTAAATATAAAAATTTCCTAAGACGTCCCTAATTAACCCAGGATCATGGTTCATAGCTCAATCTTTTCAGAATAGAACAACCTTTCAGACGGTACTACTCCCAACTCCCCATCGTGTATATCAAGCGAGAAAATCGGGAAGAAAGGGATTTTTTAACAAGAAAAATCCCTTTTCCCCGTTTTCCCTTACTGGAGCCGCCCCTGGGTTAATGTACACATCAGAAAAATTCAGGAAATAGCAACGGACATGCTGACTGCGTGTAATAAATTCCAGGCTCCTATCTTGAAAAGTAAGGGAGAGAAAAAAATTAAAAATTTCCCCACAATGGACCATTTTACCTTAAATGACCTGAGATAAAACTTTCCTGAGACGTCCCTAATTAACCTAGGACCATGGCCCAGACTTCGTTCTTTTCAGAATAAAACAAGCTTTCAGGCAGTACCACTGACATGTCAACATTATGTATGAAAAGCGAGAAAATCGGGAAGAAAGGCAATTTTTAGAAGAAAAATCACTTTCCTCCCTTTTCTCCCTCTGGAGCCGCCCCTGAGTTAACACAGACAGCAGAAAAATTCAGGAAATAGCAACTGGCACGTTGACTGCGTGTACAAAATTCCAGGCTCCTATCTTGAGAAGTAAGGGTGGGAAAAAATATTTACCGAAGTCCTACGCATATTCCCAGATTATTGCACATGTCTACTTACACAGGGTCTGAGATAAAAATTTCCTGAGATATGCCTAATTAATCTAGAACTATGATTCATAGCTCGATTTCTGAAGAATGGAACACTCTTTCGCATCGTATTTTTCAAATTTCCCCTTCATGTAACCCCGTGTAAATCGAAATATTATTTATTATCTTCTCCATACTCTCATTTACTTTAAATCTTATTAATTTCTCTCTTAACATTTTGGTGACGGTCATACATTATGTACGTATATGCAATAAAATAATGTTTTGTATTATTCTTCTAAGAATCTGTTTGTCTCCTTTCAAGCACTATACTACCTGCCCTATGGCATACAATCACGTTTTTTTGACGTCTTAATTGAGAACCAAAGGTTTAAGAACAGCTCAAGTTATTAATAGAAACTATGCGAAGATTAATGACTTAAATCATCATAAGTGGTCGTTCGGACACTTCTGTCGAATCCCGACTATTTTGTAACTTTTACCTAATGTCTGAGGAGATTTTACAGATTTTAATACAATCTGTCCTCACACGGAATTTTTCTTTTATAAAGGGTGTTTCAAAACAACACCGACAACGTTTGGGAGGTGATTCCTGACAGCATAATAAGACAAAAAATATAGACCAACTTGGGTGCACAAATGCTTCCTTTCGGTGTTACAGGTTGCCGAAAACATGAAAAAATGAATTTTAAAGTCCAATAGCTCCAAATCTATGGGACCTACTGTAGGCAGGTCAAGACTTTACTTAGGAACTACTATATGCCCTATCCAAATATCCAAGATTCAAAATCCTGCAGTACTTCCGCAACAATTTTATAGAGGTAGTTGGTGAATACTTCAAATTATATGCACGTAGCCAAACTCCCTCTATAAAAATTATTGCATGAGTACCCTAGGATTCTGCAGCATGTATTTTTGGATAGCGCACTTACTTGATACTAAGCGAAGTCTTGATCTGACTATGGTATGTATCATAGTTTTGGAGCTATGGACCTTTAAATTAATTTTTTTTTCACGTTTTCGGCAGCCTATAAATCGGAAAGTAAACATTTGTGCACCCAGGTTGATGTATAATTTTTTTCTTATCTTGGTGTCAGGAATCACCTTCCAAACGTTGTCGGTGCTGTTTTGCATTGAATCCAACATGGTTATTTAGTTGAGTTGATTTTGAGTTTAACGTCCCGTTCAGCAGCGAGGCTATATGAGACGTGGACCTACTGATTAACGTGGAATCCGAACCACATGAGCTCCCGCCGGGAATCGAACCCGGGTTTCCCACGCCAAAGGCGCGTACGCTAACCGCTTAGCCACGGAGGAGCTCAACATGGTTATTTAGTAGGCAACTATAATATTCAATCATATATGACAAACTTGATAGCTGCCAACAAATAGCGTTCTCTTTTCTAACAGCTAAGTGCTCTCCGCGAAGTATTCTGAAGTCTTAACGACATCAAACACAGTGGCGGCCGGTGGATTGTGGTTTCGGGTGTTGCAGTACGAATGATCGGAGACAGAAGATACAAAGTGGTCTCCAGGCTCGTATCCACGAGGGGCTAGGGGGCCAGGCCCTCCTAAATTTTTGCTGGACCCTTAAAATTTTCACGGTAGGCTTGCAAATGGACCATAATAGTGTGATGAACTATAATATGGTTGGATCGGCGTTTCTAACTTCTACCCCCCCCCCCCCATCATTTTTGGGCTGGCTACGGGTCTGGTGGACTCATTGACTAATCAGCATAACTTTAGATGCAAATGCTATGTAACTTGTGCAATTAAATAAAATTGTTTTAAAAAATAAAAAAAAATAATGCAGAACATTTTATCCAATTAGTCACTTTATTTAATTAGTAAGTTCATTTTCCTCTCTTTGATTGGAGCAAATCTGCCTAATACATGCTGGTTGAACTCTGGTATTCTTATTGTCAGATCTTTTTCGATGGAAAACGTAACCAATGGTGATAACTTTTCTTGGGGCATTCAATTCCTTGAAAATGTAAATTCTTTTCGATGTGGAGAAAAGTCTTTCTTTTTATGCTGACGTCATAGGAACAGTTAATATTAAATTCAGAAGTTTTGTAGATTCACTAAATATTTTTTCTAGATTATTGTGAAGAACATATATAAATGTAAATTGAACAGACTTTATTCACAGTTTATCTAGAAAAAATTAAAATAAATTGTGGAAATATATCTAGTGCAGACAACATTATTGCCATAAGATGTCCTGTAATTTAAACCGGATTTTTTCAAATACTCTCCTGAATGTCCTTTACTTGTTTTGTCTAACAAGAAGAGAGCAGACTTTGGTAAATGAACCTCGGGTTCAATTTTTTGCAAGGTAATAGTGCACATTTAAAGTATTCATATTACAAACTGGGAGAGCGGAATGGCCTAATATAGCAGAGAAAAAGCATCGTAAAGTTTTTGCCTCGTCGTATATTTCGTACGTTGCGCAAGGTTATGAAGTGACGGCGTGGCAGAATCAGTAGCATCTGTGATTCACGTGGGAAGGTCCTGGGTTCGATTCCCACTAGAGTCAAACTTTTTTCCTTCAATTAATAAAGTAGCCACTTGTAGCTACAAGTAAAATGTTAATTCCCTATATGTTTATAATGAATTAAAACAATAGAAATATTCAAATCAGTTGTAAAATCTTTCAATGTTCCATGTTAACTAGCAACGAAATACAATCTATTTCGTAAATATATTGATATCATTAGTTATATTATGGTTACCATAGTTGTTGTGTAAAAAATGTTCTTAAGCTTCGTGTCTACATCTGTTGACAGTGTGAGAATTACAAGGGGAACGAAAAAGAAAGCCTCTTTGGTAATACTAGATATTATTATAACCAAAGGAGATTTTCCACTTATTCCCCTTGTAATAAGCGGCGAAAATCTGTCTCACACATTGGGAGAAGGACGGGTAAGACCGTTTACATATATTTTAAAGCGATGTTCAAAATATTTATAAAGTGGAAAAACAATACTGTGGAAAATCAGGGGAGCAGAGTTCTCTTCAACATTGAGAGACGGAGAGATTTGAGGCGGAGATCTGGGGGATATCAATTTCATCTCATTTTTCTTTGTGGCAATCGGACACAAATCATTCCATTTCTCCCCCAAAAAACACATTTCAAATCGGATTATTGGTGGGTACAATAACTCTGTTCCAAGATTGGAGGGGACATGTACCCCCTCATCCCCGTGCCATTTGCGCCAGTGCTTGTAATTCACACACTGTCAACAGATGTAGACACGAAGCTTAAGAACATTTTTACACAACGACTGTAGTAACAATAATATTACTCGTGATAATATACTTACGAAATATATTTCATTTCGTTGCTAGTTAACATGGAACATTGAAAGATTTTACAACTATTTTGAATATTTCTACTGTTTAAATTCATTATAAACATAAGTGTATTAACATTTAATTGTAGTCACAAGCGGCTACTCTGTTGGTTGAAGCAAAAGAAAATGTAAGTTTACTCTAGCAGGAATCGAACCCGGGGCCCCTTGCACGTAATTCACAGTTGCTACTGATTCTGCCACGCCGTCACTTCATAACCTTGCGCGTCGTATGATATGTGCGGCGAGTCGAAGACTTTTTTCTCCCCTTAATTAGGCTACTGCGCTCTCCCACTTTTTAATATGAACACTTTAAATGTGCACTTTTCATCTTCCAAAAAATGGCCCCGAAGATCATTTACCAAAGTCTGCCTCCTCCTTGTAAGCTTGAATTGGAAGTTGTTCCTCAGTTGAAAGCTGGGCATTTTTTGTAAGCTATTTACAGAAGTTATGGTATAGAATTAATTCATAATTTATAGGTTATTTACAGAATTAGAGCACACACAATACAATTAAATGTAATAACTATAAACCAAAACAGCTGATACAAAAGAGGTACCGGAATATGAATTTCAAATGTCACATATGCATACATCAACACACACATACGTGAGCAAAAGAAAAAAAAAACTTTCCAAATCACCAATCTTGGTTAAGCAAAGCACGATGAACACAATATACTTCTACATGAGGCGAAACAACGCTTATCAATGTCTTACGTTCTGGAAAGCAAAATTTGGAACCCGCCAGATGTGGGACTAGTATTAACAGAAGCCAAAAGACAAAGAACATCAAAACAACAGCATTGTCAGCTCTACACCCAGAAATGTTTGCTGGGAGGGGTCCAATACGTCTATGCAATATATACCCTTCTTATTCTGCACCCGAAAAGACGATAAGTAATTCTTAATTACTGTCGCCTGTATTCTTAGCAAAAATGTTAGGACGATTATTTTTAAGAAAAGAAAGAGTACATGATGAGGCGTAAAAGAAAATATTTAGTCTACTTTAATCATTACTCTCTTAAACAAGTATATTTCGTTAAGAAAGTCTACAAATGTTAGTCGAGTTTCGAAATTTTGGGCAGATCGGGACCCGGTGGACCTCCCCCTCGTGGCTGCGCCCCTGAGGATTGCTAACTAGTCCCAAATTCAATGTGGCGTTTCCCATCATACAGTTTTACGTGGAAAGTTATCAAGAGTATAAAATACACTTATTTTATAAAGGAAATATATATGTATATGTACCGTCCGCAGCAAAAAACCTGCAACGTGAACATGTAAGTTTATTGTGAAACGACGAAATCTTTTGTTCCAAAATAAATGTGCAGAGGAAGACGCCGAGGTTTCTCCTTTCGTGATTCGTGCCACTTAGACGTTATGTTGATTCCCTATGCTGTTAAGCGTAGTTTCACAATAAACTTACATGCTCATGTTGCAGGTTTTTTGCTGCGGACTATACCGTCTCCAATTTATAAATGTGTAAGAAAAATTTTCTAAGTCCCTTAAAAATGTAAGTTTGCCAAAAACGCATTCTGATTGAGAGGAGCTAAAGGAATGAAAAAAGAAACAAGACATGAACACAGCTCACAGTTTGCTGTTTGAAATTCTCAGTTCCTCTTTTGTTACTTCTAATAACGATACTTCTAGTACAAAACAGTACCTTAGCATTAATGCAGCAAACTTTTTTGAAATAAAAAGAAAACACACACACACACTTCTCTACGAAAAACAAATATCGTCATAAAAGCAAGTAGTTAAGGAGTCGTTCTCTATCAATGCAACTGAAAGAGAGTTCTCTAGTTGTTCTGATATCCAGGACTTCGTTACAGACAGTTGAACGGAGCGGACATGTGGAAGTACAGCTCCGACTACCTGTATTACTAAGTTTGTTTAAGCAAGTGTATTTGTTTTTCTTACATTATTGTGTGTGTTCTAATTCAGTGATTGTTTTTTTAGAACTACTGTGATCAAGTTCGACACAAGCCATGCAGGAACACAGGAAACACTCAGTAAAATTTGTCTTTGTCAAAACCTCGCGCAGTAAACGACCTTCGCCAGCCGATTTATATTCCTGGTTATGTACAGATTTTGAGAATATCTTCCAGGATATTCAAGCCTTACAATTACACAATGAGGACTATAGCATGTACATTCAATTCAAAACTAGTGCATTACATAAACAATTTCTTGAATACGCACCGGACAAACTGTCTTTTACCCATTTTGATCATTCCACCAGTGATGTCTACATTATGAATGCTCAAGTGCATGTTACCCGTGTGACATGGATCTCCCTTTTGATTATCCCGATGAGAAAGTTTCCCGATGACATATTCAATATCGACCATGAAGTCTGGAATACTATCTTTCCTGCACGTATCTATAATGGCAACCGAGTGTTTTCCATGACCTTGAAAAACACATTCCTACCAGACTCATCATTGATAATGTGAAATACAGTGTATCTTACGGAGGTCAACTTGAAACTTGCCATTTTTGTGGATCCTTGCAACATCTTATCTCTTTTTGTTCGAAGCGCCGGCACCCAGTTCGTCTTATGAACCCAGACATCGAACCAGCAGTGATGACAGATCTTCGGAAAGTGTCCACGTTACATGAAACAAATTCGGTACCTGTCCGAAATCCGATTTCCCTAGTTTCCAGTGTAGATGATATGCGGGATTCCGTCCCAGAACCTCCCGCTCTCACTACCATAGAATTTCCACCGCTAATACTGAAATCGCAAACTATGGCTAGTGTACTAAAACCCCCAACCCTACTTACGGAAGTTAACGACGAAAAGAACCAGAATATGTATACCACCAGCGATGATCGCACCCACGACCTTCGTGATAGAAGCCTATCCCCTACTTCTAATGTGCTTCCAGAACAGACGACAGTGGCGCTAACGGATGAGCATGATGTTAACACAGATGATAACGCTTCTCTAATAAAAAGTGCACATCTTTTCTGTATGTGGCATGTTCTCTCATTTCGGTAACTAACAGGCCCGTATCCACGGGGGGCTAGGGGGGCCGGGCCCCCTAATCTTTGGCTGGTCCCCTAAAAGTTTCACGGTAGGCTTGCAAATGAACTATAATATGGTGATGAAGTATACTATGATTGGGTCGGGCCCCCCTAACTTCTACCGGGCCCCCTCTAAATTTTTGGGCTGGCTACGGGCCTGGTAACAAAGCGAATAAAATGCATATTATTTTGCATTTGTCCACTGCAGCCACGTTAACAAAACTAATGAATGACAATAGTTGATGCGATAAACATACGAAAGTAATTAAAGAATTTTCCTTCGTCTCTCCTTAATTGTGGAAACAGTATAGAAAAATCAGGGTGAACCCATATGTGTCTCTGACTTTTTTTTCTGCCTGTGTCTTAACAAGGCAAGTAGAAAACACATTTTGCGTCTGTCCATTACAACCACCACAACACGACGAGAGTCACAGAATTTTGTTTCTTCCGTTGCACAGCAACCCTGCTCCCATATTTTTCATCCACGGCAAAACGCCGGATAATATGAAAGGGGCCGAAACCGGATCCGGCAAACAGCCGGAAACGGATCCGGCAAATCGCCGGATAATGCGAAAGAGGCCTTCTAGTGAGTCTTCTTTTGGTTCGGCTGTGGAGAGGATTGTTACAAAACAAAGTTCTTGTAAAGTCATATGTAAATTTCTAACTCGATAAATTTCTTGTATAGCTATCTTGAAGAATTAATGGTTTTATGCAGTGTTCAGTAGCTTTCATCGGTTCAGGTGAGTAGGGCCATGTTTTTTATTGGACATTTGAAAAACAAACACAAAAAAGAACGATGTTTTTTTATTATTGAAAATAAAACTTCACATATTTTGTTTACAACACCATGTTTTGCATCCATACAGCACCGCAGGATTTTCATTAGAGATATTCAAGTGACAATTAAGTCACATTTTCTTTACTGTTAATGCACTCTTGCTTTTCTGTTGGAGATATCAGTAAAAGTGTTTAATGAGTATCAATTTGGGCAACAACGACACACTGATGTTCTCTCATGCTTCACAGCGTAAGCATGAAGATTCATGAATTATCGGAAATGAATTTTCTAAAAGGTAGTCCAAACTTTTGAATATATATATAGGGTAATTTTGAATAGACCTAATAAAGGCACATTAAAAGCAAATTGATGATATAGAAATATAATTTGACAGAAAAATGAAATGTCTTGTCTAGAGTTCAATATGTTGGTTAAGTTACTTTTAAAATGTATCGTGTTACTTTGTCATCAACTTTTCCTTATATACAGTATATGACACAAGTTATACTAGGTAATAGTTGTTACTTATAGTGTAGCTTGTAGTTGTAGCTGAGCTACATATTTTCATAGGGTGTAGCGAATTTTGCACTGAAGCTACAAATAAATCTTTTCCAGGACGCAAAAATATTTTGTAACTCCAACATTTCCTCACAATTTTTAGTAAATTTTTATATGATGATAGGGAGAAAATATGATTGTTTTCTGAGTTCTGTCTCCAAATAGTTTGCAACAATATTACAAGAAAATTTTCTGAAATAAATTGCGTTCTGACGATCGGTCAAAAGGATAGTAATGACTTAAAATAGACCTACATGCCATTCTAGCAGCGAAAGCATGTACATTTTGGGGAGG
Organism: Thermobia domestica; assembly: GCF_964235325.1. Taxonomy (NCBI): domain Eukaryota; kingdom Metazoa; phylum Arthropoda; class Insecta; order Zygentoma; family Lepismatidae; genus Thermobia; species Thermobia domestica. Next base: position 212,258,399 of record NC_137457.1, on the reverse strand, counting down.
AGGGGTAATATATATACTTACATCTCCAAAGTGACAGACAAATCTATTATATAATATTTTAACAAAACTTTTCAGTTCAGTTACGCATGTAGGTGTCATGACATATATATTATAATGCATGATGCCAAGTAAACTGTATTTGTGACAAGAGCTTAAGTAGCGAATACGTTTCTGGAAAACTAGCTAATAGTTGTAGCGAGCTACATTTTTTATCATGTAGCTGTAGAGCAGCTACTTTTGAAAAGTAACTTCCCGATCACTGCTCATATTAAAATAATGTTGGCAAATGGTGAATATACTAGATACTTGCCTTCTAGTTCGATCCCAGCCTACGCCAAGTGAACTTTGTGGTGGACAAATACCGTGTGCGTGGGTTTTCTCGGGGTTCTCCCGTTTCCTCCCCCTTCATTCCACCATTTCATTCATTTTTCATAATTAACGTCTCCTTTAGCCTAGCCGGTATTATCGTGGAACGTAAAACTTAAAGATTTCATTTCACTTCATTTCATTTCATACTTGCCTTCTACGTGTGCCTCTCGGGTCTATCCTGGGCGATCTTGCTTTCCTCAATTTCAACAAGCGATAGAAGAAAATTTATAACCTTTTTCAGTTGGTTTTCTGTATGCTTAGAAAACTCCTAAAGTTAAGGATATGATTTAGAGTACTCGGATCATAACCAAAGAAGGGGCAAGAAAACCATAGCCCTACTCACCTGAACCGATGAAAACTACTAAACACTGCTTAAATCGATTAATTCTTCACGATAGCTATGCAAAGACTTTATCGAGTTGTAAATAGTGGTGTCAACCAACTCGGCTCGAGCCTTGAGCCACTGGTTCAGCTTGAACTCCGGTTCGTTTCAAGTGAGCCAACATCTTAAGTTGGGTCGATTGGAATGAGCCATTGGCTCGGTTCGTCTCGGCACAGGTGAGCCATTCACTAGAACCGGGTCGTTTGAGATGAGCCACCGGCTCGGTTCGGCTCGGCTCAGCTAGGGTCAGGTGAGTCATCGGTTCGAGCGTGCTCGGTTGGGGTGATCCATCGGCTCGAGCCGGCTCGGTTGGATGAGTTGGCTCGGCTCACTTTTCAGTTTGGCTCGGTAGTGACTGAGCCGGGAGCCGAGCTGCTCTAGCAGTTGACAACACCACTACTTGGAACCTCAAATACACCGATTTGAAAGCAGTAGACAACACACCTCATCTCCACTTGCAAAATATTCATGAGAGATTGTTCGGGGTAAGATGATGGCCAATGTTTCATGAAACTGAGGGCATTCTTGTGAGATAGACTCTAGCAAACGGTGATACTAATGAGAGCTATTAAGACGTTTAAGTGCAAAAATGTGAGAGTAACGTGAAAACCTATCTAAAATGGTCCTGATACACCAAGATAACATACACTCCATAGGTATAACCAGCGCCGTAACTTAGATTTTTTCTGGGGGAGCAAGCATTAATACGCGTATTAGGGCCCCATAGTAAAGTTGTTTCTCTAATCCTTGGGACCCCTCTTTCCATCTTTCTCTTACTCTTTATGGACCCCCGGAGCCTGTGGGCCCTTCCGCACGGCAAGGTCTGCGGGACCATTAGCTGCGCCCCTGAGCCCGTTTCGCACATGACAAATTAATTAAGGGGACAATATTGACAAATCTCAAAGCCATATTAATACATATTTCTAGGGCACCTTTTGTGTGCTGTTTTGTTTATGTAATGTAGTGAACCTGTTTCATTTATAACTTCTTGTTCGTATCGTATATGGAGTAAAAAAAGTTTATCTTAAAATGGGCCCACATTGAACGGCGGGAAGCTTCCCTGGGGGACAAATGCCCGATGTCCCCCACAAGTTATGGCCCTGGGTGTAACAACAAACTGGGAGGAGATAAAATGTGTTACCAAATTTAGTACCCTCAAACCTTTTTCTAGTCCCTACTTAATAATAATAATAATAATAATAATAATAATAATAATAATAATAATAATAATAATATATTTGATTTTGAGTTTAGCGCCCCTTTTAGCATAAACTTCAACTGCCGCGCTGTAGAAATTTGGTCGTTATATGCTCGCTGCAACGCAATATAAATTAGAGACTCTGTGACGGATTGTTTTTCGTTTTTTAAAATGGATTAACGGAACAGACAGTTACGGAAGTAAAAAAAATGTTATTTAAAGTATATATGGGAGTATTAGAAATGATTTTTTCTGTTCTTTACTATTATTATTATTATTATTATTATTATTATTATTATTATTATTATTACTGCTGCTGCTAATATTTTTCTTGAAATACTTTGGTCGTTGTGCAATGCTGCAACACTAACAATAGCTGCCACTGATCAAACAAAAATGCGAGTACAAGTAGACGTAAAAACTTAAAAACATTCATGTCTAGAACGAGATTGAACGTACAACTCTCACAACGAGCGATCTACACACTAGAATACAGGGACATAGTTGCCGGCAGAAAGGAAAATTATGAACAAACGTTTGTTCGACATAGTATTGTAGCACAAGGATCACGTGGCCAGCTCTAAATGGAAATGATTCAAGTTTTCAATTTATTTATGGTTGTTTTTTAATAAGCATTACAAAAAGAATCATAAAATGGCTGGGATGGAGATTCGAACCCAAGACATTTAATGACTATCTTTCAGTTCAAGTACGTTACCCACTCATCCAACGATACACAGAGAAACTTCTGTAACAAACATAATATCTCGGACTAGTTGTAATACTTTTTTTGTATTAACGTTAAGTGCTAATTATGAAGATTTGCTCTAATTTTATTTTTTATTTTTACAGCTTGTTGTCTAAACTGCAACATTAAAATAAATGTAAATAACTATTTTATTCATATTTGCTACTTGAATAGCTTTGTTAAACATAATTAAATTACGAAGTTGATGTGTATTGTATGGACTGATTTTTCATAACATAGATTCCAGGAAAGGATAAACAATGCAGACCCTTGACAAAAATCTTTTTGACAGTAATGTATTATTTCACCATACAAGACGCTTCTTTTAGATTTCAGCGTAATTAATTAAATACCTACCAAGATACACAGGTTTCTATGGTAGAAAAGAAATATTGTGTCACACTCAAGATTTCTTCAAAAGGACTGTCCTAGCCGAGACTTGGCTACTTAAGCCTTCATTCGGCAAACCGAAAGTTTCTGTTTATTTCTGTTATTTTTTTGTAAATCAAAGTTTTGTTTCCGTTCTTTCTCCCTCCAACCATTGTTTCATGACAGAACCCTCAAGTTTAGAGACTTCGGCAGTAGTGAAAGAATAGTCGAGGTGTTATGGGCAGTAGGTTAGAAATCCGGGGATCATGGGTTCAAGTCTACTCAAAGTAAACTTAGTACTTTTAAATTTAATTTGTTCTTGCAGGGTGTATGATGACTTCTCTTTGCTCAAATTTCTCCATCCGGAGATGAGATGCAAGAATCGTGCAGATGTTAACCGAGAAAAAGAGAGAGTTGAGATATCTTCAATTAAAATATTATCCTAAACATTCGTCGATATCCACATTTTATTATGTTTTAGTTCACTGTTATTTATTCTTCTTTACGAAATGATAGTTCTGAATTACTTAGAATATAGCAAGAGATAGTGAATGATATATTACGGCGTATTACAAGAGAGAACTCGTATTTTTTTGATGTCGTGTATGCTTCTAATAAAAACATGCTCGTATTATTAATAGGAGATTAAATTACACAAATTCATGTTATGTGCACACATAATATGACTATTTCTCATACTTTAGAAATATGACTATTTCTCATACTTTAGAAATATGACATGCTTCCTATTGATGCAATGGTTTTCTTAAATTGAACTGACACGCAGTGCGCATCTTGTTTTCACTTTCTTAAATTGTCTTTTTTTTTATTTTTCCGTTGTATTTCTTTTTCATGTTTTCTTTTTCTTTGTTATTTAATTTTCCGAATACACTGGAAACCAGAAATATAACTCCAGAAAATATTCTTGTTAGGTTTAATGTGCAAATGAATACATTTAAAAAAAATAAAAACAACGATGGTTTTGCTGATAAAAAAAAATATATTCTCGCGAAACAAAGTTGGGAGTTAAATCATCTCGATCTGATATTTTTTCATAAAATTTTAGTATAGATATTAAAACTGATAACTAACAAGTATGAATGTAACGTTGAAACGAATAATGTAAAACATTCGGAGATTTTACAAAATAATTTAACCTTTGAAATAAAATGAATGTTTGATGAACATTGATTTTTCCTTGATATAACTAAAGTTAAATAAAATTTCTCTTTAACTCTCTCATGGTATCAACAGCTTTGTAGATACTAAACGGTGTCTTCTGATTTTTTTTTCGTCGGAGTGGAATTGGATATTTTTCTACTTTTTGAACTTTGCTACACGGACATTTTTCAATTAAACTAGTGCACTTGTAGAACGCCTTGTGTAGTTCTCAACCAACAAACCTTAGCCGTATTTTTGGTTGGGTAACATTGCAGGATATGAAAAATGGAAGTGTAAATGCACTTTTGCTCGTGTACATACAAAATTTCAATCTTCTAGCTGCAAAAGTAAGCCCGCCAAAAAATAATGAACTTAGGTGTAACAAAAAAATATATTTTCCCCCTTATGACGTCATGACCCCGAGATGCAAAAACCAACACGAAACATGTTCTACAATGCTTCTATGCTTGAGAAAACACAAAAACCCGAGGTAAAAAGCTTTATTGATTCATTTTAAGCCCAAAAAGAAGACACTGCTCCATGGGAACTGTAGTCCCCATAAAATTTAAAAGGGTTATTCTACTTATTTGACTTTTCTTTTTTCTTTTTACTTGAGTGATGTTAGTTCTCTTTGTTTTTCATTTTTATAATGTTTTGTGTTTTCTAATACCATATGAACTGCTGTATTTTTGCTCTAAGCTGTTCGCAGCACACTCTGTAATAAGGATTATTATTATTATATGTGTTTGTGTATATTTATATTTTATTTATTTATTAACTTTTTAGGTTTTGGTGATGTTAGGATTATCTTTTCTTTTCTTTTTTCTCTTCTTTTCTTCAGACTAAAGACAAATTTTCCTTTTGTATTTGAGGTTCAACCGGTTTTAATGAAATATTGTGGTTTATTTTAGCTTGCATCTTGTGAATGAGTTTTTTTTTTTATGTTTAAGTTAGAAATTTTTACTCGCAGTTTGTAACATAAATCATATGTCTATGTTTATAAAGTAGTTTCTTTCTTTCTTTGCTTATGTTTTGTAATTTACTTCAATAATATTGTGACTGATAAGATGTATATATATATATTCTGTATGATGGAATGTATTTTATATCTTTGCTTGATGTTTATATTTAACTTGCTTTTTTGGTTTGATTTGAGTTTAGCGTCCCTTTCGCAGCGAGGCTATATGAGACTTGGACCTAAGCTTAACGTGGGATACAAACCACATGACCTCCCGTCGGCAATGAGGTCCAGGTCTTCTACTTGCATGCGCTTTACACTTATAGACATTTCTTTTTCATTTTTTCTTATCTTTTCGTTTTGGCGCACTTGCAGCCATAATGCTGTTGTGCCAATAAACATATTTATTATTATTATTATTATTGTTATTATTATTATTATTATTATTATTATTATTATTATTATTATTATTATTATTATTATTATTATTATTATTATGCATAAATTAAATTATGAGAGCAGAGAGTGTAAGGATTTTTCTTTTTTAGTAAATATTTTCGCCAACAATATAACAACTTTAAAATAAACCGTGGTTTTGAACATTGATGCGTCTTTGTTTAACCTTTACCTAAACAGTACATCTTCTGCTGAAAGAAGCCAAGAAATGAAATGTTCTACTTGAATTCAATTAACGATTTGTTACTCAATGATTTTCGTAGAGACAGCTGAAAAGAAGAAGAAAAAGAGATTTTTGAATTTTATATAATGACCTTCACTAATTAATCTAAGCAGCCCTCTTCATTTCGTTCCTTTGCCAAATGAATGTGGACTTTAATTACGGCTTTTGTATGTAAATGGTCGGGAAGGACAATGAAATAAAATGCTTACTCTGGCAGAAAAATAAAAAAAGAATCTTTTTGTTGTGTAATTGTCGATTGATGACCATATGCAGACGATGAAACCATGTCCTTGAACTACATGGACCTTCGTAATACACACACGTAGGGGATATGCATATCTAAATACATGGGAATAACATATGCACACACACGAATATATATATATATATATATAAACAAGATGAATCACTAAATTTACATGAGAATGTAAGAGTGAGAAATTATCATTGGTGTATTTCTTTGTCCTTCAACGCTTTTACAAGTTATATAGATGCCTTCTTTTATTCAAGGATCTGCTATTGTGCTATTAAAGGATTCTTTTTTATGTACACAAAAGCCAAAATAGGAAAAAAAAATCACTTTTCTTATCTTGACCGTATTAATTCACAATAATTTATAAAAGTAAACATAACAAACCAACCCACTGCATTCTTTGCTTCGAGTACTTCAATTGTCCAAAATATTTAGGTTAATGTTATTCTAACGTGGAAGTTAAGAACCTTGAAGTGAATTGCATTACAAAATAATCAGCTTTAAACTTTTGATACAATCCTTTATTATTATTATTATTATTATTATTATTATTATTATTATTATTATTATTATAAGAAGAAGAAGAAGAAGAAGAAGAAGAAGAAGGCCGGAGTGGTCCTCGTGGTACTACGCTTACCTCTGGTGTATAGTATTCATGATTCGATCCCTGTTGTATAGGATCCCAGCCCGCGCCAAGTGAAATTTGTGGTAGACAAACGCCGTGTGCTGGGTTCTCTCAGGGTTCTTCCATTTTTCATTCCACCATTATCATCATCCATCTCATCGTCGCCGTTTTTCTTAGCCTTAGTGCATAATCGAGGGACGTTAAACTGAAATAATAATAATAATAATAATAATAATAATAATAATAATAATAATAATAATAATAATAATAATAATAATAATAATAATAATAATAATAATATAGGGTGAATCTGCAGTTTTCGACTGCAAGTAAGCAATTTAGCTTCATTTGATCTTGAGACTACTCATTTAAGAGCGTCTCTGGAAGAAAATATTTCGGATGCATCTAATTATTTTTATGAAACGGAGTAAATCTCCTGTTTCTTATCCGAACAGTTGTCATTAAATTGGAGGAATGTATCATTTTGGGGTATGAGGAAGTGAATCATTAAGATGTTTACTTCGAGAAAACTTGTATAAGTGCGCCTGTAAGAAGAATCAGTTTGGGGCGTCTCATGATGTTTCACAAAATAAGGTGAATGAGGGAACCCCATCGAGTGAAACTTGGTCTTCCAGATAATCTTAGCATCGTACATTTCTTTTAAAAATGTCAAATATTTAGGAATCAAGATGCATTAATTTATTAACTGTGTCATCATTTAATTGTGTAGAATATGTATTGAAATTCTTTAGCATTTTAACAAAAGCTCTCCCAAGATTTTGTAGCAGACGGTGCCCAAAGCCCCAGATTTAAGACCTGGCCATGATTCAGGTTTCATATATATGTGTCATAAACGTGTTAAATACAAATTTTAATGTAATATGGGCGAAGGGAGCGAATACTCGAGAGAACAACCGATATACCTAAATTGTTTTCGAATAAGATTCATGCTTAGCAGATTCTGCAACCTGCCAACTAATCAAGTACAAAATCATTAACTGAACTTTTTGGTGTTGGTTGAGTCCAACCTGTGACTGGGTTAAATTGAGAGTATAAATATATCGTGCTGATTCCAATGTTAAGCAGGGTCTAATTGGGCCCTAGCCCTTATTTTGAATTAAAGTACATAAGAGAACAGTAGGTTTGAAATTTGACATTTTGTTAATGTATCATAAATGTATTCCACTTCACGATTAAATAAAAATAATGTTTTTTCATAGTGCAATCAGTTTTAGTGTTAAATTAATACATGCATTAGAATCTACTTAGACGGCTTATAGCATTGGGTGGTACATAAATATTCTTCGACATTGCCAATACGTATAGAGAAATATGTTGAATGTCGTGTGCTTGCTGTTTTCATACCCTTTTTAATCTCTACATAATTTATTGAGTACGTATTTGACTTCATTCGCCAGGCATCAACTCAATTTTGTTTCTGGCTTTAAGAAATCCACCTAGCAATTACTTCTCTAGATTGTGCATTAGATTTTATAAAATGTTTATCTTAGTAACAAAAGAGGCTTATTTTGTCTAAATAATTGTTTAAAGCGTACACAAGATTTACGTAGATTCGTATTACTAGAGTTTTACGTCAAGCCGGACGAGACCTATATTGGTAGTTGACGTAGATTTCATTAGCATTTAACGATTATAGAGCTAAATGTAATTGAATTCAAAGTTATCAGTATTGTTAAACTTTATGCTATTTAACTTTTTTCTGCCATAACTCTCTCCTATCTGCCATAATTTATCATAAAGATCTTCAAAATTGGTACCTAGGGTAGTCAGGATCAAATATTAAGTTTCTCGCTACCACTGTTAATATCGATAAATGTTGTCAAACTTTATTGCACAAAGAATTGAGAAATGTACTCGACCCAGAAATGCAATTTTCTTGCATTCACATGGTGAAAATGCTATTTAAAAAAAAAAAAGTACCAAATATGACAGTTTGAAACTGTGTTTTCAAATTCGAAATGAAAATTGGAAATCTGACTCACATACGAAATCTGTGTTATTTCTAATCAAAATGCAAAATATTAATCATCTCGCTATCGCGATTTTACTAGTTTACAGATTGTGTTTCCGTCTTCTTCCATCGTATCTGTTGTAAATGAGATATGTTCTGTTAGTGACTTGAGAAATAAAACTAATCTAATCATAAATCGTTTAAATTTTTAACGTAGGTAACCATTTGTTTTTCTATGTCATATTAATTTTAAGTAATCATCATTTTGTCGTATGGTATTTGACGATGATGACTTCCGCATGTAGTTGAACAAGTTCTCTTGAGGGTCAAGGTCTGCGTACGTACCATTATCAAACAAGCCAAGAGAGGACAAATATTTTGTGAAAGACACAGTAGGTGTCAGACCGGTCGCAACGTCTTCATGACCTTCGGCTAGCCACTAAGGGATCTCTTACATTAACTTTTGCGAGGATTAGTATTAAAAATAATAATGGTGATACATAAGGAAACCAAGGATATGGGGGGACCATCATTTTTAATGAAGAAATATACATCATCGAGGATGAGTCCAAAAAGAAGAACCAGTGAACGAAGCAATTTTAGACATGTTTGGCACGTGATATGAAAACTGGACAATCCACTCTTTGTTATAAGAATATAGTATATCTTTCTTTATTTTTCCTTTTTTGCAAGTCAATTGTTACTGTTACATGACTTCCTGAACCATATCTTTACTTTGTTCGTTCTATGAACCCTTTTCGTTCCTAAGAGATTAATGTAATTTGGGACTTTTTTTTCTGAATCTACGTTTGCTTCGTTGCATAGGGTAGAAGGGGGAATTGGAAGGTATATTTTTTTCAACCTTTTTCCCCTCACAGGTTATAGGTGTTTTTCTAGTTTTTAAGAACTGATTGTATGTCGCAGGTTCTTCTACATCTACAGTAGTAGTGATAAGCTTTCAACATCTTACTTTTGATGCTGCAACATTTTTATTGTTGGTCTGATGTCCACGCAATTAACCGCTTGGGGGGTAATTGGATGCAAAATGATTAAAACCATTGCCGGTGCACATAAACCCCTGAGGTTGACTGGATGTAAATGAAGAAAACTCGAAGCTTTTATTTGGTGTATATAACTTGTATTCAACTTAAAAACTAATAGTTTTATGTGGCCTAGAAAAGAAATTATACCTTTTTTACACAAAATAAGGAGTAACTTATTTCTTAATCTCAAAGACGTTTGAATGCCTTCTCAAACCTTCCAATTATTGTTTATAGCATAGTATATTGTCCTGTTAACTTAATACAAAATGTATCACACACGAAAAAACAATATGAATCAAAACTCTGGCCAAAAAAGTAAAAATAAATAAATAAAATTAAATTAAAAAAATGGAACAGGCCCTGTTATTCATACAAACATAGGAGAAGATAGTAAAACTAACGCTAAATAATTATAAACTATTGCATTAGAACATGTGTTGGAACTCTGGATTGATAAACAGGTCCTATTTACAGCATCAGCACTATTGGCATACGCAACGGCTAGTGGAAGACTAAGTTGAATAAAATAGCTTAATAAGCACAACGCACTATGAAACTAAAGTGTACACCACAAATGAAAAGATAGCACAGCATTTAAATTAATTCTAAGCAAAAAATATTCACTTAAGGCATTCTACCCATTTACCCCCACATCATGCGCCCAATTACCCCCTGGGGGTAATTGGGAGGTACACATTTTAACAAAATTTTAACTACCTCACAGTGAGGATTCAAGATTACTGCTCTTCACGGCACTATTCTTATGATGTTTATAAGCAGCAGTAAAAAAAATCAGGATCAAAACATTAACAGATGCGTGATTTAATGTGATTCAAACCAAAACACACACAAACCTGAAACTCTGTTTCAAATATGTCATTTCTCAATCAAATCTTTTTTTTTTCCTTATTACATCCTCTGAAAATTCATCTAAGCTATTTTTCTGATCAACATCTACCCACCCAAACTTTGGGTGTAATTAAATTCCAAAAAAATATACTGAAATGTAAAATATACATTTTTAAAAAGTTTTCCGCCCAATTACCCCCTCCCAATTTACCCTTTCTTCCCTATCTTTCTGCAGTTTTCTTCAATATTATCAAATTTCTATAACTATATTTTACCTATAGATGTCATCAAGATCAATAAAACAGTATTAAGAGCCCGTGCAGAATCGTAATCACCAAGAGAAGATAAATGAAGTCATTTCCTCCGTAGCTAATCAGTGGACTACCCCTTACAATCTTTCGAAGTAGATCGAACTTTTTTTTTAATGATTTCAGTTGAAAAATGAAACATGAATAACTAGACTGGATAAATGATCACAGGAGAAACTTTAGTCTTTGAAGGCTGGAACAAAATAAGAGACCAGCGTTCTTTCCAAGAAGTAATTTTTTAACCTGTTGTTTGAGAATTTGGTTCAAAAATATAACTATTATAATATAAAATATAAATAATATTATTCTAAATATCCTTCTAGAAATTTATTGCAAAGAAACCTATGAGGTTGAATTTATTTTACCTTCCAAGTTTCAAGCAAATTTTCAATTTTCAAATTACTCTTCGTGTGTGTGATGTGAAAAGTTTGCAGTAGATGATACCCTCTAAATATATGTCTCTATTCTAAGCTTGTGTTTAGCAATAGCTAGGGCAGCATTCGTTCAGTGTTATCTAGACTGTGAAATCCTAATTTATTTTACTTCGTTGCATCCAGGAAAAGTTTTTTTCACCTTGAATCCTCTAAGAACAGAAAAACCTCATTCTAAACATTCCAAATCTCAGCTTTAAAAATAAAATAAATAATAATAAAAGAACAGGTATATTTCTATAAATATTCATTCTATTTCTTTTAAAATTGATCCAGCTTTACTTAAAGTAAGTTGCATTTTAAAACAGAGAAACTGTTATTGTTTTATTTACATTCTATACATTCTAAAGGTGATGAGTCACTTCTCCCCATTTTATCAAATTCCAGGTATTTGGGAGCATATAAGTTTTGATATTTTCCAATTCTATTTTAGTTTTCTTTTATTTTTAAATTTAGACTTCTAAAATTTAATTTTAGGCTAAATTTCACCTCAAATATATATGTATATGTATGTATGTATGTATATATATAGATAGATATAGATATAAATGTAGATATAGATATAGATATAGATGTAGATATAGATAGATAGATAGATAGATAGATAGATAGATATAAAATACTTAGTACCAAATTATTTTTACTTTGCAATAACACTGTTGTAGCATTCGGGTAAAACCCTTAGAAACTTTGTCTGTAAATAAGCTCATCATGATCACTGCCGACATTGTTTTCATATTTTTCTGAAAACTTTGTAAATAAGGATAAGTGATCGCTACCGAAATCTTTCAACATTATACTTGAAGTGACCCGTTCCCTAAACAAATTCTTCAGTGGCATCTGTATTTCTAAAATCTCTGTTACTCCATGTACATCTTTAATATCGGTTTTCTGTATTTCATCACAATGCTGAAAACTAAAATTCCATTTAAATTTTCCAGTTTCTTGAACATATTTTTTTTCTTATGATTTTGTCAATCAGGAATGACATGGAGGTACACACTAGTACACATTTGTTATAATCTTCAAATTTTCAAAAACAACACTTAGAATTTTCACTTATCTTTCTGTGGTTATAGTTTGGTACATTATTTGGATTCTACATAATAATAATAATAATAATAATAATAATAATAATAATAATAATAATAATAATAATAATAATAATAATAATAATAATAATAATAATAATAATTAAAAGAAAGAAAGATAATTGTGGAAATTGACGTTAGAGTATAAACAAACACATTGTAGTATGGAGGACTTGTATCATGCACTTACTGAATTTTCAGACATGTAGTCCTTCTCGTAATGGAAATATAGAGATTGAATAGGAACTTGGCTAACAAATTCTCCTAAGATTTTTACTTCCGATTTAAGTTACAACTCTAATCAGGATTGGAATGTTATACCTAAATGTGCTTGAATGAAACCACTATCTGCAAAAGAAGAATACAGGCATAGAATGGTGGAAGATTAAAAAGGGAAGATATAGAAAGGATTAGGTTTAGGAAAAGTAATGTGAACACAGTATTAACGTAACATTGCAATCTTCTGATATCTCTCTTCATCCACTTCATCGTTGGGATGTCGCTTCCTCAGGGCTCCAGTCAGACAGACGGCTGGTTGAAACTTGGAAATGTTCACACAATGAAGTCCAAGCAAAATTCGAATATCTAGGACTCACTACATCTTGGGGAGCCATACGTGACTACGGTCGGTCAGATGGTTATAAAACTCAGGTCTGGATCGATAATATTGTACGCTGTCCTCAAAAGTAAAGGAAAACAGAAATATTGAAAAAGATGAGTGTCAAGTGGAATTATTATTAATCATCATCACTACAGACAATATGGAAAGAATAAAATATTTCAATATAATTAGTAGTTGCCTCTATAGATCTATTTATTCAAGATATGAGTATCTTTCTGAAACACTAGTAGATTCAAGTCAAGTACATATTTTCAAAATAGTTAAAATAGGACTACAAATTAAAATTTCATTAGAAAAAACTTAGGATCAGCACTGTCCATTCTTTTTATATCTCCATCCACGTTTACTGATTCATCTTCGAATCAAATCTAATATATATATCAATAATATATATATATTGATATTATATATTGATATATATTATTTATTTATTTATTTATTGATATATCTGATGCGGAATAGAATATTCCAACAAACTAAATTCTGAACATGAGACAGGGCAAAAATGGCTGGATTTAGAAAAGCTCATTAATTTGACAGGATAGTCTTCATTACACAAAGAAAATATATGACGGCAAAGAAGAATTAAAGAAACAAAGAGAGACGAAATAATTTTATCCTTTCGACACGTGATACGAAAGCTGAACTAGCTACTTGCTGTTATAAATACCTGCACATCCTATGTCCTTGTTTTATTTTCCTTTTTTGCAAGTCAATTGTTATTGTTACAATACTTCCTGAACTTATCTCTGCTTTATTCGCTCTATGAGATCTTTTTCAAGCGGATGAACCTAATTAAGTATGAATTGTAATATCATTGAATTCTTGTACCGAAGAGTTATTCTTGCTGTGATATCTTGCCTGAGAAATTAAACAAGAACATTCAATCGGATGGAAAACAAATACTACAAATTTAATTATATGTTACTTTTCATTTTGCTACAAGGTGAATCATTGTATGACACGAATATGCATTGTTCGATTTCAACCTATCGATCGAAACTGTTCAGACATAAATATTTCGCTCTTATTATGAAGATTAAAAATAACTATGTGTAATATGAAACAGGAAATATAAAAGAGAACTCATTATATCTAAGAGCGTAATATAAAATGGAGGTATTTTTTTCTGATTAAATTTTGTTTAAACCGAAACAGTAATATTCCCAGTGGCATCAGAGCTGGAAGATGGGGACAGAAAGGCAGGATCTAGTTTATTCAAGCTGAACAATAGTAAAATGTTGCATTTTGTGTCTATGCTAGTCTTACCATAAATATTGACACAAGGGTTTCTGTAAATTAGCACAAAATACTAAGTGATATTTTAATTTCTTAATAATAATTCCAGTTACATAGATATGTAATCATCACAAATCATACATCATTATTCAAAGAGATCACTTAAGTCTTGGTAGCCACTTATCAATTGTATTACGCAGCACATCAACAGGAATTTCACAAGAGAGAACTTGAAATATTCAATATTTGGGTGTCTTTCCTTGCAAGCCATCTTCTGAAGTACAGACTTCAAGTTATACTTCAGAGACTGTAGGCTTGAACTATGAGAAGGTAAATCAGAAATTAAGTTCGGCAGATTTGTCGTAGAGTATGTTAGGTAATGCGTGCCTTATACGTGGTGCCAAATCTTGTTGAAAGCTCTAGTTATTACCGTGGAAGAAGGTATTGTTGAGGTTCCTGCGTAGCCTCCCTAGCTCTGTGTCCTGCTAAAATAGGCTGATATTTTTAATTCCTTCCCGTAAAGATTCAGCTCAATTGTGCTATCATAACCGCATTCCTCCACACCATACTGTGGTCCATCTTGCACCCTTGGAGCCTTATTGTCAGATTTTCTTGAATTTCTGGTGTACAGCATGTCATTTTGAGCATTTAAATTTCCTCAACGTCGAAAACCGTTTTATAAGTGAACAACATTCGCTGATGTCTATTTGCTGTGTAACACGGAAGCTAGCTCTTGCTTTTATAAATCTCTGGTCCTTCAGTCATTTATAAGATAGTGCCCTTTTGCGTCGTTTGTAAGCATGTAGTCCAAAATCATTACTTGACACGCACACATGAAATTCTGAATACTATTAGTTCAATAGCAATCACTGACTATCTCTTTACCAGATTTCTGCGTTCACAAGCTGCTTTAACTACTTCTGGAGACGCTGATGGTGTATAGCCTTCTTTGCCTGAGCCAATCTTCTACAGTTCCAGTCTCAATGGATGGCTGGATAGTGCGATACACAAACCATGGGAAATTTTGAATTTCTGGAGCATTTTGAAAATCTCGCTTGATGGCTTCCTACCTTATGGAGCACTATAGTAACTACATGATTATCGTAATTTCTCCATTCCATTCTAAAAGCTACTACATAGAACTTCTTGAAAAATAAACACACTGCTGAACAAGACTGCACTTATTTAATATAAAAACACATTTACACGTGACGTTTCGATCTTCTAGCCAAGATCCTCATCAGACGTACACCAGAGTACATCAGAGTGTACGTCTGATGAGGATCTTGGCTAGAAGATCGAAACGTCACGTGTAAATGTGTTTTTATATTAAATAAGTGCAGTCTTGTTCAGCAGTGTGTTTATTTATCTGATTTTATTCGCAAGACGTTGACTATGATTGTGTGTCAGAACTTCTTGCTTCTGCAATTTAACTAACACTGGCTCATACCTCATGTATCATGAATGTGCTAGCTTCAATGAGCAGTATGACAATGACGAAATTAGTGACAAGTTACGGTAAGGCTAGGTACAAAATTAATTGACAGTTGAAATGTTAGTTTAACACAATGTGAGATACAGTACGTTCTTGAGCCTATAATATATTAACTAAAAACCAGTTTTGTTTCTAACTGTGGTCTCCAGTTCCTGTTCTGTGTTCTGGTAACATTGAATGTGTTTGTCGTTGTCGAAAATGGAGTGCTAGGTGTAGAAGTGTGTGATGAAATAGATTTTTTTTTTTTTTACGTTTAAAAATAAAAAAAAGTGTATAGATTTAATGTTATGGAGATATTTCTGCCAGCTAACATCTGATTAAGATAACGTTATTTAAACTGTTACGACTTATTTTGATTTTAATAAAGTACCTGGAAGGTTTTAAAAAATATATATATAATAATGTCATTTAAAAAGTAGTTCACAGGATACCAAAACAACATGAGACGTAATCAAATGCAGTTGTGTTTGTTTCTCTGGTCGCTACCTTAACTTAGATTTTGGGGGAAATGCTATTCTGACAATACTGTAATTTCTATGGATGGCAACACTGAAAATTCTTCAGGTTCATATTTACTGTTGTAGAATAATATTATGTAGGCCTATATCAATGATTGTGGTAAACCGTTGCATTTCATTATCTCCTTTCACTTATCAATAAACAAGCAAAAGAAAAATTACATTGTTAATATATGTTAATTGTCAATGCAATTTACAATTCTATTGATCTTTATATAAAATAAAATATAATATAATATATATATATATATATATATATATATATATATATATATATATATATATATATATATATATATATATATATACTTATTTACACACATTCATATTTTATTATAAGAATTTTGAGTCAGAATCTTTTTAGCACGGTTTGACAGTTATACAAGATTTCTAGCATATTGATAGATAAATAACAATACGGTTTTATTCTTTTCAGGCCAGCCTAGATTCGTTGAGACTGGCTCGTCATGGAACTGATTATTTGGGCTATGGGCAAAGCAGTCACTCGAGCAGTGGATCTTCGTGGGTTCTTTGGCGAGATGACGTTTCTTCACGAGCTTATATTCATCCTCATAGGAAAAGGATTAACAAAGGAATGTGCAGCATTCTCCTAGCCATTTCAGTATTCTTCGTCGTCACAGCGGTTCTAGCTATAGCAGGAGTTGCTATTTATTTAGGAGGTGAGTAAGCATAAACAAAACTTTCACTGAAACTATGTAATTCTATACTAATACAAGTATTTTAGGTATTTTATCATCCGGATACGAATGTATCTGAACGTTAACTTTTCGCAGCACATTGATTGATGTTAAACTCTGAAATTACTAAAGGACTATTTTAGCAAGTTTGGTTATTATAAATATTATTATTAAATGTTCTCAAAAGTTATCCCTATGATTATGCTGCACCAATTACAAGTAACAGCTTCCCACCTTTATGTAACGTTACTTCCACACTAACTTCTATTAACTTCACCATTTATACATATTAATTCCACAATAATATATTATTTAATAAGTACTAATCCCAGTCCTATTTTTCCTATCACAAACTTCCTAAAAACTCAATCGTCTACATAACTTCTGCGTCAAGATCCATTAATTCAACAAAACCAAACATTAACCTAACAGCGCCTTTCACTTGTTTTTTAACTATCATTTTATTATTCTTAAGAGGCCCTATCACAGCAAAATTAAAATACCGCTAATTTTACAGTAATTATGTTATATCTTCAAATAGATAAAAGTCAATCGAAATGTGGAACAAGAGCGTCCTAGACAATATTATTTTATTTTTATTTTTATTTTATTTTATTGAACAAATTTCCAGATACAGCATAACTTTGCCATTTTACACAGGGACATGCTAACAAAAGAAAAAAAAAACAAGATAACAATAACAACAACAAAGAAAAAAGAGTGTAAGAGTAAAACTATTCCGTCAAAGCTCGCTTAATTGCTCTTTCAAACACTGGGTAGCTCGAAAATATGTCCACATCAGTTGTTACTTGATTATAACAATTTGGTATTCTATAAAAAAGAGACCTCTGTATAACAGCCAACCTAGGACGGGCAAGATGGAATAGGTGGGTATTCCGGGTGATGCGGGAAGGGACACGTAAGGATAGTTCCTGAAGTAATATTTCCGATCTTAAGTTTCCATTAACTATTTTATGTAGATATTTCAGGTCAGAGATAGTTCTGCGTACTTCAGGAGTCTGAATATCAAGATGTCGCAAGAGTTCCTTCTTAGATAATATTCGAAGTGCAGGAACACGAAAATGGACTATAGCGATGAAGAAATTGAGAACAGAATCAAGTCTGGAGAGATGTGTATGTGCTGCCATGGCCCATATGGGAGAGCAGTATTCGATCTTGGGCGCTATTAAAGTCTTATAAAAAGTTGCTAATGAAGAAACAGTGCGTAGTTCGGGGAATCGATAAAGAAGTCCCAACATGCGCATTGAATTCTTTAGTATTGAGGAGATGTGGTCAGAGAATGTGAGTTTTGAATCAAAGATGACACCAAGATCATTATGACTAGCAGAATGTGTGATAGGGGAATCGTTGATATGGTATGTGGAGGGAACAGGAGACTTTTTCAAAGTAATAGTAATACTGTCACATTTCTTACTGTTGAGTTTCAAGTGCCACATTTCACACCAGCCTGTAAGGTAATTTATGTCTTCCTGTAGAGCAGTTGTGTCATGGAGACACGATATTTCTCTGTATAACTTACAATCGTCAGCAAAAAGCAGAAGGCCACTAGGTTGAGCTGATAAGTGCGTGTAGAGATCATCCATATACAGGACAAACAGCAGAGGCCCAAGTACACTCCCCTGAGGCACCCCTGAGATCACGGGTTGGGGGTTAGAAGTCGACCCTGAAAGAACAACTCTCTGTTTACGGTCCTTCAAGTAGCTTGTGATTAGAGAGAGAAATTTGCCATGTACATTAAATCTATTGGAGAGTTTATGAAGAAGATGAATGTGACTGACAGAATCAAAGGCCTTCGAGAGATCAAAATAGATAACATCTAATTGAGTATTGTTATTCATACATTTGACTGCACAGGAAAGAAGAGTACTTAAGTTTGAGAGACTTGAGCTTTTCGGTAGAAAGCCGTGCTGAGAACTATGGATGTAAGGTGAGGTGAATTTAAGTAGCCTGTCTTTGATTATTTTTTCGCAAATAATTGATATTACAGAAAGAAGAGAAATTATTTTGCATGACGTACCGTTATCACGAGTCACCCAAGAGCTTTCCGTTTGCAGCCATTTAGAAACGCGAAAATAAATGCCGATTTTCTAAATGGCTGGAAATCGAAAGCGGATAAGTGAGTCGTGATAACGGTAACTCATGTAAAATAATATAGTCTTGCGATCTCTTATTTCACTTTTCGATTATCTTTTATCTATTTGAAGATATCACATAATTACTGTAAAATTAGCGGTAATTTAATTTCTCTGTGATAGGCCCTCTTAAACACTTTTATCCCGAGTTGTTAAACTCCCAACAACTGACATAATCAAAATGGAAAATCTGAAATATACAGTAAAAATGAGATAAAACTACATTCAAACAGGAAAATATATGCATAATATGCATCTACCAAACTCCACTGTATTCCTACTTATCCTCAAACTGTCAATTCATACCGCCTGTAGTGAAGCAGGTGGATAAACATTGTGAAATTGTTTCGTTACATTATTCCCTCACAATGTGAGTGACAATCATTCAATACTCTTCGACATGATAATATAAAATTACATTATTTATTTTGGAAAATCATAATTGGTTAAACAGAGTAGTTCTTTAACTAGTTGTAAATAAATACTGAATTAGCGAAGATTAGTACTAGTGGTAAAAAGACAAAAAACTTAGAGTCAAAACAGATTATAGCAAATTGAAACTCGGTTAAGACCTATAACTCTTCATTAACCCTACCTACAGGGTTGTAATGGGAAGTATAGGCAGATGCGAGCGTCTCTGGTGACAGGTCAGAGGAAGGTACCCGCCCCTTTTAATGCTTCTTTTGGTTATTCATAGTTAATTGTATGTTTCATGAAAGTCTGATAGTTCCTAAGGAAGACACATTTATACTTTTTTGATTTCTTTCTTTAAATATGTACATTTTTTCTCTGCTTCTGATTAAACTGCAAGTGATAAATTTTAAGTCTCAAACAAAACACACGCTTTGTTTTATATATATTATATATCTATCTATTAAAATGCTACAAAAGCTATAAAAACGCCTGAACTCCAACCTCTAACTTTGGATTTCAAACCTTTAACTTACGATTATTCGTGATTTCTCGTTTAACAAAGACAATAGTTTAAAGTATGTGTACTTTAAATAAATTATTATTTAAATCCACCTTTTTTATATATAAAGTTTATGTTTTAAAGCTATTGTTCAAAGCCTTTGTATTTTAATAAGCCTTCTCCAAAATCAATGCAAATGAATTGTTCTGCCATCTTTGGAGTTCTATTAATCTATATGTAATGAGTTCTCGGGAACTATAGGCTCTAGAAAGATGACGTTTTCACTGATCGATTGCAAATTTTGCATAGATTGTCCAGTTCTAATTGAATATTTAAAAAAAAAAAAAAAAAAAACATGGCCATTATTTCTTTATTACATTTTTACGGGTATACTGGAAGTGTTGAAATTAAAAAAAAAAAAAAAACTAAAGCGTCATATCCTACGCATTATACATTCCACCACCATATTTTTGTATATACGTGTTGAATATGTCTCAGGCGTTTGTTTCCTGGTCAAATAATACTGAAAAAGGAAGGATAACCATTTCTCCAGTCTAAGATGAATCTTTATTTTTGGAGTGTTTTGCCCAATGAACACCATATATAACTGACATTATAATTAATTATGGGTGTAACGTGTTTGCTTATTACATACTGCATGCAAGAAGAAAGAAAACACTGGTCATACATGACTTAGAAACTCCAATAGGAAGTAGGCTTAAATTTTGCAAACGGTGAAAGATATTGAGAAAAAATAATCGAAAAAACCACCCCTTTGTGATACTTCTTGTCGATTTTTTTTTATCAAGACGCCTTTCACTTGTGTCTGTAAAGGGACATGTAAAGATGTTGTGAGGAATGAGAAGGAGATTTATGCTCATATGCGAATGATGTGTTGTGTAGAGAACGCAGGCTCAGCTAGTCTATATATTAAAATGTTAGAAAAGTTTATATATTTGTGGCCAATCCTTTCTACAGTGAATTCTCGGGAACCATAGGCTCTAGAAAGATGCAGTTTTCACTAATCGATTGCAAATTTTGTGTAGATTGATCAGTTCTAATTAAATATTTAAAAATCGTGGCCATTATTTCTTTATTACATTTTCAGGGGTACACTGAAAGTGTTGAAATTTTAAAAAGTAAAGCATCATATCGTACGAGTTATACATGCCAACACCACATATTTGTATAAGGGGTTGTATATATTTCAGGCGTATGTTTCATGATCAAATGATAATGAGAAACGAAAGATAACCATTTCTCCAGTCTAAGTTGAATCTGTATGTGTTTGGAGTGTTTTGCTCAATGAACACCATAATCACTGACATTATAATTCATTGTGTGTGTAATGTATTTGCCTCTTATATATAGTATGCAAGAAGAAAGAAAACACTGATCATACATAAATTAGAAACTCCAACAGGAAGTAGGCTCAACTCTTGCAAACGATGCGAGATATGAAAAAAACATCCATTTATGGTACCTTTGCCGATTTTTATAAAGACGTCTTTCACTTGTGTCTATGAAGGAACATGTACAGACATTGTGACGAATGATAAGGAGATTCATGCTCATATGTAAATGATGTGCTGTGTAGAGAGGACAGGTTCAGCTAATGTATATACTGTATATATAATGAGAATTTGAATGAAATTCATCTTGGAAGATATATTTTTAAATAGAAGAGAAATAAATTCATTCCTTCATTCTATTTCAATCTAAAGCAGAAAGGATGGTTGGAAGTCTTAGAAAGAATAGACGCCATAATGCATTAAAATTTACTAGTTTTTATGTAGTTAAACGTGGAATTTTTCTTTCTTTTAAGTCAGGAGAAAGGATAAATTCAAATTCTCATTTATGACCAATTTCAATTTCAAGTAGTAAGGAGCTTCCCAGAAAATATACGACACACTATACAAAAGTAATTTTTAACAATTTTTTACGAAATAATTTCTTAATATCTTTCTATGGAAGTTTTCGTGCAAAATTATTTTAACTTTTTATGCAGATGAGAAAACTTCGAATTTTTGGTAAATTTAGTTGTTTTCCTCCCTTACTTTTGATTGATTTCAACCCTAAGCATTAGGATGGTCCTAAAGAAAATATAAACTATGATGCGTCAAAATCAGATATTTTTATGAAAGTTATGGTGGAGAACTGATTACCATATTACGCTAATGTGCAAACTGCCAACATAGGGTTGATTGTACGTTCATTAAATAGGATAAATTTTACGAAAGTGATCTTGAGACGGACGGACGGACGAAATAAACGAAATACATGTTTAGACAGATGGAAGATGCTTGCTTCATTTATTGTTATGATATCACGTTGTGTTTTGATTACCAAACGGCGATAAGGGTTATAAAATTCTATATACAAAATTTGATTCATCGTAATGATTTTATTTGACTCACATCAAGAAAAAGGAAAACGATAATACTTATATTTCGAATTGTTATGTAAAATACGATAAGTACTACCCTGCCTACTTTTTCCTTTTTAATTTCCTATTGAGGTTGTGCAAAATAGAGTTTGCAACGTAATTTACCCGCATGAATAGGGACCTCGGTTCATTTAAATTAGACTCGATGAATACCTGCGACTAAAGTTTATTCTCTCTTTTTTTTCTAAAATGCCAATTTAACAATAACTATAAATGTATAATTAAATTTCTAATGTAAAACCAAATAATATACAAGCAACAAAAAAAAAAAAAAAAAAAAAAATAGAAAAGCTCAATCTAACCTACTATTCTGGAGCAAAATTTTGTGTCGTGTGACTAAGAACAAGGACTGTCAGATTGCAGTAATTGTACGTTTTGATTATTATGGTTATATACCGAAATAACTATATAGAATAAACCTAATAAACATGCAGAAAGAAAATATATTACCATAAATTTACAAATTGAACGATTAATTTTCACTCTTTAAATCTAAACCACTACGTCGTCAAAGTGAATTACTAATTGAAGTCGCCAAAAACATTCATGACTAGACTAGTTATTTAAGCACCCCCCCCCCCCAAAAAAAAATCACTAATAATAGGAGAAACAATAGGATTGAATTTCGTATACGTTGGCCTAAATAAATTGCCTCCTAGGTTAGTGAATATTCCTCATTCTTACTTCACTCCATTTCAACTTTTGTCAAGTTAACTCAATTCAAACAAATTCTAAAGGGAAGCAAAAGAAAGCGTATTTTCCCTGAGCCTTACCTGATCCACCAACTGAGTTGTAAACGCCCGCTACACCAGGTCCACAATTCAGCCACCAGATGTCAGGTCAATCAGTGACAACTTAGTCAAGGCTTACAACACAGCTCACCCGAGCGTTAGAAACGCGAACCAAATAATCAATGCGAGCATATACTGTCACAAAAGATGGAATACAATTTCTTTCTAAAAAACGTTTACATTTTTTTTTTCTTAGAGATCAACGAAAATTCACGTTACAAGTTGAGCAAATGTAAGGAAGGTGCAAAACAAACGTTTAGGAAAAAATAAAAATTAAGTATTTGCTACTTTTCCATGATAAGTAGAGAATTAATATAATATAACATTATGAAACAAATTATGGAAATATGGAAACCTTTATTACCTCAAAACATCATAGTATCTTCATCTATTGAGCTACAAATGTCTTCAGCATCATAATCCTCTATTATATACCTTGAGGTATTTAAATGTTTTAACAAATTTACTGAATGAAAGTAACAATAATTTGTTTGTAGTTTTTTAATTACTGTTACTTTTTAATACGTGTTTAGTTTACAGTTTAGAATACAATAATATTTATATTTCTCCGAGATTTCTTCTTAGACAGATGATATGCGATAGAAAGTCTGTAATCAGTAGATGAAAATATTGTGGTAATTTGAGATAAGAAACTTCCATATTGATGGTCATTAGATTGTTCCCTTATACTATTTATAAAGTTTTTGTCATTTGCAAAAGCAAAAGTTGCTTAGTAGTGGGCCATTCTTTATATATATTAGAATTAGTATATCTTAGTAATTTTTTATAACAGTTTTGCACGTAGTCTTAATTGATTTTACACGTAGTCACAATTTATTTGAATTTAATCGTTTATTTTGAAAAGAGAATGAGTCATCATTTCAGCTAAGTTACATTAATTAGTTTCAATTGATGTTATTTTTTCGTAACATCAAAAAAGCTAGTTACAATAGTTTAGATTTAATGAGTCTATAATTTATCGTCTTTTTACAATAAACTATTAAACTGATATTTCAAAGTGAAACCACTTATTTCTCTCTTTCTTTTTCTTTTCAGTTCTAAGGAATGATGCAAGCAAGTGTAAGTATATTAGAAATTTGAATCTTATATTTGTTGCTTATAATTTTGTTAATGACTTAAATTTCTTCAAAATATTATACATTTTGACAGTTTTCGTATTTTTTTTTATTTAGTCAAACTTTAGCTTTATTTAAGTTGACAAAAAAGTAAATGTAAATCATAATTCTGTTAATATATACAACATAATTTATTTCTAATAAAAATGATGATTTGGAAGGTAAAACAAACAAGCCCGTGGAAAAAGTTTGGTGGAAAATTATTTTTCGATTATCTACCTAGGTATTTATAAAGGTATTTGACAAAATTCTCAAAATAATAACGTGATATTTCTTAATTCTTCTTTTCGTTTGCAATACTTTCTATTATCTAATAAAACGAAGTTAAACAGCGAATGAGAATTAAAATATAATATGACTATCTTTTTCTTGTTTCAGTGAATATGGTATTTGAAGGAAGTTTCACTGTAACGTCAGGAGATAACTTTGTACCTGGTCTAGCAAATGAATCTAGTGCTATTTTTAAGGAAAAGGCAGAAAAATATAAGAGTATGGTTAGTAAAATTTTGGATTATTTACAAAACTTAAATTTTTTCAGTTGAAGATTCGAATCCATCAGTTTACAAAGCTATTGTATGTGTTTCTCCTATATCCATACAATGTTGCCAATTTGGGGGAAAGTCGCTAAATCTAAAGGATTAGACTTAAAATTAGCGACAAAAAATAATATTTCCAATTAACGACTTTTTGGGTGATTTCTAATGATGATTTGGCGATTTACTTAGAAATCTAGCGACTTTTGTGCTCTGAACAACTTGTCCTTCTGTAATCAAGTACTATTAGTTCAAAGCAGTTTTCATATGTTTGTTACCCTTTCGCTTATTTGCATCATCATAAGCATCAACGAGTTCGGCTAATATACAGTCTACAACATGTGAAATAAATTTTCAGAATCCCGCTTTGTTTTCTGATAGGCTACGTCTTGCCCTCTAACGGAGAGCAATTTTACCTTCAACCTTCAATATGTTTTAGTTTGCAGTAACAACTCGAGTAAACTGTGAAGTGGATGTAAGCTTTTAACTTTCTTTTGTTTTTTTCTATTTTTCTTTTATTTCATTGATTTATTAACAAGGTACTATAAGCTAAATGACATACACACACACACACACACACACATATATATATATATATATATATATATATATAGGTTCAAAAGCGGGTCAGAACGGGTTCTTTATCCATCCCTGATATATATCTATATATCTATATACAGAGTGAACCAAAAGTAGGTGTACAGTCCCATACTGATCGGTTTATATCATTTACTTATTGTTATCCATACAGGTATTGACTTAGTTTCTTCCTTATCTGTTCTTAACTTATTTTCACTTATATTTTAAGCTCGGAACAAACCAAAGCAAATAAATTCATTATCTTAATAAATTAAAATGTCATACTTGATTGATGCTGGTTTGTATACCTACTTTTGGGCCACCCTGTATATCTATATATCTATATCTATCTATCTATCTATCTATATCTATCTATCTATATATATATATATATATATATATATATATATATATATATATATATATATATATATATATATATATATAGATAGATAGATAGATAGATAGATAGATAGATAATACAAAGAGATACGGAAATCACGCATAATATTTACCGAATTTTCACCCCAAAGTGGAGTCATTTCACCTTCCATTTAGCGACTTTTTGTGTCAACTTTTTGGCAATACTGTATCCATATGATGTCGAATAAGTTTTAGCTTCATATATAGCATACATTTTTTTTTTTTTTTTTTTTCGTAACAGATTTGAAAGATGAATTATACAAGTCTGACTTATAATACCATCTTGTTCTAAAGATTCAGTTTTCTGCAATGACCCTATTATTCGAGTTACTTTTTTAAACATACCAGAAATAAATCCTAATAATAAGAGCAAAACGTTTCAATCTGTATCACGCCAATTTCTAATATTAAACAATCACGCTAATAGGCATTGCTACTTACACTACTTGATGCCAATAGATGTCACTAACCTGCGCTGTTACTTACAACTCAATGATTTAAATCAACACAACGATGTATATTACGAAGTCCTTGAATAACTGCATAAACACGGAGTTTTATGGAATACGGAGTGGTACGGAGTTTTGGGTTGTTGGTGGGAAAACTCAATAATTAAAGAAATAAATAATTTGTTAAATGTGAACAATTTGAACTTTTAATTAAAGATAATTTTAAACTATAGTGTACAGCCGGCCGAAGACTTTGAGGAAGCAACTAGTAAAGAGGGTGGCCCATAATTATGTATATGATGTTTGACTGACTGTAGTATTTGTAATTCTTGGGGGGAAAAAGTTTCGATATGGCAACACTCTATAGCCTAAGAGTGGGGATAACTTACGGTGGCAGCAAGATGAAGCACCGCCACACTATGCCATACCAGTGCAAGTGTGGCTGAACGGAATATTTCCGAACCGCTGGATTGGTCGATATGGGTCTGTGGAGTGGCCATCTCGATCTCCCTATTTGTCACCACATGACTTTGCTTATGGGATGTTTTAAAATACGAAAGATGTATCAATATCACTTATGCAATTTGGCCAAACTATGGGAAGCTGTGATAGAAGAGTTACACAGGATACCAATACGGATTTGTCAAGGTGCTTGTGACAATGATACTTTTCGTCTCTAAGCATGTATCGATTTGGATGGTGAATTGGTGGATCATGCCATGGAAAACAGAGATTAAAATTTTTGTAAGGAAAGGCATGAAAGTAATGTGTTTATGTTCAATTTTATGTTCCAGTTATGTTGCTAGTTTCTTTACCGGAGTCTTTGAAACATCATATACATAATTGTGAACCACCTTGTATATTCACACTATGTAATTTGAAACCAAGGAATCCAGAAACTACTTCCCTGTTCTTTAATTCTCCTTTATTTTCTTCCTATTTCTTCTTCCTGTCTGATAAAATATTCAGCGAAAGAGCTTAAAGTTAACCCTTATTTGAGTGGAACTGTTTTCACTACTTTCTCGTAAGTAGTTCTTTATATATCCTATATATATAAGCATATGAGAAAGAGGGACACAATGAAACAAGAAAGTTATATTTGACAATATCTTTTATTTCTTACGATATTTTCATACAGAAAGCGTTCCTTGAAAGACCTACCTATAGTGTGTGTATACTGTGCAGACATTGATATAACTCAAAAAACAAAGATAGAACTCAAAAAAGAAAGATAGAATAAAAGATTTTTCAAAATTCTTGTGATTGTTTTATTGCATGTCAATAGCAGAGTACAATGAAACAATAAGTGGGGTACAATGTTACAATTAAAGTGGTTGTACTTTTGAAAAAAAAAAATCGTATTGAAGAGATCATATTCACATTTATACATTAAAAAAAAAAAAAAACGCCAAACGAGATGCTCGAAAAGCTAAAACAATGTTGATAAGTGAGAAATTAGCAGAAAAAGGGTAAATACTGATGTGTCTTCTGGTGCGACCCCATAAATTTGATTGATTCCCCATAAATAAGATTCGTTTTGATCGGATTGAGATTAATAGAAGCATAAAGTCATCACCAAAACAAAGGGTTTCATTCTGTCCCATCTATAGCCACCAGGAATTATGTCTAAATTAACAAATTTTGCTAATTGATATAAAAGGTATCCTTATCTGATGTTTGAAAAGGGTGTTGTAACTCGTAAAATATATCCAGTTTTCTGCAATATTAGCACTTTAAGAAACACAAAATTTCAATTATAAAGCTATTCAAAATTTGACTTTTCATAAAATATTTACTAATTAAAAGGAATACAGAAACCGTAGTCGATAGTCATCTACAAACTTGCTTGTGATGTCACTAGTATTGTAGTGTTGCTCCATCTGAGTTTGAAACATTCACTTCCGATAGATACTGAGTAAATCAAATTGTTTCGTTCTGTCTTTTGTTTCACTGTGTCCTGCTCTCCTCTGTGTATATATATACTAGATTCTTCCAGAAAATATAAACCTTTAGTTATACAAAATGAGAAGCACAATATTTATTGGAGAAAAACAATTCTGTTACATACCTGAAGCTTGCTTCACTTCTCTACATTATCACCTCTTACACTTAAACATTTGTCGTATCTGGTCATGAGCTTCAGAGCTCCCTTGTTATACTCTTCTGCCATTTCATTAAGCCAGGTGATCACTGCATTCTTCAACTCTTCATCATTTCCACAACCTTTACCTCCCAGAAACTCTTTCAGCGTAGCGAAAAGATGGAAACCGCATGGAGCAAGGTCAGGACTATTGGGTGAATGATCAAAAATTTCCCATCCGAGTTGAACTAGCAAATCTTGAGTTGTAGGAGCAGAGTGAGAGCGGGAATTGTCGTGAAGAAGTGCAATTCTTCCAGAAAGCAGTTGGTGCCTCCAGTATGTAACAGAATTGTATTTTCCAATGAATATTGTATTTTTCGTTTTGTATAATTAGTCTTTATTTTCTGGATGACCATCGTGTATATACCGTAGTCGGATATAGTCGTATATAGTCAGATAGATAGATTGATAGATATCTGAAAGAGACTATTTATCTTTAAAAGGTCTTGTAACTTTTAAACTAATGCATAAGAACGCTAAAATTTTGTACCATATAAAATAGATAGGGAAAATTGACATACTCTGCGATATCACCAGATTAACAGTGTTGCGAACCCAACATAAAGTTTTTTTAATGGTACTGTGTTAAATTATTACATATTTCAAATCTACATTTTAAACAAAAATTTACAATATCACATTTATTATTCAGTGTTAGAAATTAAGACGTTGCAGTGCTAAAAACATCTAAATTTTGGAAGTCTCTATAACAGTAGTAATGCAAGCGAGATAGACGGAGCACTGGATATCTAACGTACTTTACTATGAGTAAGACACAACGTACTTTAGATAAATACGATCAAAGTTATAATAGTCTGAAAATTTGACTTTTTTCAAAATTATTAATTCATAAAACTACTTAAATAACTTACACTAAAATGCAAATGCTAAGCAAAACAACGTTTTATTATAAAATAATAAAATAGCAATTGTGACAGTTTTGGATATCTAACATATCCTTCTTCAGAAACTATCGAAAATAAATGAAACTGCATATATATATATATATATATATATATATATATATATATATATATATATACATTGTTATTGATCAGCTAATCAGAGTTCAGAATTTTCCGTGTTTCTGTTATATATGTCTGTTAAACGAATTTAAAAATTCTTAACAATGATTATATATATATATATATATATATATATATATATATATGTTTAAAAAAATTTATTAAAAATATGGTCATTGCAAAGTTTACCAATACAGCTGTTCATCATAAAATTCGAAGTTAATAAGTATTGATTGTATGTGCAGTTAACTTTTAAAGCAATTTTATACAATATTGGCTTAACAGCAAAAGGAAAAATATTGTGATATATTAACAATGTAATTATATGATATTGTTCCATATTACAAATTTAAAATAACATAACAGGTTGGAGCCTTTGAAAGCAGAAGATTTAGTACTACCTGCCGAACATTATGGGGAAAAAAGTACCGAAGAATAGATATTTACTGTTTCATTTTAAATTTTCATTATAACAGTTTTTTAATGATCATTGTTATTTTAAAAATTTAAAAATGTATAACAATATTTGTGAGCCTCACTTTTGTCCTGCTTGCAACGCATATGTTGATAATAAAGGATTACATGGCCTTTCATGTAAAAAAAGTGCGGGAAGACAATCTCGACATCATATTGTAAACGACATTATTTGTAGAGCCCTCGTTTCAGCGGGAGTTCCTTCAATAAAAGAACCAAATGGTTGTTGCCGCTCTGATGGTAAAAGGCCTGATGGCATGACCTTGGTACCGCGGAAAAATGGAAAAGCACTAGTCTGGGATTTCACATGTTCCGATACGTTTGCTCCTTCCAACTTACCCCATTCTTCAATTCAGGCAGGTCTCGTCGCCGCTCACAGAGAATCAGACAAAAGACTAAAATACTCAAACCTATTGGACAAATATTGGTTTGTAACAGTAGCAATAGAAACCAGTGGGTCTTGGGGTCACGAAGGATTTAATTTAATTAATGAAGTTGGTCATCGAATAGCAATCAAAACTGGTGACCCCCGAGCTACTGCATTCCTTTTCCAACGTATCAGCATCGCCATCCAGCGCGGGAATGTGTCATCGATCTTAGGCACATTACCTCCTGGTAAAGAACTGGACGAGATTTTTCTTCTATAACACACAATAAGACGGAAGGAGACATATCCGAGGAGGCTGACAACCACTTTGACTATGTTCATGAAGAATGTTTTGAATCCAGTTTGGATAAATATACATTGTTTTCTACAATATATTTATATATATATATTTGTTAAATTTAAAATTTATATATGTGAAAACAACAATTAAAATTTGAAAGTTAAAGAACATATTAATGTCTTGTCTTGTCTTGTCTTCACTTTTAAAAGTGCTGGAAAAATAAGAAGGGCACCAGGAAATGACCAATTTGTGCCATAAATGCTACAAGGAATATGGTAGTAAGTTAAATAATTTCTTCAGTAAAAATTGTATTGTTGTTGTTGAGTTGATTTTAGTTTAGCGTCCCTTTCAGCAGCGAGGCTATATGAGACGTGGACCTACTGATTAACGTGGAATCCGAACCACATGAGCTCCCGCCGGGAATCGAACCCGGGTCTCCCACGCCAAAGGCGCGTACGCTAACCGCTTAGCCACGAGGGAGCTCAGTAAAAATTGTACTAATCGTCCTTCTTGAATATGTCAACACACTTTTATTTTTTTTAATTTTTTTTTTTTTTTTTTTTTTTATATCGAGATTCCGGTTTTTTTTAAGAAATTGTATCAAAGCCTTAATTGGTATTCGTTGATTTGAAGCTAAAATATATTTATATGAAAACGGAGCACAACCTAAATGTTTATAAAATTGAAATAGAAATTGATTTCTAAACGATTCAAATAGATCACATTCGAATAGTATGTGATTCATAGTTCCAATGCCTCTGTCACACCAGCAATGATAAGTTGTTTTTTTTTTAATTTGGTACAATTTAACAGGTGTTAAAGCCGTTCCTAAAAGCAGTCGATAATACAAAATTATTTCTTGCCGAGTCCATGATTTTATGTGTTTCTTGAGTTGTTCTTGTGATGATGACGATATAGACCAGTAAAATTTTCCTGGTAGGGTTTTTTCAACATCATACCATTTCCCTAATTCTTTATCGTGAAATTCTTTGACTTTGCGAAAAAGGTTACATGGCGCAATTTTGATATTTGTAGGATTTCCTGTTAAACATGATTGCTTTGCCAGATTGTCGATTATGTTGCTATTTTCTTCAATATTTACATGTGCCTTTATAAATGCAAAATAGATCTGATAATTATTCTTAGACATATTTATGTATAGATGTTTTATATTTAAGAGTATCCATGTCATTGATTTATCCCAATAGGTATGTTGTAACTTCATGAGCACACTCAGCGAATCAGAACATACCACAGATTTATAAAACAATTCTTCTCAGAGTATAAACACCTCATGCAGTTCCTTGCCAGGTGGTAAAGTGTCAAGGACCGACGAGACGTTACCACGTTGGATAGAAACGGATATGCGCTGTATTATATAAGATGTGGAGCGAACTTCGCCGGAAACACAAGAAATGCGTCTTCCTACCTCCCTAATGAATTCAGACTTCTTGCACCCCAAACACCACTGGTTTCAATAGCGATTGGAGTGAAAACAAACTTTTCGAGAAGGTTGTTGTATTTTCTTTGCTTTTCAGCTTCTCTGCGATTAGCAACAGCTCCAGCGTTCATTACTGACAGAGGGAGACTTGAATGAGCGTATGTGTCAGCGCATGTGAAGTCCCACAATAAACATTTACCTCTCATCCATGGAACCAGTGTCATCCCATCCGGTCGCTTTCCATCCGAACGACAGCAACCAGAATGTTCCCGTATTGAAGGAAATCCAGCTATGTTGAGGGCTCGTAGTATTATATCATTTACAGAGGAATGTCGGGCGAATCTACCAGCGCTCTTCGTGCATGAAAGGCCATGCAGGCCACGTTGGTTAACCTCATCCCCACAAGCTGGACAGCGATGAGGCTCACAAACTGTTAAGCCTAAACGTAAGGCTGCAGCAATTCGAAAGCTTTCATTTGACAAATGAAGACCTAAAGGCGGAGAAGGTATCGCCATCAACCATGCACCCGCTTCGGGAGACGAGGCAGCAAGAAGCCTGGCTTTATCTTCCGGAACAACAACAGATTGTAACAAATGATTATGTAATTGACATGCAATTGGTGTACACCAAGATGACTGATAACACTTTTTGATAATCTCCGGAAGGATTGTATCTGCTAAGTTTGCCCACTTATTAGAGCCTTCTTGAACTGAACCATCTGGGTCCAAACAATAACCCTGTGGAAGGAGAGCTTCGATTAAACGCAGAGATCCGTGGTATGACGCTAAGAATGTAGGAATCGCCATATCTACAGCTCATCGAATACCAAGACCGCCCAAACCAACAGGTAAACATGCTTGTGTCCAAGAGTTGTCATTTAAGGAGCAGTTCAGATTTGATTCAAGGCCAGTTTTCAGGACAGTATCATATTTTTCCAGCAAAGAACTCTCATGCCAAGATGGAAAGCATCGTTAAAAAAAATAGGTTAAGCGAGGGATTGATAAAGATGCTCGTAAAAGGAAAAAGGCTAAATGGGCTGAAATTAAGGGAAGTCGAGACAAGAACAATTCTAAAGTAGATATTTTATTCAATAGCACGTTAGTGAGTGCTTCCGACGTGAGAGCAGCACCTAGAAGACAAGCATTCTGGATTGTTAGAGGGCGTATGCCTGGTGCAGCCTCATTAAATCTTCTAAAGATTTCGTCGAATGCGGTTTCATCTGTTCCAAGACAACCCACCTCGCATTTAGAAAAGTTAAGACGCAAGCCAAGAAGTGATGCCTTCTTATTTATTTCTATTAAAGATGGAAGAACTATCTCGGGTTCACCACCGATTGTTCCATCGTCTAAGTACCAAATGTTTAATTCGGTATCCAGTGATTTAACTAAAGAGTGAATGGTTATAGCGAAAAGTGCTGGGCCCAGGGGATCACCTTATTGTACACCTCTCTGAGAAGAAATAGTGTTTTCGTTGAAAAACAGATCACTTGGTTGAGCATAACATTGATAAACATATGGATAAATTGAAGGAAAATTATATCAATCAGTTTTTTGTAATGTAGTGTCTAAAGGAACTTTCAAAATTTAGAGATTTAACTCGCATACATAAAACTTACTTCGTGTTTTTATTATTAAAATTATACTACTGCTTTTAAAGCATTTTGTATAATAATAATAATAATAATAATAATAATAATAATAATAATAATAATAATAATAATAATAATAATAATAATAATAATAGAATATAACTTGTAATCGACTATATAGATGGTAAGCTGCATGATAACATACCTCAGACTTTTGAGACTAAACTCTTCCTTTTTCCTATGCAGAAACAAAAGATTTTTGTTAAAAGATTTATTAGCTTTTAAAATCAGTCGTGAACCATGGCCTTACCAAATAACAGTGGTTATATTAACAACGCCCATTTTAATCCGCTACAGTATGTCTTTTTTATCACTGGAATATGACAGACTAATCATCAAATTCTTGTTTTGGGAAAGAAAAATGTCCTCATTACAAGTCATCTAATAAAGTTTCGAAGGTCATGTGAAGGACTGGATAATTGTATTCATTGATAGCACATAGATATTCCATCTCTTGAGGAAAAGAAAAAAGTACTATGGTTATACAGAATTTCAAGATTTAACTACAAGTGACGGATGTTTAATTCTGCATTTGATTAATGGCGGTAACGCACAGGACCTGTCAAAACAAGAAATCTTATTTGAATCAGTATGCTTCTGCAAAAATTTCTTTCAAATTTTCTTCGGAGCATTAGTGTCTTATAAGAAAATTTATAAGAAGAAAAGCTAAAAGAATAAATAACAAGAAGCACGTGTACAGCACGTAAAGAAGTTTGCTTTATATGGCGGGATATTTATTGTCAATTAATGTTGACACCGGAAATGGTAGATTTCTATTACTTGCAGTTTCAGTATACCTAGGTAGATACTAGAGTGCGAATAGAACATATTCTTTGCATGCTTAATTGATTGCAGAAAACAGCTTCTCGCGCTATCTATTATCGTTTTCACTCTATAATGATCAACTTTAAAACCGGAAGTGGTTGATTTCTGCCCCTTCCACTTTGCATAGAGGGTTAAGACAGAATATGGTACCTATTCTTACAACGCAAAATCAATTTCAAAATCCGCTTCTCGCTATCTATTATAGTTTTTACTCTACAGCAACCAACGTTAAAACCAGAAGTGGTGCCACTTCCGGTTTGAATAGAAGTTTAAGAGAGTATATGGTATATTTTCTTAGAATGCTAATTTGATTCCCAAAATAAATAAATAAATAAATAAATAAACTGTAAATGAAACACTTCTTTCTTTGTCATATCGCTTTTGCACTTGTTAACCAATTCAAATCGAAAGTTGTGGTGGGATTTCTGCGTGTTAGATCCAAAAATCAATTAATTCAAAATTACTTTAAGCCTGCACACTTATATCTCCATATGTAATACTCTAAGTGTGACCTCGAAATACTTAAATCACTGTAAACCACATATACATTAACATTCCTTTATTCTGAACTGGTATTCGTTCATATTCTCATTAAATCATATATAATCATCTGTATCTTAATATCTTACTCTTAATGAAAATCTGTTTCGTATTAATCTTTTTCCTAGTATTCCAATAATCTTCGTAAAACTAACTTAATCTATATCATCAATCTAACACTTAAATCTTATATCATATCCCGTAATATCTGTACACACAAATTCCTCTTTTTCCAACAACGGACAGTGCCAATTAATGAGCACTTTGTGCCCTGTTATATTCCAACGTGATGACTTCTGATTTTAGTAGAAAGTTGGGGGTTGAGATGACGCTTGAGACGCTTAATTGATTGCAGAAAACTACCCCTTGCTATTTATTACCATTATAATAGGTTTTTACCGCTTCAGGTTTGAAAATCACCTCAACGAGCTTGATTATGAACTTTTGACCCTTTACAAACTGGTTAAAATTGATTTTGATCCATTAAGTAGTTAGTTCTTGAGATTTTTGTATACCGGACACACACACACTCATATATACATACATATATAGCATACATATATATATATGTATGAGTTTGGTAAACCAAACTCTTTTTAAAAAAATGAACTGAAGTAAGTTTGAAGAAGTCACCACTGATTTTTACCTTAAACAATTTTCAATTTTATCTTCTCAAAATAATGCTATTTATGCCCTCTTTCTCTCTCTCCCCTTGATTTTGTCGTAATCTTCTTACTATTTCCCGAAAAAGTGATGGTTTAGAAAAGAGCTCGAATGAAAATTCTCAAATGTACATGATAATTCCAGTAGATCATATTATTTACTTCGATAATCTTTTTTATATCTTTTATTTTATTTATATATTTTTTAAATGTTTCTGTTTAGGATTGGGCAACTACATCTGGATTACACAGTGTAATTTTATGATGTTTAAGTATCTCACTGAAATATACTTTATCTTGCACTACTAAGTTAAAAAAATATATCTGCAATTACCCTATCACGTATAAAACCTGTCTTCAATTTCGTAAAATGAAAGTTATAAATAATCGAAGTCACAACTGAGTGCTAAAATACAATTAAAATATATGTAGTGAAGAACTATACAATCTGATACGATGGTATACAACATATACATAACTAAAACTTCAACAAAATGACGTAACTTTACGTTAAATATTATTGAACGTACTTCTAAAGTATACTGCAGTAAGGATTATCAATGGTTATACTGTTATGGTGATCAGCTGCGAAAATCCATATGAACGTTGGATTATACGTAATTTCAGTAATTTAATAAAGTACTCTATATACTCTATTAATATCAGTTCACTGAACAAACGTAAGTACACTCCAAAGTTATGAATGTTATGAATGGTATTGAGTAGATGACAAATATTTGAAACTTACATCGAAAATAGTTTTATTTCATTATACTTTGTAATATTTATTTGTACATTCCCTACATGTCCATCATAAGATTTGCTCACTAATGCATAATTAATGATCACAGAAGGAAACACAATGTAACCTATTTGAGTTGCTACCATTAAAAAAGACGTTGTACGGTACAGCTGACCAAATTACGTTATAACATCAGTACCAGTAGCGCACGAAGGAATTTATTTCGGGAGGAGTCCAAACTCAATGTGAGGGTATTTTATATTAAAATTTCTAAAATTGAACCTAAAATTAGGCTAAATTTACACAAAAGTAGAAATTTCGGGGAGGGTCCGGACCCCCAGGACCCATCCCCTGCGTACGTCCCTGATCAGTACATTGCTGTATCTACAATATTCCCAGGTACCAAGTTAAAGAAGTGACTAGATTTGAGTGAGGATCTATATAACAAGTATTACTATATCAAGATAAAAACAGAAATATAAAAGGGCATGTATCACAATTCTTCATTCTTGTCCAATGATTGTGTACTTCTATGATTCTAAGTTTGATATTTGAAATATAAACACTGGCAAGGATGAAGATCCAATATGGTAAATAAATTCAAATAGTACTCAGTTTGCTAACCTGTTCCTTATTATATCATTTTTTTATGTTAAACGTCAATTTTTTGCTGACAGTTGTTAGTTTTGTCAAGACATAGCAAAGGAAAGTGGTTGTAATTGGTTGGATATATAAGAATTAATTATATAGGAAACTGTAGCGTAATTAAAGGCTTGGGAACCGCCCCGCAGGCAGCGTGGTATGAGACTTCTCTCTGCGTCCCACTTCACGATTTTCCCCCTCCCCAAAATGTGGAGTCTGCGGGACCCTTATTTACGACCCTGATAGGAAATAACAGAAGACATGATCATATTTTTACTAATAAATACTTCTTGAGACTTCACAGTATACAAATCTTAAATCCTTGTGTTTCTTCTTTTGTGGTTCGTAACAACATAGTAGTTAGTTTATTAATCTAGTGCTTGCAAATCAAGAAGAGTCTTAACTGAGAAAGAAAAAGTAATTATCTCAAGTTATTGCCAAACTGCGATTATCTCTTATTATGAAATAAGAGAGAATCACTTAAATAAGTTGGATTTAGATTGTTTAAAACTTAAATGTTTCTCTTCAGTACCAACGCTATGTGAGACATAGCATATTCACGACTTAATCCAGACCACGTAAACTCTCACCGGGAATTGAACCCGGGTATTCCGCAGCAAAAACGATAACGCTAACTCTTTACACTCAAAGGAGCCCTCAGGAATTAATGAGTTATCATTATTAAGTATTACTTTAATATCATGCTTAATTATGTCATTAAAATATGTTACAAATATGTCATTTTCGATTTTAAAAATATGAAAACAATAGCTCAACAATAGCACTTCAATTAGTTGTCAATCATCTATGATTCTTATTTTTTTATCTTATCTGGGTGTTCTTCCGGAAGGTATAATCTATCTTGTTTATCTAGCGTGACTGAATCAGTAGAATAAGCATAGGATAAGGATAGGATGAGTAGCAGTTTCTTTCTTTTTTAACATTTCTAAATAGAATACGGAAAAGTGGGCATAAAGCTCGAGTGAAGGGAACGATTGAAAATTAGAATTATGGATATCACATACACAAAACCGAAGTAATTATTGTTTAGCTATAAGATAATTTTATACCCAAAATTAGTATTTATCTGGTGTAAGACTCTTTAATAATAATAATAATAATAATAATAATAATAATAATAATAATAATAATAATAATAATAATAATAATAATAATAATAATAATAATAATAATAATAAACTTAAGAAACTCTTAAGCTCATCGTCTCAGAAACAAAAGCAAAAAGCAAAATGTTTCTGTCCTCTTCCAGGCGAATTCATTCTAAATATTATTAGCCATCTCTTTGAGATCCTGTTCAATTCACCTATTTCTTGGTTTACGATAGGTCTCTTTCATTTCATTTTCACAACTAGGACCCTATGCATCCCGTGCGTACTACCAATGCGAGCAACTGATCCACCTATCTCAGGTATATCAACTTTATTATCCGTATGATATTCGGAGACATGGAGCTTTATGAAGTTCAACATTGTGTACCTATTATTATTATTCTGTATTATGAATATCTTATGTATGACTTACGTCTTCTCAGATAAAATAGTATCTGTTATTTTCTATTACAGCTAGAAACATTATACCAAAAAAGTAAACTAAAAGCAGCTTTCAAACATTGTGAAATTGAACGATTTGAAAGTGGCAGTTTGGTTGTTTTCTTCAGACTTCATCTAGACAGAAGAAAAGTTCCAAGGTACTATGACTTTTTTACATATTTAATACTTATTTTAATTTATTTTACTTAATGTATGGAATCTTTATTGTGAAATAGAACGATTATGTGATAGATAAAAGTATCTCTCTGCAGTGTTATTGGAAAGAGAAAGTCTGCCCTTTTTCCTTTAAGTCTGAACAAGTTATTATTGAACGTCAATATTACGAGACAATTACCTTGTACATTAACTTTATCATCTTACAAGAAAAAAAGATTATTGCTTATGCTCTCTTCTCAAAAAATAATTCCAGTTACTTACTGTTCAATGATAAAATATATTATGTATCTTTCATTTATCAGTTCTTTGATACCAAAAATGTGTAGTGTATGAAGTCAAAAAGTCTTATGTTAGGGAGAGGAATAATATTGTGATATAAAAATCATATTCTTAACTTAAAATAATTGAGTTGCTTTAATATTGTCCTTACTGAAATCAGATGTTGATTTTAACATGTTTCTCAGATTAAATAACTAGTGAATCTTTATCACAACCAATCGTATAATTTGCATAGTGTCCTCAATTTACAATTAGAAACTACTAGTACCCTTCATGAAAACAGATGACCGGGTATATATGGATCTCATTTTACTTATCACGTAGCACATTATGTCCTAAGTATTAATTGAAATTTCTTATAAAATCCATTACGAATAAACCCTTTTTTCCATTAAGATTTCACGGATCATCGCTTAAAATGACTTTAACAGAAGTGCTAGTGTGAAACAAACAACATTTGTAATAAAGAGTTAGACTAATGACTTTTGTGTTTAATATGAGAGGTTTAGTAGAATGTAATTCGATAATTTCAATTAGTTAGTTTGGAGTTTGACATTCCTTTTTGTGCTCGAGGGTAAAGGAAATGTAGATTTAAGCTTAACGTGAAATCCCAAATACATGAGCTTCAATCGCGAATAAAAACTTAGGTTTCAGCGCCAAAGGATCGTAACGCGAACTATACAACGACGGAGCTCTGACATTCTTAGTAAATCACACACATATATCAAACAATATCATTTTCTTGCCCAACACCTTTAAGTGACATTTTAGAGTGATTAGAAGTATTGCGTTCTACTGTCGTAGATAAATGGACACATATTCCATACACTCAAATGACAAGAACGATAACAAATAAAGACGCGATAGGGTTTCACAAAATTTTGCCAGAAGTTTAATATATCGTTTCGTTTTCTAACCTACATAGGAGTACCCAACTGATACTGGCTTACTTTAAGCTCTGATGGGAACTTGATGATTTACGATTTTCAAAGCACATTCCACTTTGGTAACCAATAAAAGGTCTTAAGGAAAGAAAAGCATTTATTATGTATATTTACATGGATTCGAAGTATTAGTGTATTAGTAAAATACTTTATACATTTATCTTATATAATTGTTTTCAGATATTAGTAATCAATATGTTTGTTGTTTTACATACTTACAGTATATATAGTTAGTGATAAGTAGTTTAAGATGGTGGATCTCTTAAGTAAGCTCACATAAAAGAAATTCTTACGTTTGTGAAGATATTATATTACATCTGCTAAAGAGTAACGGCTAACGGTGCAAGGATTTTGTTTCTTCTCTAAGGTGAAAAACAACTACAGTAAAATCACTCTTAACGGATGCCTCTCAGTGTCCCTTATTGAGAATTTTCACTGGATTTAATAATACTTTTTATTTCATTTATTTATTTTTATCTAAATTAAAACTTATAAGAAACTTGTACATAATATTTCAAACGGACTGAAATTCTTGATTCTTACTAGATGGTCAATAATTCATTATAATTAAGTATTTTTCTCCTATCATTGATATGAAATTGTGTTGCAAGCTCTCAATGTTTCTTCATTGTTACTTTAGCGTCCCGTACCTTGTAAATTAATGTTTTGTTTGTAAGTAACACTTTGAGAATTAAGTTTATGATCAAAATATTATACACACAGTCAAAAGACCAGAAGTTTTAAAGTTACTGATAATTTATCATTAAAAACAATAAAATGTTAAATTTGATATTTAGTTGTTAGCTAATATTAAGTTGATGTTTACCTGAATTAAATTTTAACAAAAAAATGTTTTCCAGGACAATGACAAATCTTGAAGAAACAGCCAAAGAAATTTTAATGGATGAAGCTATGTTACTTCACCCAACTGTCTTCAAAAGCATCGACGTAGATATTGATAAAATATTAATTAAAAGTAAGTGTTCCATATTTTTATCATTTAACTGTGATCACCAGAAAATTTCATTTAGTTACTTTATATCAATTCAACGTTTAGTACAAAAAGGTTGCTTACGATGTAACTAAGTTGATCATATTTCTGACCACTTACAAGAATAGATTCTGGAAATATTTCACAAAATAGGGAATTAGTTAAAAAAAAAAAAGAAGAAGAAGAAGAAGACTAAATACTAAAGCATTGGTTGGTTCGATTGAAATGGCCCAAGAGATTTGTCACTTTTAAAAGAAAGAAAAAAGCTAAAACTACATTACGTGGTTAATTCAAAGTAGTATTCGGCTTCAGTCACATACTTTTGCCAGCGCTCAGCAAACGATTTTATTTTGTAACGAAAAAGTCTGCGATGCAAACAAGTCCTTATATTTCATTGAAGACACCATGATCATCACGGAAATTCTTACGTGTCAAGAAGTGATCAAGTTGCTTGGAAAAGTGGTAGTCGATGGGAGAGAGGTTAAAAAGATTGGTGGATGACTAAGGGTTTTATATTTCGACTCATGAAGAGTCTGCAACGTCCTTTGAGCGACATTTGAGCAAGGATGAACATATCAGCGTAAAAGACAACTAACATAAACAAAAAATATACTCCTTCATGTTGCATACCGATTGGAAAAAAAAAAAAAAAAAACAGGTACTAGTATCCGCTAGAGAAATACCTTGATGACTACAAGCAGAATGAAGTCAAACTACACGTATGTAGATATTTGGTTAGTACAATTGAAATGTTTGATTATACGTCTGGTGGGAAACTATTCCATGTAACTCAACCAATGGACGGTATTCAACCAATATTCGTACATACATGTTCAAAAAATATGCTGAAATGCCTAATCAGTGAGGAGGGAAATGTTGAACAGAGTAGAGTGAAATTACATCATTGAGAACACAATTACGGGGGAGAACACAATTTTCTGCACGAGTTGAAACTGAGACGTTCTACATATCTAGCAGCGAAAACCATCAACAGTGCATTTTGGTTTATTTGCGCATGCAACATGAGGAACAACATGTCTCTTGAACATTCCTGAATGTTTGCGGACAAATTTTCGGTGCATTCACGGAATTCAACAATTCAAACCTCTAAGTAACCACAGTGGTGGTTCCCTCGACGGAGGAAGGCATGATGGATTATCTCCACCATAGATCATAAAAATTTTGGCAAAACCTTCTACGGGTGGAAGGGTGATTTTTAAACTGTCCTGGACAATAATTACAATCCACCCACTATCCTGACCTTTTAAGATTATCAGAGCAGATCTATTTTTCATCACAAATGATAATCCTATATATGAAACTTCTTCGGTTATTCCGTACACTCAGAGAAGTGCATATCTCCGAATGGTAATCTTTGTTTAGCCGGTGTCATTTATGAGTTCACTTTAAAAAAAAAAAAAAAAAAAAATCTTATACGTTGCTTGAAGCCACCAATGATATGCTGTATGTCTAACTCGTCTGCAATTGCACAAATACTTTTCCGATGGTCCGTAGGAGCTCATCAGAATATGTTGTTAGTACGTGGCAACGGGGCTCATTTTTCAATCTTTTGTCACTGGTTCAAAATTTCACAAATCAATGCTGTATAGTGAGTTCATTCACCACTCCTAGCCCAAATGCACTGTTGATGGTTTTCGCTGCTAGATATGTAGAACGTCTCAGTTTCAACTCGCAATTGTGTTCTCAATGATGTAATTTCACTCTACTCTGTTCAACATTTCCTCCTCACTGATTAGGCATTTCAGCCTATTTTTGAACATGTACGTACGAATATGGTTGAATACTGTCCATTGGTTGAGTTACATGGAATAGTTTCCCACCAGACGTAAAATCAAACATTCCAATTGTACTAACCAAATATCTACATACATGTAGTTTGATTTCATCGTGCTTGTAACCATCAAGGTTATTTCTCCAAGGGATACTAGTAATTGCGTTTTCTTTTCAACCGGTATGCAACGTGAAGGAGTATATTTTATGTTTATGTTGATTGTATTTCACGCTCATATGGTCATCCTTGCTTTATATTTGTATTATCAAGACATTCCTATGTCTGGTTTTTCCTTCAATTTTCTTTCAGCAGTATTAATCCTTTTTGAATATTGCATTTAACATTAGTTAGCATTCACAATATTTTTAGGTATCAAGGTATCACTAGGTGCAAAAAG
The DNA here is from genome assembly GCF_964235325.1 of Thermobia domestica. Classification (NCBI taxonomy): domain Eukaryota; kingdom Metazoa; phylum Arthropoda; class Insecta; order Zygentoma; family Lepismatidae; genus Thermobia; species Thermobia domestica. The sequence continues at coordinate 212,215,031 of NC_137457.1, read as the reverse complement.
ACTTTAGTAAGATTTAATTATTAGATTATTATTGGATGAATTGTTGGGAGGATAAAGTTAAGTTTCTGGCTACAGTTAGATCAGTGAAAAACTTATATTCCAGCATATTAACTATTTTCTTTTTTCTTACTTTCGATCCTATTCTCAAACACATTCAGAAAGATTAGATGCGGACATCTCAAATAATATGTAGTTAATTTGATTATTGTTGTTATTTAATAAATTTCTTGTTTATACTATATTTCTGTATCCCTTGGGGGGTGTAGGGGGTAGAAAGAGGATATCATTATCTCTTTTGGTTTATTGCACCTTCACGCCTCTGTGCCCTGTCCTGTGGACTTCATTTTACCTCTCTTCCCAGCATTATTAACCTAATTCACACTCTGTACATAATCCAGCTTACCACTATCCATCTACCAAGCTACGTGTTAGGAACGGAGGATGTTCCGGAAGTATTTCCCTCATAGAAATTCCATTCATAGAAATTCAAAGAAGGAAAAATGTACTACTGGATCGAAAACCGAACCTTAGATCTGAATGGATGAATGCTTACTCAAGAGTGTAAGTCAGGAAAGTTGCGTTACGTAGTAGTTACTGTTTCAACACTGTAAGCAGGATATCCAGGTCCAATTTCCAGTTCAGTCGTACATTCTTATTGTTTGAATTTTATTGCTTTCGTACCTGTAGAAGATATGGTGTGATATGGCGTCATTTCGTTAATTTATCATGTCTCATCAGTTTCTTCAAAAACAGATGCTTTACTCTTTGCCCACGAAACGTGGCAATTATTATATTAAGATGTCCATATCTCCAAATCTATGAAGGTTAGAGACATGAAATTTGATATAAGGACTTATAATTTTAAATAATTAGACAGTGTTTTTTGATATTTTACCTAGAAGGAAAGAAAATGAGTGAGAGGGAAAAAGAGGTGGGGATTACAATTCCAGACTGTGCGGGAGAAATAGTATGTCAAAAAACACAAGATTTCAGGAGGCGATTTTGATTGAATGTGCATGTCATCGAGTGAGTGTCATTACCATTGCTTCCTTCATGACGTCAGAGAGACAGTCGAGACAAATACACTTGAGAAAGCTCGATCTTGGTCATTTGGTCATTGTTCATTGGGACCTTCGTTACTTGGTCTTTTGTCACCGTACCTTCGGTCCGGCATTCGATGCCTTGATCGATTGTCGGACAAGTCATCATGGAGATCTTCAAGACGCCTCGATCTACAAATCTACGCCTTCAACTTCATATTAGGGTGAGACTGTTCTAAATTTAAGTTGCAAATCCTAGCTCTACCATCCATTCCTTTAACGTTCTCATTGCTACCACTCAATATTATTAGAATCATGATTATGTTTCATTTTAATCAAATTTAGTATTGTTGGCTAGTCCGTACTGTCATGGTGGTTTGCGCCGTGAGTTTTTGGTATCTCTGTGGTGCTCTCGCTGCATTGAAATTTTTGGTCCCACCTTTATAAGTGGTAGAAATATTTCCCCCGCCCATCAACCCTTTTGGAAGTCATTTTTGAATTCTTTTGTTTGGAATTTTTGTTTGCTGTAGTACTTTTCATCCAATTTGGTTTAAAATTTTACCTCCCACCTCGAAACTTTTGCTAAAATTTTACTTTAGTGAAACCCCTTCCCTACCGCCCTTGACTCTAGATTTTGATATGGTCTTCAGTCCGATTGCTTGTTCTGTATATAGGATTGCTGTATTCATTTGGATTTAGCTAGTGTCATTTACCAGGGAATTTAGTTAGTTCTTTCATTCTGTAATGTTCTTGGTTAGGCCCTGTCTATATCTTATTATTTTTATTATCGTTATTTTTTGTGGACTTGATTCTTGAGGGTTGATTTGGTTTTGTTTATTCGTTTATTTCAATTTTAGTTTTAGTTTGGAGGAGTTTTTTTTTTTTTTTTTCGTTACTTTAGTTTATTCATTTTTCATTTAGGTTTAGATTGTATTTGAAAGAGGTTTTCGTTGTGTGAATAAGGTGTCAGCTGTGACTGTAATGTTGTGGCAGGTTAGTTGTCTGTGTGGTCAGCAATCTTGGCTGCTCTATGTCAGCATTTCCGTTCTTCGCTCTGCTTCGAAGTCGCTCTTTTAACTCCTATTTTAATTAACATTGGTTGATGTATAATAATAAATTTATTTTTTTACCCTTTCACGAATTTAGAATGCAGCCCTGTTTCCCTTTTCTTTTTTAAATTATCTTTCATATTTGGCCTCATTTTGTCAGGGATAGCCAGAAATTATAGTTTTGATTACGATTATTTATTCTAATTCTGCTCTTATTATTGATATTATTATTAGTATGATTTCAATTTTGTAGTTATAATCTATCCCCGACCAAGATTTTGCTTTTCGTATTTCTTTTTGATGGAAAGTTGTGGCACATTTCTAGCACCGTTTTGTTGGGATCCCGTAAGAGTTATTTTGAGAATCCCACCTTTTGGAATTATTGTAGTTTGCCTATTTTGGTGCTATATATTTAATGTCTTAGTTACTGCTATACCCTTAAGTAGCCTCGTATGTTGTTTTGTGTGTTGTCCTTATGGGTAATCTACGACTAAGAATTTTAAGATTATATATATATATATATATATATATATATATATACCGTATTTACTCGCGTAATTTTCGCACTTTTTTAGACGAAAAAATTTGAAATTTGTTTTGAAACAAGGGTGCGTAAATTACGCGGGGGGAAAAATTAGCCACATCAGTGAACATCGTTTATTTTTTTCCCCAGTCAAAATAACACGAAAATACCGGTACACATTTTCTTTGTAGCAAGAATTGACAACAAACAATTAATTCTAAATTTGTAGAAAAATAACATTAAAAAATTGATGAAGAAGTCGTGTGGTTTCTTACCTTACAAATCACTGTCAAATCCTAGCGTGCGCAAATTACGTGAGGAAAATAAAATATACAGAAAATGCCCTTCAAAATTGGGATGCGAAAATTATGCGAGGGCGAAAATTACGCGCGTATTTACGGTATATAAAAGTTTGCTATACCCATATTCTCTTGTGAGGGACGCGATGTGGACCGTTAAGGAGAGCGTTTTGCCCAGGGTGCCATGTCCCGAATTTTGTCTTATTTTTTTATTCCTTCAAGCATTCCCCCGTTTTGTATTGATTTGCTAAAAGAACGAAAAGAACGGAGTGTATGGTGACTCAGTCTCAGTCGATATATATTTCAATCAAAGACTGAGTCACCATACACTCCGTTCTTTTCGTTCTTTTAGCAAATCAATACAAAGCGGGGGAATGCTTGAAGGAATAAAAAAAATAAGACAAAATTCGGGACATGGCACCCTGGGCAAAACGCTTTATATATGTTTCGACAAATTTAGAAAACATAAATATAGCAATAAATTCTTTAAAAAATAAAAAAAAAACTTTTGAGTACGAAGCTAGTACAATTTAATACTTTTCTAAAACAAAGTTAAAAGAATGCTAGACAATATGTACTTTTTCCTCTTATTTTATTTTACAAATTCATTTGAACTTTTTATTCGTCTTTAAATAATGCCGTAATTCAGAGTAAACGGTATTTTCAAATTTTGAATTATGCTAGTTGATATTCTGTAAGCAATATTAATAAATATATATTTGTTATAAATATATTATTGAAATTGGTATGAAATGATAATGTTTTATCCTTAAGAATGTAGTAGTCCCTAAAAGTCTTTTCTTTCTTATATTTTAGGAGTGATTGATGAGCCACTGAAGTCTGCATCATATAGTGAAAAAGGAAAGCGTATCCAAAGCAATAATAACTTAAATAGAAAAGGAACAGATAATGGAACAGTGAAGATTAAAAACAGAAATGGTGTTCTTTTGAAAGCTGGCTCCACGTCGTCACCTGCCGACGTTACTAAAGGAACGACCAAAACCAGTCCACCACTACAAAAATCTCCAACCATGCCTGCTATAAATGAAGATGATCTTCCAGTTATACAAGGAACTTTCACCGTTACTAGCACTGCAGGAAATGCAAAAAATAATACTGATCATGATAAACTACGGAAAAGCAGCCACAGTACGAGAAGACCAACTCCAACAACTGTCACTACGAAGGCAACAACCAGAAAAACTCCGACAACAATAACAACAGTGACTAAAACAACAACAACAACAACGCCCAAAACTACAACTACAACTGAGGCAACAGAACCACCTCCTATTAAAACAATAATGCATGCAGTTCCTCCACATTTAATATCTAACGAGCCATGGCGCCCTGTTATTCCTCAGCCTTCTCATCATCCTGAAACACTTCACAACCATAAGCAATCCTCAACGACAAGGTATCCGAATATAAAAGGATCTGTAGGAATTCCTGAAGTTGTAGTAGTTCCTTCAACCGAATTGCTTGACGAAACTGTAAAAACTCAATATCATCATGTATCAGACGTATCAAAGAACAAAGAAAATGTAAATGTTGTTAACAAAACCAATTCAAGTGTTCCTGTACAAGAAAAGGTGTCTTCAATTTCAATACAGATTTTCGAAGATGATCTTGGTGAGAAATCGGAAGTTCAAACAAATGGGGGAATTATCGTTAAGAGACGTAATCACACAGAAATTACGAAACAACCAGTTCCAACAAGGGATATTTTTGTTCCATTATTTGATCCTAATGCATCTTTCAATTCGTCCGTCAATATAACTGATATGACTGACGATAAAATCTCCTCTTTGATGAGCGCCATTTTACCAGAGGCATCTACTATTCTTATTGATCGCATGGACAATTTCAAAGAAGAAGAATATGATGATGATTATGAAGATGATAGTAGTGATGCTGATCATGATGATAATCTAGAAGATGATGAAGCTCAAGAAGCAGAAACAGAAGAAGATAATGATGATGATTCTGTTATATTGCAGGTGAATGATGAAAATAATCACCAGTCTGATACCAAAGAAACAAACACAGATAGTAAAGAGAAATTTGATAATTTACATTCCACAATAGCAAATAAAAATGATTCTATTCAATTAGCTACTGAACATTCAAGTTCCACGACATCAAAAATAGAATCTGTCAACTTTGCCAATAGTAAAGAGACAGATTCACCTGATAGTGCCTCAAAAGTGGAACTACAAGAACAAGAAGGTGAAATATCATTTCCTAAAGATGATACAGTGATTAGTTCGGAAGAAGCAGATTCTTCTGAATATGAAGAGTCATCTGCGGAAGTGACGAATTCTCCACTGTCTCCTGAAAAGCTAGATACCAGATCAAATTCACATGTTGTTTCTCAAGAAAAAATCAGTAGTGAACTAGAAGACTCCAAAGAATCAGAAACTTCACTATCAATGCATCATGAGGCAGAACATAAACCGGAGATGAATGATCAACCCGTATCCACAATTCGAATTGACATTTCTGCAGCAGACATAAATAGTTCTGGCAAGGTGAACGATAGCACTAACCTAGTGAAATCAGCAAATAAATCCAACGTGACTACACTGGTAACAATTCATCATAGAAACCCACAAGATACTACAACTGAGTCTCATGTAAGCATTGTAACAGCACAATCAACGAAGAACTCGACTGTAAACAGTAGTGAAGCATCTGTTTATCTAATAACAGTCAAACCTCAGGTAGTTACTGTAAATCCTGGACAATCTTCCGTTTTCATAGACAAAACAACTAAAGTACAGACAATATCATCTCCATTGGAAATTCACAATCCCTTAATAAAAACAGAAGGGAAAGGAGAAGTTATCATAACACCTGCAACACTGGCACCAGTTAAATCATATTCTGGCGTACGAACATCTTTACGGCCTAAACCTCGTCCACAACCTGGAAAAACTAATATCTTAAAAGAAATTCTAGCAGCGAACAAATTTCTAGATAATTCAGAAGAAGTCGTTACAGAATCACATCCAACAACTACATCAGAAGCTATAATCTTGAATACAGAAGTCATCACATCGACTAGTATTGAAATATCATATGGAGACTATACTGATACTGAAAGTTCCGGACCTAAGAATATTTCTTCGTTGCCAAGTGAAAAGTCTAATAATAATGAAAGTTTGTCCAAACCAGCTGTTTCGTCAGAAACAGGAGCAGCAACCACTACTCCAAATTCAACAAGTACACGCGAAACACCAACACACTTTCCAGTTTTCACAAGAATACGAATTAACAACAAAACCCCACGGCCTTATTTAGGAAGCCACAGACAGCCGAAAATGGGTTTATTCTCACATGAGGATTTTGTGAATGTCGAACAAAATTCAAATAGAACTGAACTAAACTTCAATAATAATAAACCAAAATCTAATTTTCAGGGTGTTACTTGGGAAATGATAAGACATACCTCTCCTGAATCAAATGGGCAATTCAAGCACAATCATTACGAAGAATCTACTCTAACCCCGACGCCATGGTATGCTTCAACACTAAAGAACAAGGATGAAGACCCAGAAGATAGCTTATTAAGCAATGCAGAGAATCCTAAACCACATTATTCTTCTCATCCTAAACCACAAAATACAACGCCTTGGTACGGTACAACTACTAAAAATAAACAAACACCTGATCCATGGAAGAGTACAACGGAGAAACCTAAACCTGATCATCCTCATCCGGATTCGTGGTATACTACGACCACAAAAGATCAGACTAAGACTTATCCTCCAGGAACAAAAGAAGATTTATGGTACACAACAACTGTAAAATACAAACCACCACCAACAACAGAGAAGCCTCCGTACTATCCAGATCACCATACGCCGACGAAAGCTCCATGGTACACTACGACATTGAAGAACAAGCCTTCAACTGAACATCTCTGGCAGACTCCTCCTAATAAGACAAAACCGCACTCACACACAGAACCTCCTCCAAAGGTAGATCCTTGGTATACGACTACATTGAAAAACAAACCCCATTATCCACCCGACAGTTTGTGGCATTCACCAACTCCAAAACCGAAACCTGATCACTTGTATTCAGACCATTCAACAGCAGAGCCGTGGGATACAACAAGAACAAAGTATCCATCACCACCAAAAGAAACTAAAACAGTGAGGCCAATTCCAGGGACAACAGGACATCCATATGGACCTTCTTATACTTTAGTGAAGACACCCCCATCACACAAAAAGACTACCGAGAAACCAAATACTGTTGTGTGGCACGATGTTACTCATTTAGAGGTGATTAAAGAGACACCGTCCACCACACAATCATCAGTTAAGTATTCAGAAACACCTGATCCAGTTTATGAACATAAGTATCCAGAAACTTTGGCACCTGCGTATGAACATAAATACCCCGAAACTCCTGCTCCTGTTTATGAACATAAGTATCCGGAATCACCAGCTCCAGTATATGAGCCTAGCAATCCTGAAAAAGCACCAGCAGTATATGATCCTAAACCTCCGGAACTACTTGCGCAATATCCTCCATCAACTTTTTCACAACCATCTACTATTACAGTAGATTATGATCTCAATTTCGAAGAAGAAGAAGAAGGAGGAGGAGGTGAATTACCCATGCCAATATCTGGTCAAAATCCTAAATTAGGCCAAGTTATACGAACTAATTCTAGCCATGAAATGCAAAGTGGAAATCATGACGATAATTTGCCAGGTGCACTGTCTTCAATCGGTACTAGTAGTAAACCAACGAGTAATATTGGAGCTTCCGGCACTTCTAGCACTGAATCTGCTGAATCACTGGTACACTCAGACCATGATCAAACTAATCAATCTTCAGCAGACTATGATTATCAAGACGAATCACCAGCATTATATAATATTATGAATCCTCCGGCAGAAGCAGTTAAACAATCAGAAAAGGTGGTTCAGTTGCTTGGAGAAATATTCGAAAATTTGACGACAGGAGCTCCTTCTATGCTACTATCAACGAGAAATGAGAGTAGATCTGATACAATACATACCACTTTAGTTCACGAAGACCCAACAGATAGTTCTGAAGAGGAATCTACTACGGAAATTAACGAATCAACAACTACAGAATTTAATCATTTCAACTCAGTGAATGACAAAAACACATCATATGATATCAGCGTTCGTTCTGATGACTTTTCAAGTAGTACTAAAAATGAAAAAATTTCAACTGAAATGTCAGTTGTTGTTTCTGATCATAAGGAGAATATTACAAGACACACGGGTAAGTTGTCCAAGATATGTATTCATTATTAATACTTCCTTCAATTTGTTAGGTCATAGATGCTTTTAACCTTTTGTAAATTTAAAATCCAACCCTTACAAAGAACCTCTTATAATTTAATATAAAGCAATATTAATTAATATATATATGAGGCGCATCTAAAAAATTATATTTAAAAAAAGAAAATAAAAGAAGAAATTTATTGTGATTCGTATACAAGTACATAGCTTCGCTATTTTTCGACATAGTTACCATGAACCTCCACACATTTCTGTTAAGATACACAAGTATCCGTATATCCTCTGTGAAAAATCTGCCACCGGAGAGTGCAGCCAGTCCAGAACTGGTGTCTTGCGCACTTAACTGTATTTGAAACGCCTTGATGCAAGCCACTATTTCAGGTGAAGAAAAAGAAAGAAATCACTGGAGGCAAGATCGGGGCTGTAAGAGGTATGATTGAATAATTCCCATCGAAGTCTTTGAATTGTCTCAACAGTATGGGCAGCTGTGTGTGACAAGGCGTTGTTCTGGATCAAAAGAATTCCAAAGCGTAGCATTCCTCTCCACAGATTTCGGATGACACGTTGCAGACTATTCAGTGTTTGGCACTGGCATCTTTGGCATGTAAAATTTGAGAGGAACATCAAAGAAAGTGATTTAAATGGTACTACCTAGCCCAACCTGTATATTATCATCGACAACATTTGTTACCTTTCTGCTGACCTTCACGGACCTCCAACGGTAGGCCTATATCAAAAATTCTGTTATAATCGTTTCACAGCCTGAATATTACATTCCTAATAAATATAATTATTAGACTATTATTTATATGTTATTATGTCGTTAGTAAATAAATTAAATTAGAATAAAATATTGAATATTTTGAACTTTGGGGAGGATGCTTACCCCTCGTCCTCCTGCCAGAGACGCCCATGGTGTTTTGCAATACACATCTGCTGTAATTGTTGGTTCTAGTTCCAAGAATTCTACAACAGCCACATCCTTGTGGTCTCAAAACACGGCTGTAATTATTTTGTGAACTGTTAGTGCTTGTTTGAATTTCTTCACTTGAGAAGAATCAGAGTGCTGTCACTGCATCGATGCACAGGTTTTATCTCCCGTCAGTATGTGAGAAAAGAGGTCATTCCCATTCTTTCCCCCAGCGAGTGAAAAATCATGTACAGCTGTCATTCTTTGCTCTTTGTGAGCTCTGTTGGCATTTTTGGCACTTAAATTAGAGCCACAATTTGTGATAACCCATCTTGTCAGTCATAATTTGACGCATTTCTGAAAACTCTTCAGTGAGTTCAGTTGTTGTGAACCGCCGATTAGATCACACTTTCTCATTAATGCGTTCCACCAGATCGTCTGTCTAAACACTAAGCCTTGTAGCGGCAGTCTTGTTACCAAGTAATCCACTACCTATGAAAGGGTATTTTAGGATTCCCCTTAATGCGGAGTAGGTTGGGCAAGTAATCCTTTTCGTGAAAATTATAAATATACTTCAACTCGAACAATTTATTGTATAATTTCTTCAACATAAATGTAAATTCAACAATAACAATATAACTGTGCAGACACAAAACAACTTCACTCAATGTTAACTGGAACCCTTTCCCAATTTGAATAGTAGTCCGTAAATTTTTATACATTCGCATTCCACTACTTTATATTCTAAATTAATTTTACTGGTTGTACTTTTGACAGGTTTCATATATCAAATATCTACACAAATTAAATTTAATCCCCAAATATAACAATATATATATATTAAATTAGTGACCAAAGACATACACTCACCAAAAAGTTGTAACAGTTGGGCCGAAATGGAAAGAAAAAAAATTGATTAAAATTTTGTACTTACAATTTCCTGACGAGCTGCATATCAATGGCACTTACATACATTTACACTTAATTAATCCGGCTACTTTCTGTGTAGGAGCATTATTATCCACACACTATTCCGAAATCACATTTAACTAGTTATCAATTTAACGGACACAATTTCTAAGCTCCTACCCCTGCTTACCTCATGTTTCAATCTAAAGGAAACGTAATAGGTACGGGTAGAATACAAAAGATAGATGGCGTTTTAGTCACTTCGAACAAACGAATATCAGAACCATGACATTGACCTACAGAGCCAATGTTTCCATATACAAGTTTATTTAACTAATCAGCTGATCGAGTTTTCAAGTTTTTTTTTTTTTTTTCATGAACTTAAGAGAAATGTCTCATATTAAATTCCCCACCTCTCCGGGTGGTTTAATTAAACAAACAGTTATTTAACATTTCGAAGTAAGTTCATCTTCCATGCACGGCATGCAGTAAAGAATAATGGAACGAACTCACCGATGGAAATTCTTCACAAACAAATCGTTAGTTGTTTCGGAGCTCCTTTTAGTTCATTGTCCAATCGACGAAGCACGCACCATAACTGCAGAAAGATAACAGGATTGATGACGGTATTGTTCTTGCCTATCCACCTGATGGTCCTGATTTATTGCCATTCTTCTATGGGAAGGTTCTCTCGGACAATCACGACAAACACAGCCATGGCCAGAAACACCCAATTCCGAACCTGCAGAATTGTACAAACAGAGCACAGTACACAAATATATATAACACATAACATATATTAACAGTGAAGTGGATTACAATTATTACAGAATCTGTACATATTTTCTTAATTTCCATTATTATTTTCATTATTATTTTCTCTTGCTGGATAAAATTTCTTTATGAAACTGACATGACGTTTAATCTTTACTTTCTTATCAGCTACAAGTTGTAACCACACTGTGTTCTTTGTCGGATAGCTGATAATTTCGAACGGACCCTGATATTGGCTATCTAATTTAGGTTGATAACGTTTTTCCAAAGAAGATTTAGTTACTTTCTTAACCAATACTTTTTCTCCAATAGGTAAATCTATATCTCTATGTTTTCTAGAATACAATTTCTCTTTCCTTTTCCAGGCCAATTCAATATTATCTACAATAGTTTTACTCATCTCAGCTTTATCTGGAGTACTTTCAAGAATTCCTAGATCTAAAATCCAGTTTACATCTAGAGGATTAAACATCTTTCTTCCTAAGTATACCTCACTTGGAGTTTTACGAGTTACAGAATTTTCACTACTATTTAATGTGTACTGGACTTGATAAATATACTTAGACCACTTAGTTTGATTTTTATAAATATAGGTTTTCAAAATTAATTTTATATTTTTATTTTGTCTTTCTGTTAAATTGCTTGACATGGAATAAGGAGTAGTACAAATGTTTTTAATGCCTAAACTAAATAAATAATGTTTGAAATAATCGCTTTGCAGATATCCAGCATTGTCATGAATCACCTTATTTGGAAATCCGTAAGAATAAAATATTTTATCTAATTTCAAACATATAGACTTTGAACTCAAATTCCTAAGAGGTTCGATAATGACAAATCTAGAAAAACCATCGGTTAAGACTAATACATATTTAAACCCATTACTGATAGGCCAAGGCCCCATTACATCTAAAAATAGAGAATTATTAGGATATTTCTCTTTCTGAGTATAGTAGGTACCATAAGGAAGTCTATTCCTATCCCTACATAGCTGACAAGTCGTACATCTCTGAACAAAATCTCTAATTTCTTGGAATAAATTAGGAAAAGTATAACGTATAGCCACTTTTGCTATCGTTCGTTGGACCCCACTATGACCCCCACCTACAGGGTCTTGATGATGAAATTTAATCACACTATACTTAAGAGACTCTGGTACAACAGCTCTTAAACCTCCATATTGTTTACCTTTAGTTTTCTTCAGTAGGATACCATTTTTAAGAACATAAGGTTCCTTTACCTGTCCCCTTTCTAATTCTTGTATTATAGTATTTAAACTAGGGTCCTCTCGTTGATGATCTCCTAATGGCTTATGAAAGAAAGGATTATTCCAGAAATTAACAAAATTCAAGTGTACTTCTTTATCATCCACCTTATCAATTTCCACTATATCTGATGAAGGAGGTGTATAATCGATATAATTATGCATCCTAGTTAGAAAATCTGCCATATTGCGCTCACTCCGCAAGTGAACAATATCAAATTGATATCGACTCACCTTTTCAATAAGAGAGCCGTATTTTCTTTGACGTTTATGATTTTTAAGTATCCACGTCAAGGCTGAATTATCACAATAAATTGTGAATTTCTTATGAAGATACATGTCAAATTTATCAAGCGCATGAACTAAACTAGAAAGCTCAAGATCAAAAACGCTTTTCGACCAATCTGATGGAGGAACTCGTTTACTCAAAAAGTAAACAGGTCTAAGTTTTCCATCACCATCGTACTGGCTTAATATAGCACCATAATTTTTGGTGGAAGCATCGACATGTAAAACGAAGGGCGCATTCATATCTGGCACTTTAAGAACAATATGGTTAATAATAGCTTCCTTAATTTTCTCCAATAAATCGTCTTCCTCCTTCCCCCAGATAAATGGAACTGTGGGTGATCTCATAGCATATAATGGACTCAAAAGTTCTGAATAATCTTTTACATATCTAAGATAATAATTAAGAAATCCCAACATTCTATTTAAAGCACGTTTATTTTTCGGCTTGGGTATATCTTTAATCGCTCTTACTCTCTCATCATCTATTTTCATTTGACCATTAGAGAACTCATATCCTAATATTTTCACTTTTGATTTCATAAACTGAGCTTTGTGTGGACTAATAGTAATCCCCCAATCTTTCAACCTTTTTAACACTTTCTCTAAGATTTCTTTATGTTTTTCTACACTATCCGAGTGAATTATTAAATCATCACAGTAAATATCTAAATAATCCCCTTCTATATCACGAAAGATCTTATGCATTAAACTAGACAAAACGAATGGTGAAACTGCCATTCCCATCGGTAGGCGACAATACTGTAATAATCTATTTGGTGTAGCAAATGCAGTTATATTCCTACACTCAGGTTTAATCTCCAATTGATGAAATGCGGATCGAACATCAATTAATGTATACAGATGGTGTTTACCTATATTAGAAATAATAGATTCTAAGTTCGGACTCGGAAATCCAGTCAATAACAATTTAGAATTAATTTGGCCATAATTAATCACTAATCTCTTGGATTGATCTCGATTAGTAACGAGGAAGCAGGGTGAAATGTATGGGCTACTATTTATTTCTTCAATAACACCCTGTTCTATTAATTTGTCTAAAAACAAATCAAGTTCTTTCATTTTATATTTAGGAATCATATATGGTTGAGTAATGCTTGGTGAAGGATCTGTTAATTGAATTTCATATAAATAATCACAAACATGCCCTAACTTATCGGTTATTACTTCTTTGTAATCATTAAGTAATTGTTTAACATACGGTATCAAATTTTCATCATAAATATTTTCAAAATTTACACTACCTTTTAATGCTTCTCCTCCATCTCCCTCTTTATCTGCCTCCTTATACAATGGATTAAAGATTCTCGTGCCAGGTGGAACATCTTCATAAACAGCAGTATCAGTATTCTCAAGTGCAACTGTCTCCTTGGTCTTTGCCTTAGTACGGTTCTCCGCCCTACTCCTGGACTCGCCTACGCCACTGGTTGTCTGCTTGGTCTGGTTGCCATAACGTCGAGGCCTCCTTGGAAACTGCTTAGCCTTGCTGGTTTGGGTTGGTGATGTCAGGTTACAGGAAAAAGAACTGCCACCATATTGTAAAGCTGCACCTTCAGACCTAGTCCCCTCGAATCGATCACAAACTCTGGCGCCAAGGTGTCTGGGATCTCTCCGAGTAGGCCTGAAATGATATTGGAAAGCGCACAGATCACTGTTCATACCAACTGGGTTATTCTCAAAAGGTTGTAACTTTACTTGCATTTTCAATTTCTCAAAAAGAAGTTCTCGAGCGTTTATATTTATATGGGCGTAATTATCCCGTAAAAAGTCTAAACCCAATAATAATTTTAATTTTGGATGGTTAACAACTCCAAACCACGCCGTAAAACGGACACCGTGTATAAAGAAAATAAGTTGCACCAACTCACGCACTAACAACTCATTCCCTTGCATGATGGTTACAGAGTAATTTACTTGTTTTATTTTAGGCTTGCATTTCGTACGGATTTCTTCTAAAACACTGTTTTCTATTAAGCATAGAGTCGAGCCAGTATCTATTATACAGGGATATAAAGTATGGCATATACTGATGGGTAATTGTAATAAGCTTCCATGATCTTCCCTTGCACTATGAGAGTACGCACTATGAACTCCGGTTTTATTTTCATTTAAATTTTGATAACTCAGTCTATTCTGTCTATTAATAGGTGATGGCAAATAATTTGTCCTGGCACTTCTAAGAGGAGTTTTTACCCGTGGTAAACAAACCTTTTCACTTTTAACTACATTTTTATAATCTTGTTTATATTTGTCATTAATTTCGAAACTTTCCGCAAAATCTACATATTCATTTACCGTTTTTGGAACACTAAGTATCAACAACAGATTACGAATTTCGGGAGTAACTAAATTACTTATTAATTTACAAATTTCATCTTCAGGCATGTTGATTTCCAAAACATTTAATGTACTTAGTTTCTCTTGTAAAAAGTTTAATAAATTTTCATTTTCTTGCATTACTCTATATAATGATACCTTCATAAATTCCGTATTAATCAAGGGTGTGACAAATTTTAATAATAATGAATGACAGATATGACCCCAATCTGTAGTTATTGTTAACAAGCGCTGCAACTCTTCATAAGCTTGCTTCCTACACCTCTGTAAACTCGATACTAAAATCGCCTCTACGGGAGCAATTTCCTTTACTATTAACATATCAAGTTTCAAAAGAAAATGACATACTAACATACCATCTGTTCCATCTATTACCGGTATATCATATATTTGCTTTTCTAAAGAATTAAAAATACTTTGCGAAAATTGTTTTTGAAAGTTACAGGTTATGGGAGCTCGCAACACTGCTTGTCTATGCTCATGAACAGGTGTATGTGAGAACGACAAGAAATTCCCCCCTCTCTGATTTTCCTGCCCTTCACACCTACGACCTTCTATCTCATCGTCAAATGAAATAAGGGGAGGGTCAGCTACTGCGACTCTGTTATTACGTAACATACTACCCCTAGCTTCGTATGCCGCTTGCCAATGACTCATTTTTTTCTTTTCTTTTCTAATGGTACCAATAACCGAAAGATTTATATACTTAATGAAATTAATTTCTTTCCTTTTATCCAGCTTACAAATAGTAGACTAATACAAATTTTATTTTCGTTTTTCTTGTTTTTAATCACAACCAGATTCGAAATCCACTTCTTATTGCCCTCACGCATTAAGGTTTAAGTTCCGAGATTGAAACATGAGGTAATTTATATTTATATGTAGCGGCAGTCTTGTTACCAAGTAATCCACTACCTATGAAAGGGTATTTTAGGATTCCCCTTAATGCGGAGTAGGTTGGGCAAGTAATCCTTTTCGTGAAAATTATAAATATACTTCAACTCGAACAATTTATTGTATAATTTCTTCAACATAAATGTAAATTCAACAATAACAATATAACTGTGCAGACACAAAACAACTTCACTCAATGTTAACTGGAACCCTTTCCCAATTTGAATAGTAGTCCGTAAATTTTTATACATTCGCATTCCACTACTTTATATTCTAAATTAATTTTACTGGTTGTACTTTTGACAGGTTTCATATATCAAATATCTACACAAATTAAATTTAATCCCCAAATATAACAATATATATATATTAAATTAGTGACCAAAGACATACACTCACCAAAAAGTTGTAACAGTTGGGCCGAAATGGAAAGAAAAAAAATTGATTAAAATTTTGTACTTACAATTTCCTGACGAGCTGCATATCAATGGCACTTACATACATTTACACTTAATTAATCCGGCTACTTTCTGTGTAGGAGCATTATTATCCACACACTATTCCGAAATCACATTTAACTAGTTATCAATTTAACGGACACAATTTCTAAGCTCCTACCCCTGCTTACCTCATGTTTCAATCTAAAGGAAACGTAATAGGTACGGGTAGAATACAAAAGATAGATGGCGTTTTAGTCACTTCGAACAAACGAATATCAGAACCATGACATTGACCTACAGAGCCAATGTTTCCATATACAAGTTTATTTAACTAATCAGCTGATCGAGTTTTCAAGTTTTTTTTTTTTTTCATGAACTTAAGAGAAATGTCTCAGCCTTCCGATACACTTGCAGTCATCAACATTTGAAACACCTTCGGGAATCACACTGCCCCATTACCTGACCTTACTTTCACTCATTACAGTTGGTACGTAAATGGTACACAATTCCCGATGGATGTCAGCTGCATTCTGTCCTTTGGTGTTCAGAAATCGTATGACAGATCTAACTTCATATTTAGTGGGATTTTTTTTTTATTACGGTAGCCATTTCACTTTACTTTACTCTCATGTACGTAACTCCACTCGCACGATTTTATCTCCGTTGCAAGCACAAAACATTAGAGCATGCTCTTGCGCATGCCTAATTTTATCAGTGTTGCCAACGTTTTTTATTTTTAAATGCGCCTCGTATATACCTACGTAGCCGAAGCTATCGACAAAAGAAGCTACATATACAGGAATTCACTTTTGCTACTACAGTATAATATTGTGTTAGTTATATTCTATCATAAAAAATATATAGAAAGTACTTAGTGTATGCTTTAAAATGCAAGTATAATTTTCATCTATTTTTAATTTGAAATTTTCATTTGAACAGTTTGACAAAAAAAAGTTACACAGAAATTAGTGGATTATTGTTTAAAGAGTTCTTTGAAAGTGCAAGAATTTACTTATTTATTTATTTTGTTTAATGTATCCAATACTGTTGTGCGAACAGCATAAAATTAAGATGTTCAGTAGGTAGCTTTATGGCTAGCGTTTCCGTCTTTGGTGCCAGAGATTTAAGTTCGGTTTCCTCTTGGACTTAGATCATACTTCAAAATGTAGATCAGTGGTAAAGGTGGATGTTTAACTCGAAACTACAACAACAGTGTTCACTGGGTATGATGCGTGGCTCCATAACAATAAACGGTATGCTCGCAACTTTTAATTCATGAATTTATATTAATTGAACTTTATTTCGTTAAATTATCGTGTTAGTGTAGAAGAAATAGATCATTGTATCTATGTGACCATTCTCTAATATTTTCCTCTAGTCCTTACAATAAATAATTAGAAACAAATACTGGTATACTATATGAATACTTTGTTTCTTTCTACTTGGTTCACTTTTGATAGTTTAATCTCTGCCGGATTAACGGAGTTTGTCAGTTTAAGACTAAATTAGCTGCTATTATTTAATGAATTTATTACACTAAAAAATTTAAAAAATGTAATGACAAAATTCAATATTTAACCATACACATAATGTAAGTTTCATTTTCCCGTCAATGTGTAGTTTTTAATTGCTAAGATTGAGAGTTCCAACAGTCCGGTTCAAAAGTTATTTTCACATGTGAATGGTAAAGTGGAAAAATGAGAAGTAAAAGGAAGAAAGAAATGTATAAAGTCAAGGAAACTTTAATCAAGCGACGTATTTTCTTTCTCTAAATTGAAATAATCATATTGCAATCATACAAAAGATAAAAATAAAAATTAAAACATGAAATAACATTCTTCTTGTCACAGTGTGGGCCGAGGTGGCTCAGTGGTAGAGCGTTCACTGGTACTTGGGGTCCTGGGTTCGATCCCAGCCCCCGCCAAGTGAACTTTGTGGTGGACAAACACCGTTTGCATGGATTTCCTCGGGGTTCTCCCGTTTCCTCCCACTTTCTTCATTCCACCATTTCATTCATTACTCATCATCACCGTCTCCTTTAGCCTAACCGGCATAACCGTGGGACGTAAAACTCAAAGATTTCATTTCATTTTTTCTTCTTGTGGCAGTATTATCATCCTAAACCTTCTCCAGTTTGAAAACTTCATTAAGATAGCTATCGCGATTGGATTTTGCAATTCGTACATGCCAATTGTATAAATTATGTTTAATTTAGTAACTTATCTCAAAGAAAGATTAAGTCCCTAATGATTTTTTCTTACTAAAAATTGGCTTTATTTGAACAATATAAAATGTAAAGAATTCTTGAGTACTCTAAATTGCGAGAATTCTTGAGTATTGTTCTGCGAGAGTTCTCTAATTTTATGTTAAGGAAGGCTTACAAGTTATTTACAAATTACAAATTAATATAATTCTTTAAACATTCTTATTCAAAAGTAATAAAATCAAAGGAGGTCTTTTGTCATTATCATTCTTTGATTTAAGTAATATTATTAATTTATTTTAACAAAAGAGACACTGACCAAAGCTTAAAACTTTACTTTATTTTAAATTATAATTTGTAACTGTTTCGGATATCTAGCAAATCCTTCTTCAGACACGATCGAAATTAATGAAAATACAGACATATATATAAATGTTGTTATAACCTTATAACAATATAATAAAAGGTTATAACAACATTTATATATATGTCTGTATTTTCATTAATTTCGATCGTGTCTGAAGAAGGATATGCTAGATATCCGAAACAGTTACAAATTATAATTTAAAATAAAGTAAAGTTTTAAGCTTTGGTCAGTGTCTCTTTTGTTAAAACAATTAATCCAAAGCCATGAATAGTCTTATTATTAATTTAGTGATAAATATGTTGTTGTCAGTTTGCAAATGTAAAGGGCGTCGTTTCTTACCTCAAAGTATCTCAATTATCATATTGGCAATATTTTCCCCTAATTATAATCTACTTAATACATTTTACAGCTTGCCCTCCAAAACATTTTCGATGTGGAGATGGAGAATGTGTTTCCATATTATCTCGCTGCAACCAATTAGTAAATTGTAAAGATGGGACTGATGAGAGAGATTGTACATGTGCAGATTACTTGCAAGCTCAATATCTGACTAGAAAACTCTGTGATAGTGTTGTTGATTGCTGGGATTTTTCAGATGAAAATACTTGTGGTAAGCTTACAGGATCATATTTTGTAATGCGTGCAGTGTGTTTTTGATTCGATACACAATTGATGTGTTCAATGCAATAATTGAGGAATCCAGAGTAAGAAGTGTTTCTAATTATTTGCTTTAGAAAGGAGTTTCACATAAATATTTGTCGAAGAAAGTGTTAATAATAAATAATTTTAATTTTTTTTCTATATGCTTTGATGACAAAGAGCCGCTGATAAAATGTTAAGACAATTATGTTGAACTATTTTTGCATTGTACATGATAGAAGCAAGACTTTGAGTCTCATATGTGTTAATATTTGTTACATTTTATTGTTCGTCTTTCTAAAGAAATTAGGAAGCAAAGAATTAAGAATAAAGATTACAATTCTAACTTCCTTGCGCAATTGCGATTTTCTGTCTTACATTTCTAAACTATCTTTCTTAGCGTTTTCTAAGAAAAATGAAATGTAATGTAATCTTCAGTTAATACTTCATAGTTATGCTTTGTAAGCTCAAGAAGAGAGCAAAGCCTGGAATTTTGGCAACATTTTATAAACTCTATGTTACCAATTTTCACCTTCTTTTAAGAAAATTGGCAATTTGGTGTTTTTAATCTATTACTACAGTTTTCTTCCTCTTTTCATGTGATGAGTACACGTAGAAATTGCTATTCCAATTATATTTCTATGAAAAGCACTTCTTCATGGTGTTTAATGATATATTATTTTATGTTAGCTGTTTTGCCCAAAATAGTATAAGATGGATGAATCAATTTTGCACGGTGACAGTGATTACGGTGTAGATTATTTTGTTTTTGATATGTGATCATGGTGACAAATGTGGCTTTGAGGTGGAGGGGCATTTCATCCCACTTAATACTTTTGAAATAACCCTGTAACTAATACGTTAACAAGAGGAGTGAATAAAATTACATTATTGTCAAAAGTTTGCACATTAATTACAATAATTCGTCTGTAATCAACATGTATTTCATATATAATTAACAGGTGAAGTAGTAGTATGAGTGGACACAGAAAACAATAACTCTAATCTGCCAACTTTGTACTCCTAATTCTACATAGTTTAGTAATTGTGATTTTATGAATGCTTAAATAAGTAATGTCTCTATGTAAGAAGTTCTCAACCTTTACCAGTGGCGTACCGTCAAAGCATATTAATTATTAATGTCACCATAAGGTGAACGGAGAACCAACGGCGGCTTGCGTACCACAGGTTGAGAAACCTTGCTCTATTAGTCTAGTCAACATGAGGTTTGACCTTGAACAAATTGAAATAAAAATGAGATATGCGCCCAAATGATGCTGAGCATATTGTTAGCAAGCCTGAAAAAGTTCTCAAAAATATTCAATCTGGAACGTCGTTAAATTCAATATGGCTGTCGTTGACAATCATTTACGGCAAACCGAAGTAGTTATGTGGTTTAGAATCAAAATTGCAGCCTCAACACTTCTTGTAAATGTTGTTCACCATTACATTTCTTTTCCAATGAAATACGGGTAGATGATGATGTTAAACACGTTGATCCACTATTATTTCTGCTAATGCTATCTGTTATGCCAGATTTGAAAACGACAGAATGGGCACATTTAAATATGAGCTATGTAATTTCCCTCCTGCTCTGTTTGATAATGATGGCCTTCCGCAAAGTATTGGCTGCAAGTCTGTGGCAGCACCATCCCTGTGTTTCAGTTTGCATGGATGATACACAGGTTATTATAGATTAGGGTTCTTTACTACGAAGAGTGGCATGGCCCAGCGTTGTAACGTATCATGAAATTTGTTTGCAGTGTCCTAAGTATGTGACCAGCTGCTACGTCAGCCCAGTGTTTGACGACTGTAGGACAGGACGAAGTACGAATGACGTAACTCAATTACAAAGATATCGGGGATAAAACAGCACCACAGGTCCCCTTCACTGAAACAACTCAACAAATTGAATTGAGATGTGTTCCTTATGAACAAAAGCAATAATAGTGCTTCGTACAATTGCTGAGTGATGTATTACACGATAAATATTACTGTCCTCCATGCTATAGGTGATACTGATGCCCTCATTGTTAATACAACAGTTCAGTACGCTTATCATAACAACACTGTTGAAACTGGGAAAGATACCGATCTTTTTGTACTTTTGCTGTATTTTATCATCAACAAATCGTATTTCGATCTGATGTGAAATCTGGAACATCTCATGTTTGGGATGTGCAGTCACTACGCCAGTCTCGTGGCGATCACGTCTGCACCAATATCCTAATCATACATAATATTTTTGGATGTGATATTACATCACATATCTTTGGCTTGGGTAAGAGTGTAGCTTTTTTCAAATGTATTACTGATCCCTATTTTCACAAAGAGGCGAAGATGTTCATGCGACAAAATATAGACGTAGATGCAGTTTCAAAAGCTGGAAAGAGGACCCTGATGTGCTTGTATAGCGGTGAATGCAATGAAGGTGTGAATACTCTGAGATTTAGAACCTCCTGTATGAAAACTGCTACATCCTATTCAGCACCTTAGATTACTTCCATCAACATCAGAAGTCTATCACTTTTACAATTTACGTGTATACTATCAAGTACAGGCTTGACTGGGAAAGTTTCTTAATCTTCTTGACTGGGCTGACGATTACAAGATGGATAGCTAATCCAGCTGTTTACCAACGTTTCACCAGCTTTAACATGTTTAGTACGCACGTTATGCTGTACGTGTAAAACTGGATGTGGTAAAGCATGTGTCTATGGGAATCAATAATTTCCCTTGTTTTACTCATGCAAGAATTGCTGCGGCACTTCATGCACGAACAGTGCACAGATATTAAAAGACAATTAACAGGATTAGGAACAATTGTTAGTGCACTATTCTTTAAGGTTTATTTAATTTTTTTTTTCCTTATAACTACCGTGGATTTCGTATTTCTTAAGTTCTATCTAGTACATTACACGTATATGAAATTTGCTGCTGCTATTTGGAGCTATATATCCTTTTCACCTTAATGATATTACTTTATAACTTTCATATTTGTATATGAACAAAGATTACAATCATAGCATCACCGTTATCGTCTGTTATCAATTACGTAAAACTTCATTCTTCTTTCAGTTTTGCTATTACCATCAATACAAATTACATTTACACTTACAAGAAGCATAAACGATCTTTTGTGTGTAGACAGCAAATAAAGTATGGTAGACGTATGTTCAATGTCTCATTGGAAATGAAAGCTAATGGTGAACAACTTTAATAAGAGGTATTGAAGCTGTAATTTTGATTCGAAGCCACAAAGTTACCTCGTTTGTTATTATATGTGCCTTAAATGACCGCCAATGGCTATCATATTGGATTTAACAATCTTCCAGACTGAACATTCTTCAGAACTTTTTCAGGCTTCCTTAGAGTGTGCTCAGCATCATTTTGGCACAGGTCTCATTTCTATTGCAATTCGTTCAAGGCTAAGTACCTTTTTTCTCATACGTTGACTGGGCTTTATGTTGAAGCACTTTACAGTGAAGAATATTTATTTTTTTCACTCCTCCCCCCACCTTCTCACGTGCTCACTTTAACTGTGATAATTTTGCACCTTTAGTGCGACACTTATGATTTATTGTGTCCTTGAGGAATTTTTCTGAAAAATTGTCCTACAAACTTAGCATTAAGGGATAGAACACCTGTAGCAGTAATCAATATACAGAGAAAATTTTGTCTGAGTTTATAATTAACTAACATCTTCTCAGAGAATTTTTTGGCAGTCTCAAACAATGGCTCAAACAAACTGCTCATCTCAATTTTGCAGAATAGAAACAGTGTTCTCAGTGGTGGAGATTGCTAGATTTATGAAAAATAGTTCTTCAATGTAATATAAATATGTCAATTTAATATAATTTTAAAGTTAATTATTTTATACACTAATAACAATTGATAGTATTGTGCTTTTGCATAGAATATGTTCAGCTATGTTTTTGTCTCCAATTTTAGATTGGTGCTCTCCAGGAAAGTACGTGTGTCCACACAGCAAAGTCTGCATTGAATACGAACAACTGTGTGATGGAAATCGGGACTGTCCGTATGGTGACGATGAAAAGCAATGTGTAACAGTATCACCAAGTGAAGATAGAGCTAGTGAATTTCCTTACCATTCTTCAGGTATGTAAACAGTTTTAATATATATATATATACATTACAAAAATTAACAACATACTTAAATTTCTGTCAAGTATGCTATAAACTCAAATTCTAGTTTCTATTTGGTATGTCATTATTTTTATAATAATTGTTTGTCTTTTTTCAAAAGAACCTTATAATAGTGTTTTAAAACCATAAAATGATAGCAGAATAGGCTAGTGAAATATTGGGTTAAATTACGCATATTGTACGGAATTATAAATATTTTACCATTGCTATGAATCTTAGTTGCTCTTATTCCTCTTGGAAATATACCGTAAATATTTAAAAACCTGATCTTTAAGGCATAGTCCTATTGGTCAGAAGCGACCCCCCTTCAAACTGCTCGGAATATCTTGTTCATTAGCAGTGAAAGAAATTCTACAAAATAGTGGTTCATCAAACGTAACACCTAAAAGAGTTTTTTGTGTTGTTGCGAAATGATATAGTAGTATTGTTAATAAAGTACAAATCATATCAACATGAATATTCTTAATAGCGCCTGATCACTTTGATACTGCACTCCAAGTGACATGCTGTCTTTCAGATCAGATCGATATGCAGCTCTTTATTGACAATGATGTAAATGTGAAAAATTTGATGTCATCCCCAAGCGTATATAATTCATGTTGAATCACATTCAATTCAAAATCACTGCTCTCGCCATATTGGAGTGGTTCCTGAAATCAAAAATGCTCAACTTTAAGTTTTTTGGAAAATAAACAAAAATGAAATTACGTCCTCCTAAAAATCACTTTTAGCTGCATCGGCGACCATTTGGAAAATTACAAATAATTATACTTTCTGTTTTTTTTGATTTTGTCCTATTTTGGAAACATAAAAGCTAATTTATTTAAAGTTAAATATTATTTAATTCGTTTCCTTTTAGATTAGATCGCATGTTTTTTCCAGTAAACTGTTACGCAAACTTTTATAACTATAGACCTTGAAATCTATTGAACGAAGGCCAGTAGGAGTGGATCTTCAACCATCAATTTCAATTTATTCATTGGAAATAAATTTTGGATATGAGGGAGATGAAATATCTAATAAGAGGTATTTCTTTTTTGTCTTCGTGAAAATGCCACTGTAATCTTAATAATTAATAAACTCGGTAGTTTAATAATTCCGAAAGTTCATCGCAGCAGAAACAAACGTTTGCTATTGGATCCTATCCTGCGCCAGCCTAGTATTGTTAATAAAGTACAAATCATATCAACATGAATATTCTTAATAGCGCCTGATCACTTTGATACTGCACTCCAAGTGACATGCTGTCTTTCAGATCAGATCGATATGCAGCTCTTTATTGACAATGATGTAAATGTGAAAAATTTGATGTCATCCCCAAGCGTATATAATTCATGTTGAATCACATTCAATTCAAAATCACTGCTCTCGCCATATTGGAGTGGTTCCTGAAATCAAAAATGCTCAACTTTAAGTTTTTTGGAAAATAAACAAAAATGAAATTACGTCCTCCTAAAAATCACTTTTAGCTGCATCGGCGACCATTTGGAAAATTACAAATAATTATACTTTCTGTTTTTTTTGATTTTGTCCTATTTTGGAAACATAAAAGCTAATTTATTTAAAGTTAAATATTATTTAATTCGTTTCCTTTTAGATTAGATCGCATGTTTTTTCCAGTAAACTGTTACGCAAACTTTTATAACTATAGACCTTGAAATCTATTGAACGAAGGCCAGTAGGAGTGGATCTTCAACCATCAATTTCAATTTATTCATTGGAAATAAATTTTGGATATGAGGGAGATGAAATATCTAATAAGAGGTATTTCTTTTTTGTCTTCGTGAAAATGCCACTGTAATCTTAATAATTAATAAACTCGGTAGTTTAATAATTCCGAAAGTTCATCGCAGCAGAAACAAACGTTTGCTATTGGATCCTATCCTGCGCCAACCTAATCTACTCAGGATAGTTGTTACCCACCTCCTAAGATTCTCTTCCTTCATATTATCTTCATACCTTATTCTAAATCTATTCTAAGGATTCAGTGGCGGCCGGTGGATTGTGGTTTCGGGTGTTGCAGTACGAACGATCGGAGACAGAAGATATAAAATGGACTCATTGACTAATCAGCATAACTTTAGATGCAAATGCTATGTAACATGTTAAATTAAATAAAATTCTGTTTTTAAAAAAATAAAAAAATGCAGAACATTAAATCCGATTAATCATCTTATTTAATTAGTAAGTTCATTCTTTTCTCTTTGATTGGAGCAAATCTGCCTAATACATGCTGGTTGAACTCTAGTGTTCTTATTGTCAGGTCTTTTTCGATGGAAAGTGGTGAAGTCCAATGGTGATAACCTTTCTTTGGACATTCAATTCCTTGAAAGTGTCAATTCTTTTGGATGTGAAAAAAACTTTTCGTCTTTTGCTGACGCCATAGATACAGTTAATATTAATTTCAGAAGCTGTGTAGATTCACTAAATATTTTTTCTAGATTATTGTGAACAGTTCATCCTAGCAAACTCAGTCCCTGACAGTGATCCAAAGTCCTCTTCAGTGTAGACTGAAGAGACTTCGTAGCAGAGATTAATGTTATAAAAAATGTACATTGAACACGCTTTATTCACAATTTTTCTAGGAAAATTTAAAATAAATTGTGAAAATGTATCTAGTGCATACAACATTACTGCCATAAGGTGTCCTGTAAATTTAAACAGTTTTTTTTCGAACACTCTCCTGAATTGCACTTTGCTTGTTTTGTCTAAGCCTTAATTGTAAGTTTTTCCTCGGTTGAAAGCTGGGCTTTTTTTTTTTTTTTTTTTGGTAAGTTATTTACAGAAGTCATGGTATGCAATTCATTCAGAATTTGTAGATTATCTACAGAATTAAAGCACACACAAAATTAAATCTAATCACTAATAACCAAAACAGCTGATACAAAAGAGATACTGGTATATGAATTGCGAATGTTACATATTCATACATACGGCTGTCAACTGGCCGGCTTTTCATTGGCCTGGCCGGAAAAATTGCTGTTATTTCGATTAAAGCCGGTGACGGGTACATACTTCTCACCAGCCCCTTTATAACCGTTTTTTTTTTTTTTTTTTTTTTTTTCAAATTTGTATCTAGTTCGAAGTATAGATATTGAAAAGTAGCTGTCATTCTGTAAACTCAAAATTGTTACATTTCACAACATCTATCAACGATTAATATATTTTGTTCACCTGTTTAGAAAATTTTAGAGAGATGACAAGGACTGTATCAGGGAAAATTTGAAATTTACTTTCAAGGAATTTTATACATTTATTAAGAGTAGAAAAGGACTTCTTAAAGCAATTTCCCATAGTTGAAGTAGAGACTATATGTTTAAAGAGTGAATTTCATTTTCCAAATCCAAAATTGTCACGTAAAGATTATTATACTTTTGTTCATCTGTTTCGATAATTTTAAAGAAATGATAGTTACAGGTAAATACAATAAATTGATCAATGCCAATTGATCAATTTCAGTTTCTCATTTATAGCACAATGTATCTATTAAGCTTATTAGTGAATGTTCTAAGGACATACAGAATATATGTGTTAATGCACTTTTGTTCACGATAGTACATTTCCATTCCATGGATAGTTCCGAACAGAGATACTTCACGCTGAGACCTATATCATAGAGAATTTTGAGGAAGTGCCGTTTTTTTTTTTATTTTACAGAGTTGGCAACCCTATTCATATATCAACAAACACACACACACACACACACATGTGCATAAAAGAAAAAAAAATACATTCCAAATCATCCGTCTTGGTTGTTACGCAATGCACGATGAACACAATATACTTCCACATGAGGCGAAACAATGTTTACCAACGTTCTGGAAAGCAACCTTGAAACCCGCCAGATATAGGAACAACACGTTAGCTGGGAGGGGTCCAAAGTATTTGAGGAAGGTCCAATACGTCTACGTAATAACGAACCTGTCTTATACTGTACGCGAAAAGATAAGTAATTCTTAATTACTGTCACCTATATTTTTAGAAAAAATGATAGAACGATTATTTCTATAAGAAAAGAAAGAGTACATGATGAGGCGTAAAATAAAATATTTTGCGTACATCAATCATTTCTCTGTTAAACAAGTATAGTTCGTTAGGAAAGTCTATAAATGTTAGTCAAGTTTCGAAATTTTTAGGAGGTCCGGACCTGGTGTTCCCCCCCCCCCCCCCTCGTGGCTACGCCTCTGAGCATTGCTAACTAGTCCCAAATTCAATGTGGCGTTCCTCACCATAAAGTTTTATCAAGAGTATAAAATATACTTATTTTATAAAAGAAATATGTATATACTAAAATACTATCCACAGAAAGGGGTGGGGATTCTGCATATTGACTTATTAATATTTGGTTCACAAATTACTGTAGAAGAAACCTTCATTATCTATATAAGCTACGAATTAACTTGTAAATGCGGATCTACTTTCATTTGATTTCTGTTCTACTACATATTTTCTTTCTTATTTTGTAATTCTGCTATCATTTTTTTTTTAATTGTCATTATATTGATTTGCTTCAGTATAAGTACCGTAATTTAAAAATGTGAATGCATAAAAACAAATTCCATTTGTTAATTGCTATCGAAATAAAATTCAGAATTATTTAGCGCGAAAAACCTTCTGGTTCACTGGAAACCGTGCTGTGTTGCAGAAGCACTGCAACGACCAGTCCCTTTAACTTCTGAGATAGGGGAAAGGAGAGTTAACATTCGCTCCAATTCCCGCGCTGAAGGAATCTGGTCGTTGTATGCTCGCTGCAACACAATATAAATTAGAGACTCTCTGATGGAATATTTTTTGCTTTTTAAAACGGATTAACGAAACGGACAGTTACAGAAGTAAAAAAATATTTTATTTATAGTATATATGGGAGTATTAGAAAGTATTTTTTTCTGTTCTTTACTTCTATTGCTAATAACATTGTTTTCTAGCAATACTTTGGTCGTTGCGCAACGCTGCAACACTAACGTTAGCCGCCACTGTAAGGATTGATGACGTCTTTCCCAAGGGCTTCCCAACTAAAACTGCATGCACCTTACACGTACTTCTCATGCAAACTGTGTGTCTCCTTCATTTCAAAATTTCCATGTTGTTGTACGTAAGGTATTCGGTGAATTGTATATATTGTAAAGTTTCGACTTAAATTGAAATTCTTAATGTAAAACAGAAAGAAACAATCTTTCTGAAATGTTTCAAACGCTCTGTGTCAACTGTAGGGGAAGAAAAGGAGGTACGATAAAACAGGTGACGTTTTGCAGTACCTACGTAAGACATGAAGTGACGAAAACGGTCATTAGAATGAAGACAAGCGTGTTAAAAGGGTCATTGAATAAAGAGTTATAAAAAAAGACTTAAAGTGTTATGTGTGGAATGGTACTCTGTGGATCATAAATATGGACACTACGCAAAAGTGAGGGAAAAATACTAGAAGTTTTCGAAATGTGTGTATATAGAAGAATGGAGAAAATTAGTTGGGTTGAAGCGAAAACTAATGAGAAAGTGTTAGGAATAGTAAGGCAGGAAATATCAATGTTAGATGTAATTAAAAACAGAAAGAGAAACTGGTTGAAACTAAGAAGGAACTGTACCATGCTGGACGTGATAGAAGGCGGCAGGAATAAGAAAGAGGAAAGGGAAAGAGATTATTAGCAGCATACGTATGATGATCAAATGTGTAAGTCAGGAGATAACTAATAAATTTAACTGGATATTTACATTTCAATCTATCATTTAGAAATATATGTGATTAATGTGAAATATTTTCTTTCGTCCATATTCGATTCTAATTTTTGTATATTTTGTCCGAAATATATATTTGAAAAACAATAATTTAATTCTAATTCAACAACATATCATTTTAGGTTACTTGATGGTACGAAAGCAAGGTAAATGGGGAAAGCTTTGTCTCCAGAACTTCGATAATGTCGTAAAAACGTCGAAAACTTCTTGGGAAGTTTCTGATCTTGGACGAGCTGTTTGTAAGGCGCTTACTTTCAGGTTTGTATATATATATGTACACAATTATATTCATTTTTGACATTACTTTTTGATGTTAAGTTCACTTGCTATCTTCTGCTATAGTATAGACTTAAATCTAAGTCAGGCTCAACTTCATGGCTAAATCGTTAGCGTACGCGTCTTTAGACATAAAACCCGGATACAATTCCCAACGGAAGATCATGTGGTCAGATCTCACGTTAAGCTGTGGGTCTATGTCTCATATAGCTTTGGTGCTGAAAGTTACGCTAAAGTACAATTCACCTAACCATCAGATCTAAGTAACGAACAATTTAAAATAAAATGTTAATTTTATTTTTAAAATCTATATCAAAGCGTGCTAAAGACAAATGGATAGTTGAATTGCGGAAAATATTTTGAAATAATGTTAAAG
This sequence comes from Thermobia domestica, assembly GCF_964235325.1. Lineage (NCBI taxonomy): Eukaryota > Metazoa > Arthropoda > Insecta > Zygentoma > Lepismatidae > Thermobia > Thermobia domestica. Next base: position 212,185,231 of record NC_137457.1, on the reverse strand, counting down.
AATAAGTAGGAATATGATTTTTATCTATTGTAGTAAGTAGTGTAAAAATAATATGAGAAGAGGTAGAAAAGTAGATATGAGCAAATCACGTGATGACTAGGTTGATTGTTTAATACAACTATGAATATTGTATTTAATAAACTTTTACTAATACATATATATATATATATATATATATATATATATATATATATATATATTCTAAATTTGGTATAGAAATTTCTTACTTAGAATCTAGTAACATATCTAGCATTGTTGTAAGTACCGATAAGTACAAAATACTAATAAATATTGTAGTCACATTACTCAGGTTTATTATTTGCGCTTACTTGACTTATGATTGAAATTTTCTGCATACATTTATAGAAAGTTTGTAAGTAATGTATCTCAGCGTCGATGGCTTGCAACACATAAAGAAAACTGTTAACAAGTAGTGAGAAAAGAAAACCGCTAAGTGTGTTTAAAAATTTACATGAAAACTATTCAGCGCCCTCTTATCTAACTGGATTGCTTTTCTGAAAAATTCTATGCGGAGATCCAGACTATCAAGTTTACATTAAAATTATTCATGTAAATAGCCTCATATGTGTTTCTTTATGTAGTCTTAGGTTTATTATATTTTCTTTACATATTATTATCTGTTGAGATCGTAATAACCAAAATATATAATTATATAGCCTAAATTGCAAAACTTAGAAATTACACTGTGATAATGTTTTCACATTACCACATGAAACTATCTTCTGCACATGCTTTTAAGGATGGATGATGAATAAATGCATGTATGTTTACTTTTGTTTTCCTCTTAAACCTGGTTATAATTTAATATTTTTATTAAATGCTGAGTACGACTAATATTATTATGAGGAAGAAATTGCTCTTATCTTTCCTCTACCTGCGGCGTTAATGAAATCATTGTTATGGCAGGAATTAACTATTCTACTTTGAATCAAGTTTAAAACGAAAAAAAAAAAAAAAAAGTTAGAGACTCGAAGACAAAATAGCTACGAAAATTGTTTAAACAAGTTAAATTTTAACAGTAGTATATAGTGCTTGACATAGAGACTGTAATAAGCGTGTAAGCTAGACAAACGCAATTCAAAATACATGCTTTTCTCTCCCAGTGTAAGACTACTAAAATATCATTATCATCATACGTTCCCGATTCCATATTCTTCCTGGTCTTGATGTACACCAAGTGATCTCCAACAGCTTCTTACACTAACATTTTTCACCTTGGATTTCTCCCTCTTTCTTAATTCTCTTATTTCCGTACCATTTTGAACCTCATCCTGCCACTTGTAGAGATTTCTTAGTTGTTCTTTGTTTTTGTACGAACGCTCTTTTGGTTGAATGTATTCCTGATTATTTCATGCTGTTATTCGATGTGTTTTTGTTATTCCGAGAATGTTCTTGCATGGCTGTCCCTGGCATATTAAAATTGAGGGGAACGACAAGAACATAGAATGCTTCTAGATATAACTAAGTTTATCTTAAAATTATGAAGTAATTGAGAGCTACTGACTTAAGATGTAGTGGGTGCCGGTTTTTACCTCTATCTACACAATTAAGTCATAACCTTCCCTCATCACTGGAAAGGCATTTGCTGTAAATTTAGAAATTTCCATGCCCTTTGGTTTTCGGTTAATCTCATTACCCTGACATATAAATTACCTATGTTAATATTATTCATTGACTAAAACCTTTTCATTTTCCTTGTTTTCTTTCCACTATATTCTATACTATATCATTACAATAAACTTTTCTCCAACAACATCTTAATCTATTTTTATTGGCTAATCACTCTACCCCTTTAAGCTCAGCATACAAATTTCTTAGAACATTAGTCTTTTTCGCTGCCATTTTATGTCCTCATTTCTGTTCTTTATAGTATAATATGAAACATTTCATGAGTCTATTTTTCTAATTCTTTATTCATAGACCTATATTATACAATTTTATCACATATAAAGTTTTTATTATGATGTCTTTATCATATATTTTCTTATTGATATAATATAACCTATTGATTGCCATCTTCTTCTCCTACAGTTTCCACTCCTTCTTTCTAGGCCTCGTCTATATTTCAAATCTTTATTGATAATACTATGTATATACCAAAAACTATTCACTTGTACTATCTTCTTTCCTCAAGTCTGAAGTTACATCTACAGAGATTAGGATGATATTAGGAATTAGTCCATTGTTGGAGTGAATAATGAATAGAAAGTAATTTGTGTCTTTGAAATGTGATGAGACAGCCGAACATGGGGTTTGAAGTAGTAGTCGAACAAAGCAGAGACGCATTTGATGAGGCTACCGGTACTGGAAGGGTTTATGTGTTGCTTCTTTTGAGTAGAAGACTTTTGGAGTCAGGTTTAAAATGGTGGCTTGGGACTGGACCATGGTTGTCTAGGTATAGTTGGTTTTAGTCAGGATATCTTAGGCTGGGCACTTCTAAAGAGGTTTGTAATAGAAGTGGCTTGAAAGTTACTGGTACTGTAGTGTTTTGGGCCGGTAGTCTGAGTAAATCATGATCAGTGTAGTGGAGTCTTCATCTGCAAGATCAAGGATAATAGTGGGGTCAGAACACAACCGAAATTGTCCAGCGTTCGGCAGGTGTAATATTTCCGTGTGATCGATAGATAAGGTTCAGCGATTTATTTAAAAAGAAAAGATATGTATATTTCTAGGGGATAACTATTAGCAATGGGAGGGAATTTTGAGAGGATTTTTTTTTTTTTTTTTTTTTTTTTTAAATAGCGGGATGTATTTATGTTTGAGGAACATCGTTAGATATATCTGACTGACTTGACCAATGATACTGCTAACTTAGGTTGCGAGCAAATACAAAAAAGGAAGTTAGTATGGAATTTATGTTAAACTATCACACATGAAAGGGAGAAGATTAGGCTATCGAAACGAGTTTCTCTTCGGTCGGGTTTAGAGAGTGCGAGAGAAGGCTAAGAAGTGGTCCGAAATGAGAGTACCGATCTCGAGAGTGAGAGAGTGGGTGGCTGTTCTGGGAAGCGGGCTGGGTGGTGTAGAGGTTAACGGATCGGCACGGTATGCCGGAGGTCCCCGGTTCGAGATTCGTTCCAGTCAGCAACCATAATCATAATCATAATCATAATTTATTGCATCCGTTCATCGTCATACAACGAAATTGGACATGTCATTTATATATATACCAGTATACATAAACATACATACTATTATTACATATAGATTCTTATGGTTACACAAATTTACTTACTATACATTTAATTTTACGTATACGAATTATTTTCTACATATTCTTCAACCGAGTAAAAGCAATGTTCTATCAAGTACCTTTTAAGTTTGGATCTAAAGCTATTGACAGAGACCTGATTTTTTATACATGATGGAAGTAGATTGTATAATAGAGTACCTTTGTGCGTAACTGATTTATTGTATATATTTGTCCTATGTGCATGCAAGTGAATGTCGTCTTTACTTCTTGTGTTATAACTGTGAATGTCTTTGTTAACAATAAATTCACTACTATGTTTTTTTCAAATACATTAATATTTCAAACAAATACATTGAGTACCTTTTAAGTTTGGATCTAAAGCTATTGACAGAGACCTGATTTTTTATACATGATGGAAGTAGATTGTATAATAGAGTACCTTTGTGCGTAACTTATTTATTGTATATATTTGTCCTATGTGCATGCAAGTGAATGTCGTCTTTACTTCTTGTGTTATAACTGTGAATGTCTTTGTTAACAATAAATTCACTACTATGTTTTTTTCAAATACATTAATATTTCAAACAAATACATTGAGGGAAGAGTCATTATTCCAAGTTCCTTAAAAATATTTCTGCAAGAAGAGTTCCATTTTACTCCTGCAAGTATTCTTACTACTTTCTTCTGTAGCCTAAAGATAGCAATACTTTTGGGTGCATTTCCCCAGAACATCAAGCCATATTTTATTGTAGAATGAAAATTTGAGTAATATATACACTTAGCTGTTTTTATATTAATCTTATCCCTTACACATCTAATTGCATAGCATAGTTTGCTTAGCTTACTTCTTACATGTTCTATATATGGTTCCCAGTTGAAATTATTAGATATTTTAACTCCGAGAAAGGTCACTCAACTTTTTCACTCTGTGTGTTATAGTTGAGATTATTTGTGTTGCGTAGATAGAGGCATAGCAAGCCTCTAGTTGAATTTTTTGTTGGTTATTTTCAGTTTAGAGGCTAGGTTTCGGTCGGGAGGAGGGCAAAAAAAATAGGGAGATCGCTTATTCGGAAGGAAGAGAGTTAATGATAGGGTATGGCCTAGAGCAAGGATGGTAAGACAAAGTATTCAGAGAGGTGATTATTATAAAGTTATATAAGTGGTGGTATCTTCGAGATATCAACATTACAAGTTAACATAGGTGGTGGTGGAAATAATAGAAGAATTTTCAAGAGAAATAGATCAACTCATTTATTTATGCTTTAGATTTCTTATTTCTATTCCTTGATATCCTATTTCAAGAGGGTGTAATAATAATCAACAATAATCTTAATTTAATTAATTTTCCTCTGCAGTGACTTCGACAAGGTTGTACGTGTTACTGATAATCCTGCACAACCTCGAGCTACAGATAAACTATACTATGAGCTGTATTACTCTCCGAACAGCAACGACTCATCACCAAGTTCACCCAGGTAAATATAATTGGAATTGTAAATATATTTAAGGTCGATTTAGATATTTTCAATATCATACTATTATTATTGTTCAGATTCATATGGATTTGTAGAGTTTTCAACTTTTTAAGGGGTATTTTTGTGTAGGATTTCTTTATATGTTGTTGTTATATCCTTTTGAAAGTTTGTTCTTAAAGTATAACAATCTAACATGCTATTATAAGAAACAAACTAAACAAGAATGACTCCTCTCTTACAAGTCCTTTTATGTTTTACATTCTTTATTGTACTTTCTATATTTTGTTTTTAAGAAAGAAAAAACATCTCAAGAGTATAACCACAGTAGTGTCTTTGCTTCTCTCAGTTGTGGTATTCCAACAAGCTATTTCGGGTTTTGACGGCAATGATTCTTTTATATAATATAGCTTTTTAATTTTTATAACCAAAGTATAAAAGCATATTATGTTTGTGTACCCTGATCTTTACTCTAATTTTCCTTTTATATTTTTTGTTCCGGCAGATCCAGTTTGGCATTCCATCAAACTAGATGTCCTAAGAAGGAAGTTGTACATGTGACATGTCGTGACCTAGAATGTGGTGTAAGACCGCAAGCTATAAATCAATGGTCAAGGTAAAATATTATATGGATTAAATTTTAATAAAATATTATTCAGAATATTTTAATAATGTTACAGATTATGTTCTGAGCTTATTAACCTATAAGAGAACCATAATTTAAACAAAGATAACAAAGATGACTTAAAATCCAAACTTAAAAAGATTATACTGTTAGCAATGTTGAAATATCAACAGATAATTTCAGCATAAAATTCTACACATGCTAAACTATTGTCCTTTTAACGTTTTCAAGAATGCATTGGTTATTCAATCTCAGATACGTGAGATGCAAATGTCTTAATACGCTGTTGAGGTCTGAGTCTCACTAGCACGTGATTTGAATCGTCTGATAGAAAAGTTAAATATTCTTTTTAAATGTATTTATTTAATATTAAGATAGTGTAGGACTGAATTAGTTGACATGTACGGCATAGCTGACTGTAGCCATCTTATCCCTAATTATTAGCAAATATATAAATTATCTTGCATTCAACTATGCTACACACTAATATTTCATATTTATTTTGATATGTAGTAAATTTGGTTTCTTATGTATGATATAAAATGTGCAGATGCTTATACTTTTAAATGTGCAGACGTTCTCCAAACGTAATTAAGAATAGGCTTTCAATGATAGTTTTCAATTAATATCAATGTAGATGAAAGTAGTATTATTTTTAAATATTTAAAACATATTGATGAGTAATTTTGCCTAAAGTAACTTATAATTATGCTTACAACTTAACAAATCCAGTATCATTTATGTGATCAAAGGATGCAATAAATTGATCTGAATTGAAGTGCTGAGACGGTTCACTAACTAGAAACAAGCTTAACATCTTAGGTAATTACTGTTTAACTTCAATACGTTAATATCCAAGAATAGAGTTAATAATTTTAAAATATGTGGTAGAAAAATTAATATACAATATATTATAGAAAATGCCTTGATATGTCCTTTTCCCCTTATTTTCACACTTTTATTAGCGGCCTCTGTACATAATATGAAGTCGTAGCCATGATATAATTCTTTCTTATCATCAAATACAGGGTTTTCATAAAGTCTGGACGGATTTAATTCGCTTATAATTTACATAAAAATGCTCATATTGAAATCAAATAAAGTGCAAACGGTAGCGGAAGGATTAAATTTTTACCTGTAATCTGCACCAGCTCAGTTCATTCACCGCCACACCTCCAACTGGGCGCCGTCTAGGAATCGACTTCTGTGGGCTGTTGATGACGCTTTCCCTTACCCTGCTCACTGTTGCAGGCGATGTTGGCGGCCTCCCACTTCGAGGACGGTCCAGGACGCTTCCTGTCTCCAAGAACTTAGCATGCCACTTTCGGATTGCACTCTCAGTCGGTGCCGGCTTTTTGAACTCTTTGGTGAACTTTCGACACACCAGAATTGGTGATTTTAGCTCTGCGTACCACAGAACACATTGCGCTTTCTCTTTCACCGACGCCATCTTTGATACGGTAAAAAAAAAAAAAAAAAAAGTCTTCTCAGAGGAGTTTTTCATTTATTTATTTCTTTAAAAGACACACACACCAATACAGCTTACAACTTACTTTTAACAGTCAACATTGAAACAACAATGAAAACAACAATGGATGGAATTTGGTAAGAAACTGACCCTTGCCCTCCCTCTCCCTCTCTCAACGTATTCAGAGTTGCCGCTTATCTAACAGTGTTGCCAACTAAAAATTTAATCCTTCCGCTACCGTTTGCACTTTATTTGATTTCATTATGAGCATTTTTATGGAAATTATAAGCAAATTAAATCCGTCCAGACTTTATGAAAACCCTGTATATAAATAAATAAGTTGTTATTATTAAAAATTTATTTTAATATAGTAAAAAGATAATCTTTTAGTATTGATCTATCTTAATTTTTACTCAAGTTTATCGCTTTTACTGGACTAAGAGTAAAATTTTCAGGATTTTCATGCTAGTGTATACCCATATTTCTAATGCTTGTTTTAGTGAATCTTTCGCATGTAAAATGAAATTCTTAAATACTTTAATATTTAAATAGATCTCTCCTACTTCGTTATCCTAGAATTGTGGGCGGAGGTAACGCTAGTCCAGGATCCTGGCCATGGCAGGCTGCTTTATATAAGGAGGGAGAATTTCAATGTGGAGCAACATTGATCTCAGAATACTGGCTAGTATCTGCTGGACACTGTTTCTACCAGTAAGTTTATATTCACGTGTTTATTTTATATTTATTCTATTTACTTCTAATATGATACGCAAAGAAACATATTTAAACACTATCGTACTTCTAATATAGTTTTTCTTTGTGAATAGAATAGAAATGGAGGAATGTACGGTAATACAGATATAATGTAGTCACTCTGTAAAATGATCGTTTAAGAAAGTCAAGAACAACAGATGATGAATTAGAGATACGCTAACTATACGTCCTCTGATTTCAAATCACTGGCTAGTCGGCTTACACAGAGTTCACACTGACCTTGAAAATCAGGAAAATTATTCAAAATATGCCGAAAGTCAGGGAAATTGTTACTCCTTTGAAGGATGCCTCAAAATATTAAGAAAGGTTCAAAAAAGAGATAAGAAAAAGATGAAAAGAGAAAATTGTCTTTAAAAACAAAAAAAAAAAAACTCGAGGAGCACCGAAAAGTGTTAAAACTCCTGACTTTGAAAGAAGAAGAACAACAAATTAAATTAAAAAATTCAAACGCTAGAGAGAAAAAAAAGTTAGGTTTCTTGATTGTGGTGTAGATAATAAAAGAGATTGGATAAATTGTGATACATATATATATATATATATATATATATATATATATATATATATATATATATATATACTAAGAGTACTTGCTTGGGTTTATGAATATATTCAGAATGCCGAAAGATTAAAGATGTTAGTGTATAATTATAGTTTGGTACTTATGTGTTACTGTATTTCAAATATCGGAAATTCGATTCGTAATAAGTATTTACAGTAAAAACGTTAGCTTATGTTTATTTTTAAAAATGAAAAGGAAAGAGTGGAATTGCTATGTGGTCAGTGGAGCCCGATTAAAGAAATATAAACCTAACCACAAGGGACAGCGTGTTTGCGGTGTCTCGAGCGAAGAAAATTTCTTTACTCAGTCACAGAAATTCAGGGAAATCAATATCGCAATTTCAGTGTGAACTCCGTTAAACCCTTCAGGATTACTGCATGTGATTTCAAGTTATTGTTCTGAAGGAAAAAAGAAGGGTGTGTGGGATAGACAAACCAATTGCAATTTATTGCATATAAAGAAAAAATACCAGACTACTAGACGTACTGTTATTATCGGCATAATCAAAGTAAACAACATGGATTTGGTGGCAACTGCAATGACAGATGCTATCCACCAATAGTAACTTATCTTTTCTGTTACTACTTAATAATCATATGAGCTAATTATACTGTAATGTCGACTGTTTTACCTACTCATCATACACCAACATTACCTAGATACAACTCCGAGTCAATCACCCATGACAATTATTAACTTCAATGCAAAATAATTTGCTAATTACGAACTCCCAGGTACAGTGTCCAAAGTCATTTTAAACTGAAACCATTAATAATCAATCAAACAATAATAAAGTGAAAGGAAACTCGTCAGGGGTTATAGTTAAAAGTATCATACCGGTTTTAGCTCCATTGAATTGGGGAAACACCTTGGAGAAATTTTAATCAAGGTGGCCAGCCGCGGAATTTCAAATTGGAAGCTCCTGATTGGAAAGGAAGATCTCTAATGACTAAGCTATGTTTGCCTGATATATTTTCATTATCCACAACGATGCCTGCGCCGTACCTTTCGGCGCTGTTGAACGACAAATAAGAAGACAGGGTCAGGATTCAAGCCCGTCCGGGTCAGCCTGGGGTTCCTGGTTTGGCTTGGTCTCTGCCGGCTTGTGATCATACCGTGGAATTCGGAAACTCAGAGATCATGTACTTCAAAGGGCAGTTGAGCTTGCCTTATAATGCTCGGGTGCCTCGCTGCTTATGATGGTAGGCTCTACTCGGACACCAGGGTTGTCGAGAGCTCCTTCGTGGCTAAGCTTAGCGTACGCGCTTCTGGCGTGAGAGACCCGGGTTCGATTCCCAGCAGGAGCTTATGTGGTTCGGATTCCACGTTAATCAGTAGGTACACGTCTCATATAGCCTCTTTGCTGAACGGGTCGTTAAACTCAAAATCAAATCAAACCAGGCTGTCAAGTTTAATGGACTTCATCATTACTTCCTTCTGAGAAATTTTGTGTAAGGCTCCAGGAGCGGGAGCAGCAGCATTTGTACTGTTATTGGTGAAACTGGTCCTGGAGAGTGTGCAATTACCGACCAACCATAAGCAGTAAGTCTGGTCTACAAAGTAGGGTACTGATAAACGAGTGTTGGGTAGCATTCGTGTTATCTATCTGCAGCGATATAGAAAATCAACAAAGTGGCATTTTCTTTGCAATTTGTAACATCTTTCTTTCACAAACACGTTCTACGTAAACTTTTTATTTTATTTTATTTTATTTTATTGATACATACTTTCACCCTTTTACAAATAAAAATAAATAGAAAAAATTTACTGCGTTCTCTAGGTAATATGTTAAATCCTTTACTTCTCATGTTAGTAACCATTATCCACAAATAACCATCTTCCTTTAAGTATTCGTCTCACGGGTTTGATATACAATTATTTACATTTCAACAGATGTTTCCTCACGTCGAAAAAAAAAATATCATATGGACCTGCATATTTTCAGAGCTGCAAGAGTATGAAGAAAATAATTTGCAACACGCGTTATTTCGAGCATGAGAGACGTGAAGTGACGATCCACATCGGTGCAGAGGAAGTCGCACATACGCCATCAAAAAGTATATATTTCAGCAATGTGCAGTTGTACGCAAGATATTCCCCACAGTTCATAATTTCCAGATATCCTCCTAACAAAATTCTCAGATATGCACGGACATGAAGATGGATCCAAAGTAAGCAAAAAGTATGCTTTGACAGCAGTAAACACCGAATGTATCGGCAGGAAGTTGGGGTTTGGATCCACAAGCTCGAGTTTGGAATAACGCGTGGTGCGATGTATTTTTTTATGCTTTTGGACGGCGTAGCTCCGAAACTATGCATTTCCCCCCTACATTATTCTGATAAAAGAAACACTGACCAAAGCTTAAAACACACTTTATTTTAAATTATAATTTGTAACGGTTTCGGATATCTAACATATCCTTCTTCAGACCCTATCGAAAATAAATGAAAATACAGACATAGTCATTGTTATGATAAAGTTTAAATTCTTTAACAGTCATATATATAGTCATTGTTATGAAAAAGTTTAAATTCTTTTAACAGACATATATATAGTTATTGTTGTACATTTTTTTTTCTATTTGTCGAGAAATGTAAACTCGAGCGAACAGGAGGTAAAGAAGTTTTCAAAGTTCCACTTTTAAAAGGAATATAGGATTGGTAACTTGCCTTTCAGGATTTGGTTTGTAAAATTTGATAACAGTATCTATTTGATCTTTCTTTAAGGATCATTGTCGAAACCTAAGGCTTTTAGTAGTATTGGAATAAAAGTATTTGATAAAACATGAGCGTATGGCTGGTATAAACGTATCATTGTTAATAAATCCACAACTTTTGTTTAGTAAGACTATCCATGGCTTTGGATTGATTATTTTAACAAAAGAAACACTGACCAAAGCTTAAAACACACTTTATTTTAAATTATAATTTGTAATGGTTTCGGATATCTAACATATCCTTCTTCAGACCCTATCGAAAATAAATGAAAATACAGACATATATATAGTCATTGTTTCTTTTGTTAAAATAATCAATCCATAGCCATGGATAGTCTTATTATTTTGATGTGAGGAATCACTTAAAGTTTGTCGGTATAGTTCATTAGCATATATATATGCGCATATGGGATTATAAATCCAATTCATTTATTCAAGCAAGGAGGAGTACCACTTTTACTAAAAACCAACGAAGTAACAGTTTCTATACAAGTTGCAATATCTTACTTTCATAAGCATGTTCATATTCTGATCAACCTTTTTTTATTTTTTTAATTCCTCATATTATTGTGGAGTGAGAAAATTGTGCAATTTTCCAAATAATGTCGAAAATGACAAATTACTTGTAATAAGTTACTTAATTGATTAACTAATACTCACTTGTGCCTTGTTATAAGTATTTTATTTATTCTTGAAATGGTTGGGCATAACGGAGATGTGAAAAGCTTTTTAATTATTTTTAATGCAATTATTTTGTGCAAAGGGATCAGAGTAAAGTATTCGGCACCTAATAAGAATTTGGTTAGTGTCCAGAGAAGTGGATACCAGAAGTTTATAAGCCCTTACCGCTGGTCTAGTGGCTAAAAAGACTATTGAAATTTGAACGCGTTACGGTGTTTTGGAGTCATCTTAAACTGTAGGTCCACGTCTCATATACCCTCGATGGCAAAGAGGGACGATAAACTCCAATGAAACAAAACCAGAAGTTTGCATAAAAATAAAGCATTAAAAAAGATGTTAGTGACCGGCGTGGGGTACACGGCATCGATTGAAGATTTAATATATGTATAATGATTTAAAGATGAATATATGCACCGAGCAATAATTAGTAGTCGATAATGTAATATGATTGTAAGTAAAGAAATGTTAACTAACAGTTTTGGATATTGTTCTTCTGGTTTATTGTTGTGTATAATTTGTAATATATGATTCAGTATATCAACCTAATGGGGTGCATATGAGAATGGTAGGAGAAATAAGAAGTTTATATCCTATCCATTCGCTGCATCAATTACATCACATTTCCATATATCCGAATAGTTAGAGTGTAGTTTAAATTAAAGAAAATCGTAAGTAATTATCGTTGCTTTCAACAAGTATCATTCAATTCAACGTGTACGAGATTGACCGTAGATCCTCATGGGTTGTAATCCAAGGAGTTTTGTTTCATTTTCTTTACTTTTAATGTAAGGATATGGTTTACTTCACTATTTAGGTTACCTATATTGATCATTAGTAATTACATCAGAAAATTACATGTGACAACAGTATAGAGAATAAAACAGGCAAAATCTGAAAGATAATTTTAAGATAATTATCTTCTGTGAACTGTGAAGTAATAGTATATTTTTACTGCTTTGTTGAATATGGTAGAAGTTAATTTAAATATTTTAATCCTAAGCAAGGCATCATATTCTTATAAAGTTATTGTTAATGCATGGGGCAATTGAGTGTACAGTATGGGGTGAAGTGTTGATTTTTTTTTTTTTTTTTTTTTTTTTTTTTTTTTTTTTTTTTTTTAGTCAGGTTTGTCAAATAACCCCTATTAGGAACACTGGTTATAAGCTTGAAGTATTAACTTTAAACGTCAGGGAAAGACTGAGAATTGTTTACCGTATTCGAGAAAATTTGAAAATTCAAGTTATGAGAATTAGCTACTTTTGGTTCAGATTTCAAAATACCTTATTTCCCATTTTTAGAAGCTTATTTCTACAGAAGTATTTTCAGGGTATCATATACTATATCATAGATTCTCTGTATATATCTATTTTTGTAAAAGAAGTAATTTTATTCTTTACTATTTCTATTTATAGTGCTTTGGACGATTATTGGGTTGCTCGTCTAGGAGCATTAAGAAGAGGAACTAACTTCCCATCGCCCTACGAGCAGTTGCGACAGATATCACACATTATTTTACATCCCGACTATATAGATGCTGGATTCATTAATGACATATCTCTTCTGAAAATGGTAGAGCCCGTAACTTTTAGTGATTACGTAAGACCTATTTGTTTACCACAACCAGATACTCTCATTCAGGATGGAAAGCTGTGCACAGTAGTTGGTTGGGGACAACTGTTTGAAGTTGGAAGAATTTTCCGTAAGTCTTCACTTTGTTAAAATTTAAAATATCAATTAAAAGATAATTGTTTTTTTAGTCTATTCTATCTCTTATATTTAGCATTCATAATTATATTATATTACTGTTAATATTAATATTTTCTATAGCAAATGTAAATGTGTGTTTAATATGTGTCTTTGTATATGTGTTTAATCTGAATTCTGGCATTTTACTTATGTAATTTATTTTTAAAATTATTATTTTAATATATCTTTTACGGGCTAGAATTATAAGTATGTTGGATTTTGTTTTAGAACATCTTTTAATATTCTATGTTGACGATTGGAAAAATTGCTGTTATCATTCATCTTACATATTTTACCATGTATAAATAATGGTACATAGTGTCAAATTATTGTCACCCAGCTTTCGGCATTATCAAGAGGAAAAAATATATTCCAATCCAACCGGAAATTTTGATACCATTTTGCATTTGTCTCAAAACTTGGTCAGTTAACAGAAGTTGTCGAATTACTAGATTTTACTGTAATTGAAATTACTCAATGTTTTAAATGTGTGATCTAAGGTTGAAATTAGTTATGGTATATTCATTTTAAGTACTGAATCATTGTCTTGACAATTTTTTTTTCTGCCAACAGAGCTGAAGAATGTATAGGTAAGAAAATAAGTCATTAAATGTATTTGTTCTTTGTTCAATACAGAAAATACTTAAAAACATGGACTGAGGTTGTACCCCAATGGAAAACCTATTTTCATACTATTTCCTCATTTGATCATTGTGTTCATTTTTCTAGTTCGTTGAACTTCCCGTTTTATTCTTTTGATCTGCACACATATTGCTTTAGTTTTATTATTATGCTTTAAGGTTAGATCATGAGACAAAATTATGTTTCAATTCCGCCATGGAAAAGAAGAAATGGGAATAACATATTGATGAATGAAAACTATTAATTATTTACATAGATGAGCTCAGTTTATTTCTGGTTAATATATTTCCGTTATCTTACTGGAAATCATCCGCTTGTCCATGCTCATACGTTTTTGAATCCAAAATATTCACCTCATATTCTGGAAACTGCTTTCCTTAAACCAAATTATGTGATGTAAACACCACTGAGTTTATTGTTAGACAGGAAGAATATATTGCATTACTTATATATATATATATATATATATATATATATATACGCGTATATACACAAATGTTTATATACACAGTTAAGGAATTTATAGTTACCATTTTCATTCATTAAAATATGCGCAGGATTCAAATTATAGCTTACTAAATTTACGATATTTACGTGCTTTTTACTGAATTTCTGACGATAATCAATTTTCTCTAAAGATGCATTGGACCAATTTGAACTAAAGTAGCTAGAAAAATTGCGTTGGGAGTTGATACGACGACCACACAGTTATATGATATGCAACTGGTTGACGACATCCATGCTTCAAAAGAATAGTCTCAGTTGCATACATATATAGTTACATGTATTATTTAACATACATATTAAAGTTCTTTGTAAATATATTTCTTAAACAGATTAAAGGTAGGTAGTTGATATCAATATGAACTCAATAAGATACTTTATTCAATTGTTGTACGTATATTGTTATAACTTTTTTTTTTTTTAATCAATTTTAAAGGAATACAAAATTATAATTTGCCTACAGAACATTTACAATTCATGTAATTTTGTAATAGCTGTTATATAAATTCATTATCAAAAACTTTTCTTGTATCAAAATTGCACCAACTCTAACTCAATGATGCCTACCTTAGTATTATGAAACTCGTGGAATTATTTTGGTACCGTGGAATTATTTCTATTGTATACATTTTTCTGGATAATGAAAGTAAAATTACAGTATTTACAGAGTAGAGATTAATTTATTGCACGAACTTAACAGCTTAACAGAGTATTTTGAATTAAAATATCAAATACATTTACTCACCATTTCTTCATGTAGTTCGTAATTTACACCTGAATTTTAGAAGTAGCTACAGAATGTCCCTATGCACACCTTTTTTTTTCTATTTTTTTTCTTTAAGTGTCATACATTTTAAAATTTGGTTATCTGTAGTTCTTAGATTCATTGAATTTACATTGCATCTGATTTTTAATAGTTAAAACCCAATAAAATGAACACATGAGAAGGGTATAGTAAGAACGTAGGTAAGCTTTCTTTAATTACCTTTGTGCACACTCATATGAAAAGTTCTGGTTACTCCTGTCCACTACGCTCCTTATTACTCTCTCTTTCTTTTGTAAATAACGTCATAAACCGGACCATAACAAAATACGTAGGAACAGCTGTTAGTTCTCTTAATGGCTTTTAGTTCTTACTTTCTAATTTTTTAAAGTTTAAAAAAAGTGGTGGAAGCGTAGAGAAAACTCTTCAGCTGCACTAATCTTTTTTTAGCAATATGCAAAAAAAAAAAAAAAAAAAAAAAAAAAAAAAAAAAAAAATTGCTGAAAATTTTAATGTTTTCGCAAAAAGGATGAAAATTTACTTCATAGTTCATTTAAACGAAAATAAATATGGAATTGCTTACTATTGTTATTATTATTATTATTATTATTTAAAAATTATTTTGAAGTATCTTTAAATAAACTTAGTAAACACAGTAAAGAAATCGCCCGAAACTTATATTTAAACTGATGCCACAGAATAATATCCTAGGCTTTATATATTCTGCAATACCACAAATATGTGAAGTTTTAACGTCGCCAATATTTTTTCATGTTTAACCAAATAATCTTGTATTTGAGGTTAAATTGATGCCAAATAACAACAATACTCCAGGTTTTATATACCTTCTCATACCCCAAGTAGATGAGATTATCATTATTGTTTAAGTTTTAATCAAAAAATCCTTTAACCTCTGTTTGACTTCAGTTTATTCAACAAGGGTTTATATACCCTCTCACACTTCAAGTATGTGAGATCTTAACACACCAATATTTTTTAGGTTTAACAAAATAAATCTTCAACCTCAAAAACGCTTTTAACCTCAAAAAAATTCTGACCTCAGTGTATATCTATATCTATATCTACATATATATATATATATGGATAGCCACCGTTAAATCCACCGTTACCTTTGAAGGTATTAACGAACTTGGTCGAGACAACTACTCTATTTGTCTATTGTGAAAAAATAAAATATTTGCTTTCTTTAAAAAGTTATTGTGTGGAGTAACATGCAGACGATCAGACGTATTAACCTAACAAGCTTAAAAGAGTCACTAGTGTGATAATAATAATAATAATAATAATAATAATAATAATAATAATAAACAATTTCATATGCATTTTCATGAAAATAATCTTGAAGAAAATGTTCGCTCTTTTGCGAAAACATTAATAAAGTTTTCGGTAAAATGTATTTTTCTCGCATATTGCTGAAAAATGTAGCGGAGTTTTGGAGTTTTCCCTACGCTTTCCATCATTTTCTTAATACTTTAAAAATATTAGAAAATAAGACAAATTATATCTATAAAATGGTATCAAATGAACTAATAGCTGTTTCTACGTCTTTTCTTATGAATCAGAAATCTGGATATTTGAAAGTATTGAAACTTTTTCTGATATTTTGCAAAATGCTGAAGATAACAAACCTGACTTGCAGACCGTGTTTACACCTATTAGAAAGGCACATATTTAATAATCTAGTTAACGTGAACTAGTTTACTTCATTAGTTTTACATATTTTAGAAGACAGTAGATTTCACTGATTATTTTATGTAAACTTACTGCGTTTGTTTGGTTAAATATCTTACTTTACAAAAAAAGATCAGTTTCAGAAGAATAAATGAGATGGTTGAAACTACTTTTTTAATCTATTGTATCAATAAAAATATCGTTCACACAAATAAACTTTTAAAATTAGTTCTATTTATGGGTTTTCTGATAGATGTATGAAACACTCATTACATTTCTAAGAAACAAAATCAGAAAGCAAAGATTTATAATTTTTAATTTTTGTTAGAACAAGAAAGTAAAATACTGATATTACACTTACTTTTGTCACAAAAATGTGAATTAGAATCTAAATAAACTAATATAATATAACATCATATGAAGTAGAGTTAAAAGAAAAATGAAGACTTGCTTCTGTTTATTTATCGTAAGAATTTGTTATATTGATCATCTTATCTGGAAGTAAAATGATTGATTTTGCTGTTGATTTTGAGTTTAACGTCCCTTTCAGCAGCGAGGTTATATGAGACGGGACCTACTGATTAACGTGGAATCCGAACCACATGAGCTTCTGCCAGGAATGAAAGTAAAATGAACTGCACACCCGTTTTGTAAGGTACTTCTGGATATGTTAACCAGTGGGGTAAATTCTTATCAGAAGTAAATAAAACATATCTTTATTTTGTTTTAATTCTACTTCAAACGATTAACTATGATATGTTTTAGTTTTTGTTGTACTTCATACAATTAACTATTTTAATAGAATAAAGCTTAAAAATTTCTATTTTCAGCTGATACCCTGCAAGAAGTTCAACTACCCCTTATTTCAACAGCAGAGTGTCGTAAACGTACTGTGTTCCTGCCGTTATATAGGGTGACAGATAATATGTTCTGCGCAGGTTATGATCGTGGAGGAAGGGATGCTTGTTTAGGAGATTCAGGCGGACCACTCATGTGTCAAGTAAGTAACCATTATGTATATAAATATCTTACTGTTTGCCGCATGTATTTCCCATCAATTCGACTGTAGCTTTCTATGGGTCTATCACAATCCTAACTTTCTAACGTATATATTCTTACTTATTGAAATACTTACCTAAACTAACTTGTTCGTTTCTCTACTGTAGTTTAAACCTGTTTATCTGTTTATCAAATATCTAGTTAACTGTTGCAGTCTATAAGAATTCCATTTAAAGTGATTTACATTGTTTTACATGTCAAAGTTCAATTTATTCTCAAACTTTCTACTGCTGCCTATATTTGAAATTCTTCAAATTTCATTTTCATTATATTTATTATTATTATTATTATTATTATTATTATTATTATTATTATTATTATTATTATTATTATTATTATTATTATTATTATTATCTAGTGATTAACATTTTTACCTTCCCTCACTCCAAAGAGTGCTTTACTCTTGAGAATGCATAGGGTTCCGTATTCCATGTTGACTATAGGTCTACATCTAATATAGTGTTAGTGCTGAAAGTTAATGTTAAACAAATTAATAAAATGAAGTCCTACGTTTAGCCCTGTTGTATGACTATTCTTTTTGTTTGATACTCATGTATAGACCACTAGTTTAATTTACTTTTAAGTTTCTATTTATTTATTTATGTGTTTAAAAAGCTGATAGTGTTCTCTACTAGGATAAGAATATGTGTACTTTATTTATTTGTATCAATAATCTTCAGGAGTTTTTAAGAACCACTCTAGTCATAAATCTGCTTGCTGAATATCATTTATCATTAATTAGACTTTCTTTTTGTTTACTTATCAACTTACATGAAGAATATCGCGGGAACATATATTAACACCATATGTAACTCTCAAATTTTAATTTCCATGTTTTAGTCATTTTGTCCAAGATAGTCGACCTGCAGAAATAATTTCTGGAACCAGAAAGTATCAGTGTAAATGTCATTCTTCCGATTGCTAACCGAGTAGAATATCTATGTTTATAAAACCTAAAAGAAAACTACTGGTTAGCTATAAAACACACCTGACCAAAGCACCAAATACATATTCATCATCATAGGTATTCTGCCTTTATTGGCAGGTCACTTGCCGCAGCTGAGAAGCTTCCATGTTCCACGGTCCTCCGCTAACCTCTTCGTCTTCGCATATGATCTTTCTGTTTTAATATCATTCATTAATTGTAGTCTCCTTCGCCCCCTCCCTCTCTTTCCCGCCACCATACCCTCTAAGACATCCCTCATGATATAATCTCTTCTTAGGCAATGTCCCAACCAGTTTCTCTTCCTCTTCCTAATAATATCTAAAAGTGTTCTTTTCTCACCCACTATTTCTAACACTCTCTCATTCGCTTTCCGCTCGACCCAACTAATTCTTTCCATTCTTTTCCACACCCACATTTCGAAGGCTTCCAGTCAATTTTCGTCACCTTTACGTAATGTCTACGTTTCCGCCCCATACAGTACAACACTCCACATATTAATAATACTTATATAAAAGTGTTGGCAAAGTATTATTGATATATACATTTAGTTCCTTACTCAGATTTGTTTTATCAATGTGCTTGGGGTCCCTGGTTCGATCCCAGCTCGCGCCGTGTGGACTTTGTGCTGGACAAACACCGTGTTCATGGGTTTTCTCGATGTTCTCCCGTTTCCTCCCACTTTCTTCATTTCACTCATTTCTCATTATCACCGTCTCCTTTAGCCTAACCGGCATAAACGTGGGACGTTAAACTTAAAGATTTCATTTCATTTTTTGTTTTATCAATACGGTGGAATATTTTCAAAGCTACGAGGGAGGATCAGAAACTAAGGTTACAAGGCCGATATTTCTGGGGTTTCGTCTGTTAGAGAAATGAGGAGTGTGCGGTAATTGTAATACATGGAGTTGGCAACTGTGCAACTGTGCAGAGTTTCAGCCACCCGCCACCAACGGCGCTAGTTGTAGGTAAACACAAATGACGATTTGTTTGGAAAACTGGTCTCGCGAAGAAGTCCGCTCAGTTCTTCGATTTCTGTGGGTGAAACATGTAACCGCGGCTAAGATTCACCGACATCTGATAGAGGTTTATGCAGAGACTGTAATGTCTCATTAGCATGTCACAGAATGGTGTCGAAAGTTTGCGGCTGGCAGAGTCAAGGTCACCAACGAGGAGCTCAGTGGCCGACCCAGCACGGCATCAACAGATTTGAACACAACTTGCGTGGAGGAGCTGATTCAAGGCAACAGGAGGACCACGTTACGGCATCTGATGGCAGAATTGGGAACGTCATTCGGGAGCACCTAGGAGGCCATCGCTTCGTTCAGACGAGGAGGAAAACAATGACGTGGCTGGACACTCAAGGACAGGATTTTTACCAGGACGAAATCTTCAAACTCATCCCAAGATGCGATAAGTGCCTCAGCCGATATGGAGAGTTTGTCGAATAATAACCTAATGTATGTACTATATTGACTGTATTGGTTGTATGAAAGAATATACAAATGTTTCATTGCAATCTTTGTAACCCTATTTTCTGACCATTTCTCGTATAATGAACAATATATGGTTAGCTATGAGTAAAGTAGATGTTGATGATTACTAACAGAAATAATAGGATACATTTTATATAAGAACAATGAACTCACCTTTGTACCGCAAGGTTTTTTTCTTGTCTATCCACCAAATAACATCAATATTTCGGTTACGTCGATGACCTTGTTTTCAATCAGTTTTATCTGCTTCACTGGTAACCTATTACTCCCCATTCGTTAGTGTGACTACCCTATAAAAGAAAAGTGAGATCTCAAAGTATTCTGAAAAAAAAAAAAAAAAAAAAAAAAACTTAATTACCTCACTGTTTAATAATCATCTTATGTGATCCATATCTGCCTACTAAGAAGTTGAAGAAAACGGCAGTTCATAAGTAACAGTTTCTGTATATTCACTTGTGCAGAAACTGTTACTTATGAACTGCCATTTTCTTCAACTTATTAGTAGACAGGTATGAATCAAGCTTGGTAATTGTTAAACAGTGATGTAATTATGTTTTTTTTTTTTTTAAAGTCAATTTCAAGGTTAATTTTGAAGACATTTAGCATCATTATTCAGGTAGTGTTTTCAGTAACTTTTAAGTCTATAATATGCAAGCAATATCATTATTCGTTTGTTTATTATTGAAACATTTCTTTTTAGGAGAAAAATTGATATGTATGTATTAACAGTTCGTCTTTCGATTCTTCTATGTTGGCATCATGTTACGATGCAAGTTTCTCAGGTGGGACGAGAGAGAGTTATAAATATTCCAAACCACGTGTAAATATCATAAAACAGTATTCTTTTTCTCAGAGAATTCCTTCGTACTTAAAAAAACAAGGAGTTTTGCCTTTGATGCAGGAGTCCCAGATTCGATATCAAGAGAGGAATTTAGCTTGTTGTAATGTTTAACATTTATTATATAAGTATCATCGGTATTGTATTTGTTCTGACTTATCTTCTCTGTTACTAATAATAATAATAATAATTGAAAGGTGATGTTCATGGTATAATGCCATTTTATACGAGAGTCATTTATATAAGTCATTGCAACTATACTACAACAGCTAGAAAAGCTGTAACAATGGAAATGCATTATATGGAGGGCTTCAAGAAGGTGCTTTTCAATGTCACTGCGAAATGATGGCGCCTGAGTGCAGAAACTAGCAGCAGAAAGCAATTAAAAGATACATAGTGTGAATTCATTGCTCTCTCAGGCTTTAAAGTAAACACAAAGATACACAGTAGGCAAATAAACACAAAGATACACAGAAAAGTACGGTATGTATTTGGCAAACAACAAACATCGTTCAAATATTTCTCTCGGTATCCGTACATCTTTACTTGTCAACACCTTCCCCTTGTTGGCAAAGGTGTATGGATGCTGCGGGGAATATCTGAAGTATGCTGTTTGTTACATATGTAACGTAATTTTCAGTGTACTTAGTACTTTGTGTTCATTTGTGTATATTAAAGGCTCTTAGAGCAACAAATTCGTACGTACGTACTTTGTGATAGCCCCTTGTCGGTAGCTTCTGCAGTCAGACGCCATCACTTGGTGACATTGAAAACCACTCTTTTGTGTCCTTTAAATGCATATAATGAGTTTCCGTTGCTGCAGTATTTTTGGCTGTTGTAGCACAGTTGCATTATCTTATGAAATTGCTCTTATATAATGAAGCACTTTGTAAAGGAATTTACTGTATTGACCTTATTTCTGTTATTTAGGAATCTGACGGACATTGGTCATTGTATGGTGTAACAAGTAATGGTTACGGATGCGCAAGAGCCAATAGACCTGGAGTGTATACCAAAGTTTCAAACTACGTAAAGTGGATGAAATCTATAATGGAAGGAACATTACTGCATAGAAACAGAACTTCCTGCAAAGGACATCGATGCCCATTGGGAGAATGTCTTCCAAAAAGTCAAGTATGCAATGGACGCATGGAATGTAGTGATGGAAGTGACGAAAGAAATTGCTGGTGAATGAAATAATAAAATAGACATCTACATTAAAAGGTGCATAACAGTTTCATTAAACGGTGCTGTGATAAGAAAGAAAAAAAGACCATAAGAAACTAACTGTAAAAGTGATTACAAACATGATTATTGCTGTATTATTTTATTTATTTCTTTTGCTGGACACTTTATTTACAAAGTGATATTTTTTTAACATTTAGTACTGAACTTATACTCTGTTGCAATATCATCTTTTATAGTTATGTGCACAACTTCAAGACTAAGAGTGAAACAACAGAATGATTGAATCTATATGTATGTTTAAATGTGTATTGTTGTGTATATGTATATGTATGTATGTATGTATCTCAAAAGCCATCTAATATTGTTTACTTTGTGTGGATGATATACATTCGTTGTTATTTTGTATATACATTTCTTTTGTTATAGGGTGTGTCTTTTTATAATTTAAAAATGAGGGAAACTATTCGTATCTGAAAGGTTATTTTTTACAAAAGATAAGCTATATGGTTTTAAATAATTTATTTTATCTCATAGTGTTTTAAAAAATCTTTGAGGCGGATTGAATTGGATTTTTTTTTCTGTTTTATCGTTCTTCTAACTTATTTCATTTTTAAAATTCTACTTTTAAGAACATGTTATCTCTGTATTTATTTGACATTTGAATTACACATAGAGATCGACATCAATGACATGATGTATAAAACGCTGAAATTATTGGATTTTTTAGGATTATCATAAGTTTACACAACATTGTATAGCACCTAACTATTTATCGATCATAAATCATTTCTATCTAGTGCTTCTTCATTTCACTAGTATATTATTTCTAGCTATGTAACTCGTAAGTCTGTCAGCGATTTTTATTGCAGTTAGTTATACACTTGACATTTCAATTATTATTTCTCTGTTTTTTTCTTAATATTTCATTTTAAAGTAATAGTTTTAAAGACTATATACATTTTTAATGAAATACATTTTCTTGAAGACTGAATTTCTTACTAAATTTAAATAATTTGTAGGGCTCATAAAAAATAAATAAACAGAAATCTGAACTAGCTTTTCTTTTTGAAATTACAAGCTCGTCCATTTTACAAGTACTACAAAGAGAAAACTATATTTGTAGTACGTTTAAATCTTGTATGGGATTCTTTCTGTTATATAGAAGGGTGTTTATGGTTGATTGGGATTAAAAATTGAAGAAGCAGGGGACAACAGTGCAATTAACTATTAGAAATATGCAGTAGCAAGATATAGGTGTGGGTGTTAGGGTTTTTATTAGTATTTAAAGAGCACTGTGATATATTTAGCAAATTTAACGCATAAAATATATTTAATATAGTATTTACTTTAAATATTTATGCTTGTAACTGTAACAAAAAGACATGAAAGATTGTAGCAGCTTTGTTCAATAGCAAGGAAAATTCAAATGCTGGTGTGAGTACATTATTATTCTGTTCAAAATTCAATAATACAGATATTTTATGTTAGCACCAAATTTAGTTAATAACTATTTACATTGAACTCAATAAAACTGGCCGCGCACTATTAGAGCAAGTTTGTTTCAAGAAAAGTTGCTTATGCTTTCAATCAAACTTGAGTTTTGGCTAGTCAAAAATATTTTTTCATGGATCAAATGGATGGAGGGACTCCATAAAGCAATGTCTGAGTGTTTTGATAACGAGTAAGTTTCTCTCGTTTTAATTTATGTTTAAAAGTTACTTTATTTTCTGGTTAAGAAATGTAAGTTAGTGCTATCTCTTGCCCGGGAATGCATATGTAAACGTATTTGGTGAACAAGCGTTTATTACGAAGCCAATTTGATTTATTACTATATGGAGCCACTCTACAGTCTTATTTTATTGTTTTCGTTACACACATTAATGCTTCTAATTATTTTGTCTTTGGTACATTTTCTGTATAATATTCTCTGGTTTGATGGATTGGTTTGAGATATACCTTCCTGTAACTTAAAATATGTAATTAAATGAAGAACATTTTTAAATTCAATGGTTAATTCATTCAACAAATATTATCACGTAATATCCTGTCATAAGAAGAACGTTTCACACAACTCTTTCCTCACAAGTAATATGATGAGTAAAAAATATACCTTATTAATATGCATATAAGTGGTACGTATGGCATATATAGTACCACAATTACTGTTAATAATGTGTTTTCAGTAGTCATTCAGAGTAAATAAAATATCTGATAATCATTTAATTATCTATAGAAAGTTGTTTGTTTAATTTTTTCATATCACTTGTTATATTATGCACATTGCATTTATATTAACTCGTATAATACACGGAAATAAATAATTTAAGCTGCTTTGGCAGTTGATAACCATGACAGTTGAGAAATAATGTTTAGATGATAGACATAAACTAATTGCAGCGAGCATGTATGTTAGTTCTATATTAACCAACCCTGTAAGTGCAGCTTGTAGTATTGGAAATGGAATCCAATTCCCTTGACAGGGATTGAAAGTTAAAATGATTGTCATCTAACGTACATCTTAAGATCTGAATAACAAATATTGTCGTTATACTAAAGGTTTTAAGAATATTCTGTTTACAAACACGCTTTCATTTCATAATTTGAATAGGAAGTTCTGTTAGTTAATAAAATGAGAGGTATACTGAAAATAAAAGTAAATAAAAGGAATTTTTAATTTTCTTCATAGGGTCTGAATCTGCTTTTTATAAATTTCACCCGAAGTTCTGTTTTGTGAGATCTAAAACTTCACGAGCTCATTGTTCAGCCTATATGTTTCTCCCTTACGAAATTGAGTTAACTTTAAACTTGTTTTGATGTTGCAAAGACAAAGCTGCTAACAATTACTTAATTTTTTTTTTCAGTTCCAACTCAGTAACAATGCATTCCTTCTCATAACGTACAAAATAACTGTGTAAATATATTTGTCATTGTTAGGTGGTTGAATGTACATTTTAGTTATTTATATGAGTGAATGGGAAAATATTTGGTTCAAACCATTGTTGTAAATCTTGCATTTATGTATTAATAATTTACTTGAAATTTGAATTTTGTTTGTCAATGGTATGCAAAAGTATTAAGTATAAAATAAAAAAATAAATTATTATTTTTTCTTTATTTAAATAATTTCTCCTTACTATTTATATATAGGTTGTCCCAGGAGGAAGGGACAATACTTCGTAAAATGGTAATATGGGCGATTCTAAGCAAAAACGTTCACGAGAACATGGGCTAATCTCAACGGTTTTATACCTATAGGTTGTGAATCATTTTTGACTTTATATTGCATATTGCTCACCCTGTAGTTATTCTACAGAGATGGGACATAACGGATTTGAAAGGTGATGAAATGGCCTTTCCAACGGTATGCTACATGCGGCAGTAGTATCTTTGGAAGAGAAGTTATTGAGGGATATTTGGAAATCAATGTTGCCATCGAATTTCTTTAAATAACCTTAACTTCCCCAAATTTCCCTCAATACCTTCCCTTCCAAAGATATCACTGCCATATGTTGCATACCGTTGGAAAAGCCGTTCCATCTTCTTTCAAATCCACTATATAACAGTCTATAGAATAACAACAGGGTGAGCAATAATCTAAAATGTTTCACAACATAAAATCAAAAATGGTTCACAACCTATAGCTCTCAAACCGTTGAGATTAGGACCAATGTTCATATGAACTTTTTTGCTTAGAATCACCAATACTACCATTTCCCAAAATATTGCCTCTTCCTCCTGGGACACCCTGTATATAATATCTGTCTACAATTAAATCTACTTCTGGTGTGCGGACTACCTGGTTCAATACCCGGCCAAATAAGTTTGCAGCGAACAACATTGAGTCCATGGATTTTCTCGGGGTACTCCCGTTTCCTCCCACAATCCAATTTCACCAATTCTTTCATCATCATTCACTTGCCCTAATCATCCGTCTCCCTTAGTCTAAAGGACATAGTCATGGGAGGTTAAACTGAAATATTTCATTTCATTTCATTTCATTTTTTGAGCCTAGTGAAAGACTATTTTACGTATCTCTATATTTATTTACTATGTTTAATGACAAATATTACTCTTTAACATGAAACATAGCACTCGTGATACTATCGTCGCAATTTCCGACATTAACTGACACAAACTATAAAAACTACAGATTTTTCTTCTTCTTCATTGAACAGCCAACACTGTTTATAGTTAACAAACAACTTACATACATCATAAATGTATAGTCTATCCCTACTTAAGTATACAGTGAGCTTATTCTCAAACACGTTTCATTTGAATTTTATTCTAAAGAAAATGCTCTGAGCAATTAGAAAGTTATAAAAATATTCTATAAACACACACTTTCCTTTTATCCAAATTTAGTTATTGTAACTAGAGCTGTAGCTACGTAACGGAGGGGAGTGAGCCCGTCGCCCTGGGCGCTGATATCAAAAGGGCGCCGAACGAGCAAGCAGAAAGTAAAAGTGTTGGAAAAGAGTAAACGACGCAGCGTCCCGTAAAAGTATTGACACCCTATTAAATCAATATTGTTGTCGGTTTGCAAAGAAATACTGTAGATTTGGTAAAAATTTTCTTGATCGCTCCGCTCCAAATCCAAGCGTTTCAATAAGGGTTACAATAAGTTTTTACTCATTACTTGGAAAAGTTATTATATATGATTTCTTCATGATGTGATATACAAGATGCCGAGTAATTACTTACAGTGTACGCAGGGACGTTTTCAAAATCAAAAGCGGTCAAAGTCTGAAATACATGTTCGGCGTTTTGATGGTGATGAATTTGTTTAGTTAATCTCGCTTTTCTACTCAATCGAATCAATCACGATTGTGAGAATGAAGGTATGAGAATGAGAGAGGTGAAGAGACACACGCAAATTGCTGTTTGCGCGGGAATATTAAAAATGAAGCTAAATAAGGGGAATACCATTTTCAAAATTGAAGCAGTTGTAGAATAGTGTCTTATGGGGTCAGAACTTGACCCAACAAATTTCCTGCTTTCCAAAGACTGATATATGAAATGCTACAATCCGAAGGAATTTATTCGGATCATTTCTCTATCAATTACTTGCAGTGATGATTTCAGAACATTTTACCTGGGCGGAATATTAATACACAGGGGGGAAGAAAAGTACAAACCATAAATGTCATACAGCAGTTGCCACTATAGATCCAAATTCTTACTTGAAGAAGGGGCATAAATATTTATCGACTCTGGAAATGCCGACAAAAATTGTGAAAAACTATTAAAATATTTCACAGTTAAAGTTTATTAATAGAGAGCAAATTTTTATATTTTAGAAAGTTGGGCTGTCAATATTCCTATATATTTGAACTGGCAATTCAAAGGCACACACACACAAATGCTGGTAACATACATTGAGCATAAAAGAGGATAATGATGTAAGGAAATTTTGATAATATATAAAGAACTTATACATTATTCTGATCATCCGTACAGCTTATAATTGTGTCTCATACAAGTAGACAAATCTGTACAATAGTTACAAACAGTCTTGGGAAGTAACGTAACGCAAGTAACGCGTTACTTTTTAAGTAACGTTTCCTAGTAACGCGTTACATTTTTTACAAAGTAACTGTAACGGTAACGCGTTACAAATTTTTAAGTAACGTACCTAGTTTGCGTTACTTTTATCGCGTTACATTTCGGATGAGTAACTACAATATATGTATATTTTTTTCGGAAACAAATGTTTCTTTCCTGTAAGTGAATTTCTCAGAATGGAACAATGGAGCATGAACGATGTCAGTGACCGACGATTCCTGCACTGTTTGCCTTTTTCCGTTTCGCCTTATGACCTCTAGCAATGAAATTTGCATGTAAAACCTGTTATCACTTTTCATCTTAATGTAAGGCGGAACGGGAAATCTCGATGTGCATCTTCCCGTTTCGCCTTACGAACTTTATGTTGGTAGGCTTGCAAATATATTCATAGATACAATTTGATTTATTTATTTATATAACAAACTATACTGCACTTGCTGTTTTTTGGAAGATGAAGACAGCCTCAGGGAAATAACGTGTACTGATTGCAAGCACCTGGAAGAGATTTTGTCTTAGATTTTCAAAGCTACAAATCAATACATTCAGTGAGTGAACTACGAGTGCAATGGTAATGGTAGTCTATTTTACTTTGCTTGGTGTTGTTTTTATAAAGATGGAGAACGAAAATATTTTATCGTTTGAACATTTGAGAGAATACTTTTCTTAAAAGCTGAAGATGATGGTGAACAGAATTTAAAAGTAAAGTGGTGCCCCGGCGGGAAATATTTATCAACAACTAGGATGCAATAATTAATGACATACAGTAAGGGGTTAATATGAATAAATTGTGTTCTGATAAGCACGCCTACTTTATTGATGTATTGCTAATGGTATGTAATACTAGAGTTCTTTGAGATCAGTTTGCGTATCCTAAAGTCCCGTTGATTATAGAGTTTGGAACAACTAGCTTTAAAAAGCATGTATCGATTTTAGAGTTACTGGCAAGTTTTGATTCACCCCCAGTTCATGTGTTCTCATTTTAAGTTGTAGTGTAATGTTTCTCTATATTCTGTATTTTTAATTTTACATAGCAACATTGTTAAGCAGAATAATAATAAGCAACCATTTTTTCTAACAAGGGATGGGCACAAGTCAAGCTAAAACTCGACTCGAATCCAAGTCGAGTTTCGAGTCGAGTCAAAAGTAATATTCTCGAGTCGAGTCGAGTTTGATAAATGGCTCGCTCGTTTTAACTCGTTTTGAAATCATGGTCTGATTGCACTGGAAAGCGAAAGCCATGAGAAATGTAAGCTAAGCAGTAATATGGAACACTTTTAGTGTTGCTCACGAAAGGGGACACTGTTCGCATCTAGTCTCATCTCGATAACGAGACTACAAGAGATTTTTTTTTATAACAAGCTTACCTCGGCTCAGCTTAACTGAGCTGATGGCTCGAGCCGGCTCGCTTGGGATGAACCATCAGCTCGAGCTGGTTGGTTGGGATGAGCCATCTGCTCGGTTCGATTTAACCGAGCGAAGGGCTCTAGCTGACTCGGTTGGGTGAGCTGTTGGCTCGGCTCACTTCTCGATTTGGGTCGATACTGAATGAGCTGTGAGCCGATCTGCTCGAGTCGTTGACAATTCTAAACCCAAGCCGAGCAGTTTTGAAGATATTTGGCCAGTGCCCTATAACTTTTAACAATGTTTGGCTCGAGCCCGAATACTCAACCTAGACCCTCAACCCAAATTCAGAAACTCGTGAACAATGTCCTTGACTCCTAGACTTCACGACTACCGAGGTTGGCAATCAACAACTTTCTTAGTATTCAGATATAAACCGCCTATCTTTCATGTGTATACACACTGTTATAATAATAATAATAATAATAATTGAATATAATAATAATAATAATAATAATAATAATAATAATAATAATAATAATAATAATAATAATAATAATAATAATAACCATTGAATATAATTATATTGTCTATGTAAGATACTTGAAGAGAATACTCGAAAGCATACACCAGATTTGGTTCGACTCGACTCGAAACTCGACCGAATTCGAGTCGAGTTGAAGGAAATTTTTCAAGCCGAGTTCTCGGGTCGAGCTCAAAGATGTCTGTTTCTAGTCGAATCGAGTTTCAAAGAAAACTTGCTCGAACTCACTCGTGCCTATCCCTACGAGTAACGCAGTGTGGCATTTTAGTCAATGTTACATTACATTAAAATGTTCATATAGCTGTCAAATAAAAATTTGTCCTTGCATTTACATAATAAATCGATTCAGAACGTGCAATAATAATAATAATAATAATAATAATAATAATAATAATAATAATAATAATAATAATAATAATAATAATAATAATAATAATAATAATAATAATAGCGGTAGTAATAGTAGTACGGAAAACTGAAGTAATAAGATTTTTTTCACATATTCAAAGTTTTGGATCTAAAAGTAACGCGTTACTTTCGAAGTAATGTAACAGTTACTTTTTTGAGGCAAGTAACGCGTTACTAATGCGTTACATTTTAAGAGAAAGTAAAGTAACTTGTAACGCGTTACATTTTTACAAGTAACTTACCCAACACTGGTTACAAACTTGCATCCTTCGAATGTCGAGCACGAACACCATTAACACAACCACTGAAGTTAGCTGCCCCATCAGACGAACAAGATATTAAGTTTTCATAACAAAGTTTACGCTTTTTTCATTCATTGTTAATCGTCAAAAATATTGACTCATCGTCTGTACCTCTTAGAACAACCATACAGAAAAATCTCTCTCGAACTTCAAAAGAAACTGGGTTAACATAACGCGCACACAAAGACAACTCACTCTTATTTTTAATATTCGTTGATTCATCCGCCATTAGAGAATAACGTCTATTGCGAAAAATGAATTCATCCTGACTGTCCAACACCTCCCCAATGCAACTTAAAAGTTCTGAAGCTGTATTTCTACTTGAATATATAGAGCGTTCACTTTGAGATTGAACCCATTTCTCAATATCACTGTTATTTTTTAATAAAATTCTCTGAACTAAGGGTCCATACTTACTTGTGTGCGGTATTTCCTCCTTGGTCAAAAAGTGCACACTTTTAACGAACTACGTAAAGCCTGTCGATTCACTTCTTTTTCGTTTTCCCTTTGCTGAATTATCTGTGAGTGAAAGTCCTTGAAATCTATCGTTCTCCATTGAAAAGGCTTTTGCACGCTATTCTGAGTGGAAATGTTTTTTCTAATTTTCCAGTGTTTTCTGTTGGTTTTCGAAAGTTGCCATATTTATTCGACTTTCAGTAACCTATTTGAAAGTTATTCAGCTAAGTTCTTGAAACTTTAATATTATAAAGGTAACCAAGAAAGCTCGGTCGCTTTTTCTGGAGGTCTGTGTTCAATTGGCCCTCACACCATGAGTTGAATGCGAATGGAGATAAGGCGAAGGTCAGTTGTTGATGTGGATATACCAACGTACTACCTGATTGTGGCAGTTCAGTTACACAGTGTACTTGCGTACCTCAACATAGAGCCCTAAGGGCGAGTATGGTGTACGAGCTCAAACTGGGGTTAAAGGCCGCTGCGCTGTAGCAAGAGAGAAGATATGTCAGGTCTTTTGTAAGAGTGTTGTGACTACGCGGACAGTGCAACGGCGGTGTAACAAGTTTAAAAACGGCGACAAATCACTGGAAGACGCACCACGTGCCGGAAGACCAACACGTGTACAAAATAAAGATCTTCAGGCAGCAATTAAGGCGAACAGTGGCCAGGCATGTGAGGAACTGAGACTACGATTCAGTGTGAGTGAAGCAACTGTTCGGTAGTACCTCCGTCAACTTGGGAAGCACTACAGGTTGGGTCGATGGGTTCCACATGATTGGATCCGGGTCAGAATGCAACGCGAGCAGATACCTTTCTTTGCTGTCTTGTCTGAGGAAGGAGAAATTTCTGGAAGAGTGTTCATCTATATGATGAGAAGTAGGTCCTGTACGAAGCTTCACGGCGCGGGCGCCGTCATCATTGGTTAGCATCCCATGAACAGTAAATTATTCATTGTAGCTTTGGAAAATTCAAGATTTATGTACTGCTTTGGTCAGTTGGAGTTTTATTAGTAACCCATGAACAGGTTAAAAACAGCCAACACCAGCACTGCACCACCGGTTAATTATCAATTACAAATTGAAATCAATTGCAATTAATTTTCAGAGCAATTACTTTCAATTAATTGATCAATTGCAATTGATTTCAATTGATTTTGCCCAACACTGATCAGCATACGCCATAACCTGGTGAACACTATTCAACTCTAGGCACTGGTTGCTGTCTTAGATTTTCCTTATAGCGTATTCCAGGAGAAAGTTGAATAATAATGGCGATAACGCATCTTGTTTCAGACCATTCTCGACGTGAAAGCTCGTGGACAAGTTTTCCTATCCGGACTTTACTTTGGGATTCATTTAAACATATCTTAATTAATCTAATTACCTTTTTCGGTATTCCAAATTCTAAGTTGTACAATGTTTCTCTCCTAACCGAGTCATAAGCCTTTCTAAAATCAATAAATAGTTGACGTACAGGGGTATTGTATTCCCATTAAAAATACACACAAATATAATTAGTCAACAATGAGTGCAAATTAGAATAGACGCACACACATACTCTTGCCGTTGTATTAGTTTATTTCTGAGGAACAAGGAAAATTTTAAACATTTACTGGTCAATCAGTTAAAGCCAGAATTTCCCTGGATTTTCACATTTTATCAAAAAATCCCTTTTTGTTAACTTTACCTACGAAATTTCCCTAGATTCGGGAAATTTCCCTCAAACTACTAACACTAGTAAGCACGTTTCCATATCTTGCTAATGTATTTTGTAGGGAATGACAATATTTAAAATAGTTCAATCAAGTGCAACACATGAATACTCACAACTTAATCCAAAGACAAGTTGAATAAGTAATCAGAGAATAATTAATGCACTTTTTCATTATTTTTTTTTATTTCTTGTTGAGGTTCAGAGCGCTTAATTTTACTCTTCACAAACATGCTTCCAATAAAGAAACAACTTCTACAATGAAAGAAATAATTTATGAAGAGAATTATACGGATCATTCAATTTGGTTATTGATACAATTTGATTTCGGGTAAAGTTTGCATATTGATCTTAATTTGATTGAATTGTTGCGAATTTTATCGCTCCCAACAAAGTACATTATTACAAATCTTTTTTAAACACACATTAACTAAGATGGTGAAGTGGAATCTATTGTCTATCTATTTTTAATACACAATCATCTCAGTCTGCGAGTAACGCTAATTCCTAATGGTCACTAACAAGGAAAGCTATCCAACTCCTCGACGAGTATCCCATTGAAACTTAGACAAGTGGAAGGACATATTGAAAGATGGAAATACGCTTACTCATACTTTTCGCAACGTCCTGGAACAGGAATAAGAATGATCTTTCCACTAGCCCCTGAAAATTATGTACTCTGGTCATATATGACCGAATGTTATATATTGGAGAACTTGTTTTCTCACGGAGACAAATATTGCTAACTCAAGATGATAACAGTGGGTGTTAATTGGGATCTCTAGTACGTCATTGATGCGAATCGATGTCAAACGGAACACGATACGCGATCGTAAGTTCCAAACGAACACGATACGCGATCGTAAATCCCAAACGAACACGTTTACCCGGTAGAGAAAAGGGACACGCTAAAAGCACTACTCAAAAATGACTTTCTATTATTTTTATTATTATTAGTATGACTATTATTATTAGTAATATGATTAGCATTATTAATATGAGCAGCATGATGAGTAAAAATAATAATAATGAGAAGAAGAAGACAACAATTGTATTGTTGATCCTGTTAAGTAACGAAGGACTTGAGCCCGTCTTGTGTGTCCTCTAGCACTGTTATAAAATTTTTAGAACCCACAAACAATCATGCCCCAGCCGGGATTCGAAGTCGGGAACCTTGAGTCGCTGACTTGACGCCTCAACCAACACGAACATGAGGTTGGCAATAAAACGAAAAAGATTTCAAAGAAATAATAATAATAATAATAATAATAATAATAATAATAATAATAATAATAATAATAATAATAATAATAATAATAATAATAATAATAATAATAATAATAATAATAATAATAATAATAATAAATAGTAATAAATAAATAATAATAAATAGTAATAAGAAACTAGTAGGTGACGTGGGGTTTCCAGCCAAATATAAACGGGCCCGGAGAGCTATCTACAACTTCGTTCGATGTAATCGGAAGTGATTTCTGAGCAGCAGAAAGAGATCGAAGAGCTGGCCAAATAATATATTCAGAGTTGTCATGCCATTATGAGCACGAATATATGCAAGTTGATCTCACTTCCGGTTGGAAATCTCGGACCGGAAGTGGTCGCAGGGTAGTTGGATTCTCATATTCTGGGTCCTCAGGCTATAAGGAGTAGGAGGATATATAGTTTGACAGTGCTTAAAGTGAGCCGGTTATGCATCCAAAAGTTCGAAAATCGGCTGGTATGGCATACCGGGAAGAATAACTGATTTAAATTGTAATTTGCGTGCACACACATACACACAAAAGATTTAACACATAAGTGCGACGTTAGCATTGACTCAACAAATATGTTTGTACCATCAAAGATTTCGTTGCTGCTGCTCCGAAAGGAAATATCAGCTCCCTATCACCTTATTTAATGGCAGAATTTGTGCTCTTGATTTTTTTCGACATTTGTATGAGCTATTCTACCCCTCTCAAAACATTTTAACTACCGTATCACCTGCCTAAAATGTTTAACTTGGATCCACCCATGGCGTTGACAGGACTCTTTTTAAAATTTCAAAATTATTCTTTTCACACTATGTAGACTTCTGTATTTACAATTATAAGAAAATTAGTGTTGACCAAGAGTCGAGATAAGACCAGAAGTTGTTTCTGAAAATGGAAATTGGAATGGAGAATGGAATGAATCACTGCCTTAGGTTGAGAGGTTAAGTTCTTACTAACTTGAGGTGTGGAAGCAACATTAGGGTCACCATAATGGATTTTGTGATCATATGCCGAATGAGGTCCTTGGCAGAATTTGTATTTGTAATTCCCTTCCGTACGGACGGAAATTATAAATGCAAATTCTTCCAAGGACCTCATTCGGCATACGATCACAAAATCCATTACGATGACCCTAATGTTGCTTCCACACCTCAAGTTAGTAAGAACTTAACCTCTCGACCTAAGGCAGCGATTCAAGAAGACAGTTTTCAACCTGCGAAAAAGCCGTCGGCCTTCTCCCCCACCCATTCCGAAGGCAATTGCAACTTCAAATAAGTTTGGGGCCCCTTCTAGTGCCACTGACACTGAGGAAGCAATGGACCTTGCAGATGACTCCCAAACCCGTAATGCCGCGGCTCCAGTCTCACTTCGAAGAAAGATAAAATCTTTTTATGTTTATGACTACCCCACGATAAAGGAGACAAGATCAGCCACGGTGCTACAGCTTGCTGTAAAGAGATATCTTACTGCACAGTCACCAAGACCGGTATGAAGTTTCAGTGCGCTAATCAAGAAAATTAAAAAAAAAAAAAAAAAAACCTTGGAAAAGATCTGCTAGGAATAAACATTTTCCTATTCCATAGACACTGCACCTACCGACCGCTACCTTACGGTAGTACTCCGCAAACTTCCCATCGACACCCAGCTGGAAAATATTGAAACATATCTCAATAACAGAGACTACGATGACTTAAACGTCCAATAGATGACGGGAGAAGTAAAAATCCCCTCCCATTGTTTATCGTTACCTTAGCCAAGATTCAACGTCAAAGGCTATTTTTGAACTCACTTATTCGGAATTCCACAAAGTTTCTGTAGAACCATACCGACCAAGTCATTTATCCACTGCTTTAGGCTTCAACGTTTAGGACATACACAGTCATTCTGTTATGCCACACCAAAATGCATGTGATGTGCAGAAGCTCACTTTAGTTATCCATGCAGCCAAAGTAAAAAACGAAACCATATCTAAACGTTCTAACTGTGGTAAAGACCATCAAGCTAATTTCAAAGAATGCCGTATCATCAAACGCTTCCAAGCATGCCGTGCTCCAGCTGACGTTAAACTTACTGAGCAAGACTTCCCACCGTTGGTGGCAAAATCTACTTCTCAATCGACACGCACCGATTTTGCACCTACTTATGCCAGTACAACTAGATCCAGAAAAGGACCTCCCTCTCAGCTGACTGTCGACTCCTCCGACGACTCCAGTTCTTCAATCAAAGAACTCCTTCAAATTTTACGAGACCTTCCATTTTCAGCATTTTTACAAGCTGTCACGAAGAAGATGCCGCAAGTCCGTCAAGCGCCTGACACTTTCAGTAAAATTACTAATTTACTGCAAATTTTAGCCGACTTTATCTAACTTCTCCGTCAAGCAGTTGTACATCTAGGTGACAGAAAATGATACATTCGGACCAAACCCTCATGAGGGCCACGCAACTCTTTATTCTATTGGCTTCTTCAACTGCCAATCAGGATTCATCTACCTTAAAATCACATCAACTGACTTCCTGGCTTTTCCGGACATTCTCCAGTTCCTTCGTAGGTTAATACAGCCTTACAGACTACGTTCATCATACTCTCAACGTCATGTGATCTATCAACAAATGCAAGCGGCAAGCGTTGTTTCTCTCTTTACTTCATATGCAGATACTTCATACGCTTTCTCATCACATACAAGAGATATGGGCTTTTATCCCGGATCTCAAACTCGAATAATTTTGCCATGATTACCTGTTCAACTAGTGGAATACAATACAATACAATGGAATACAACGGAAAACAATATTCATTGAATATTAAGCTGATGATATTTGGGATTAAAACATTTACATATTAGTCTTCACTCACTCTCTCTCTCTCTCTCTCTCTCTCTCTCTCTCTCTTTCTATAGATTTTTTTATGTCAACAATGAAGCACAAATATCAGGAGTAGAGATGCTGTTTAGAGTTCTGTCACAATTACTGCTCTAAGTGGTCGTATTTGTTCCATACCATCACCTCATTTAATGTCACTTTAAGCACTGGTTTGACCCAACGTCAGAGTGGCCACTTCCAACCCGAAATGGTCAACATGTACCTCTGTTAATCTCCGGAACCGGAAGTGAGATCGGAAAATGGATTCCATATATGAAATCCTGATTGGACGCAGACGACAACGAATATATTTTGATCCCGATTTGGGTCAAAATGGGGATGAACGAAGGGGAGGGGTTCATCCAAATATGCAGTCCGTTTAACGATCTCACGTCCGGTTCCGGGGATGAACGATGGGGTGTGGTTACGCACCAGGTAAATACAATAGGGGAAACTTACTCACTTACATTCGTCGGGCCCTTGGCGGTCGAACAGGCCCAAGCGGTATCACGCTACTTCCAACAATATTCATTGCCATGCAACATGAACGCCATCTACCAGATATATGCTCTACCACCCATGAACCTCATTGCATCAAGAGGCCCGGAACTTGATCACTTCGAATGGAGAGTAGGCTATGGCCTATACAAATTACTATACTTCCCAATAGTGTTGTAAAAAAACGGTTTTTTTTCTGTGAAGTTTTTTTTTCAATAAAAAACATCGTTCTTTTTCATGTTTTCTTTCAAATGTCTGTTTTTTTTCTCGCAACTAATATTTATTGATTTATGTTGCAGATTATTGAAATAATCAACAGAACTTGAGTCGGAGTCCTCGTAACATACAAATCGTTTGTTTCTTTATACCTATACGAGCAAAATTGTGTGATTATTTCTTTCGGACCCAGGTCATTTTTGTCGTTTTCCTACATTTTCAGTTAGTGACTTATTGCTCAAAAACCATTCATTCGATTGATACGGTTAAGGGGTTCTTTTTTAGAAAATGGATGTGGCTATTTCTGGTGTAAGTTGCATTGCAGTGTTACCCACGGGTGGGAAATTATTGAGGGAAATGTATGAGTGAAAATTTACAAAAAAATCCCTAACCGAATTTCAAATTCTTTTGTATCTAGCACCACTGCTGCTATATGGGTTCAAGTCACCTAAAACAATTCTTTGGTGTGTTGACAAGATCCAGTGAAATCTTGAAGTTGCTGGCTTCAATTCAAAGAGGGAAAGAAAAAATTCTCTGTCATCATGCACATTAAATTTTGACGCTTTTTACGCCTCAGAAGCAAAAATCAACAGATATGCCGGGGCTACAGCTTCTCTAATTATCCTATTGAAACTTTTTATGGTGCGTTCTGTAGGCCAAAGAGGAAGCTTTCAGGTAGTGGTACATTTGTTTCAATGTAGCCAGCAAGAGGGTAATAATAAAGGGGAAAGGGGAAATTTTCCGAATTTCTCACCTAAAATCGGGAATTAATTGTTTTGGCTGGAAACACTGATATCAGACAGACGAAAACTATCTGAAAATAAACCTTAGTACGCCAAGAATATATCCTACAAGTATCATGGCGATATCTAACAAAGTAAGCATGAAATTTTAAAAAAATATATTTCATTCTACCTCAGAAATTCACCATTTTCTTACCATTTCCAGAAAATGGTTTATTATAAACCTCAACCGTACTTCTCCTAATTATTCTAGTGAAACTTTTTATGGTGCGCTGTGTAGGCTAAGGACGAAGCTTTTAGACACTGGTACGTTTGTTCTAGTGTAGCCAACAAGAGGGAAATAATAGAAACAAAAAAGGGATTTTTTTCCAAAATTTGCCCCCAAAGTCTGAAATTAAAATGTTCTGTAGCTGGCAACACTGCTATCACACACACACACACACACAAACTACCTTAAAATAAGCTTTGGTATCCCTCTAATATATCCTACAAGTATTGTGACGATATATAATAAAGTAAGCATGTCAATAAAAAAATATCACATTCTACCTTAAAAAAATCAGTTATCTTTCCAATTAGAGAACAAGGTCTAGTGTAAACCTCAACTGTACTTCCCCTAATTATCCTACTAAAATTTCTATAGTGCGTTGTGTAGGGCAAAGACGAGACTTCCAGATACTGGTACGTTTGTTTCGATGTAGCCAACAAGAGGGAAATAATAGAGACAAAACAGATAATTTTCCCAAAATTTCCCTCTAAAATCTGGAATTAAAATTTTATGTATCTGGCAATACTGCTATCAGGCAGACGCAAACTATCGTAAATTAAACATTGGAACACCACTAATACATCCTACAAGTATTATGGCGATATTTATGGAACAAAGCTTCTAATTACCAAAAATATATTACGGTAAACATAAAAGGGAAAAACTAGAAAAATCAAGGGTTAGAACCTAAATACGATTTTTTCGTGCGCCCCCTAATTACCCCATTGTAACGATCTGTACTTGAGTTTGTTAAGTAAGGACAAATGTTCGATTGGCGTAAGTTGACTTGCACTCGGACGTATAGGTACGGATTTATAAACAAAAATCTCGAATTTTTTGCCCAAATTTAGGGAAGTTTTAATTTCCCTAATTGGCAACACTACGCGCAGACCCGTCCAATTGATGTCAACAGTTAGGTATCCATCCCAGGTATCTATCTGGCAAGTCTTAAGGAGGTCTTTCTACAACGGAGGAAGCTACAGGGAGAAAAGAAGTAAAGCAAATTCGAAATTAGAAAATTCTCGAATTTTTGACTGGGGTGAAATTTGAGAAGGAAATTCGACACCAAAAGAAAAAGAAATTAATCTGATAAACTATCCCGATATCTTAATTAGTATCCACACAGGAGCGGATTCAAAAAGTGACACAGCCGTGTGTGCCACTTTGGCCACCTGGTGTACATTTGATACATTTTTTTGAGTACTAACCCGTGTTGTTGTTGTAGTTATAGTCTCGACTAATAATAATATCGTTGTTGTAAACAATAACTTTATAAGGCAATTTTTCTCTCCTTTTTACATCTTAGTTCTCACACTGTTGGTGAGAAATGCAGGATGTTTCAAAAGGAATATCGGGGTTTTAAGTCTTCGTAGTACTTATGACATTTTACGTACAATTATAAGCAATGCATCAAGTAAAAGAGCACCTCAAACAGTCTTTGCTATAAGTCTTCGATGTGAGATTCATTCTAGTCGATAGGTGAGAAAGTCCCATAAACTTTCCGCCATATGGCACAAAACACATTCAATTTAGGGGAGTCTCGTTTCAACTGTACCATCTTCTGAGGATTTGCTGACGGCCAAATGCAAACATTATGAGTGTTCACATTAGCTCTTAGGTGAAATGTCGATTTATCACTGAAGACGACAAGATCCAGAAAATCTTCATTGTTATGCAGCAATATTTCACTTGCGAAATTGGCACGTAAACCGTAGTCTGTAGGCTTTAGACCTGTAGCAACTGCAAACGACAAGGACGTAGTTGCAAGCGTCTCCTTAATATTCTTTACACAGACGGTTGCACTGTACAGATTCAGTCTTTATTAAAACACAAAAAGCTTTCTGCTCTCTAGT
The DNA here is from genome assembly GCF_964235325.1 of Thermobia domestica. Lineage (NCBI taxonomy): Eukaryota > Metazoa > Arthropoda > Insecta > Zygentoma > Lepismatidae > Thermobia > Thermobia domestica. The sequence goes on along the minus strand of NC_137457.1, from coordinate 212,144,822 downwards.
CTCCCTCTTTCTAACGGCAGACAGAAGAAACAATGCATGCACATGCGTGCGTACAAAACTGAGTTGCTCTTTCATTTGATTATTACAAAGTTTCAAAACTCTAATATTAATTTTGAAACACCCTGCATTACTTCAAATTGAGTTATCCTATATTCATGTCTTGTATATACATATACAAGAAGTGCCATTATTATCAACTACCAACTTTCATCATCATACACACGGCCGGCCCTAGGCAATTTGTCGCCCCGTGCAATGGCATAATTTGCCGCCTCCCCCTTTCTCCAGAAAAAAGAAATCTTAAAAGTATCATTTTGAGTATGCTACTCCAGCATGAACAATGAAGGGGAGGGTAAGTGCAGTTGCACTCAGAAAAGCTTAAATACTTACTAAAAATGCAATGCCGTTTTGTCTGTTTTTTTCTTTTAAATATTAATCTATTATGTTAGTGAAAGATAAAGCAAACACACATGCAGAGGAAAGATGGTAATCCTTTATATAGAATTCAATATCGAGCTTCAATCTCAATGTATCCGTTTGCAATTCCAGTGCAACTAGCTCTTTATCTTTATTTCTTGATTTTTCTTCTACATGTGTTAACATTTTTTAAAAAGCCTGTTTCTATCTTCAATGATAAGGAATTTGTTTCTGACAAAAACAAGACTAGTTGTCATATCAAAACTGTGATAACTTACTAAGTGGAACAGATATTCGCTACTATTCGAGAATTGGATTCTTGCATTTGAAAACAATCAAGAAATTTGTGCTCGGATTGATTCGACCATTTGCTTTAACATTGTCCATGTGACCTTAAACTAATGCAACCTAAACATAATTTATGAATGTAGTATTCAAATAGGTCAGCTTAGTAAATGTAACTACCATCATCATTAAGTCTGTTTCCAACAAGAAATATTTAATTTAAATAATATACTTATAACTAGAGACCGGATGTTAGGCAACATGTTCTTTAATGCTAAAGATATGATCAAAAATAACGTTTTAAAGTTTATATCGGGGATTATAGTTTCCATTTAGGCCAACTTCATTTTGCTTATTTTGCCTATTTCGGCCCTCACTGCCTAAATAATTCCTTTAGTGCCTAATGTTGCGTATTCTATGCATTTTCTTTGAAATAAGACTTAATTGGGAAATATATAAAATTTATATACTGTAAATAACACAAGCACATGGTACATTACAATTTCTCTCTCTCTCTCTCTCTCTCTCTATATATATATATATATAAAAAGCTTCGTTTTTTACATATAGAATGAAAGAAGACATTAACAAACAGGTATGTTGCTATATTCTTTGAACACTATTTATGACGAATCTATTTTTTTAAATTGTATTGAATATTTATCTTCATCTCGTGTTACCTTTTAGTGAATATTTTACTCCTTACTTTTTAAATTTTAAGTGCCTATTTGTCTGCCTATTTTCCAAGTTTTTAATCCCTAAACATCCGGTCTCTACTTACAACAGATTTTGCCATACCCTCCAAACTTGCCGCTCCATGCAAATGCACGTGTTACAAATACGGTAGAGCTGGCTTTGCATATCATATATATCTAGTCGACAAATTATTTATATATGACTAGCAGCGTTCACCCCGCTTCGCTGCGGTCACCCCGGAACGCAATAAACGTTGTTACTTAGATAATTTTTACTTTTTCGCTTTCAAGTGATATGATAAAAACCATAGAAGATTGCAGTAAATGTTAACATTATATCGCCTGTCATTTATGTTAACCCGCCCCGCTTCGCTGCGGTCACCCCGGAACGCAATAAACTTTGTTACTTAGATAATTTTTACTTTTTCGCTTTCAAATTGCAGTAAATGTTAACATTATAGCGCCTGTCATTTATGTTAACCCGCCGAGTGACACGGTCATGCGGGTTGCATATAAATACGTTTATTTTTACCTATGATGAACTAATAACAAAGGATTTGTACGTTATGGACACTTGAATGGTCAATTATCTCAAGACACTGGTAATTAAAAATTAAAGTGATATGATAAAAACCATCTAGGGTCCAAATCCTAATAACCCCCCAAAAATAAAAGAAATTGGTTCAGCCGTATTAGCGTGATGAGGGAACAAAGGATTTGTACGTTCTCTTTTATAATATAGATATTTAGAAAAATACTATTAGGCAAATTAGTATTAGCTTTTACCTTTAGACAAGTTGTTTGAATTTTATACTGTTTGTGACATTATTTTCGTACATATTAAAGGCCTGCTTTCACGGAAAAACAAAATTTCATTTTTACTTTTATTTCTCAGTTGATATTGATGAAAACTGCTGAAACCCGAATTGTTAATACGTATGGTATTCGTGTAAATTGTAAAATATTTGTAGCGTATCAGTGTCTAGCGTTTAATTTATGTTGCATTTTACGGTGATTACACCTACATAAAAATATTTAATACTTAAATAGACGTAAGATGCATTACAAATGACTATTTGAAAAAAAACGAGAGGCAATGTTTTTTTTTTCTAAAAAAACGTACATTTCTGAAAAAAAACGAACGGTTTTTTTTCTATTTACAACACTACTTCCCAAGGAATTACAGTACTACTACTCCTACTCCGACTACTACTACTACTACCACTACTACTACTACTACTACTACTACTACTACTACTACTACTACTACTACTACTAATAATAATAATAATAATAATAATAATAATAATAATAATAATAATCCTATATCAGTGGTTCTCAACCTAATTCCCATCACGGCTCCAATATTATAAAGCCTCTTGCCAGCGACCCCCTTATAATTTCTGGCTTGTAATAAGCTTGTGTGAGATATTTAATATACCTATTGCGGAACTTTCACCATATACATCTATTTCTATAATAGTAAAATCCATTTCTTGTATATAGTAGATACAGTAACTTTCCTAAAGCGAATAGATTAAAACCAAATTTGGTCAGTTCATTGATATTACAAATATCGAATCTGATCTGCCATACTGTTTCAAAATGGAGGCCGTTTGAAAATTTTAAAACTTCATAACTCCCTTAATTTTGGGTTATATGATAAAAAAAATAATAAAATAAAATGCATTTGCATTCATCTGGTATTTCAATATGCAGTTCTCATTAGTTTCATATCGCACATCTTTAATTTAAATTGATTTTTAAGCAACTCTGCACCTGTCGAAAATGTTTAGTAGACATTTTTTTGTTGTTCTTGATAGTATATATATACATTGTCTATCAGAACAAAATTCAAAATAATATTTAAAAATATTTTCCGGCATTAGATTCTAATTATATTATCTCTTTCGTTTATCTTCGCGACCCCCAGCTTGAGAAGCCATATCCTATACTATTTCGTGTGGGTTGAGGCGTCAAGCCAGCAACCATAGGGTCTCGACTTCGAATCCCGGCTTGGGTATGATTGTTTGTGGATTCTAAAAAGTTTATAGCAGTGCTAGAGGACACTCAAGACCGGCTCAAGCCCTTCATTACTTAACGGGCCGAACAATGCATTTGTTATCTTCTTTTTCTCATTATTATTATTTTTACTCATCATACGCTCATATTAATAATGATAATCATACATCATCATCAACAAGAACTACTACTACTACTACTACTACTACTACTACTACTACTACTACTACTACTACTACTACTACTACTACTACTAATAATAATAATAATAATAATAATAATAATAATAATAGAAAACCATTTTTGCGTTGTGCTTTCAGCGTGTCCCTTTTCTCCACCGGGTAAAGGTGTTCGTTTGGAACTTACGATTGCGTATCGTGTTCCGTTTGACATCGATTCGCATCAATGACGTACTAGAGATCCCAATCAACACCCACTGTTATCATCTTGAGTTAGCAATATTTGTCTCCGTGAGAAAACAAGTTCCAATATATAACATTCTGGCATGTATGACCAGAGTACATAACTTTCAGGGGCTATGTGGAAAGATCATTCTACTTCCTGTTCCAGGACGTTGCGAATCGTAGGAGTAAGCGTATTTCCATCTTTCAATATGTCCTTCCAGTTGTCTAAGTTTCAATGGAATACTCGTCGAGGAATTGGATAGCTTTCCTTGTTAACTTCATTTGCTGCCTACTTTTATTTGAAAATGGATAGTTATGACGATATAAATATGAAAGCCCTTTCCTGCTTATTATGAGACAAGGGCCTATTAAATGTAAATAAGGTTGGGATTATAGGCCTAGGTATAAAATCTACACGTATTTTTTCTAGATCAAGTTAGGGGAACACCGACGGATAGACTCTTCCAAGACGCCCCAAAACTTCTTAACTCACTGTAAAAGTATATTATAATGAAGTATCAAACAGATTCACTACATTTGATGCTATGAGGCCTATTTCAGTAAAATAAGTCTACTATTAAGGGCCCTAATATTCGTATGGCTTTGAGATCTATCAATATTGTCCCCTTAATTTTTCATATGTGGAACGGGTCCAGAGGCGTAACTAACGGCCCTGCAGACCTTGCCGTGCAAGAGGGCCCACAGGCTCTGGGGACCCATAAAAATGAGGGAAAGATAGAAAGAGAGGGCCCAAGAATTAGAAAAAGAACTTTTTCTACGGGGCCCAAATGCGTGTATTAATACTCCCCTTCCCCTGCAGAAAAATTTAAGTTATGGTGCTGACAGAGACGTAGCATGAATATTTGATCTTACGCTTCATCTGTACTCTTTCTCTTCTTATAAAACAATCTAGTTCTTTTTTCCTAAAAATATAGGTGGAAGCAGTGATGCCATCCCGTGGAAAAAATCCCATTTTGTAGGATATTTTGACATTAATTTCTCCAAGAGGAATAAAGGGGATTTTTCGTATAAACTGGTAGTATAATGGGATTTTTCAGATATTTACTTCATCGATGGCAACAAAATTGTCTAGGAAGGGGGGGAGAAGTACACTAATGAGTCTTCAATAAATGTAAAATCAGTGCTAATTGTCAAATTTTGTTACTGGAAAATGCATGCTAGTATGTAAATGATTTATACAATGTCTTGAGAATCTCAAAAAATAATCCTCATAGAACTTATTACCAACTCTGATATTTAAAAATAAAAATAGCAAAGGAGGAAGAGTCAACTTTCAAAACATTGCACACAAAATTACTGTTGAATGTATCTTATCTACCGTAGGGCCGGCGGGAGCTCATGTGGTTCGGATTCCACGGTAGTCAGTAGGTTCACGTCTCATATAGCCTCGCTGCTGAACGGGACGTAAAACTCAAAGTCAACTCAACTCTACCGTAGGGCCGCGGTGGCTCAGTGGTAGAGCGTTCACATCTGGTGCTTGGGGTCTCGAATTCGATCCCAGCCCTCGCCAAGTGAACTTTGTGGTGGACAAACACCGTGTGCATGGCTTTTCTCGGGATTCTCCCACTTACTTCATTTCATTCATTTCTCATCTTCACCGTCTCCTTTAGCCTAACCGGCATAACCGTGGGGCGTAAAACTCAAAGATTTCATTTCATTTTTTCTTATCTACCGTAGTTAAGTTACGTTCCATTGAAGATTACGACACAAATGCGTCATATAAATACTAATTTTTAACAACAAAATGTACTTGTTTTCCTCAACCTTTTTAATTCTCTTTCAATTACTTATTCATAAATTGTTTGATTTACGTAGAAGGTCTAATTCACTCATACGTTGAAAAAAGTGAGTGACATACTATAGCTTCACTTTTCATATTTTATCAAGTTTGAAAATTTTGTTCAGCATGTGAAATTCTTAGCAAAATGGAAATTTCTGCCTCTCAAGATGGGATTTTATATTGTTTCAGGTTGGCATCATTGGGCGGAAATACTTTACAATTACTTATCATATTTTCGGATGTAGAACAATACATGTTCAATACTACATAGACGTAGTAGCTTGTAGTATTGGACCACCCAAAGCTTGGACCCCTCATAACAAAAATTTCTGGCTGCGCGTCTGCATCAAGTAAACATAATTTATTACTTACACAACATATACGCAACATATAAATTACAGTCAGTTGTTACCATTTACCTTTAGGTAGTTCAACATTTAACGAGCTTTACTGTCAACTTACGTGAAGCACAGAGTACTACTATTAACAGGTCATAACTATATTTAGATTTTAGCACTAATACTTGTGTAACCACAAATTATGTCGGCAAATAAAAAAAATAAAATAAAATAAAGTAAAGTAAACTACTAGAACTTCTAATTAATCACGATCTTAACCTACAGCGTACAGCGAGCCGTAGGCTTGAGGAACAACTAGTTCTTCAAATAGATCAATAGCAATCTCTTAAAAAAGATACTAACAACAAATTTCTAACAGGCTTTTACAAAGAAGCTTGTATTTTTGTATGGCTTAGAACCTGCCGAAGCCTTCTTTGTGTCCTCCTCGAATGAACAAGTGTGGAGCTATAATATTTCAGAAATCTTAGTGCCACTCCGAAACACCAGGATCTTCCCAACTACCTTGGGATATTCTGCTCTTTAAAAACCCAATATATTATTAATTTTGTGTGCTTTCTTCCTTGGCATATTCTTGTCGTGTTTCTCCTGCCTAATGGTTACACCGGCATGTATGTCAAACATGTATAGAAGACAAGAAGTTCTTTCATCAAAACACTGCTCTTCCATAACGATCATATTTCTTTGCCTCACCAAGAACTCTGAATCACAAATCAGAAATAAGACACCATGAACATCTTACAAAGTGAATGAATAATGGCCAAAGAGCGACAATGAAGAAGAAAAAGAAGAAAGACTTTCAACAAAGAAGGTTTGAAATGAAAGAGAGCAAGTTCTTTTTATTAGATGGTCTTTTTTCTCCGTATTTCCGGTGCTGCTACTCATAGCTTAGTTCTTTTGCTTATTCTTTCAGATGACATTGCTCACTTTCTATATGTGAAATTTTCCTGTTCAGTTAATAATAGTAATAATAAAAAATCTTGGAAGTGGTTTGCATTTTGCATACTTGGGTTATCTCTTTTCATTATTTCCTACAAAGCTGTTCTACTCATATGGATGTAATTTTCAAATTACACTGCAATTTTTCCGTCTTGATAACGATTAACATACAAACATGTTGAGCGCTGAGTAGGCCCCGTGGGACCTACAATTACCTTTCTTAACGGACAGCGTAGGTCGTAGCTCAGGATCCACATGTCTACTTTGTTACGTTGCTTTCTAAGAAAGCCTTTGGACCGATCTTGGTGAGACTTTCTCTTTAAAAGGGACCGACGGGGGCCTTTCCAAAGTGTTTGTACTAAGGATTCATTATTGGAATTTTATTTATTTAATTATTCATTTATTTAATTTTATTTATTTATTTAATTTATAAACTACTATATAGAGACCCCATTTTCCGCGACGCTTAACATGTTAAAATAAACTTATAATTGTGAAATATATTATGAAGCAAGTTTACATAATCTTTCTTCCTGAACCTAAGCAGATGCTCACATAGCATGTGTACTTCAATCAACTTAAATATTATATTCATTGTGACTTACTAACGTGAAGTTTATTAAAGCAAGATTAAATTAAGTTTGAATTTGACTTAATTGTTTATTCAGAGTGATTCTGATCGTCGTAAAGGGTCGCATGTTCCAATCGGATATATCATTGAGGAATAATCACCGAAAAACTGTCTCTGAGATGCTTGAACCTTTCTTCACCGAACTTGACAGGGTGATTCGAGAGCGCGGGCTAAGTGTTGTAAGGGGTTGCATGTCCAGATCGGACATACCTTTGAGGAATAATCACTGAAAACGAGGTGTCTATAGACATAACATTGAAAAAAAAAATTGGCGCGCTAATTCTCATTGTATACAATGAAAAATAGAATTTTCAGCATTAGAAATAGGGCGAAATGGTTTTCGTTTTGTTCTGCGAACTCAATTTTTTAAAGCGAAGTGACCATAGCGAGTGAAGCTCCTCTTTAATCGACTTCAGCATTCGTTTGACTGGATACTCCTCCGAGATACCTGAACCGTTTTCTAACCCAATTTGATATGATGATTCGAGAGCGTGCGCTGTGTCGTTAGGGGTCGCATGTCCAATGCGACATACCATTGAGAAATAATCACGGGAAAACGGGTGTAATCAATAAAGGTAGATCGCTTTGCTACAAATTTGCAATTATTGTATATCTAGTTATTATTGAATGCTAAATATTAAAATTCATGATAAATCACTAACAGGCTTGGTTTGCCGAAATTCCTCGTCGAAACTTTGAGTCGAAATTCCTCCCCTATATATACAGTAAGAAGGAAGGAGTTCAAATACTTTCCATAAACCTATTTTCTCCGTGTGTGGAGCAAACATTTCAGATAGTAAATAAATAAATAAATGTATCTATATAAACAAAGTGCATGTGTGCGTATCTATGTTCCAGTATAACTCTGGAACGTCTGGAACAACTTAACCAAATTTTATACAAATATTAGTTACAACCTGGAAAAACGTAATGCAAAAGTGTGGCCCTCTACCACAGATAGGGGATTCTTAAGTTGATCAGTCAAGTCCAACTTCAGCCACCAGTGCGATGTAAGACCCCCAGCACACTTATGGGGAGTCAAAGGGGTGATATATAAAAATGATCGAAAACAATCGATATTAGTGTCGAATCCATAGTTTTCGTGCTACTGAGATGAATAGTGACTACTCGATCCTATTTAGGTCCAAGTTCAGCCCCTATTTACACTCTTGGAAGAGAGAAATTGTGACATGTAAAAATTATCAAAAACTACCAATATCCCTTTAAGGAACTTTCCGGATCCTGGCTTTTTGGGCTATTTTTTAGATTTTCAGTCAAGCAGCTACTGCATTGTCACTATTTATTCTAGGATCATGGTTCATACCTCATTCTCTTCAGAATGGAGCTGGCTTTCAAGTGGTATCACTTGCATGCCCATACCATATACCAGGAGAGGGAAAAGTGATGTCAAAGGGAAAATTTAGAGGGATTTTTTTCAAACTTTGGGCCCCTCTGGAGCGGCCCTGTGTGAACGTAGAGATCTCAAAAAAATCTGATAAATAGTAATTGGTTGAGTAAATGTGTGTACCAAATTTCAAGTTTCTATCTTGAATAGTAAGGGTGGGAGAAATTTTTATCAAGAATCCCCAAATTACCGTAAAACACCATGATCTCAGGGAAAAAAATTCCTGAGACATCCCTAATTACCCTAGGCAGTGGCGGCTAATGTTAGTGTTGCAGCGTTGCACAACGTCCAAAGTATTTCAAGAAAAAAAATATTATTAGCAATAGTAGTAAGAACAGAAAGAATACTTTCTAATACTCCCATATATACTTTAAATAACATATTTTTTTACTTCTCTAACTGTCCGTTTCGTTAATCCGTTTTAAAAAGCGAAAAATAATCCGTCACAGAGTCTCTAATTTATATTGTGTTGCAGCGAGCATGCAACGACCAGATTTCTTCAGCGCGGGAATTGGAGCAAATGTTAAGCCTCCTTTCCCCTATCTCAGAAGTTAAAGGGACTGGTCGTTGCAGTGCTTCTGCAACACAACACGGTTTCCAGTGAATGAGAAGGTTCTTCGCGCTAAATAAGCTTTCTGAATTTTATTTCACTAGCAATTAACAAATGGGATTTGTTTTTATGCATTCATATTTTTATATTACGGTACTTATACTGAAGCAAAGCAATATAATGACAATTAATAAAAGTGATAGCAGAATTACAAAATAAAAAAGAAAATATATAGTAGAGCAGAAATCAAATGAAAGTAGATCCACATTTACAAGTTAATTCGTAGCTTATATAGATAATGAAAATTTCTTCTACAGTAATATGTGAACCAAATATTAATAAGTCAATATGCAGAATCCCCCCCCCCTCTGTGGATAGTATATTAGTATATACATATTTCTTTTATAAAATAAGTATATTTTATACTCTTGATAGAACTGTATAGTGGGGAACACCACATTGAATTTGGGACTAGTTAGCAATGCTCAGAGGCGTAGCCACGAGGGGGTCCACCGGGTCCGGACCTCCCCAAAATTTCGAAACTCGACTAGCATTTGTAGACTTTCTTAACGAACTATAGTTGTTTAACAGAGAAATGATTGATGTAAGCTAAGTATTTTATTTTACGCCTCATCATGTACTCTTTCTTTTCTTATAGAAATAATCGTTCTATCATTTTTTCTAAAAATATAGGTGACAGTAATTAAGAATTACTTATCTTTTCGGGTACAGTGTAAAAGACAGATTCGTTATTACGTAGACGTATTGGACCTTCCTCAAATACTTCGGACCCCTCCCAGCTAACATGTTCCTATATCTGGCAGGTTTCAAGGTTGCTTTCCAGAACGTTGATAAACATTGTTTTGCCTCATGTGGAAGTATATTGTGTTCATCGTGCATTGCGTAACAACCAAGACGGATGATTTGGAATGTAGTTCTTTTTTCTTTCACGCACAAGTGTGTGTGTGTGTGTTGATATGTGAATAGGGTTGCCAACTCTGTAAAATAAAAAAAGAACAACACTTCCTCAAAATTCTCTGTGATATAGGTCTCAGCGTGAAGTATCTCTGTTCGGACCTATCCATGGAAAGGAAATGTACTATCGTGAACGAAAGTGCATTAACACATATATTCTGTATGTCCTTAGAACATTCACTAATAAGCTTAATATATACATTGTGCTATAAATGAGAAACTGAAATTGATCAATCGGCATTGATCAATTTATTGTATTTACCAGTAACTACCATTCCTTTAAAATTGTCGAAACAGATGAACAAAAGTATAATAATCTTTACGTGACAATTTTGGATTTGGAAAATGAAATTCATTCTTTAAACATATAGTCTCTACTTCAACTATAGGAAATTGCTTTAAGAAGTCCTTTTCCACTCTTAACAAATGTATAAAATTCCTTGAAAGTAAATTTCAAATTTTCCCTGATACAGTCCCTGTCATATCTCTAAAATTTTCTAAACAGGTGAAAAAATATATTAATCGTTGATAGATGGTGAAAGGTAACAGTTTTGAGTTTACAGAATGACAGTTAACTTTTCAATATCTGTACTTCGAACTAGATACAAATTTGAAAAAAAAAGGTTATAAAGCGGCTGGTGAGAAGTTTGTACCCGTCACCGGCTTTAATCAAAATAACAGCAATTTTTCCAGCCAGGCCAATGAAAAGCCGGCCAGTTTACAGCCCTATGTATGAATATGTGGCATTCGCAATTCATATACTAGTATCTCTTTTGTATCAGCTGTTTTGGTTATTAGTTATTAATTTTATTGTGTGTGCTTTAATTCTGTACATAACCTACAAATTCTGAATGAATTGCATATCATGACTTCTGTAAATAACTTACAAAAAAATTGCCCAGCTTTCAACTGAGAAAAAACTTACAATTAAGGCTTAGACAAAACAAGCAAAGTGCAATTCAGGAGAGTGTTCGAAAAAAAAAAAAACGGTTTAAGTTTACAGGACACCTTATGGCAGTAATGTTGTATGCACTAGGTACATTTCCATAATTTATTTGAAATTTTCCTAGATAAATTGTGAATAAAGCGTGTTCAATGTACATTTTTTTATATAACATTAATCTTTGCTACGAACTCTCTTCAGTCTACACTGAAGAGGAATTCGGATCACTGTCAGTGACTGAGTTTGCTAGAATGAATTGTTCACAAAAATCTAGAAAAAATATTTAGTGAATCTACAAAGTTTCTGCAATTAATATTAACTGTACCTATGGCGTCAGTAAAAGAAGAAAAGTTCTTTTTCACATCAAAAAGAATTGACACTTTCAAGAAATTGAATGTCAAAGGAGTTGAGTTGATTTTGAGTTTAACGTCCCGTTCAGCAGCGAGGCTATATGAGACGTGGACTTACTGATTAACGTGGAATCCGAACCTCATGAGCTCCCGCCGGGAATCGAACCTGGGTCTCCCACGCCAAATGCGTGTACGCTAACCGCTTAGCCACGAAGGAGCTCTGGAATTTCAAAAGAAAGGTTATCGCCATTGGTTATGCTTTCCATCAAAAAAGACGTCACAATAAGAATACTAGAGTTCAACCAACATATATTAGGCAGATTTGTTCCAATCAAAGAGAGAAGAATGAACTTACTAATTAAATAAGGTGATTAATGGGATTAAATGTTCTGCATTATTTATTTTTTAAAAACAGATTTTTATTTAATTTAACATGTCACATAGCATTTGCATCTAAATTTATGCTGATTAGTCAATGAGTCCACTTTATATCTTCTGTCTCCGATCGTTCGTACTGCAACACCCGAAACCACAAACCACCGGCCGCCACTGACCCTAGGGTCATGTTTCGCCCATCATTCTCTTCAGAATAGAACTGCCTTTCAGACGGTATGACTCACGTGTCTCCATCATGTATATAAGGCGGGAAAATCCCGAAGAAAGGGATTTTTGGTCTAAATATCCCTTTTTTCAACTTTTGCCCCTCTGTATCCCCCTGTTTTAACCCAAAAATCGGAAAAAATCTGGTAAATACTACTCGGTGGACTGAATGTTTGTGCAAAATTTCAATCTTCAACGTGAAAAAATAAGCTCGCAAAAAAAATATACTGACCATGTCCCATTTTTCCCTATACAGAAGTATATTTTGATAAAAATTCCCTGAGACATCCCTAATTACCCTAGGATAATAATTCGACCGTCATTCTCTTCAGAATGGAACTGCCTTTCAGACGGTATGACTCACGTGTCTCCATCATGTATGAGAGGCGGGAAAATCCCGAAAAACGGGATTTTTTGGGTCTAAATAGCCCTTTTTTCAACTTTTTCCCCATCTGGACCTCTCCTGTTTTAACGCAGAGATCTGAAAAAAATCTGATAGACACTACTAGGTGGGCTGAATGTTTATACACAATTTCAATCTTCTAGTTGCAAAAGTAAGCCCGCCAAAAAAAAAATATACCGACCATGTCCTATTTTCCCCTATATTGAAGTATATTTTTTAAAAATTCCCTGAGACATCCCTAATTACCCTAGGATAATAATCCGACCGTCATTCTCTTCAGAATGGAACTGCCTTTCAGACGGTATGACTCACGTGTCTCCATCATGTATGTGAGGCGGTAAAATCCCGAAAAACGGGATTTTTTGGGTAAAATATCCCTTTTTTCAACCCTTTGCCCCTCTGGATCCCCCCTGTTTTAACACAGAAATCGGAAAAAAACCTGGTAAATACTACTCGGTGGACTGAATGTTTGTGCAAAATTTCAATCTTCTACGTGAAAAAATAAGCCCGCCAAAAAATAATGAACATAGGCTTAATAAGGGAAAATATATATTTTAAAATTATGACGTCATCACCTCCTATGTCTGGACGCAGGAAGGTGTGAAACCATACGTAAGGTCTTCTACAATGTCTCTGGACTTGAAAAACAAAAAAAAAAAAAAAAAAAACAAAAAAAAAGACAAAAAAAAAAAAAAAACCGGACGAAAAAGCTCTAATAGAAGAGTTATAACACAATGTACCATGAAACACCCGTATGGTACGAATCGTACCATAGGATCCCCAAAGGGATATTAGTGTTGAATCAATACCGGTACTTTTCGGGGTTACTAAGTTGATTGGTGACAGTTCAGGTACCCTTTAAGTCCAACTTGTCTCCAGTAGGGACAATACTCCTAGCACATCTAGCGGGAGTGGGTGACAATAAGTTTTATAAATTGATCGAAAACGAAAGATGTTAATGTCGAAACCGTAATTTTCGAGGTCGCTAAGATTAATAGTGACACTTCTAATACCGTTTAAGTTGAAGTTCAGTCTGTATTATCACTTCTGGAAGTCGAGAATGTTGCTATTTCCTGTACCTGAAATAGGACACACAAGCTTCGTGACCTTTGACCTCTCCTGAGATTGGCGACTCAGTTGTTAAGCTTAGATCAGGGTTTCTCAACCTAGGGAGCGCGAAGTTAAGCGGAAGAGATAAAATAATTAGAATCTAATGTACCTGGAAAAAGTTTAAATATTATTTTAAATTTTGTTCTGATATACATATTTTTGTTTTAGAAATAATGCAAGTAAAAGTCTAATAGTCACCGTTAGAAACAAAGCACACCACTAGGAAGTACTTTCGAAGAACATCGTCTTCATCGTCAGCCTAGGCACACTTCAAAAATGATTTAAACCATAGGAAAGAAATTATGGATAGGTAAAAATGCTCAAAAAGAATTTTAAAAATATGCGAAGTAAAACTCTTCTTGTCACTAGAAATAGATATATGTTAATAGTAATTCACCTGTCATTCTGTTACAAGCTTACAACAAAAGTCGCGATGACCTGCTAGAGGTCAAAGGTCACCGTTCCATACACTTATTATCACACTGTTTCAATTTAAAGTTATTCAAGTATGCTAATTTGTGCGGTTAAACATCAATATTTCGAAAGTTACGTATTATAAAATAATTTAACATTGAAATCTCATAAGGAAAAAATAACCTTTTGACCCTTGACCTTGTAACTTACTAATCCGTGATACCTCGACCTCGTTTAGCGTCACATAAAACTTCGATCCTTCATCTATAATCGCACAAGTTTCACTTTCCTAGGGTTTTTCATTTCTATGCAACACGAAAATGAAATGTACACTTGAGTTTTGGGACAGTCTGCATGGTTTTTGCATCTCATGGCTCGAGTTTTTAAGTACATCCCATTACTATGTAGTCAATTTTATTTAAACGAAATTTTACTTCACAAAAGTAATTATTATCTTGGGACGCAAATTGCGCTGCAGAATTAAAAGAGAAAAAAATGTAGAAAATTCTAATGAGCTTGGAACCCTAATTTGGAATGTTACATGGTATAGATATGTTTCATCAATCACTCTTTCTTCCTGAATGTTTCATTAAAATTTGGATCTCCCTAACTAAAAATCCTAATTAGCTTTTTAAAAAACACATACATATGCTTGTAAACATAATCATGTGGTTTATTTTCATATATGTATATTCTTCATGATCTTATGAATTTTGTATAACGAATCTTACAGAAAGAAAAAGTGAGAATGTACTCATTGCCCGTCGGGTCCAACTGCCCATCCCAACGATATGTTGTTGCTACAGCCGCTCCCCTAGCGGCCAATTGACAAGACTCATTTCGCTTTCTGGTGCCGCGTGAGCCAGACGTTGGTAGGAACAGGTCTCGGCGTTCAGCGGGCAGGTGAAGTGTTTCATGGACCGCGTTGATTCGTGAACGAAGTTTGTAAGTGCCGTGAATACTGGTGTGGTTTATATACGGAATTAAACGAGCAGATGTATACTTTTTCAGCTCCTCTGTGTAAACTAAATCATAAAATAAAACTGAAAAAATTTCAAGAATGTTCATAAAGTCAAAAGTGAAATTTGATATTCAGAATATATTATTAGCGCTATTTAATAAAACGAATCGCGTTGCGTTTGATTTTCTTGTGAGTAAAGAAAAGTGACAATCAGTGTTGATAAACAACGCGGTATTTTTGGAAGTGTACCATAAGGACTAAGCGCAAAATTGTTTGTAAACAAGTGTTGTCATTTCGAAAGCTTACCAAAGTAAAACAGTAACACTTGCAACAGAATTTAGTACCAAATAAAAATATGGCTACGGTTAGTTTAACAAATCCAAATGTGGAGTATCATATTGTTACTTTATTTGAGAAACTGGATGCTATGCGACATGATTCACCTGCACAACTTCCACATAGACTGTCAATGCAAGCAGAAGTGCGGACTTTAGAATTTTGGCGCTCCATTATATCGGAATGTTTAGCCACGTTCTTCTATGTTTTTGTAGTGTGTGGGACTTATGTTCATCCCCTACCACAATGGGCTACTTTACATATTTACATGGCTGCTTTTGCAAGTGGCTTTGCAGCAGCTACCTTAACTCAATGCTTTGGGCATATATCAGGTAAGTATCAGCATAGTGCAAATACCTTCAGTATTAGTTGCTAAGCTTTTATTGGTCCTCTTTATTTGGCTTGCTTGTTCATGCTCATGGTCTTTGTATTCATTCCCAGCGCATGCAGACTTTTTTTGTGAACCAGCATCATATAGCAGTTGCAGAGACAGAGAGTTTACAAGGCTTGTTTTCCCGCCACTGTCACCTTTGACCTGGCTAACTTTCTTTTGCGATATTGGTTATATCGATGTTCACAGTTTAAATTTCTTGATATGTCACTAAGGGGAAAGAAGAATGTCCCTCCCCTACATTTTCTATCACTGATTCAAAATGCCTGTCTGACACCGTGAAGTTCTGGACGAGATAAACTTCATATTGGTTCCATACCTAGCTTTACTCCTAGTTACAGATAACGTATATGCCTGAATTGTTACAATGGGAATAAGGTAAATTTAGCGCGGGGGTGATTTTACTTATTTGCAGTGGTGGCGCTATAGGGAGGCGAGGCGAGGCGACCGCCACCCTAATATTTTTACTCACCCCATTTTTATCTGTACTACCGGTGAATAATAATAATATGTACAACCACTAATAATAATAATCAGAACAAAACAAGTGTGATTGCCTCGCCATCCCAACATTTTTCTTGCCCCCTACTATTACGAGCCTACCGCCGCCACGGCTTATTTGGAAAATTATGTATGGTTATCATTTTCATAGAGACGTCTTCACGCGAACTATGCTGCTGCTATCCTTTATGTGTTAAGGCTTAACCACAGAGAAAATAACAGGTTGTGTTGTTATTTTCTCTGTGGTTTAACTTGATGTGCGGACCTCATCCGAGATCGCACTTTTGACCACATGTATGTGAAACACGTGCCGAGTCGGATTTAGGTTTGGTGGGGCACTTTAAGTATCAAGATGAACATAGGCACCCTATATACAGAAATGAAGAAACTAGTGATAGTTTAGGAAGCAGGCTAGCAGAAGGGGGCCCATTACTTACATCACAGGAGTCGACACAACACGAAGCACTGTTGCTATATGTGGATTTTATTTTATTTATTATTTTTCTTACATTTTGGAAATTTATATCCAGTTGTTTTCTTTAATTTTTGGGGCCCTAAGCTATAGCTTGTTTAGCTTATACATAAATCCAGCACTGCACACGTGCTACCATAGATTGAGGAACACATGCTTGATGTATGGTGCTACTCGCTTTCTTTCTTTTTCTATTATTGTTATTATGTTGTAGTTATTTCCTACGTATGCAATGTGTATTTTCATCTCATAAGCGGAGTTGGGATTTATTTCATTTCACTTAGCTATATAACTTTATCACCCCGTAAATAGTCTTTTGATTGGCACACTGATCGTCCTTTTGTTGAGTCTTTTTTTGCCCCCTTTTTAATCAACAGAACATGTGTATTAAACTTAATAAGTTAAGTTAATTTCTTTTAAACAGTTTCAGGAGTGCACAATTGGATGGCGAACTGTCTCTAGGGGTACTAGTATATTAGTAGATAATCTATTAACCCTTTTAAATTCTCGCCTTTTTAGGCGTTTTTCTTGAGTCTCAGATAATCAGCAACAGCGTCATCCCTATTTATCCTAGGATCATGGTTTATACCTCGTTTTTCTCAGAATGGAACAGCCTTTCAGACGGTATCACTTACATGTCCCTATAATATGCCAGAAGAGAATTATTTGAGGGAAAATCGGGATTTTTTGCCAAAAAAAAAAAAAAAAAAAACTTCTTCAAAGTTTGGGGCCCCCTGAGGCTAGACCGGGTCTGCCCACAAACCTCCAAAAACTTACTTGTGACAAATTCGAATTTCCTGTCTTGAATAGTAATGGCGGGAAATTTTTTTACCCATGTTGAGAGAGCATAAAAAAACGCCCAAAATTTCCCTAACATGCACCCTACAAATTTTTAAAAAAATTCTGACACGCCCCCAATAATCGTAAAAAAATGGTTCATACGTCGTTTTGTTAAGAATGGAGTAGCCTTTCAGATGGTATCACCCACATGTCCCTCGGATATCCCTAAGAAGGAAAAAAAATGAGGAAAATGTGGATTTTTGCTGAAAAAATCCCCTTTTTCCGGTTTGGAGCCCTCTGACGCGGCCCTGGGTAAACATAGAGATCCAGAAATCACTTTCAAAAATACTACGTAGTGTACTAATTGCTTGTGCCAAATACCAATCTCGTATCTTCAACACTAAGGACGGGAAAAATATTTTCCTCTTCTGAAAATATTCCCAGGATGTCCCAGAATACCCTATATAAATTTCAGAAATTTCTTGACACGTCCCTAATTATCGTAGGATCACGATTCATACACCATTCTCTTCAGAATAGAGCAGGGTTCCAGATTGCATTACCCTCATACGTCCCTAAGGAGAGGAAAATTGAGTAAATAGGGATTTTTGCTGAAGAATCCCTTTTTTCCCGTTTTGGTCCCTCTGGTGCGGCCCTGGGTAAACATAGAGATCTGGAAATCACTTTCAAAAATACTACGTAGTGTACTAATTACTTGTGCCAAACACCGATTTCCTATCTTCAATACTAAGGACGGGACGGGAAAAATATTTCCCGCTTCTGCGAATATTTCCGAAATTTCCCAAGGATACTATACAAACTTCAAAAATTTCCTGACACGTCTCTAATTATCGTAGGATGATGATACATACGTCGTTCTCTTTAGAATAGAGTAGGCTTATAGATGGTATCACCCGCATGTCCCTAGGACGTTCCTAAGGAGGTTACAAGTGAAGAAAATATGAATTTTTGCAGAAAAAATCCCTTTTCCCCGTTTTGGGGTCCTCTGGCGCGGCCCAGGGTTAACATAGAGATCTGGAAATCACTTTCAAAGATATAACTTATGGTACTAATTACTTGTGCCAAATACCAACCAATCTCCTATCTTCAATACAAGATAAATATTTTCCTTTTCTGCGAATATTCCGAAATTTCCCAAGAATACTATACAGACTTCAAAAATTTCCTGACACGTTCCTAATTATCGTAGGATGATGATTCATACGTCGTTCTCAGAATCGAGTAGGCTTTCAGAAAGTACTACTGAAATGTCCCTATCATGTAGCCGAGCGGAGCAAGAATCGCGAAAGTGGGATTTTTGGTCAAAAAATATCCCTTTTACCCTTTTGTCCCTCTGAACTCCCCTCTATGTTGACGAAGAGATCCGAAAAAATTCCCATAAAAACTTATTGGTCCACTGATTGTTTAGGGAAAATGTTAGGATTCTAGGATTAAAGAGAGGCTCACCAAAAAATGTTGAAGTTAGACCTCAGTAAAAAAAGGGAATTTGTAAAATGATGACGTCATCCCCCCCTATGTTCTGACGCTCGAAAGCGTATAGACCCTTCCAAGGCTTTCTTGAATGCCTCCTCTCTTGGAAATTAAAAAAAAAAAAAAAGGAACTAAATAGCATTCTTAGTTCTCTTTTAAGCGAATCTTTAAGACACTACATTATCGGTCAAAAACGACCGAGAAAACTTAAAAGGGTTAAAGTATGTTTATTCCTCAAACTCTTGAGGGGGACAATTACCCCTCCTGGCCCCCTTAAATGACGCCCCTGACGGATACGCGAGAAAAAGGAGGTTGAATAGCAGTGTTCGTAGTTTGAGGGAAATTTCATAGGTAAATTGAGCAAAATGGGAAAAAGAAAATTTTTCGATAAAACTTGAAAAATCCAGGGAAATTCTCTGACTGATTGACCAATATCAATGCTTAATTTTTCATTCTTCTTCAGAAATAAACCAATACAATTGCAATAGCTTGTGTGTGCTGAAAGTAGCATAATTTGCACCCATTGTTAGCTGGATGGAGGACACTGTAGGTCAGAGGTAGAGCGCCTACCTCTGGTGCATGGGGTTCCTGGTTCGATCCCCAGCCAAGTAAGCTTGTGGTAAACAACGTCGTGTCCGTGGATTTTCTCGAGGTAATTTCTTCCCACTTTCTCATTCTTCCATCTTCATTCACTTGCTTTAATCATCATCCCCATTGGCCTAAACGCATAAACGTGGGACGTTAAGCTGAAAGATTCCATTTCATTTCATTTTGTTGGCTGGGTGTATTTGTATGAATACTTTTGTAAAAAAAAAAAAATCCTTCAATATAGCTAAATTAATCTTATTACATAGTTTCTGTCAGAGTTATCGGACACTCAACAAACTAGGGAAAATTTGATAAGAAAAGGGAAAATTTTGTAAATCGAGGGAAATTTTCTGAAAGAAACCTACGAACACTGTTCGATAAAACTGTTTTAGACCGCAGCTGGGGCCTAATACGACTAAGACGTTGAGTTCAGCGTTGCCAGATTTAGCATAATGATGCTAGATCTAGCATAATTTGCATGTCTTTAGCATCTTGCTTTTAGCATCGTGCCCAAATCTAGCATAATTTCAGCAAGTTTATCAAAAAGCCGTAAAACCTGGAGATGATAAAGAAGTTGGTCGCGGGAAGGAAAAGAACGGCAGAAATGTATCCTCTCCCATTGATTCATACAGTCGGTAAACCATACAGGCAGTCTTATTTTCCGAAGTAGGTTAGAAACGGCTTTGGGCTTTTTTTGGCTCCACCCAGAATTTTCTAATCCTTTAACTGCGAGGCATGGGCGGAGCTATGGGGGCCATTCTCCCCCCAACTTTTTGACAACTTCACTATCTTTATTTCTGACTTCATGACCATCTTTATTCCTGAAATGAAAGGTTCGGGACCGACCAAATATTTGCACCCCAGCAGACAATTCCGAACTCCGCTTATGCTGCGAGGTATTTTTTTTTCAAAATATGTAAACAAACACTTTGCATTCATTTATACGATATATACGCCATTGAGTCTGGCAACGACTGCACTAGTTTAGTTGAATTACAGCTTTGGTGCGTGAGGCATTGAGTTCTATCCACGCATTCTTGCGCTCTGCGTATTTTAACAGCCAAGGACTTTCACGAGTTTTATTTCTCCGTCCAGAGATGGAGTTAGCATCGCAGTCGGTCTTGCCTCCGCTCGCAAAAACGTGTGTGAAAATGTTTGTTGTTTAATTCGATGTTGCCATCTCAATAATGAAAAAGTGTTAAATACAGTCAAATCAGTTGACAAATAATGAACATAAAGAACATAATTGTTTTATATATACACAATTCTTCTGTATATTTATACGTGTATGTTTGTGTGTATTGGTAAAATAAGTCATAGTTTTCGTCTAATAATAAGAAAACAGTCTATAACATGTCATGAAATCCCAAACACCCTCCAATCGCCCCTTTTTGTTCCAAGCCTCGTTTAGAAAGGAAAACGCCTGTGGGGGCGTTAAGCCATTGTTAAGAACCAGTGACCGAAATAATGAAGATAATTTCAAGATTCTCATCATTATTCGGACCCCCTTGAAGTCTCAGAAAAAGGAAAAAAGTATTGAAAGTTTGTGATAAATGGGAATTTCTTGTTTTATCTTCATTCTTGTACATTTTCAGAATACGAAATACCAGTAAATTAAATACATTTAAGTAGAGAAAAGGAAGAAATGAAATGATTACTTGTTCTGTATTGCTTGGTATATAATGTGTTTCTATGGAGTATCTGTTACGTTTTATTATTATTATTATTATTATTATTATTATTATTATTATTATTATTATTATTATTATTATTATTATTATTATTATTTCTATGTGCACGAAAACGCGTACCAATGAGTGCAATATCGCGCTAATACACTTACGTTATTTTTATTTTTGTAAGTAACCCTTTAACTTCTTCCTTCTGTTCCCAATATTTATATATTTTCAACCCATCAAGTCTTTTCTTCTGTTACGAAATAAAATACTAATGTATTTAAAAACAGATTTTGTTCGATTTAGAGATGGAAATTGTACAGTAATTTGGCTGTCCGCAGATGTACATCAAAACCCGATTACCGTACGAAAAAGTGCGATAATTTTAAATCTTGAGCTCTTATTCCTCAATATAGTTTTAAAAACTATTACTGTTTGTAATAAAACAGTAATACTACTTTTTAAAGAAGGAAAACGTTCCGTTTAGCTGATTTTGAGAAAACAAGAAAACACTACTCAGCCGAGTAACGAAGTTTAAAATGTCGGGGGAAACCTATTTTATTACGCTTCCCTAACAGATAGATAAAGGGAGTAAGGCATATGTTTACATCTCCCGTGACTGCAATATTACATAGAATTATTTATTCTTTTATTCATGTTTATTTATACATTATGTTTGGAGGGTTCATTTCACATATACAGTACAAAGAAAATTTATATAGTAACTACTTTATGTACAAAAAGATTCTACCGAAGGCGGACCGTAGTCAGTCAGCGCCGACAAAAGAAATAACTAATATACTTACTTTTTTGTTTGTAATATTGCCTCCTTTTTGTTTTATTGAGGGCTGCAAAATGAATCTTATGTACCTTTGACGCCCCTCAAACTCTATCAGAATTGAGGGAGGGGCACCTCTCTTGGTCCTTCATCTTGTTACGCCACTTATCCTGCTGGACAAAATATTTTCTATTTATGTCACTGAATACTTGTCAGAATCATTTTATTGAATAGTTTATTTCCCAATAGTATATGCCACACATAAGCGTAAATTGCGCCCCCACAAGCCTTGCGGCCCAGGGGTCACATAACCAAGGGCTATGGGGACTCTGAGGCTTCAAGTTACGCTACTGTTGCCACATATGTTATAACGTTTAAAATATGGTATGTTTTTAGCTGAATCTAATAT
Source organism: Thermobia domestica (assembly GCF_964235325.1). NCBI lineage: Eukaryota > Metazoa > Arthropoda > Insecta > Zygentoma > Lepismatidae > Thermobia > Thermobia domestica. Next base: position 212,122,139 of record NC_137457.1, on the reverse strand, counting down.
AATATCTTATAAATCAGAAAACAATCTTAACAAATCATGAAACTGTTATTCAAAAGAGTACAGTAATGTTAAATATGCCTATATAAAATTTTGTTTATATTATTTATTACGAGAAACCGAATTCAGATATAGTCTTCACCAGAGAAGTACGCAGGAATTTATGTCGGGAGGGGTCGAAAGCTTTTGGGCGGGTTCAAATACAATTTGAGGCTAAATTATATTAAACTTTGTATTGCCCCTAAAATTAGACTAAATTTACAAAAATGTCGGGATATTGGGGGGTCCGGACCCCCTCCCTGAGTACGTCCCTTGTCTTCACAATCCTGATGTGATGTGATGTGAAATTGGTCATCTCAAAATTTTATCTTGTAGAACACGTTATGCTCTCCTGGTCTGTAGTTTGAATACATGTATCAAGTTCGGATACATGAGAACTTATTTGATTTGATGGGAATTTAATCACTATATATTAAGCACTTATCCAGGTTTTCTTTTCGCGGAGGGGTGACAAGGGGAAGACTCGTAAGCACGTAATTCTAATGTTTTAAAATATGAATTTGTTTTCAAAATAATAATAATAATAATAATATAATGCAACAGTTCTATTCTTGCTTAAACTTCTCCTTACTTTTCATTATAAGAACCAGTTTAGTTTGAACGAACTGTATTGTGGCACAAAGAAAGTCAAACAAATATTTCCGAGAGATATGTAACTAAGGAAAATGTCTGCGATAGCATATAACAAGAATAACAAGAAAACACTGAGTGTATACTTCTAGTACATTTAAAGTTGTAAACAGAACAGAAACGAAATTTTAATCCTATTTAAAAGTGTTCTTTTTTATTCCACCAAGGGGCAATGGTATCACGGTATGTTCTTGGACTTAAAAGAAGACGACAACACATTGACCAAAATTTTGACAGACTCGAAGTAATTTGAAACAAAAGAATCTCAAAAACGTAAAAGTATGTTTATTAAAAACGTGCTTCAGTTTCGGAGGGGACATGAGCCCCCAGGTCCCACCTGGATACGTGCCTGTTATATATACTTGCTGTGGTGGAAGCTTCACGTTGATCTGTTTCAATAGTTTAAATGGTTGTTGCCATAATTCATCGATCGATACAGAGAAAAATACATAGCCTTTCGTATCACCCCTAAAGATAAAGTATCTGTATTTGCCTCAGAGACGTACGCAGGAATTTATTGTGGAAGGGGTCCAAATCATTTCGGAAGGTCCGAAAACAATTTAAGGTTAAATTATATTAAAATGTGTAAAATTACCCCTAAAGTTAGACTAAATTTAGAAAAAAGTCGGAATTTCGGGGGGGGGGGGGGTTCCGGGCCCCCAGTACCCTACCTCTTCGTACGTCCCTGGATAAATGTATGAAGAAATGTTAGAAACTTTAATTGAAAATTCCAGGGGTACCCTGTAGAGATAGTCAATTCTGAAATAGCCCTCGATCAAGCCATGAAAAGTATTTTTTGGAGAAGGTGTACTTGTTAGAAAATGTTTTTTCTGCCTTATTTTATCACACATGTAATTTCGTTTACGTTATGTTGTTCCTCCATGCATCAATATCCAAACTCCCCCAGCAAAAATACAGAATCCGAGACAAAATTCTGGGAAAACCCCTGGTTGGGGCCGGTGCAGGGCCATACACCGTCGTCTGGTTACTCTGGTTTTATATATATCATTTGTTATTATTTATCAAATTTAATAAAATTTTGAAACGACAATATAACAAAAAAAAAAAAGCCATAGAAACCTCTTCTGTCGCCTTGAAATACAAAAGCATCAAATACGAATTGAAAGGATGGGATTTCAAGGAAAAAGAATGGCCCAAAAACTTGTCTTGAGAACCAAGTAATTAGAAGAACATGTTTGGTAGCAGCAGTCTATATCTATAGCACTAACCGTGGCGGGGGAGTTCTTTCAATGGTGGTATACCCATCCTTCTTCTGTTCAACGCGCGATCAGTAACCCTCCCCGTGTAGAAGCTGTCACTCACTCCAAAAGCTCGTCCTATAGAGCGGAGATGTTCATTCTTCCCTGACGTACTTCGCGCTCACTGACCCTACTGGTCGATCTCCCCTTCACACTTCTATCCTCTCTACATAAAGATATACACAAAATACAAATGACAGGAAAAGCAATCGGCAACTGTCGCTCAGCATTCACCAGGCTTGTGACCGCCAAGAATGTGTAACACAGTGATTCTCAAACAATTTACCTCTAGACCCGCTTTAGAAGTCAGTAAAAGTTACGACGTCTCCTCTTTGTATAATACTAATGTCACAATGGCATTTACGAATGAATATTTTTAAACTTACAAACTCCTTGATATTTTACCGATTTTGGGAGTTGTTACCAAACAGTTTGAGAAACACTGGTACAATGTCTTCTTGGCTGCTTTCCCAGTTACCTGGGGCTAGTCAGACTAGCGATTTCTTTATTTATACTAAAATACAAATAATGGTATGATTGTTTGGTTATTCAGCGCAAGAATACAGTTACTACATTATAAACTACATTTAAAAACTTGGAACTTGGAAATAATGTTAAGTGGTTATTTGAGAGTAACATAAGTACATAAGAGTATGTGAATAAAAAATATGTAACAGAATATTTGAGTAAAAATAAAGTGTTGCAATGATAATTTTCATTTTATAAATTATTTACACTATTTAGATCATTCTTAGTTCTCTATTTTGAGTCTTTATATCATATAATAATACCCTAAGTTACTTTATTCAATATTAACAAGTACATCAACATGAACAAATTCAAATACATACACAGCTTAACTATAATACAAAAACAACAAATAAACACACATGGTTATATTTCCTAACCATGATCCAGTAAATCATGGCATTTTCCAGCATTTCGAATAACACGATACAAGCAGTATTATAAAACATTACAAGAATAATTAACGAACTGCAAATATACAATAATAGTAACAATAATTATATACACATGCTAAACACGATTATTTAGAACACAAATTCGTTGCAGTAAGTATGTACATTATTACACCTATTTCATCTTTGCTCGATCATTGTCTTTTTTTCTTGGCGATCTTGCTTTGAGCACTTAGGATATATTCCGGGTCTCTGCAGGGCATCCCACGTTGTACCATAGAATCTACTATCTCAGGAAGAATACACTCTTTAAAAAACCGTATAAGTTTCGGTAGCATAACATTTTCCCATAATTCTTCATCTCTTCTTACCTCCACAATGTGTAAAGGTGACTTATCATCAATGTATACAACTAAAAAGCATTTGTCTAATTTTGTAATATTCAACTGGCCCTGAATTTGGTAGTAGTAGTCGCTGTTAGTATTTAGTCCTATAGTTCCGTCTGGAAGGGCTCTAAGAAAAATGCCCCTTTCTTTTTCTTTATCTCTTCAGTGACATCCTTATTTCTGAGTGAAGGAACACACTTTACTTGCACTAACGCATCATCTTCTACTACATATCCTGAAATATGATTAGGAGGGAATTAATTGATAGACTAGAATGAAAAGATTTTTTTAAAAGTAATATAATAATCTGTCTGTCCCTTTTCCATAAACAAAAAGGAAGTGGTTTGGTTTCGTTCAGATTCAGTTAATACCTCTAATTATAGCACACTGAACAAACAGTACTTATTAGAGTTAAACAATTATTATATTATATCAACAAAGAAGTTGAAAAATATTTCTTACCATCTGGACTAGTAGCTAAGAAACTGTACTTAGAATCAATATATAATCCTCGTTTCTCTACTGTCACATACTTCTCCTCCGCAAACTTTCGTAGAGCAACATCTTCATGATTTCTTCCGTATTCTATTGATGGTGTCGATAGATTTCTCTTGTGTAAAATGTCTTTCACCAACACATGGCACGAAGTGTGATCTTTACGTTTCACAACTTTACCGAACGTGGATGACGTTAGACGGTTGCGGCGATGTTCTTCATAAATCGAATTCCCATGCTGTCCGCGGGAGGATACTTCAATAAAGTACTTTCATCTGAACTGACCTAATATGAAAAATAATGTAAAGTATTCTTGAAACAGGACAGGGTGAACTGAAATTTGTAAGCGATATTGTAAGCACAAATAGCTACTTTTCCTACAAATATTAAAAGGAATGTTTATTAAACATATCCTTCAAAATTATCTTTGTCGAGGTATATGTTTGCGAAATATGTAAAAATGAAGTTTCGAGACAACCTGGAATCGTAGAGTTGAAACATATTTTATAATTACATGAATCCACAGAACTGATAGGCTCCCAGAAATTCTCGTAATTTTCTCTACTTACTCAATGTGTATCCATCCACACATAAATTATAAGAATTTTAAAAGAATTTCGCTTGATTTCAATTAGTGGAGCATGACATATCAATTCTGCGATTGACGATTGTCTCTGAAAGAAGAAACAAGTGAGTATCGTTCCACAGTGTGAAACTACGGTAGACTTCCAAACTATACAAATTACATAGTAAAACTGAAAATAGTAGAGACCGGAAGTAGTTGATTTCTACCACTTTTGGTTTAAATAGAAGATTGTCGAAGGAGATTGTACCTATTCTTGGAACGATGAATCGATTCTCAGAAACCTCTTGTCGATACCTCTTACCGTTTTTGACTTATGACAAATACTGTTGAAACCGGAATTGGCCGATTTGTATAGCTTCCGTTTTAACTTGAAGATTGGTGAAGGAGATAGGACATATTCTTAGGATGCTGAATCGATTTCTGAAAACTGTTGTGGATAACTCTTACAGTTTTATGTCAATGAAAATCAATATTGAAACCGGAAGTAGTAGTGAATTTCTACCACTTCCGGTTTTAGTGGAAATACAGAAGTCGAAGTGTTTTGTTTCCTTCACACCTTGAATCGATTTCTGAGAACCGTTTGACGCTAGATATTATCGTTTCTGGGTTATGACTATTACTGTTGAAACAGGAAGTGGTAAAAATCGACCACTTTCGGTTTAAGTAGGAGGTTTTTGAAGGAGATGGAATCTGTTCCTGGGATGCTGAATCGATTCCCGAAAACCACTTGTCGATAGTTTTTACCGCTTAAATTGTATGAAAATAGCTCTTACCGTTTTTGCTGTGATACCTGTTGACAGATAGACAGACGGACGGACACAGCCGTTCTAAAGGACTTCAATTTCTTATGCATAGCATAGTTTGGAAATCTAAAATTAATCCAGAAGTTTCAGAGGCATCATTGTGATACAATGATAGCTACGTGATATATATAGAGACGTGCAGATGGACGGGGGTCTTACCCAACCCATCCCAGAAAATTCTGAGCAAATGAAAAAAAATACTCCTATAGAAAAATAAATAGCAAATTCCACATTTTAGAAGTTGGAAAAGTCGGATCTCACTGAGGAATGAATTTTTTCTATCATACCACTTTTGTGATGCAATAATCAAAGCTGGTAATTGCGCGTCAATTTTTTTTTTTTTTTTTTTTTTTTTGCGAATCACGTTTGCGGACGTTCAAAATTCTCAGCAATTACATTCTTTTTTTTTTTTAGTTTCTACCAGGAACGTAGCCAGAGCTCTGATTTGGGTGGGGGGGCATATATACTAAACTAGTAGTATAAATAGCAAACTAGTATTTATATACTAGTTTAAATATTTGGAAGGCAAGTCAAGATTTGGACCCCGTGCTCCCCCTAGCTACATCCTTGGTTTCTACACAACTTTTTTTCCGCTGTAGAATTAAATAGTAGCCAGTACCCAAGTGAATTAAATAGCTGCATAAATTGCTTGCTATAGTACAACATGTAAATAAATTCTAGAGAAAAAAAATCATTCAAGTCATAGCCTACGATGCGGGAGCTTGCGAATATGATTCCCGACTGGCGTTTTTACCATGCCTTGAAAGAAAGAAAGCGAAACAGATACCCTACTATGGCACCTGAAATGCCCGCGGCTGAGTCAACACTTACAAGTTAGAAACATTTTGGCGGAACAATACAGGAAAACCAATCCGGCAGGAGGGGGAGTAGAAATGACATGCCAATTCCAATGTGAAAACCCTCTGTGCAGCACAAATGAAAAAAAAAAAAGTCTTATCAGATCCCCTCGTTTGCTTGCTTGCTTCTCAATTCTTGGAATTCTAACCCGAAGCTAGTCAGTCACGTGATGTGCAAAGCAGAGAAATTCTTCGTTCATCTCTTCCCCAACGTACCGTTTACGAGATAGGATGTACTCATAACTGATAGATGACACTTATTATTATTATTATTCAAACTAATGAAATAAGGAACTTCACACTTACCCGTCCGATTTTCAGATTTTTCACCTCAAATCGTTAGTTTAGGTTAGTTGCTAAAATTATTATTTTCGAAAGAGTTCTTTTATGCTAGAAATAATTTAGAGAGAGGAGGGATAGTGTGAAGTTGTCCACCCATGAACAATATCCATATAGTTATACTGCATTATATAACTAGTTGCTCATCAGTTTACGCAGTTCTGAAGCTGCCTATCTCAGTTTTGCAAAAGTAAATATTTTATTTGACAAATATGTTTGAGGACCAAGTGGCATGTAATTATAATCGTACTTCTTCTCTTTAATCAACATCATATTCGTATACATCGCTCATTGTCATGATATGTATCATCATAATTAATTCCACATAATCTCTAGTCCATTAACAATAAATTATTATTATATTGTGCTAAAGATCGAACAAAATGACATGCACAACTTTTATACGTACCATGGAATATTTCAGAACGAAAATGATTCTCACATGTGAATATTATTATATTATTTAATCGTCAACACTATTTATATAATGCTTACTGTCCGATCCTAATTGACAAATATTATACCTACGTAAACCAAGATTTCGAAGATAGACCCCCCCCTGGTATGGCGTACGGTTCACGGGTATCCTTGCGAGCCACTGTTCTTAGCACTCTAATTTATTGAAATAACTTACAGTACAATGGTACCCTTATTTGGTTCACAGTGAGAGAGTATTAAATGTAATACAATATTCCGTCCCAGTCTAAATAGTGAGTCAATATATTAGATTGTATATAGAAACTGGTAGATACTGAGAACAGATGCTAAACAACGAAAACAAAACATAATTAAAAACCAGAGACAAAAATAATGTAAATATACATTAAATAATAAGTAAAACGAATATAAAGAGTTATCTACTAAAATACTCCAGTAACACGAAGCTTATATATATATATATATATATATATATATATATATATATATATATATATATATATATATAATCTTACCTTTCATCATGCTGTATTGAATCTTCAGCGGTTCCTTGTTCTTGATAACATGGAAAAGAATCATCAACAGAAACAACAATTTCAGTTTTGCGACGTTTAGCTGCGGCTCGAGCAGATTTTGAGCGCTTATTTCGTTTTCTGGTTTTTGATAAAGGTCGTTTACGAGCCATTATGTATTTGCAGTATATCAGCTCACGCCTGATTGGTAACACCTTCAACTCGTTAGCTACACTGCGAAATAGGTGATAGTAGGACCTTGTAGTTGTAGAACATCCCGTCGAAAATGCGAGTGGCGCTAGCGTACAGATGTTCCTTTTAAAATGTTAACACTTTGTGCATTTATTCTCGAAATACATAAAGTACGTTGGTAGTACATGATGAAGTATAATATCGAGAGGAAGAAGACATTTCAGTGTTTAGAACGATATATAAATGTTGAAGATCGCTGGCCTCTTTCGACAAATATAAGTGATCAAAAAACGGATTTGCGCTGTGGTGTGCAGTTTAGTTGCATTTTCTCATTCCAATATCTAGTTCTTAAGATAATTGAAAACAAATCAAGCTTCAAGAAAAATTTAATACCATTTCATTCTAATCAATAATAATCAGGGAATAACATATTCAAGTTTTGGAACGAAATTTTTATTAATTATTGCTCTAAATTGGAACAAATTTTAATTAATTGTTAATTAATTATATAAGCGCATATTGATTATATCAACATAAAATTAATCATTACTACTTTTAAATATATTGCTATAATGTTATATACTCAGATCATTTCGATAAATTGCGTTTTTTAGTAATTCTGAGTAGAGTGCCAACGCCCTTAAGTTACGTTATCGTATCGCAACTTCGTTTTTTTTTTTTTAAACTCCTGAATTAGTAATTATGATGATCTTGCATAATTTGACCGAATCTAGCATAATTTCGATCAGGTTTTGGAATAATTCTGAGCTGTGAGTCTGGCGACGCTGGTTGAGTTACGTTCCTTTACACTGCCAGGCTAAATAAGGTTCCACCCGGAATACGACAGTGCTTTTCTCATGAAATATAGATACATTAAACATTTAGCCACAAAAAAGATTTTAGACGACCAAGAAAATAGGTGGTAATTACTTTGTAATGTTTGGTTTCTAAAGAATTTTCATGTATTTTTTTTCTTGTCATTTTTTTCCCAGTTAATGCTTTATTCTGATTACTGGTTGAACAAGTTCTTTGAACAATGTGGCAAGTAGTAATGCGATTAATTTTCATACTGTAAAAGGCGGTGTTAAACGTTATTAGTAGTACTTTTCTAATGTAAAAACTTAAACTGATTAATCTGGACCTGTCTTGCACTCTTGCAAGCATTTCCCCTAGCTTTAAATATGGAACAGCCACCAGAGATTTCCATCTGTTGCAGAATATATTGTTTATTTGATTAAATTAATACTTACATGTTAGGGATTAGAATTATTAAGACGACTCATTTATGATGTTAATCCGACATAGCAACATTTCATAATGGCCTTTGGTTAGTTGTGCCAATTTCATAGTTTGTATAAATTGTTTTAAGTTTAAGTTAGATATAGATAGCTAGATACAGATTTTACTTCAAAGAAGTGCCATGTTTTTAATTTTTGGGTGATGAATCATTCATAAAAGAAGCAAAGAAAAGCAAACAGCTTCAGGTTTGTAGTTATATACGGAATTTTCTCACAAATTCAATTCAGCCTGTTTTGGTCAAAACTTTGAAGGATTCCATGTCAGAAGGGCCCGGACAAAAGGGCGAGGACAGAAAGGCCCGAGTCAAAACGGCCCCGCGTCAAAAGGGCCCCGGTCAAAACGGCCCCGCGACAAAAGGGCCCGAGTCAAAAGGGCCCCGCGTCAAAAGGGCCCGGGTCAAAAGGGCCCCGCGTCAAAAGGGCCCTGGTCAAAAGGGCCCTGCGTCAAAAGGGCCCCGGTCATAAGGGCCCCGCGTCAAAAGGGCCCGAGTCAAAAGGGCCCCGCGTCAAAAGGGCCCGGGTCAAAAGGGCCCCGCGTCAAAAGGGCCCGCGTCAAAAGGGCCCTATTCAAAAGGGCCCCGCGTCAAAAGGGCCCGGGTCAAAAGGGCCCCGGTCAAAAGGGCCCGAGTCAAAAGGGCCCGGCGTCAAAAGGGCCCCGCGACAAAAGGGCCCGAGTCAAAAGAGCCTCACGTCAAAAGAGCCCTGCGAAAAAGGGCTTGAGTGGAAAGAGCCCGGGTAGAAATAGTCCCACGGCTAGAAAGCCTGAAATCAAAACAGAAGTGGAAATCAAACATGCACGAGGGGATAGTGCCACCTTAGTAAGTAGAAGTGATTGTCCAATAGAAGGAAGAATATCAGTGGTTATTAGAGACAAAAAGGAAACTTGAATGGTGATCTTAATTTTGTTTGGTTGCTGTTTGTTCTGCAACAATCCCTATCGCTTAAGTCGGTTCTCGATGAAAGTTTGCTTTCAACCGCGTCTCTCTGAGTTTGTAGACGTAGGAGACCCAGGTTCAATTCCCTGCGGGATTTCATATGGTTCGAATTCCACGTTAATCAGTAGGTCCACATCTCATATAGCCTCGCTGCTGAAAGGAACGCTAAAGTGAAAATTATATATCATATCTATGAGTTTGTATTCTAGAGACACAGCCCAGTCAGACTTTATCTATTAATGACTGTTCCCTTAGTTCTAAAATTCCATTTCTGCCCCTGAATCAAAGTACAAAAGCACGTATTATATGAATAATATTATCTTGAAAACGTTTCTTTAATTTTAGTGTAAGAACATACATGTGGATTTCCATACAGGGTTAGTCGAAAGTATTGGGACAGAACAATAATAACGACACGCGTGACCGGAGAGAAATCAAATGTTGCAATTGGTATTATTGCAAAAGCTGCTTTGGTTTGGAATGCGGTCACCGTGAAAGCCATTTTGAATTACACTATATTGCGGATGCACATTTTTAATGGAAAAGGCTATGATTTTACATTTCAGTTTAGGCATTATATTTCCGCAAATGAGAATGTGAATTCATTTTTGACACATTACCATTTGTTTATAAGACAGGGTGTTTGACATATGTATCTAATAGAAAGAAGTATCATGACAGGGTCGTAACAAAGAGACAAATGGACAAAGGAAAAGTAAATGTTACAGGTTGGTATTGATGTTCAAACTGCGTTAAATGATCATTGCACCCAACTTGAATTCCGCATATTATATACCATAAAATATTTTCAATTAGACAGAGGTACTTGTGTCACATAAATTTAGGCTAGAATCTTGCTATAAACGATAATCTGAATTAGGGATACGCACGAGACAAGATTTGAGGCTGTCTCGTCTCCAAAATGTACTGTAAAATTGATGTCTCGACTAGAAAAATGTATATTTTTCTATTGGAAGAGCTGTGTCTGGACTCGAATTTTCTCAGAAAAATTCTGTCTCGACTCGTCTCGTGCGCATTGCTAACTGAATTGACTTTTGACCGACCTCTATTCATTTACGCGATAGTGTGTGCTACGTTTGACATTTGTTTCTAGAAGAAGAAAGTATTTAGACAGGCAACTAATAAATAGTACTTCATTGTGTTCTTAACGTTTCAGTTCGTTTGCTTGCGTTTGTAAAATATTGTGAAGTTACCACATATGTTAATAGTAAGTATAGGAAATTCCAAAACATGTGAACCTTCTCTCACACCACCACTAAAGGGCAACCCAGCCCTTGTTAAGACGGTGGTTGGTGGTTGTTGCCAGATGTCCGATGTCATTAGGTAGAAGAAACAAGAAAGAAAAAAGGAACGAAAACGAGTGAAAAATATACATAATGTTGTTACTTTTTGTGATAAATTTAATATAGCATTATTATTGTAATTATTTTTATTATTTTTCAGGAGTGTCCACAGGCGGGTTTTAGATGCTTGTTGTATCCATAAGATTATTATTATTATTATTATTATTATTATTATTATTATTATTATTATTATTATTATTTATTTATTTATTTATTTATTTATTTATTTATTTATGTATTTTCTTTTTTTGAAAGACAATATTTCATTGAAAGTAGCACAGTCGGTTTAATTATACCTTAATGATGGCTTTAAGAACGTTCCTTATAAAGGAAAACTTAGCATTTTAAAATAATTAATTGTCATAGCCAAGAATGCATTCTCTTTTAATTGAAAGAGCAAAATTGTGGAAGGAGGCATAAGGAAATCTAGATTGATTTTGTATAGATAAAAATTAGCACTGGCTGCCACGTTAAATAGCCTCCTATTATTTGGGATGTAAATTAGTATGGGTACTTTTATCCTTATTTTTCATTTTTCTCGGGGGGGTGGGAATCCTTTACACTATTTTGGGTGTAATTGTAAATTTGGGGAATGATTGCGCCCAAGCACTTGGAGAATGGGTACCACTGTTATTAGTATTAGTGACTGAAAGTTACTACAAACTCCCTGAAGATACAGCCTATGAATGTTTTCGCCAGCTAGCCTACTTTTAGTGGGTGCTGTCAGTACATGACTTCCATCGTCTTTATTTCAGGATCTCTAGACCAGGCTCACTATCTTTTAATTTAAAAATAAAAAGCCCTCCACTTGTCTCAAAAATGTGAAGTGAATAACGAAAATTTTACCTGGAAATCAGTCAGAACCACGAATATGATAAGCGTGTGCAATAGCCATTTTACTGTTACTACTATTGTCGTTACTACTTTCACAACTACTACTAATAATTATAATTATTATTTCAACATTAATATGTGTGTGTGATCAAAATGTAGTAAACTCTTATCTTTCTTGTTTATGAGGTATCATCATCATCACTCTCATCTTCTGAAGAATCTGTTACTTGTACACAATTTCAATCCTTTCATCAAAAATAGATTGAGAGTTTTCGTAGCTTCCTTCAATGCTTTCTACATGTTTGATATTATTTATCCACTTTTCGGGCGTCACATGATTGCACGACTCCTTAAGAAGTTGTATTACTTCCCCCACTGGTCGTTTCCTTAAATTTTGAGACGACACCCTACCCTTCAGTTCTGACCACAAAATTTCGATGGAGTTGAGGGCGCAATGGTAAGGTGTTAAACGTAGCACAATATGCCCATATTTTGCAGCTAATTCGTCCACCGCATATTTCGTTTTTCTGTCGGTAACAGAAGTGTTCTCTTCTATAACTTCAAGGAGAACGGGAATCATAGGAACAGAATTAGGAATGGGTATTAAGAATTTGACTTTTCTTCCAGGAAGAGATTGATTTTTGGTTGAGAACACTACTGCGATACGGGGCATTGTCTATAACAATTACACATAGTGTCTCAAGGCGTTTCAATAGTTTCCCTTCAAACCAATTCTCAAAGATATCAGCATTCATGCTACCATGGTAATCTGCTGGAGCATCAGCCATTGTTTTGTGAATTACTAGAAGCGCATCGTCATAAAATCTGAACGTCCCTCGCAATGTAGAATAACAATTCTATCACCTTTATTCTCAGGACTCGTTATAGCACAATTGTCTGAATCGTCTGTCCAGTCCATCATCCGACAGGAATTACTATCAAACCACGTGTCGTCGAGGTACACATCTGCACAACCCTGAGCACGAAGATTATTGATACTATGCAGGTATCTATATCGCCATGCTATTACATGTGATGATTCACTACGAATACATTTTTTCACCGAGGTTTTATATTTAAAACCCATACTTCGTAGCAGGCGATAAACTGTAGTGCGTTGGTATGGAAACTTGTATTCGGTGTCAGCTGTCTTAAGCTTCATTGCTTTAATTAGCGCTTTCGTTGTGGGAGATTTGCCTTCCTTATAAAATTCAAAAACTGTCCTGCGCAATAAATCACGAGTGAAACCGTCAATTTTGTCGAATTTAAGCTTTTGTTTTACAACTTTCTTTTTTGTTGATGTCGAATAGTTTTACACATCAATTTTCCCACATTTTTATAGTACTAATTCTAACACCAGTCGCCTGCGTTAATAACTTATTTAAGTTTTTGGAAGTTAAGACACCACCATTATCAATGACACTTCGTAAAATAAAAATTCACTTTTTTCACTAACATCATCGTTTGCTTACGCAACTTAGCTCCCCTCTCAACTACAACATTATCTTCTTTCGTCGGAGTTCTTCGCGAAGAAGGCCCGGGCTCCAGATTTTCGTCCAAATATTGCTCGTTACGAGTGTTATTGTTTAACCAAGGTCGGAAAAACATTGACATTGTAGCGAAATATAACCGAACACACTAACACAAAGAGTGATTCAAGACTGAAAGAAATCTTGAGAAAAGGGGACATTTGGCAATCTCTTTTTCTGTTTCTCGCCTGTTGTTTTCTTAGATTTATGGCGAGTTGACAAGGGTCAGAGCCATGTGGGTGATCTGTGAATTCCTGGAACCAGGGTTCTCTTGATCTGAAACCATGTATATAACATATTTTAATAGTGAGTATATTTGTGATTAATTGTTACTTTACGAATATAAAGCAATAGAATGCTTTTAATGTACAGTTTCGAATATTTGGTAGAGCTTAACAACTTCGTTCAAATAGTAATGGGTGATAACGATGTTTCTTCTGGTCAGTGTATTGTACCATGTAGAGTTAATACGGGAAGGATATAATGGTAGAATTGCTAGAAAGAAACCATGTATTACCGAAATTAAGAAATATAAGATACTTAAATTTTCTAGATCTTTTGAAAATAAACCCCGAACACTGGTGGGAATATGTTTTTTATCGACGAATTTAAGTTAAACCTGCATGAATATGATGGTAGAATAATAGTTTTTCGACAAGTAAATACAGAAATAAATGTCAAGATTTTCCAGCCTACTGTAAAATACAGAGGAGGAAGTGTAATGGTTTGCGTTACATATGCTCACCAGATGTTGGAGAGTTAGTGTGTACTGATGGGATTCTGATAAAAGAAATATATCTTAACGTTCTTAGAACGACTTCTAATTTTATCAAGATATTGATCCCAAACAAAGTATATGTTGTAAAGAAATGATTGCTTTAAAACTGCCCAAAAGTGCGCGAAACCCCACCCCATAGTACCGGCTTTAATCCCATTGAGAATCTTTGGAACGAATTGAAACTTAAGATCAATATATACGAGTTACGGTGAAAGAAGATTTGAAAAAAAGCATTACGTACAGCGTGGAACAATATTTCCCCACACTATACCAGAAAGATTGTAACAGCGATGCCGAAATGCTTAAAGAAAGTTATAAATCGTTGTGTGTTTGCTATTAAATACTAACTGTATTAACTTGGAGGCATAAACTAATTTTAGAGGACATTTTATAGTAGTTTGTTTAATAATATCTGAATATTTATGTGATCAACAGTGTCCACATCCCCATTCAATGTAGTTTTTGCAACAACACACACTTGCAACATTTGCTTTACCTCCGCCACATTATTATTTTATTGTCCTGATACTTTTGCCTACTACACACTAATGTCAAACATAGCACACTTTCCTCGTAAAAGAATGAGGATTGGTAAAGAATGAATCATATTCTCGTTTGTGGGAAAATTCAATCCTAAATTGATGTACGAAACATACTCTTTTCCATTTAAAAATATTATATGATATCCAATATGACAGAATCCAAAGTATTTGCCATGATGTCCATACCCCATTCAATGTAGTTTTCGCATCAATACCCATCTGCAATATTTACTTTTCCTCCGTCCACGCGTATCGTTATTGCTGGTCTGTCGTAATATTTTTACTAACCCTATATTTTTTCCACCTGTATGTTCTCTGAACACAAATAAATCAGGTATGTCCACGTAATATTTTTCATCTAATAAGTATTTTATACTTCTGAAGTTTTCAGGCTATATCTCAGATTTCTTGACGTGGGGACTTTTTGTCACGGGGCCCTTCTGACCAGGGTCCTTTTTACTCAGGTCCTTATGACTAGGGCCCTTTTGACTAAAGCCTTTCCGTCCTCGCCCTTTTGTCCGGGCCCTTCTGACGTGACATCGGTTATAGGATAGGAAGAGATCATATACAGAGGTACAACAGTTATTTAATGCTACACTTTCCGAACGTAACCAAATTTCGAAGTCAACTGCTTAAGAGACAATTCGATATTTTGCAGAAAGGAACCGTATGCGATCAGAAAGGCCGAAATAATGTAGCAATTTGGCAGTTTCTTTCAATTTGCAACGTTTTGTGGAAATTCTGCATTCATTGACAACCAGAGTTGCTAACAAGCTAGGTGTTTCCCAGAGTTCAGCGCAACGAATTTTTGTGCGCTATGGGCCTCATGTAAAGTCATTCTGAAGTATGATTAGTACCATACTAAAGAGTTCGACTAACATATGTTTCCTGCAGTAGTCAAACCTTTAGTATTACGCTAATCATACGTCAAAACGACTCTGCATAAGGCGGTATAAATTTAAACCCTAGGAGAACGCGTTTAATGCATGAAATAACGGAAGACGATTTTGATCACAGCATTGAATTTTGCGAAGTAATGATATGAAATATCGATGGCACCAATATTGTCGTAAATAACATGGTATTCTCTGGAAACTTTCAGACTTACAGTTTAACGTAACACATTATGCCATTTAGGATAATTATGATTAAAGCAAGTGAATGATGATGGAAGAACGGGTGAAATCAAAAGGAAACGAGGGTATCCCGGGAAAACTCTCGAATACAATATTGTCCACCACAAACTTACTTGGCCGGGAATCGAACCAGTAGTCCTACACAACAGAGCTAAGCGTTCTACCACTGAACCACTATGCCCCTCCCTCTGGTATTCTTTGATGAAGCGATATTTACCTTATATGTTCTGGTGAACCGAAAAAATATCGCTACTGGAGCGATGAAAACCCACATTGATGGTATGTTACTCTTTAGGAAGGATCATAAAAGCCTTACGAGGAAACGGTCTTAAGTGTAAACAACCGATTTGGCTGGGGTCCGGATATGTGTTACGGGAGACCAAAGTAAGAAAGACTATTTTGGCGTTTAGGCCCATACGCAGAAATTTCCGTAATACGGGGCCCCAAAGTGGCCCTACATGCTATAACTAGGAAGCGAAGACGTTACTTGTACACAACCGATTTGGCTGGGGTCCGGATATGTGTTACAGGAGACCAGAGTAGGAGACACGTATTTTGGCGTTTGGGCCCATACGCAGAAATTTCCGAAATACGGGGCCCCAAAGTGGCCCTACATGCTATAACTAGGAAGCGAATGAGGTTACTTGTAAAATTCTAACTAAACGACAGCTCTGGGCGAAAATGGAGGGTGAGCAAAAGCTGAACTCCGTCACATGTATAAGGAATGGAATGTCTCAAATGTTTTGGCGAAGAAGAAAGTAGTCTGGAAACTCCCAGTGCTTAATGTTGCTTTGTTATTTGACACTTTCAACCTGCTTTCAGCAGAATATTTCATTTCTTCTTCCATTGAGAAGGAATGATCTATATATGCAGGGAAGTTGATCAGTGTTTGTTTGTTTTCCCCTTCTCTATATAGAAAGAAAGAACCCACATGTGTAAGTCATTAATCACAGGTAATGGGGACCAAAGCTATGGCAACGTCGTTGAACATAAGTTACAATGTCACTAGTAAGAGGATATGACTGTTCGGACATTTCCGATTACCACCAACTAAGGTTTTTAATAGGGATGGTATCGAGACGAGACGAGACGAGACTTTATACAGTCTCGGTTTCGTCTCGGTTGATAAGTAGCGGTCTCGGTCTCGATCTCGTCTCGAGTCAAAAATCGCCGTCTCGGTCACGGTCTCGTCTCGGTCAACAGATGCTTATCTCGATCTCGGTCTCGGTCTCGAAGGCAAAGTCTCGGTCTCGTCTCGAAAGTCTCGAAATAAATAGTGTGAAAGTATTATTATCGTATAGTCTATCGTTTCCGCTTCTTTTTTTTTTTTTTTTTGCCTTCATTCTTGACTCAGAATTTTGGTATGATGTACCTCTTCGTAGCTAATTTGCTAGCGCAAATGCTTTCCATACGTGTGTTCCAGGTTCAATCATCAGTGGGTATAACATGCCTGGGATAAAGCAATAATAGTAACCCTTATTTCACTTTCAGCAATAGACTTTGTCTCAAATAGCCTCAGTACTGCCTATACAATTAAACTCTATTAAATTAACTCCAGTACTATACAGTACCAAAATTGTTCAATACCTCCTAACGGATAACGCAACACATAGGAGCACGAATGTATTTAATCGCGCCGAAATTGAAATTTACAATTTCTCAGTTATTATCCAATACATTCTGCTTTGACTGTCATTTTAAAAACAGAATATAACGTTCATTATCTTAACAAATAGAGTAAATTATTAGTACATTCTATTTTGTTTCAAATTGACTAAATGCTTTATTACCGTTTCACATATCAGTGTTTAATTGACACTTTAAAACAGGAACTTCGTTAACCTTGTGGTGGGAGCAACGGCACTCATCTTTGCTATCTGTGGTCTCAGGTTGGATCACCAATCAAGTTAGATTCAAAGTCCGATCTTTCGTATAGTTCGCGTCTCACTTTAAGTACATTCTGTTTCTTATACAAGTTCATAAAGTCGTAATGTATTACATAAGCATATATCCAGTGCCGTAACATAGATTAAGCTTATTCCTGAGCTCTCAGCAGTGCATGTGGTCTTCATTCGAGAAAACTAAATATTGATTGAAAATTACTTGCGAAACATGAACATACATATTATATAAGTATATAGGTAATTCGAGCTATATGTATCTATTTTCTCTGTCTCGGCAAAACAAGTGATTCTTAACTTTCTAGTTTTTTATTAATTTTCGTAGTTTTGCTGCAATATGAAGAAGAATCAAAAATATATTTTTTTCGCTGTACGAATTTCGTTAAATTTTGGATCCGTTTTTACCCTACCTTACCTAGTAAAAGTAATTATATATATATATATATATATATATATATATATATATATATATATATATATATATATATATATATATATATATATCCTATTACTTTGTAACTACTTACTAAGGATGATACCATACCGGGACCAAGTACCTGGGGAAAACCTATATATCGTCTAAAAGCTCTTGCCGTGAGAAGTACGAAACCATTTTCAAATCACGGGCAAACCCGCAAACTGACCCTATATGGGGCCAGTTTGTTGGTGTTTGTGACCTTATGTATGGTATTTCGACAGAAATAAAAATGAATATTACGATGCATCACACGTAAGCCCCTGAGCCCATCACGTTCCTGTTCGGCTCACTGCTAGAACATAACTCGGGTAAGGGTTTTGTAATATCACTTTGCACCGGAACGTACCCATTTCGTCAGTGTTGCCAACGAATTGTAAATACAACATGGCAGATGGTTTATGTACCACTCGATGCATATCCATGAAAACGCGTCATAAACATCATTCGTCACTAGAGAAAATTTACTTCGGACATATTCCTCTTCCAAAGACCTTAGTTTATCAGTGTTGCCAACCAAGTATAAAAATAAAAAAATTGTAAAATACTTTCCGTACGAATAGACGTTTATACACCAAGCTTGGCAGAAACATCACACGAACCATAGCAAATATATGTTGAATCTGGCCGTCTCCCAATCATTCTAGGTTGTCAGTGTTGCCAACAAGTGTAAACATTACAATGTTGAAAATGACGTGACTGCCATTGAAAGAATATATGACAAATGTGAGAGAAGCAGCATTGGACAATGGAAAACAGTGTATGTCATCGTCTCCCAAGCATTCCAGTGTGGCAGTGTTGCCAATCTGAAAACATTCAAGATTTTCGCATGAAGTCTACTGCATTTTCAAACATGACAACATGAGTGCTTGTGAGTTCACTAACATACTACAAATCTAATATGGGACACAGTCTAATTATATCCGCCACACTGGGCTGCTTGGGAGATGGGGACACTCACACTATCTTTTCCATTGTCCAATGCTGCTTCTATCACTTTTGTCATATATTCGTTCAATGACATTAACGCCATCTTCAACATTGCGATGTTTACACTTGTTGGCAACACTGACAACCTAGAATGGTTGGGAGACGGCCACATTCAGCATCTATTTGCTATAGTTCGTGTGATGTTTCTGCCAAGCTTGGTATATAAACGTATATTCGTACGGAAAGTGTTTTACAATTTCTTATTTTTAAACTTGGTTGGCAACACTGATAAACTGGGGTCCTTGGAAGAGGAATATGTCCGAAGTAAATTTTCTCTAGTGACGAATGATGTTTATGCTGCGTTCTCATGGATTGTACATTGAGTGGTACAGAAACCATCTGCCACGTTGTATTTATAATTCGTTGGCAACACTGATGAAATGGGTATGTTTGGGTGAAAAGTGATATTATCAAACCCTTACTCGAGTCACGTTCTAGCAGTGAGCCAAACAGGAACATGATGGGCTCAGGGGCTTACGTGTGATGCATCGTAATATTCATTTTTATTTCTGTCGAAATACCATACATAAGGTCACAAACACCAACAAACTGGCTCCGTATAGGGTCAGTTTGCGGGATTGCCCGTGCGGTTTCGTACTTCTCACTGCAAGAACTTTCAGACGATATATAGGTTTTCCCAAGGTACTTGGTCCTGGTATGGAATCATCCCTAGTTCAGGTCTTACGTAAGGAACCGGTTTTTCGCTTCTCCTGTAAAATTACGAAATTATGACTTGGTTTAGTTTATCTCTGAGGTCCAGATATAATAAAATCATGACCATAATCATGATCAACCATTGTCAACCCACTGCTGGATGAAGATCCTTCCAAGTCTTTACTACGACTATCTATCTTGAGCAATTCTTTTTCAGGTTACTCCCCAGTTGTCCTTGATTTCGTCAAACCTTCTTGTACAAGGACGTTTTCTAGGTTGTTTTTATCTCGTGGTATCCTGTCTAGAATTGTTTTTGTTCATCGATCATAATTTCTTGTAATATGTCCAGCACATTTTCCAGTCCATGTTAAAAATCATTTCATTAGTACCAGTTATTAGTTGCCAAATAAATCATTTCTACTGTATATTTGGTCTACAAATAGTTCAAATCCACTACTTTTGGAGCACAGACACGCTAGTTTTTGATCTTCGAATCTGACAACACCGACTCAATGATTTAAATCAACACAATGTGAGGACCTCCATTTGGTCTAGTGGCTAGCACACTTGACTTCGGTTCGCGTGATCCCGAATTCGATTTCCGGTGGGGGTACAGTTGAACGACCGAAGTGGTTCGGATTCCATTATAATCATTAGCTGCATGTCTCCTTTAGACACCCTAGCATAATCGTGGGACATTGAACTAAAACAAAACAAACCAAAAATCAACACAATGGAACAATGAATAATTGCATATAGCTATGTGATATGGATCGCGTTTGAAGTGGTCGGTGGTCAAACTAAAACAAGTGAAATGTAACTATGGTGTAATTAGAACTTTTAATTAACCATGGTTTTGTGTACATCAGGATTAAGGCTTAGGGGAATAACTAGGGTTACTGAAAAGTTATCAGTTACATTTAAATTTAGTTACAATTTGCATTTACATGTATTGCTGGAACAAAAACTTTGACATTAAAATTAACATTATAAAGACTACGAATAAAAATCGTCTTCTACAAACATTCTTGCACCACAAAACAAATTACGAGTAATTTTAAAATGTTTTACAGTTTAGCTACGTTATTTGCACTATATTTAGAATATTATTTAGCATTTTATTTAAGTTGGCAATACTGCTTAAAATAATGTAACTGTGACTTGTAATTAAAACCACCAAAAACTATTGTTGTTATGTTATAGAAGCAAAGTAAAGCAACAATCATTATAAAAATTTAACACAAATACGGTATTTTAATCAGTATAACCATCACTATCCATGTGATTGGTATCTCTGAAACGGTTTGAAATAACAATTGTTGTAAGTGACATTATGATCACTTAAGTCTTTTGGAAGTATCTACATGATGAGACGTGATATGTCAGCGCGTTTTCGAAGTAAAGTCTTTAGAAAAAGATAAATTTTCCATTTCTGGTAACTTTGTTCCTTCATTCATTCGAAATACATTATACCACGATCATAGTATTTGACGCTAAGATACAAATGATGCGCATTGCACCATCTATGCCATTTGAGTTATTAGAGATCTCTGAAATGTTGATGTTGGTGATACTGTATTGTCCTTTGTTACACTGAATAATGAATGTGGTGTTGTGGTTTTATTTAATATCTAAATTAGCAATAGGTAATACCTTACATAGTGCAATTTGAAAAAAATATTTTGCGTTGGCAACACTGCTTGTTTATCTAGTGGTATTGCAGAGTATCTGGAAAAATTTTCCCTTCAGTATTTCACAACATGGTACAAATTTTCAGCATTTTTAATTATATATATACAGAGAGAGAGAGAGAGAGAGAGAGAGAAGATTATATAAAATAGCAGTGGATTTTGTTTCGGGAGAGGCTTGAGGAATGGGTAAGAAACATTTGTGTTGTACGTGCAATGCGAAAAAATGATCAGAAATTTGTTTCGGGAGGGGCTTGAGCCCGACACCTGCCCCCTAAATACACTACTGTACATCAGTCAACCACTCCCATATTATCTCACACAATAACGAGACAAATTTTGATTAAAGGCAAAATAGCTGTCAATATTCGAGACGGGACCGAGACTTTCGAGACTGACCAAAATCTCGTCTCGGTCTCGTCTCGATTTATAGAGGTCTGTCTCGGTCTCGTCTCGGTATGTAAAAGCCCGTCTCGGTCTCGGTCTCGTCTCGGTATATAAAAGTCCGTCTCGGTCTCGGTACCATCCCTAGTTTTTAAGATTCTGCCAGTGTTGTATTTCCAAGAACCGAAGTGCAGAAGCTACTGACAGAAATAAACTACATTCTTAGTTAGAAATATTATGAAAGATATAACAAAAAGATGTTAAATTAAAAGTAAAAATACAATATATTTTTGAATACGAACTCTGGTTTAATTAGGAATACAGCTGGTAAATAATAATATTGGACTACAAAGGTATTCAGAAGTCTTGCTGGAGAAAATATAAATATATTGATATTATTATTATTATTATTATTATTATTATTATTATTATTATTATTATTATTATTATTATTATTATTATTATTATTGAATTGAAAATTCAATGGTGCATCTAAAATCAGGTAAAAGATCAGAAAAAAGTACGTATAGCCAAAAAGCGGTAAGAAATGTACAAATTATTAAGGGCTTGCGAAGAGGGTGCCAGGTAAACATGATTGGGAGCCACTGATATACGATATTGCATTGAGGACGACTCCTTCTGTACACGTCGCCCTTTGTCTGGGCCTTTTTGACATGGAATCAAATAAAAAATAATGAAACAAGAAGTATGTCATAAACAGAAAATCCTTACTGAAAAGTTATTATATATATTTTCTCCATTAAATCTCATCAAATGATATATATCCTTATTATATATATAATATTAACAACTTGACTTCAGTGAACATTACATTATTCTTATTATATATTAGCGGTGCTAACCTAACACGAAACCTTATAATAAGGTTTTAAAAACGGCTGAAAAACAAATGGCAAACATTACAAACAAATAGCATTTGTTTATATTTTCTGTTACATCTGATCAGATTTTATACATATATAATTATTTTACATTAGAGTATATTTCTTCAACAGCTTGACTTTGATTAACATTACATTATGATCATTATATTTTAGAAGTACCAATGTTGCATAAAGCGTATTGCAATGTTGCAATAAGATAAAAAGAATGATAAACAAAAGGCAAACATTACTAACAAAAAGTATTTCTGAGATAAACAATATATTTCTACATTACATTAGAGTATATTTTTTGAACAACTTGACTTTGATTACCATTACATTATGATCATTATATTTTAGAAGTACCAATGTTGCATAAAGCCTTACAATAAGATAAAAAGAGTGAAAAACAAAAGGCAAACATTACTAACAAAAAGTATTTCTGAGATAAACAATATATTATATTTCTACATTACATTAGAGTATATTTTTTGAACAACTTGACTTTGATTACCATTACATTATGATCATTATATTTTAGAAGTACCAATGTTGCATAAAGCCTTACAATAAGATGAAAAGAGTGAAAAACAAAAGACAAACATTACTAACAGAAAGTATTTCTGAGATAAACAATATATTATACTTTTACATTACATTAGAGTATATTTTTTGAACAACTTGACTTTGATTACCATTACATTATGATCATTATATTTTAGAAGTACCAATGTTGCATAAAGCCTTACAATAAGATAGAAAGAATGAGAAACAAAAGGCAAACATTAGTAACAAAAAGTATTTCTGAGATAAACATTATATTACATTTATTATATTTCAAAGGTACTTACTTAACATGAATCCTTACAAAGAAAAATCTTCATATCTTCTCGATTAAATTATATATATATATATATATATATATATATATATATATATATATATATATATATATATATATATATATAATATGTGATTTGGGTCTAAAAGGGACAATGTCACTTTTTGTCAAAAAATGAGATGTTCGTCAAATTTTAATGCCTATAAATGGATATTTTCTTTTGCAAGAAAAGCAATTGTTAATATGAATAGTATATATATTCCAAACTATTTCGTGTTGACATTGGCCCTTTTAGTCCCAAGTCGCAGATATATAAAGTATGTGAACTTACATTAAAAAATTCTGGCTACTTTCATCTGTTTTTAAATTCTTCCAACTTATATTGAACATAAGATCATTATAATTTTTGCTTAATTTTCCAAATGCCAAATACGATTGACATATGTCTCACAGTCCTTACGTGGATTGCAAATCAAAATTGTGAGCCAAGCCACGAAGATAGTTCTCTAAAGGTCTTTGAGCATACTCCTGTACAATAGTACGTACTCGACTTGCAGTTACTCTATATTTTTTTCTACCGGTGACCAATACTTGTCCAGCCACTTCTTGCTCCACTTGCACTTCATTCATTTGTTGCTCCTTCTTCAGTGCTTCAATAAATTTAAAGATGTTAGTGTGATGAGCACCAATGAAAGAGCTAAACTTACGGTGCCATCCCTCGATGCTGTTGTTTGTCCTCGGCAGGTCTCCGAGAGTAGCTTCGTATTGATTCCATTTTATGGAGATAATTGGAGGACGCCTAACACCTCCAAGCTGTGGACGCCCTATCCATGTATCTTCAAAATAGTCAATTAACGGTTGTAGAATTTGTGCATTTTCAATGAAGAAATTTGTGTGTGTCAAAGTGTGAAATGCTTCTTGAACTTCATTTTCCGGAACGAAGGCAAGACTTGCGAGTTGTCTAATATGGAGGGCAAAATCTGGATTATCTAAATATCTCCTAAGAAGCTCTTCATTCTGTTGTATTTTCCGCCATATGCACTGCGTAAAGTGGAAAAAGCAGCCGCGAACATTCACGGCAGGGAACACTTGAAGAAATGCGTTTGCAACTGCAACTTCAAAGTCAATTATAACACTAGTTGGATTGAAGTTCGGTTTATGGAACTTTAACCGCTCTAGCACTCTTTGGTATGTAGCTTGCTGCTTATTTTGCATCAAAACATACACTACTGGAACTACTACATAATTCCTAATTACGTGAATGGTCCAAAGTTGTTTGAAAAGAACTGGAACAACTTTAAATGTTGCATCTGATGCCAAATTGGTTGAATCTACGAGAAGATCTAAATTACGCTGAGTTGCATATATCAACACGCGATTCTGGTTGTCACCAATATCATCAAGAAGAAACTGTTCATTAGTTAAGGTAACCTGGTATGGAAGTGGAATCACTAACTCCTCTATATTCCTGGGATTTACAGGCACCATTTGAGCTGCTTGCCTGACTCTTTGAACCTTCCTCTTCATGGCAGGAATACTCGGAAGAGCAGCACTTACTGATATGCAATTTACATTAGATGTGCAAACTGAAACAATATTTGCAGGAGTGTCATTTGTATCGTTGGCTGTTCGTTTTAGGTGATTCTGAATTCTTCGCTTTTCTGCTTCCACTGGTTGTGGTAGGTGATTGTGAGCGTATCTCCCTTCCATCATTGAAGCGAAAACTATGTTACTATTTTCGTCTTGGCCCGTTGTGTGTGCACGTCCTGAGCACTTTGAAACTCTATATTCAATGCATTTCCAGGCTTCATTGCCTCCACTCAAAGTTTTATCATGTCTATAAATATAACCATTATGAAGCAGTTGCTTCGCCCCTTTCTGACTGCAAAGAAATTCGAGTGGCATTATGACCTCAGAAGTGACACGTAACTGCACGATTAGAAATGTAACACACAACTGAGCAAATTTCTTTTTTTCTTTCAACAGATATTTTTTTTCTCTTTGTTAATAACAGACCGCTTGAACAACAATCACTGCTGAAACTTGAAGCTGATTGGTGAATTTTTGACTTTGTTTCACAGCACTTTCAAGTTACCGAGACTCCCTTTCTATTATTTTCCATTCTCTATAGATATAACAGCAGCAACAACAAAACAAAAGGAAATAGTAGTAGTACTGGCTTGATACTGTGAAAAATTTACTGACATGTGACGAAAAATTTACACGTAAAACATTGTAAATACAGCTAAACGTATGAAATAAATATTAAAGGGAATAAATAGCCCTGCGAGAAGTTAATTCAGATATTTATAAAGCGTGGATATTACAGGGTGTTTCAACGTCTAGATTCATACTTTAATTGAAAATGACTCGAAGAAGTGAGATCAAATCATATTCTTTTTACTTGTACAACTTTCCGCTGTTTCCAACATACATCACATCCTCAGGCTCACACTGATCGAAAAATTTAAAATTCACGTTTAATTTATTTTAAAAGTAAATACTGATAAAAAATATGTATTTGAACTATGACAAGTTTTCTTTTACTCTTCATAACGTTTTTCTCCTATTTCATTTACTTTTATGAATCTACAGTGAGAAAATAAAATAAGTTTAAAAATGTACGTTCCACCGAACTAAACTTTCTCGTTCCAGTACCTTAAACTAAATCATGTAGTGATGCAGTTATTACTGAAAAATTTTCTTGTGAAATAACGAACAAGATTAAAATGCGCTCTCGGAAAAATTCTTTGCAAGAAAACTTATTTCCAAAAGTAAATTATCCCATGTAGATTTTTCGATAAGACATAACTTGTGCTATATGTTAGGGTTATTAATGAAATATTTGTTTATAAAATAAAATCACATGGGTGATATTTTAAAAGAATGTAAAAAAGAAAAACACTCACTTCAGAGTAAACTACTTCTTGTGGATATCCTCATGGTGGTAACAGGCACGTAGCCAAGGGGGGGTCCGGGGGTCCGGACCCCCCTTCGAGACCAGAAATGAAAAAATTAGGGAAGGATGAAACAAAATGAAATAAAAAATGAAGGATCAGCGTTAAAAATAAACTACAGGAAGCTTTCGGTTACTATTTCTTATGAGGAAATTTGTATTACTTGAAATACATGGTTGCGAGGTGAGCGATATGTCCTGGAAGAGTCAGGGAATTTGAAATTTCTAGAAAAGTTGCGGAATTCTCAGAATTTCTGCTACTAGTCAGGGAGATTTTAAGCTTCCGAAAGCATAGTGCCGTGTGTAACAGCGTGGACTTTTTTTAATCGTAATTTTTCATCATCGCATCCTTGCAATATCAAACACGTTGTTTCAAAAACAATTTTCTACTGCTCCTTTAACCTGTTATTTGAAACAGACAGTAGTTGACGGAATAATATAAACTAAAATATATGTGAAAAGAAAGTTCTGTTAACATTTGATTCAACAGAAAAAGGAACACAGATATTGCAAAATATTTTACAAGCCATTATTGAGTATGTACTTTTTATAATAGTGAATATCTACTTTTTATAATAGTTGAGGTCATAATGAAAGGAAATTTGTTATATTTGAATAAACAGAGGAAGGATGTAAATATTGTATAATCTTTTTCAATACGTCTTTTTATTATTTTACTCGAGATTTCTTCATAGTTTATTAAAATATTTAGCAACAGATCCTCACAAACCAATATATGTTGATAGTAAAGTAGTTTAAATTGATCGAGCACCTGGGCCTTCAGAATTTCATGTTACCCCCTCCCCCCGTTACGAAATCCTGGCTAAACGAACCAATATATGTTCTAGTAAAATTGTTTAGAATGATCGAGCCCCTGGTGTGATGGCCACAGTATTTCATGTCACGGACCCCCCCTTCACGAAATCCTGGCTACGTGCTTGGTGGTAATTTATGCAACACTGTAAAAATAACAATGAAATATTTATTTATCAAATATTACCACAATTGCCCGTGTTGTCCTTGAGAAAGTAATCTGAAAATGAAAGTCATTCCCAAGGGTAAACTACCTCTTGTGATCTTTTTAATAATTAATAATTTAAAAATATGTAATTGAGTTATCAATGAAATATTTATTTATGAAATATTTATTTATGAAATATGAATAAAATGTTATAAGTTGTTTTGAAGAAAATTGTCCGAAAACAACCTACCCCTCTGACCTCATTTAATATATTTTGAGGATTTTAGTGATAGTAGATGGACTGGTACTAGGTACTTATTGTAAAAGACGAATCCACTAACAAAACGGGATAAAAAATAAATTGTTCCCATTTCGGAACAGTGGGCTCAAATGGGTTAAGTTTAAAATTTCGTTCAGAAAACGTTATGGCCTCTAGGTGAGTGTACATCAGGAAGAACGGACCAACAGATGTAGAAAAATCACTGTTTTAATGTCTATTCTCATGAAACGGGTAAATCCTTGAAATCTTGAATTCATTTTTTTTCACCCTCGCCAAGTGAACTTTGTGGTGGACAAACACCGTGTGCGTGGGTTTTCTCGGGGTTCTCCCGTTTCCTCCCACTTTCTTCATTCCACTACTTCATTCATCACTCATCATCACCGTCTCCTTTAGCCTAACCGGCATAAGCGTGGGGCGTAAAACCCAAAGATTTCATTTCATTTCAATTCAATTTTTTTCACGATTACTATATTTTTCCTCTCCTTTTGTCGCTCAAAAGTAAAAAGTAGTTTTATTTTTTTGTAATCAATATAATCATTTTGTATGGAATTGCAATAGAGAGAAGTACATATTCCAGCAATCAAAACAATTATTCAAATAGTTTTATTTTTAGTGTTTGAATATTCATACTATTATCTGTTTCAAGACGAATGTCTTTTATTATTGCACTAGTGTGTATTGTAAAAATAAACTAATCATACTCCAGAAACGTAAATTTGTAACAATTATAATCTTCCTTTATAGCAGATAGAAATGAAAATTCATTAAACTTTAGGTGAAGACATTCAAACAAGAGTCAATCAAAATTAATCTCAAAAAACGAGGGGAAACTGGGGGGAAATTCCGAACAAGCTGGGTTTTTGGTTTTCGAGGGTAAGAGCGACTGTCTTTTGCAGTTATATCGAAACTTTTAATTCTTTGGAAGAAAGGTATGAGGAAATTTGAAGTTTATAAAGTTCTATGGAGAAACCTTCCACTTTTTCTCATAGAGTAATAGTGTGGACAAATTAGAAAAAAAAATGAAGATGGCGAAAAAATTTCTTAAAGAGATAAAAATTGGCAGAGATGTGTGGAATAATGGTCCAATCAACTTACTAAAAGTCCTGGAAAATCCGAATGGAGCTTCAGCCACCATATTGGAAAATGGCCGTGGTCGATGCCGTAAAACTATCTGTTTTTTTCTTTATTCTGTACACAAATCGCCAGAAAATCGTCAGAGACAGAGAGAGATAAAAGTCGGTACAGTTGTGTGGGATAGTAGTGGTCCAATTAACATACTAAAAGTCTTGGAAAATTTGAGTGGAGCTTGATCCACCATCTTGATAAAAAATGGCCATCGCTGATGCAATAAAACGACACTTTTCGTTATTATGCACATAAAATGTCAGAGAATCATCAGAGAGAGACAAAAAAATCAGTACAGGTGCATGAAATAGTGGTCTAATTAACGTAGTAGAAGTCCTGCGAAATGCGAGTAGAACTGAGGCCATCATATTGGAAAATGGCCGCCGCCAGTACGGTTAAACTACCATTTCGAAACGAGTCTGGTAGATTTTAATCCAGCTCAGGTAATAAAGACCTAGTCAATTTTCCTTTAATCCATGCCCCCGACAGTGACACCTTGTTGAGGATGATTGTCACTTCCTGGTTTTCCCTCATCCATGAAATCCAGAACTCCAAACAATACCGACTTCTTCATTTTCCTTAAAGAAATATCAGTCACAATGGCCTTGGTACCAGTTCGTAGGAGAAGTGTAGTATAGTGTAGTGTTTACAAGTACAGTCACATCATATATACGTTCACCACTTGTCACTACTACCAAGGAATGTGCTTTATCGCTTTAGTTTGACATCTTTGAAATTACTCCCAATATTATTTCGTAGTGCTATCATCTCAATCTCGAAAGCCGCAACACAGGTGATTGTATCATCACCTGTGATGCCGGTAGCGATCGACATATTAAGATAACCAAGAAAGTTCTGTCACTTTTTGTGGAGGTCTGTGTTCCATTGACTCTCACACCCTGAGTTGAATGCGAATGGAGATAAGGTGAAGGTCAGTTGTTGGTGTGGGTATATCCAACATACAACCTGGTTGTGAGAATTCAGTTATACCGTAAAATTGCGTAAGGACAGAGTGAACATGGGACCTTCACTGAGCGTCATAATGACATGTATGCTGTACGAGTTCAAATTGAGGTCAAATGCCGTTGCAGCAGGGCAGAAAATATGGGAGATCTTTAGCGAGGGTATCGTGACTACGCTGACAATGCAACTGTGGTTTTATAAGTTTAAATGAAACACTCGAAGACGCACCACGTGCCAGAAGACCAACACATGCACAAAATGAAGATCTTCAGGCAGAAAATGAGGCGAAATTGTGGCCAGACATGTGAGGAACTGGGACTACAATTCAATGTGAGGGGCCATTCGGCAATATCTCCATCAACTTGGGAAGCACTACAAGTTGGGTTGATGGGTCCCACATGATTTGACTCCGGAACAGAAGGTAACCCGAGCAGACACCTGTGTTTCTTTGTTGTCTCGTCTGAGGAAGGAGCCATTTCTGGACAGGGTGTTAACACTTGATGATAAGTTGATCCTGTACGAAGCTCTACGGCTCCGTCATCATTGGTTAGCATTTCGTGAACCAGTTCCAAACGAGCCGAAACCAACATTGCACCAGAAGAAGGTCTTCCTGTGTGTTTGGTAGACTGCCCGCGGCATCATGCATTGGGAACTGCTAACAGTTGGTCAGAGCATCAATGCAACTGTGTACTGTCAGCAATTGAGCCGTGTTCAACGAAGACTCAAAACTCTGGAGCCAGCACTTCTGAATCGCAAAGGGGCCCTCCTGTTACAGGACAACGGTAAGCCTCAGGTAGCTAGGGTAACCAGGGACACCATTCTACGCCTTGGATGGGAAACACTATTGCATCCGTCATACTCCCCAGACGTTACATTGTTCGATTATCACCTGTTCCATTCCTTGAACAATCACCTTATAGGACACCAGTTCAAATCCCTAGTAGAGCTGTAAAATGTACTTGATACCTTCTTCGCTTCACGGCCCACCACGTTCTACCGTGGTGGAAACCATGGCCTTCCAAAACGTTGGCAGAGGGTCTCTATGCTCATGGGGACTATTTTTGATCTTCCAAGTACGTCTTACATGACATACCGTTGTTCGAAGGTGGTGGGTGAAAAAGCCACAGAACTTTCTTGATTATCTTTATACGTTCATTGTGTTCACGAAAAGGATTGTGGCATCGAAGCCAGTTGACCAACGTCTTAATATCGGCATCATCACGAGCTTTCCTTGAATGTTTAGGTTCTACGTGTTGATCACCCGATTTGTATTTGACATGACAAAAGTTTTCGAGGTTATCGCTAATTCCAGTTGTGGCTGGGATACTCAAAATCTATTTAGTCACAACACGATCTAACACTGCGGTCGTGAAACAAAGCTTCAATACACTTAACTGACCGCATGAGGCATTGTTCTATAGTCAAGTCGGTCCACAAACCACTCCAGAATTTATCAGTTCTTCTGATGGTAAAATATCCACTAGCGCAGTATTTCCCGTACTCATCTGTGGACTTTTCGCTTTGGAGAGCACACATTTCCTGACGGTACAAGTGGCATGAGTTCGCACAATTTAAATGTCCTGCAGCGTGGGAAGCATGTCATTAATACACTGAAGATGTAATGCCCAGTTTTCACTTCTTTCAACATGTATAAATGTTCCAAGAGTTGAACATGACGAAAATGTTGAATCCATAAGTAGGCCATTTTCTTGTCCTGTACTGGATCTAGAAACTGGATACATCTCTCGTACGGCGTCATCAGGTGTGCTTTATGCTGACTCTGAGTAGTTTGTTTTGAAGTTTGGTGATCTCTGAGTCGAGTCCGGGTCCAACAGCGTGAACTGTTTTTACTTTTGAGAGATGTAAATGGATAATGACAGTTGAGTCAGCAAATGAGCCCACACTGCTCGTCATTACATAGACAGCAAAGTTGAAATATGAATATATCACTGAGACAGGGGCATTTATCTTTTTAGACAGACGAAATAACTAACAATTTTCAAATTTTTGTACTAATATTTACACAATCAATAAATATTATATTTATAAAATAGTTGTTTCTTTTCATACATTGCCACTGGTTCACAGCTTTGTAGTGTAAAGCTGGGGGAGGCCATTTTCCAAGATAGTCGTCGATGCTCCACTCGGATTTCGAAGGACTTTTACTATGTTGATTGGGCCACTATTTCATGCGCCTGTATCGACTTTTATCTGTCTGGCGATTTTCTGGCGTTTTCTGTGCATAATAACGAAAAACGTAGTTTTACAGCATCGGTGGCGGCTATTTTCCAATATGGCGGCTGAAGCTCCACTAGGATTTCCCTGGACATTTAGTATGTTGGTTTGACCACTATTCCATACATTCCTGCCAATTTTTATCTCTTTATGAATTTTTTTCTACCATTTTGTCTAATTTGCCTACACTATAATCGTTTCAAATGGATAGACTGAATTATGTCTGAACAAAACAGAGCGAGTTCTAAGCTGTTCGAAATAAGAAGTTAATACTTTGAAGGGGAAATTCATATGTATCTTGTTTCGACACAATTGAAACGAAATGAAATCTTTCAGTTTAACGTTTCACGTTTATATATTCTTTAGGGTGAGGAAGATGAATGATAAAGCAAGTGAATGATGATGGAAGAATTGTTGAATTGTAAGAGGAAATAGGAGTATCCCTAAAAAACGTAAGGACACGATGTTGTCCACCGTAAGCTTACTAAGTCGGGGATCGAACCAGAGACCTCACGCAGGAGAGATAAGCACTCTAAAATTGAGTCATCATTTCCATCACAAGTATATCGGGTACTGTCCACAGAATACTTTTCATCCAATAAGCATTTTTATACTTTTCAGGATTTTCAGGGTACATATCAGGCGATTCTGACATGGAACTCTTTTTTGCTCGTACCTTTTTGACTCCGGTCTTTCTGTCCTTTCCCTTTTGTCTGAGCCCTTCTAGTGACACCGTCTGTCATTAAGTATTCACATATAATTTTGATCACGCTTGCTTCAAACAAGACGCAGCACCACCACATTATGAACTGAATTTTTCATAATGCTTACGTAAAATCTTTGCACAACGATGGACTGGAAAAAGAGGGTGATCGAATGACCTGCAAGATTTTCCGATATATCAGTTCTGAATTAAGTTCTATAGGGGGTACATTCAGTACAAGGAGTATCACAACAAATCACACAACCGAAATGATTTACGTCATCTCATTGTTAAAGAAGCAATAAGATTTCCTCGTGATATGCTATAGCATACACTTTCCAATTTTTATGACAGGATGGCCTACTGTGAGACAATCGATAGAACGTAAGTAAAAGTCACATTTTCTTATTCATGCTCTATGTAATATGAAAGTGTAGAGTTACTCACAGGAAACTTACTTTCAGAAATCTCAATTTGTTAATGTCAAGCGTAGCACACTATGTCGTAAAGAATTTGTGACACCGATAGGTCAAAAGTTAGTTCAATTTCTAATATCGAAAAACAAACTTAGTCAATATTGATGTGCCACACATATAGTTTCTATTTAAAGAATATTGTGTGAAATCCAATTTGACAAAATCCAGCTTGGCTGCCACGATGATCACACCTCCGTTCATTTACAAAAATCTACACTTGTTTTTCCTCGACCAGCATTTGCAAACATTTTCCTCTTCTCCATTCACGTATTTCATTATTAATTCTCTATCGGATACTTTTTTCTACTAGATACAATTGTCAAACGTAGCATTCCCTATTCCGTAAACGAATGTAGATAAGAAAATAATGAGTTCATATTCTCATTTGTGGGAAGATTCTAGCCTACATTTGTGTGTCTAACATACTCCTTTCTTTTTTTTAAAATATAGTGTACAATATCCAATACCTTCGACTCGAGAGTATGTCATGACACCAAACCGCACTAAATGCAGCTTTTGCATCAATGCCAGTGTCGTGCCGTGGAAAATCAGTGCGTGGGGCAAGGGTATACTATGACACCCCGTAAATAAGAATGATGTCGACAGACCAGGCCCCAAGCGCCACCATGGTTTGCACGAAGCGTAATAAAATTTTCAAAAATAAACTCTTCTTTTCCTTTATTTTGAGCTCTTTTTATTACTTTTTCATTGTATTTTACATATGTGTACACCCAACCATAAAAATATCTCCCCATTAAGTGCTCTAATTCCACAACTTAGGTAAAGGTAATTTGCAGTTGTGAGTAA
Source organism: Thermobia domestica (assembly GCF_964235325.1). NCBI lineage: Eukaryota > Metazoa > Arthropoda > Insecta > Zygentoma > Lepismatidae > Thermobia > Thermobia domestica. The sequence continues at coordinate 212,087,926 of NC_137457.1, read as the reverse complement.
GGATGTTATAAAATAGAGGATCTGCCCACATGTATCTTCATCATATGAACTCAATGAAGCCAAAAAACAACCAAGCATCGTCTAAACGGGGACGTCTGATTGGCTACTCTCGTTTCCGCCATGATTGTTCGCTCGAAACATTGCGATCTTAGTTGCGTGTAGTGGGCAGAGTAGGTGTGGCGAAGCTATGGCTTCACGATTTTGTTGTATGGGCAGATCCTCTATTTTATAACATCCTTGGTTGAAAAAAAAATGAAATGAAATCTTTGAATTTTACGTCCCACGGTTATGCCGGTTAGGCTAAAGGAGACTGTGATAATGAGAGGAGTGAAATGGTGGAATGAAGAAAGTGGGAGGAAACGGGAGAACCCCGAGAAAACCCACGAGCACGGTGTTTGTCCACCACAAAGTTCACTTGGCGGGGGCTGGGATCGAACCCGGGACCCCAAGCACCAGAGGTAAACGCTCTACCACTGAGCCACCGCACCCCCAATTTGCAGTTGTGAGAACGCCTAGACAGATGCAACCCAATCCATACGAAACTTTTCTCGGCACTGACAGCAGTTGGTAGCACTGAGTCAAGTCTTTATGCAATTAAAATTGTGAGTAGATGACGCACGAAACATTTCTCCATTCTGAGATGAACCTCTCTAGTTCAGAACGTATTGTCCAATGAGCATCATATGTTAATCTCAATATTGCTGTTTATGTAATGTGTTATTTCATTATATAATGCATATTCAAAGAAATAAAAACACTGATCACACATGAATCAGAAAATGCTTGAAAGTAGACGAAAATATCAAATATAGAACAACTGCTGGAAATAAGTTTGTAAATCACTGTCTGCATTGACAGACCTTCTCCAATTCTGCTTATTTTTTCATCCCTTTCTTTCCAGGGAAAAGAAGATCTTGCTTGTCACACTGAGTACGCATTGAAATAGAAACACTTCAAAATGTTTCAGCCTAGTTGAGATTCGAACCCGGGTCTACCGAATATAAGTTCAATGCGCTAACCATTCGCCTACCGCACCACTTATCCTTCCACCAAAACTAATACCTACTTAAAATCGTTTCATGGTAAATATAAACAAAATACTAATGCTTGTGTGAGTGTCTTAATGACATACTCGAGGGAAATATCACGATACGTTCTTCAAGTTGAGGTTACGTCATCGGTTTCTAGAATGGTCCCGATTTACAAAAAAAAAAAATCTTTACCATAACTTCTAATTTGAAAAGAAGAAAAGACGACAGAAATTATTTTCACAATCTTTAAATTGTATCAACACGTGTAGAAATAGATAGTTCTGTGTTTATGTTACATAACTACTAGTTTATTTCCTTATATTCATATGAGGAATTTGTGGCAAATTGAACCGGTGGCAATAGCCGAGTGATCCCGGGCGTTCGGCTTCTGATCATGAGGAGCAATCCACTAGGGGTTCGAATTCCTTTGAAGAGCAAGGTCGGAATTTTAATTGTCCTCAGTATTTCTCTGTTTGTGTTCCTGTAGTGTTTGGAATACGTCGAAAGGACATGAGGTGCCAGTGGCGAATAATACTCCGGTTGGGGCAGTTTGTTTTTTAAAAAAAATGTGAAAGCAGGAAACTCCCATTGCAGCTACCTTGGTTCAAATCTCGTCGTGGCAATCATTAATGTTTTTGTATGGGAAGCTAATTTTAATAATTGTTATTGTAATTATGTTATTCCTTTATTATTATTATTATTATTATTATTATTATTATTATTATTATTATTATTATTATTATTATTATTATTATTATTATTATTATTATTATTATCACAGTATTAAAGAAAAGTAACATAGTCGAAGATATTCATAGGAACAGAAAAGCTATACAGTATGTCAGATGTTTCTTACGTTTACACATGATCGCAATTACATTATTACGTTTATGGATTTAGATAGAATTATCATTTTAAGACAAGAAATGGAATATAAATATTTGTTAGCTGATAACATTAATGCATTTTGTTTGGCCCTTCTTCTAGGTAAAAAGGTGAAGTGACAACTTAAATAGGATCATTCTCGTGACTAGAGTTGTAAGTTCGATCACTATTTGCAACTTCTACACAGGTTGAAACAATTCCTAGGAACTCATTTTTGGCCCATAGTACAGCAGGAAGGACGTGTTTAGCCCTTATGTATTCATCAATTCTTGTCCGAATATGTTAAGTTTCCAGACAATACGAATTAAGGTTGATAAGGATGACGTATTTTTGTGTTGTTGTCATTTCACCTCTGAAGGAAGTCGTCTCAACTGTGAGACCCAGAGAAATTGAATATTTTTCTTGCTAGTATACATCAGAAGTATTAATATTGCTAATTATAAAAATTTCCTTCACTGTCTTAGCCAGAATCGAACCCGCGACCCAAGATTAGGAAACGAACGCTCAAGCCACTAGTCTAAGATATCTAATCACTTATTAACTTACTCTCTTATGATCATCAAAACCTTTAGGGTACTTCCCGTAGATACAGGAAGATGAAATGTAGTATCCGGGCTTGGAGTAGCATGCAAGTAAACAAATAAAAAGCAACAGGATGATATTTCCCTCCACCAAGTCCCTTTCAATAGAGTGTCTTGATTAATCAACAAAAAGACGTGAAATCCAATCAGAAAATTCATAAAATATAAAATATGTAGCCAAGACTCGACTTCGCAATAATAATAATAATAATAATAATAATAATAAGGGAATAACAGAATTACAATATCAATTACGTAAACAATACCTTCCAATTAAGAAAAAATAATAAATGCCACGCCGCGATTCGAACCCGGGTCACTGTAATGGCAGCTACCTGCTGTCACCCTTTGACACCCTTTGAAGAAATTAAACTAGTAGTCATGTTAGATAATCATAGCACACACTATTTCTACACGTGTTGATATAATTCAAAGATGTGAAAATAATTTCTACCGTCTTTTCTTTGGAAACTAGAAGGTAAAGAAGAATTGTAGGGATGGGCACGAGGGAGTTCGAGCGAGTTTAAACACAAACTCGACTCGAAATAGACATCTTTGAGGTCGACTCGAAAAATTTCTTCCAACTCGACTCGAATTTGACTCGAGTTTCGATTCGAGTCGAGTCAAAAGGAGGAAAATCGAGCCAAATGCTGTGTGTAGTTTCAAGTACTTTTTTCAAATATCCTACATAAACAATATAATTGTTATCAATGATGCTACTACTACTACTACTACTACTATTAGTACTTCTACCTTTTATTATTATTATTATTGTTATTATTATTATAACAGCACCATGTATAAACATGTAATATAGGTATATTTGAATACTAAACACGAGTTGACCACTGACCTCGGTAGTCATGAAGTCTAGGAGGTAAGGACATCGTTTACGAGGTTCTGGATTTGAGTTCCGGAGAAGCAAGCATCCGGGCTCAAACCAAAAACGTTACAATTTAGAGGGTGCCGGCCAAACTTGTTCAAAACTGCTTGACCCGGGTTTAGGGTTCTCAACGGCTCGAACGGATCGGCTCACAGCTCATTCAATATTGAGCCGAGCCAGTAGCTCACCCAGCCAAGCCGGCTCGAGGCGAAGCAAACCGAGCTGATGGCATACCCCAGCCAAATGGCTCGAGCCGAAGGCTCACCTGAGCCGAGTAGGTGCCTCATCTCAATCGAGTCAGCTCGACCTGTTCGCTCAGTTGAACTGAGCTAAGTCAGTTAACACTACTACCTCGGTTGGGCTGCTTCGGCTCAAATCTTCGACCGTGCAGGTCTTAGCCTTAGTAGTAAGAAATACAGTATATACTTATGTTAGTGCTTACGACATTTGAGACTGTCTTGTTATAAAAATCCCTTGTCGTCTTGTTAATCGAGACGCGACGAGATGAGCAACACTAAAAATATTCCACATTAATGCTTACATTTCTCATAGCTCTCGCTTTGCCGTCTAATCAGATAATAATTTCAAACGAGCTAAACGAGCGAGCCATTTATCAAACTCGACTAGACTGAAACTCGACCCCAGAACAGCGATTCGACCTGGAACTCGACTCGAAAAAATTTACCTTTGTCTTGACTTGAAATTCAACATGAATTCGCTTCGAGTTTCGAGTCGAGTCAAGTTATAGCTCGACTCGTGCCCATATCTAAAGAATTGTAATGTAAATCGGGACCATCGCTGAAAACTATGACGTAGACTCAAGTTGAAGAACGTTTTGTGACATGTTCCTCATTGAGAAACATCTATATAAGTTTATTTTGGTTTAAAGAAAGAAATCGCGAGGAAGTCATTGTGACACATAAGTAACGTCTCCTTATAGGGGGATAAATCGTTGAGTCCTTTTAATTTGACAAACAGAGTGCTCCTTTAACCGTGTATATTCGACGATAACCGTTTGCGATAAGATAAATTGCGTTCGCCATATAATTTTATAAGAAAATTACTCGCATCTCTTTACTTTATTTCATAGTTTTCCCATATTCACTTTCTAATATTCGGCGACAGTTGCCATCGAAATTAATACAATTATACGCATAAAAATAACAATAAAATAATAATAAGAAGAATAAGAATAAGAATAAGAATAATAACAGAGTTACAATATCAATTACGTAAACAATACGTTCCAATAAAGAAAAATAAACGTCACGCCAGGATTCAAACCCGGGTCACTGGAATGGCAGTTCTCTGCTTTCACACTTGATATAAAAATAAGAAAATAAACTAGTAGCTATATTAGATAAACATACCACACACTATTTCTACACGTGTTGATGCAATTCAAAGAATGCGAAAATAATGTCTGCCGGCTTTTCTTCTTTAGAAATTAGAAGTTACGGTGAGGAAGAATTGCAGTAATGTAAATCGGAACCAGTTAAAAACGATGAGGTAGTCTTATCTTGAAGAACATTTCGTGATATTTTCCTCATTGATGAAGGTCTGTATCACTTGTTTTTGAGTTAAAGAAGGAACCTCGAGTAAGTCATTGTGACACTCATAAGGAACGTCTCCTTATACGAGTATTTTGTGTATAGTCTTACATGCAATGCTTTTAACTAACTAATAGTTTAGGCGGAAGATGAAGTGACGAGGTGGTAAGTGTTTAGCGCATTGAACTTATATTCAGCGGACCCGCGTTCAAATCTCGGTCAGGTTCTAACTTTTTCAAATGTTTTAATTTCAATTTCAATACGTACTCAGTGTGACAAGCAAGATTTTCCCTCCTCCAGAAAGAAAAAAATGTTGGAATGAGGAGAATTGGAGAAGGTCTCTCAATGAAGGCAATCATTTACTACATTATTTCCAGCAGTTGTTCTAGATTTGAGATTTTCGTCTACTTTTAAGCATTTTCTGATTCATGTGTGATCAGTGTTTTTATTTCTTTGAACATACAGTATATAGTGAAATAATACATTACATACACAACAATATTGAGATTAACATATGATGTTCATTGGACAACACGTTCTGAACCAGAGAGGTTCATCTCAGAATGGAGAAATGTTTCGTGCGTCATCTACTTACAATTTTAATTGCATAAAGACTGGATTCAGTGCTACAGACTGTTGTCAGTGCCGAGAAGAGTTACGTGTAAATTGCGTTGCATCTGTCCAGGCGTTCTCACAACTGCAAATTACCTGGACCTCAAGTTATGGAATTAGAGCATTTAGGGGGAGAGACTTTTGTGGTTGTGTGTACATAGATTTTCCTAACACGAGTAACACTATTTGCTATTGATCTAAAATATTCCAAGTAATTTTTCCTCTTTCTTTTTCTTTCCTTCTTTCCTTTTATTTCTTACTCCCGAATTTTGCGGGGCCGCGGTGGCTCAGTGGTAGAGCGTTCACCTCTGGTGCTTGGGGTCCCGGGTTCGATCCCAGCTCCCGCCAAGTTAATTTTGTGGTGGACAAACATTGTGTGCGTGGGTTTTCGAACTCGGGGATCTCCCGTTTCCTCCCACTTTCTTCATTCCACCATTTCATTCCTTACTCATCATCACCGTCTCCTTTAGCCTAACCGGCATAATTGTGGGACGTAAAACTCAAGGATTTTATTTTCCCGAAATTTGCGGCACCTTACTTCGGCAGCCAGGGCCGTTGCCCCGCTCACCCGCACCATGACACTGCACTGATCAATACCTATCTGCAACACTTTTCTCTGTTCACATGAATTGTAACTGGGCTGTCGTAATAACTTTGACTAACACTGCATACAGATCCACATGTACGTTCTTTCAACACAAATCAGGTGGTGTCCACTGAATATTTTAATCTAATAAGCATTTTTATACTCCTCATGCTTTTCAGGCTATATCTCAGGCTTTTTTGACTTGAGGCTCTTTTATCGCGAATTCCTTTTGACTTGGGGCCCCTTTTGGCGCAGGGCCTTTCTGACTCGCGCCCTTTTGCAGGGACCCTTTTGACCCGGCATCTTTTGGCGCAGGGCCCTTTTGACTCGGGCCCTTATGACCGGCGCCTTTTTGACTTGGGGCTCTTTTGTTGCGGGGCCCTATTGACTCGGGCCCTTATGACCGGGGCCCTTTTGACGTGGGGCCCTTTTGTCTCGGGCCTTTTTGTCGCGGGGCCCTTTTGACCCGGGCCCTTTTGACGCGGGGCCCTTTTGACGTGGGGCCCTTTTGACTCGGGCCCTTATGACCGGGGCCCTTTTGACCCGGGCCCTTTTGACGCGGGGCCCTTTTGACGTGGGGCCCTTTTGACTCGGGCCCTTATGACCGGGGCCCTTTTGACGCGGGGCCCTTTTGACTCGGGCCTTTTTGTCGCGGGGCCCTTTTGACTCGGGCCCTTATGACCGGGGCCCTTTTGACGCGGGGCCCTTTTGACTCGGGCCTTTTTGTCGCGGGGCCCTTTTGACTCGGGCCCTTTTGACGTGGGGCCCTTTTGACGTGGGGCCCTTTTGACTCGGGCCCTTATGACCGGGGCCCTTTTGACGCGGGGCCGTTTTGACTCGGGCCTTTCTGTCCTCGCCCTTTTGTCCGGGCCCTTCTGACGTGACACCCTTTGAAGATATCAATCAGAGTGGAAACAAGGATTTTGAGTTCACTGTCATAATTGGTCAAGAACACGCGTCCAGTGTTTCTTCCAGACATGTTTTTTTTTTGGGTGGGGGGGGGCACTGCCCTCCCGGAGCTCCGAGAGTAGCCCCCAGGATAAGACCACAATAATACATTTATAATATAATAATAAATAGAATAGTACCAGCATTCCCCCCCCCCCCTCGGAATATTATGTCTGAAAGGAACACTGTATGCGTCTAGCTTCAAATATTTTCTAGAATCAGTAACACTTACGTGTTAGCGACTCCAGAACAGCGATTATGAAGAGTCAGCCATTTTGAGGCTGTGGACTCGGAAGATCTTTTTAATCTAATCTGATATAGCTATATATTTCAATACCTAATATATGAAAGCAATCTTGTATGGGATCTCATCACAGGAACAGTTGAACTGATGGGAATGAATTTTAGAATATATTATCTGTTCTGGTTAACCTCTAAACGAGGATAATCAAGATTGTTCGTATCTTTCCACTGTTTAAAACTATGATTGGTCTGTGATGCATCGCTCCCTCTCGCACGTATATTTATTTGTTTGCACGTATATTTTGATAATTCTGCGTCCTGCGGAATACTTACAGCCTGGAGAGAAAAATCTCGAAAAGTTTTTTTTTTTTTTTTTTAAGAAAGAAAGAAAAAGGAAAGATTTTTTGAATATCGTAAGTAAGCAGGACTTATTAAACCTCCTTGGTAACAAGCTTTTCATCATTGCGTAAACGATTCACTTGTTGGGCTTCACCATTTATAATACTTTCCAAACGAGGATAAATTCAAATGCGGATCTAGTCCGAGGGGGCTACGCCCCCTGTTTTTTGAGTGACAAATTATTGAGGCTGTTATTTTATATACTTTTAAAAGTTTATAGTGAACTCAATTGTATACATATCACAGTACGGGTTCTAGCTGCCCCCTCCCCCTTTTTACCTTCTAGATCCGCCATTGGATAAATTGTTCCGGATTCATGTAAGCAGAATACACATACAAAGTTGAGTTAGTGCCATGTCATTATGCGTGCTTAAATGTATTAACTCTGCGTCTGATTAAACATACCACAGAGTAGTCCAAAAGTAACACCAAAATTAGTGGCAAGCGCTGCGAAATATAACCAAAGTAATAGTGTAGGTGGAGAATAAGGATGGTGGAAGATGTTTGAGGACGGATAACAATAATGTTCACCATCTTGGATTTTACGCGGTTATCTTAAATGAAAACCATAGCTAGTGATGTGTGATTTTAATAGCAAAATTTCGTACACATTGAATGGCACTGTTATTTTGGCTCTAGCGCTAACCATTACGAAGTTATGACTGTTTCTTTGTTGTGTTCCCAACAAAAGACGGTAGTCATACGGCAAGGACCACCCACTGTTACGGGACGTGATCAATGTGTCCCCGTTCCAGTCAATGTGTCTCCGTTCCATGCATTCTAAGTTCCCAGAACCCATCCAAAACCTTGCGCGAAATTTCGGCTGTAGTATTCGGACACGCGTTCACAGTTTGTTCCTTGAGATGTTGAACATCCTTAATTTTCACTGCAGAAATCTCAGACTTTACATGCACTCAAGGGTAGTATTTTAGTGGCGTTAGGTCAGGGGAGCAAGGGGGCAGTTTCACAGCTTCTTACTGATCCATCCACACATTGGAAATCTACTGATCGATGTACTCGCGGACATAGGTAGGTACCGCATTGGGGTGAGGCACCATCGTGCTGGAAACGTTTAGGGAGTGATCCATCCTCTAGCAGCAGTGATGGCAAGATGTCGTCTTCTAATATGCACCGATAACTTACCGCTGTTAGGATTCCGTCGGTGTTCCCCGCACGCCTCACTACATCGTCACTTTACCTGGAACACGTAGTGATTTGTATTACTATCCGACAAGTATCGCACGTTCTGTTTGCTAACCTCGCCCGACATGTACAAGTTTCTCATCAGAAACAATTACATTAGAGGCTAATGAGGTGTCAGCAAATTCCAGACGGTGATGTGGATTATCTTTTGTAAGGTGTTGGTGACGGCTCTACTTATTCATTAATATAATGTGCATGATTGAGGTGCGACTAACTCGGCTACATTACGCGCGCTTCTCTTGGGACTATTTTAGAATCAAATATAACTTACGTAATATTAAATGTATACATAAACAAATTTATTTTGGCAAAACAAAGGATATTTAACTACCGTAAAAGGAGATGTCATTAAAATCAAACCACAAGAGTTCGAATTCATTTCAAAGAAGAGAGAAGGATATTTCACCATATAAACCAATGAGCTAAGAATTAAAGATGGTTCAGATGAACATCTTGGAAGCATTTTTCTTTCTTTCTTCTGCGCGCCTCTTTTCGTCCTACATTTGATTTTTTTCTTGAAAAAGTCAATGGAAACGATACGATACATTTATCGAACTCATTCGGTTTGGGTAAATGTTGGAATGATAATAGGCTTTAATCGTTGTAGCGTGGTGCGCAGGACTATTGTTCGTAAGTTACACGTAAAATAAAAGTAAAATGAAAGACGATATTTTATTACTATGCGTGAATTTTATTAGTAACAGTAATGGGTTATGAAATTATTGATGTCTTCGCACTTGTTCCCAGTATTTCCTTTTACACTGTGATATTTAATTATGTTAAGACATATAACTCATAAAATGTTATTCTCGACTATAAACTATACTCTTATCGAAGCTTGATGCGTAGCTCCATGGTCACTATATCTCTGCTCAAATTTTGTGACATTTAAACAAAGTAGGAAAGAATATCTATCTAGCCAGAAGACAATGATTTAACCTACTCTGTTGTAATAGTGATTTCTTTTTGTTTCTGTTGGTGAATAAGAGCTGATCTTCAACCAAATAATAATAATAATAATAATAATGCCTCGTTGGCATTTTGGTCGGAGGTACCGTTCAAATAAAGATTGCCATTTACATCCGGCGGTGGGTCGAATGAATCCCTCAGGATCTGCCACGGCTGCTGCTTTCCTCTTCGGAGAGAGAGAGAAGGGCGATGCAAATGAATTGCTTCCTGCTATCACAACTTACATTTTCTGTTTTCCTTTCAGACTCGGAGGGCAATATTTTTAAATTTATGCTGGTCGATACATTATAGCGCTCTGTGTGGTTTCAATATTTTATTTGCCTTTTTATTTACTTCTTTTCCTTTTTTTTTAAACTATAAGCATTCACTTATTTACACGTGTATATACTGAGAATTTAGATGTGTTTTTCTTTCATTTGAAGCGTAACCAAATGAGAATAGAGGAAGCAGAGCTCCGATTCTGTTCTTGTATGTAGAGTTCTAGTCTCTTAATTTCGTGCTGCACACAGTCATTTCACGCATTTTTTTTTTTTTTTTAATTTTCTTATTTTTTCTCGCATCATTTCATCATCCACACGAACGCAGATCCTGTGATGTAGGAGTTAAGATGCCCTCCTCATGTTTGCTTTCCCAGAATCTCGATATTTTTTTTTTCTGGGTCATTGCTTAGATATATGAGACTCATACCTGAATGCCCCCCCTTTCCCCATAAATCTTGAAATTCAGGTAAATCATTAAAATGGGTTGCTTTTCCGGGCACAAGGAATACTATCTCAATTTAATTCTCCAATAGCTTGTTTATTTCTTTACATTTCGAACTTCTTTTTTTTTTTTTACGTGATTCAACTGAAAGATGTCTGGCCGGTCATACATAAGGTAGTTTAAACTTTTTTTTTATTTGTTTGCATTATGTTTGTGATTTACATCGTTTTATTACAGTGAGGCGAAGAGACAGAGGATTCGAATGAAATAGGATTCGAGCTTGTATCTGAAATAGTGTACTTAATGGTGTTTGACTTTTCGAACAAGTTTACGAAAAGAGGATGGAACCGATTTCTCTATTTTATGAATTTAGTGTTTTTTACCTACATTTTGCACGGAAAATGCTTGAAGATACAAATTACAACAAACATTATTTGATGTATTAAATTTCGAGTGTCAACATGTTCTTAACTCCCATATCAGTCACCAAAGTAACCTGTAGTACTCACGTCTTTAGATTTATCTCAGGAGTAACAGGTAAGAATTTATTCGACTGTTTCGTGCTAGGAACTAGAAAAAAATAAAAGAAAATTACTATTAGCATAACAAAGGCAAAAATGTAGTCGTCAAAAATAACAGAAAATACTCGTAGTACTGAAAAATGACAAAACTGTTTTGTCGTCCTTATTAATTATAGTTCTTATAGCAGGGATGCAAATAACCACTCGCCCGAGACGAGTGGTTCATCGGTACGGGCGAGTATTTAATATCATACCAAGGGTAAGGAAGTGATTTCTAATGTGGAATGTGGGCTAGTAGCTTTTTCCTTGAGCGAATAAAATCGTGTTGCTTATTTGCATCCCTGTCTTATAGTAAGGTGGAAAAGCTCGTGTGCTACATATGGTTTATTATGACTACTGAAGACAATAAAAAGTCATGGTGGCGCATATAGGCTAGGTTCAGAACATTTTTTTTTTTTTCAGAAAATAGTATTATTTAATAGCTGCTTTAAAAAAAAACTGATGGTGCGACACATATCAGATCTTTCTTGTTTTCCCCTAAATGATGTAGATGACGCATTATTCAGTGCATCAGGAAAGTTTATATATATATATATATATATATATATATATATATATATATATATACTTTTTAAAACATAGATGACCTTAGCGTAGCAATGCAGAATTTGTATTAATATGAGGGGACATGGAGGATGTAAATCTCACATACCTGGTTAAATAGATAATGATAATGATTTACCGTGTGTACGTTAATAACAGAGACAAAACTGTATAAATTAAGAGTACAGTACTTTTCCAATATGAACGCGAAAAGTAATAATAAGTTACTGTTAGCGTCTATTTAAAAAGGAAGAAATGCGGCGTTATTGATAACTGAAATATGTCAAGTTAGTTGTATTTGTGTGGAACTGAATTTATGTTCAATGTACATTTAACAAATTTTATTTCAGTTCTCAGGGTGCTTACTCGTACCTAAATAGGTATCGTTGTTGCCTGTAATGCGAGGAACCGGGACGGTGGGTACTCTGCTTTAAACCTACTTCTCTATTAACCTTGCTTTAAACGGTGTAGTAGAAAATGTCCATTACAAATATATTTATAGCTACCTACATTTTTATTCTATTCTTCGGTTGTTTGGATTGTAACGTTTTGGAAATCTGAAAGCATTATAATAAATTTAAATCTGCATTCATTTTACATTCGAAAATGATAATACGGTAATAATAAAATCATGGAAAGAGATTTTTATTTCGAGAAAAGTCGAAAGTTGGAAAGGGGCTATATTTAAAGTAGATAGTACTGTTTCAGTATTTTGTTGCTGGGAGTGAGCTATGATAACCGTATTTTCAAATTTTAAAAGCTGATGGATTTTTAATGAATGATTTTTCTGAGTTTTTATACTCATTTCGTTACCTCAGATTTTCTTCGGTCAATCTCTTTTAGCATGAAACTATCATAGTAATCTTTGCATCCTACGCGTTTTAAGCTATATAAACATGTTGGTATCGATTTTACAGTGTTGAGATTTAAGTTGCTTTCCTCATCTGTTCATTGAGGGAGCAGGCATAGCCACTAGAGGGCAGTCGACCTCTGGCGTCGTCATTGACTCAAATTGACTTTAGATAAAGTTACAATTTGATATTCTAGAACAAACATACGGGATATTTTGTTAGTAAGAAACGAAACTGCATTCTACTCCCACTAAAACACGTATTCGTGTGCCACCAGCAACGACTAGACTTGCCACCTGTCCCGAATTAGGATGAACATTTCTAATTTTAAGAAATTTTTAACATCCCGAACTACACGGAGGACCTGTTATATGGCGGGACGTCGAATTATCCAAAAACACAAAATATGAGAGTTATATTTATAAATTTCGACGTACGATGTGTACCTGTGACTTATCGTTGTGGTTTTATAGCTTAATTTTCTCGTGTTGGCAATATCACCGCCAATGATGTTATTGTTGGATTATATCAGTTTAGTTGTTCAAAACGTTCATTCAACTAATCACTAATCTGACTGTTCGATTTTTCTGTTTCGGGTCGAAATTATCATCTTAATTTTTATTCATGAACATATGTATTTGTTATGTAATGTTCTTAATATCATGAATTGTGTAGTGTATAAATTTGAGTATGAGGAACCGGGTATCTGCACATGTTCGATAAGCGTATCTCACTCTAGTATCACTAAAAGGTGGCAACCGTGGTAATTACCACGAATTTCCTGTAAATCTGAAGATTTTTTTTTTTAAAAAAAAAAGCAGAATTGCATGTTCCATGTTCAATGATATATTTACTTTACCATTACACTGACAGTGTCTGGAAGGGAGGAGAAATAAAACGGAAAAGGGTTAAAGTGAATTGTACCCATCAAGCAAAGAGCGTAATTGCCTGTTATTCTTGAGAGAGAGAGGAAAAAAAACTTACTATAGTCAAATTTTAGACGTTTTAGCGAGAGGCATAATTAAACATGAATAGAAAAAAAGGATCTCAAAAGTGGATATTACTCAGTATAGACGAGTAATCTTAATCTGGGCAGACAAACGTGTTTGGATGTCTGATTGCAGATGTGGAACCCTAGTTCACGCGATTAATGGAATGTAAATGATAATACTTTGTTACTTCTTGTATTAAGAATTTTCGGTGTTCGATCTATGTTTGTATATGTGTGGCAATAACCTTAATTTCATTTGGGACTACTGCACGATGATTTTGATTGAAGATTATTTCAGACATAATTCTTCGAACGTCCCTTCGCTTGGATTGATTTTAGAATCGACTGATTCATAATAATGAGTAGCATATTTGTTTAAGTGACTATGCTGTAAGACCCTTTTCAGCTCCATGGCTACATGAGACGGAGCCTACTGTTTAAAATTTTGTTCGAATCACTACTTGGGTTTGGATCCCAGGCAAGTGCTCTCACCAGGAATTGAACCCCCGACCACGCGCGAAGAAAGCATGCACCGTAACTGCTTGACCATGAAGATGTTCCATTGCAAGAAAATTAAACTAATTCGAGGCATATTGGATCTTGCATGGAACTTTGCATTAATGTGGCAGAGGTTTTTGAAATCAGATAGTTGTATGATCAACCATATTCTTGACCAGTTATTATCGGAAAGCTGTCCAATACATTTAACGTTGTAATATTGAATAATTTCCGTTGCTGAATTGTTTGAGCTACATGAAACGAACTTCACACTCTAATATTGATGAGCAGGATTCGTTCCCGCAACTCAGTTTTGCATTCCGAGACCATTTATTCCTGGTAGTTTACTACATTTGATGTGACTACTTGATATGTTCTTACTTTTTAGGTTATCAATCTCTCGATAGGTTTGTCCATACTTTCCTACCTTAAGCTAGACGTTTCATTTCCTCGTAGTTTTTCTTCCCTTCATCTTTATTATTTAGTTCGTATACTTCTGTTTTTGCATTTATCTGGGTATTTTTTTTTTCTTTTGTCATTTCCTTCATAGTTGTCTCTGATTCCTTTATTGCCTGATGTTTCTTACTCATGCTGTCTCTAATTTACAAATTCGTCCCCCGTATGCTTCCCCATTGGAATATTGAAGTTATTATAACAAAGAAAAATAAGACTGTTTAACATACATCCGGCAGACAGAGGCTCTGCTGCAGGGATGGAGGTTCCTCTTTCAAATCCTGCAACCAACCATTCTGTTTGAGATGTATTCAGATATTTCTCTTACTTTCACAAGGAAAATTCCGAGAAAATACCTTTAAAAGGCCCTGGCTGATATCTTTCCACTTAAGTTTATAATTATTTGTATTACATTATTATTAACAATTCCAGTCTAAATTGGCGTCGAAGGCTATATCCGCTAGTATATATATTTCAAATAGTTAAATAAGTGGGTTTTAAATTTTAAAAAATAATGTAAGAATAAAAGAAAAAAGAAAATGATTAACTGCTTGAATTTATTAAGGTACCAGTTTCTTTACAGGCTAATTTAATCAAATGAACTATACATATGACGTTTAAAGACGATATTTTTAAAACATTTTTTAAAAGAAGTTTGTGAAAGTATATATCTATTTCATGTATTTTACCTGGTTGGTTCGTGGATATCCATGGGAAATAAACGTCGTACCAGAGACTATGGATAGGCAACATCAGAATCTCCCTCGTTGCCTCCAGTCATTTTCTACTTACGTCATAAAAAGACAAAAAAATGAAGGCCCTAACGAGGAGGCTGGGCTACATTTGAGTTGAAATTGGGAGCAACACTCTCGCATCATCATCTGTGTTAGTTTTGGGGCATTGTCTGGGATGGAATCTAATGTTCCAGCAGTGTTGCAAATACAAGTTGTAATGTGCTACTATTTTTACTACGTAATTGATCTTTTGTACATGTATCTTCATAAATTTATTACGTGGATATTTTATGGGCTATTGAGTAGGCAGTTGGAATAAAAAAAAGTATAAGTGCCAAGTTGAAAATCTAGTTTTGCCCTTGATTGATTCCTTTTCGCCTCCGTAACATTTCTGAAGTTCGTTGTAGCATTGGAGTACCGGTATGTAAAATAGTTACTAAATTCCTCACTTATAAGTTAAATAATTGAATGTACATACAGTAAATGCGATTTTTTTTAAGATGGAGAAAGGATGATACAAGGAAAATTCTATTTTCTATATGGTTTTTATTTCTTCTTTCCTTTTGTCATTTTAATTGGTGTCGATATATTCAAATACTAAGATATACATTGAAATATTGGTGCAAAGTTCATATCTTTCAGTATTCAAGTTATAAACCACATTTATTTTTCAAAGTGGCAGGCAGTTAAGATAACAATGTAATCGTTTCATCTTTATAACGTTTATGTCTTACGCAGTGAATTGTGCATTACCATGATTTTAAGTTGACGTCAGGAAAAAGCAATTTCTTTGCTTGACATGTACACGTATGTAAAAGTCAGTCGATTTCTGCGTTTGTCTCTGAAATCACCGAACAAATTTCGCTTGAACTCTCACGACAATTTAGTTTTCAGACGCCTTTTTCTGTAACTTTGCCTTTAGTGGTCTTACGTTCAGCATTTATTCTACTGAAATCGATCAGTGCGAGTAATGTACATTGTAGAGTTCTCAGGGTGCGAAATCATCTCATTCAAAGTGAGGGGGAAGCTCTTTTAAACGTAATACCTGTACACAAAATTGTAACCTATTACAAAGAAAAGAAGCTAACCTAAGCTTACCAGCTTGTCGCAAAACACACTCATTTCCAATTATGCTATTCCGTGTTGAATTAAACTTGAACAATGCAAGAAAAGTATACTCTGAACCAAAAGGTTGTGCTTTATTTTATTGACCTTTAATGTGTTCTACAAGCTTGCATTAATAAGCCATCAAAAATAGAAATAAGGGTACTGTTGTAACTGGTGACTTACCAGGCTAGGTTATTATCTAGTGTTACACCTGAAAATGATTGGCCATTTTAAGTATTTATCTTTGTTCAAATATAAATCCGTGTCTATTGGCTCATGTCCTTTATTAATATAACCACAAGTCAAAAGAATACTGGTTAGGTTAGAGCTCGGTAGGTTACCAGTTAGAACAATACCGAAATGAGAAGCTGTATTAAAATTACATCCATTCGTTAAATCTGACAAACACGAGACTACCGCTAACCTGCTAATACTCTTTATAGAAACAAATTATGTTCATCTCATCTTCATTGTCTGTATAGTGGTATATATACTGTCTACAATATGGTGCCACTTAATGCATTCCACAAATTCAAGGGTGGTTCACACAATTCAAGGGTGTCCACATTAAGGCTTCTAATGTATCTATTGTTAATCGATTTCTTTTATAGCTTTTCAAGTCATGTTCAACACTGAAACCACGCTCACACTGGAACTGATTTTATTTTCCGCAACAGCAGTTTAAATACTTGAAGATCATCAATAGATTTGAGACCAGATTTCAAATGTCTCCATTCCATTACAGCTATAGATGGATCTATACACAATAATTCAGCAGCCTTATAGCCATCAGAATTGCCGTACAATGGGCTAAGGAGTTTCATCAAATACTTTGAAGCAGAAAATCAGTTCATCTGCTGGAAATCTTCTTCGTAGTTCATCTAAAATCCCTTTTAAGATTTGACATCTTACTAGTTCGAATTGAATTGATGTCGAGTCTCTGTCAATACAATAACAAATACTTCTCTTTGCAATTCGTGAGATAAATGTCATCATTTTTTTTTTTTTTTTTCATTTCAGTAAGAGTTGTGCAGGCAGTATGCAGCTGAGTTTCTATTTCTTGACATAATACAGATTTGTTTTTGCATTGTTGTACTGACCGTAGTTAATACATGTACAATGTATAAAAGCAACGCTAACATAACTATGGTTTGTCTTGAAGTTAGTTTACGATATAGAACTTCAAATTTTGCCACAGTTTGTTCACTTGACTCTTTTCTCACTTCGGCAGAAGACAATCAACTATGGATGGATAGTCTCTATATACGGCTAAGAGTATATCTTTTTCACTGGAAATCCAGCGGATTCGAAACAGTTTCTTTACTTTCAAAACATCTTCGCCAATGACTTTAGCAGTGTTTTCGAGGCAAGCAAATGCAGAAGGCTTACTGTATAAAGTTCGTCAAGCAGATTTTCGAAGTGTGTACTGCGTTCACGACTCCAAAAACTTTTTCTGTTTCTAAATTAAGCCTATGATCCATGCAGTGAATACTAACTGGGGAGCAAAATTTGTTTTAATGCGAGCAGAAACTCCATCGTGCTTACCTATAAAAATCGATGCGCCATCTGATTCAAGACCCACAAGGTTCTCTTTAATAATATCAGAATCAATGCCATCCTTTGCGAAAGCATCAATGATCTTCATTTCTATTGCTTTTGCGTCTGCTTTCTCGATGTGAACAATGTTACATTTTGCTTCATTTTACTTGATATTGTTTTATCACTTCCATCACACGAACTCTCTGACAAATGTATTTTAGAAGCTTCCATCACATTTGCACTAAAACATTTCTTTTCAGCTTCAACTGTTTCACTACTACTGCATTCGGCACTGCTTTTGTTCATGAATAGCGACCCATTATTAGTAACATGCGTATTGTCACTATTTAGTTTGCGAACTTTATTGTCTGACTCAGAATTAACGTTGAAGTAGTTTCTAATTACATTATTCGTAGCACTCTTCCTACGTTTCATTTTTGTTGTATTCAAGAAGTCAATAATACCGCACTCAAGCAGGTACGTAGCCAGGATTTCGTGAAGGGGGGGTCCGTGACATGAAATACTGTGGTCATCACACCAGGGGCCCGATCATTCTAAACTATTTTACTGGAACATATATTGGTTCGTTTAGCCAGTATTTCGTAGCAAGGGGGGGGGGACATGAAATTCTAAAGGCCCAGGAGCTCGATCAATCTAAACTACTTTACTATCAATATGTATTAGTTTGTTAGGATAATAAAATAAAGATATGTTGGTAGGTATTTTAATAAACTATGAAGAAATCTCGAGAAAAAGAATTTTAAAAAAGTATTGAAAAAGATTATACAATATTTAAGTCAAATATATTTAATATTTGACTTAATATTAAATATATTAAATATACTTAATATATTGACTTAATTGAAGTTCAATATATTAATATATTGACTTATTGAAATATTGACTTAATATATTAAATATTTAAGTCATTAAGTCAAGAGTTTTCCGTTCATTATGACCTTAACTATAATAAAAAGTACATATTCACTATTATTAAAAGTACATAGTTTGTAAAATATTTTACAATATCTGCGTTCCCGTTCCTTTCTCTGTTCAATCAAATGTTAGCAGAACTTTCTTTCTTCATAACTTTTTTTGCTTTTATTATTCCGTCAACTACTGTCTGTTCCAAATGACAGGTTAAAGGAGCAGTAGAAAATTGTTTTTGAAATAACATGTTTGATACTGCAAGGATACGACAACGAAAAATTATTATAAAAAGTGTCCACGCCGTTACACAATAGCACTATGCTTTCGGAAGCTTGAAATCTCCTTGACTAGTAGCAGAAATTCTGAGAATTCCATAACTTTTCTAGAAATTTCAAATTCCTGACTCTTCCAGGATATCTCGCTCACCTCGCTACCATGTATTGTAAGTAATACAAATTTCCTCATAAGAAAGAGTAACCAAAAGCTTCCTGTAGTTTATTTTTAACACTGATTATTCTTTTTCTCGTTTCATTTTGTTTCATCCTTCCTTAATTTTTTCATTTTTGGTCTCGAAGGGGGGGGGGGGTCCGGACCCCCCTTTGGCTACGTGCCTGACTCAAGTATGATCATCTTAGTAGTAGAAGGACAAAAAAGAATAATTACTTCAGATCCCATCTCTATTTTGTTTTCAGAGTTGCCAGATCAAAGCACGGTTTAATTATTCATTTTTATTTTTGCTTAACGCTAACTGCACTTCTATGACTCTCATTATACTTTTCTTACTGAAATATTTCCAAATATCTTGATAAGTGTGTTGAACTTGTATTAATGGATACGTGTGCCTTTGAAAGTATTTTGTAGGGAAAATAACGTTACATTTTCAAGAAATTTGTATGACTTCTGAGAAATACCTTCATATTCTCTTCCCCCCCAGTAACTTTGTGGTGGGGGGATTATTTTCCGAAAAAACAGTAAGTGAGGGGGAATTCCCCCTCATCCCCCCCAGGATTTCGCACCCTGAGAGTTCTCTTACTAGGGTACTTTAACTACTAGGAATAATAGCTTAAGGATATATATTCTCTTAAAAGATTCTCAATTTTGTTCAAACAATTAACAAGTTTAATTCCTTGATATGCCGGTACAGTAAACGTTTTTTAAGTTGGACTTCTGCTTGATTTGGCCTATGCTTGTGAAAGCATATAAATTACGTACGTTATTATTCTTTTGTAAGTTGGGAATTTTATAGTGTGTCCCACTCACTTCATTACTCCTCTGCTCTCCTCTCTCACAATGTTGAGTTGATATAAAATATTCAGAACCCCAGCGAGAATCGAACTGATGCACACTGACCATTTCACTATACTGGAATACATACTACTAATGTTTTATTTCTGTTGTGTAACATGTGGTTAGTTATCTAGTTTCAAATGGTTCGTAGTAGTCTGTGCATCATCATCATCATGCATTCGTGAAGTATGTGATAGGTACCAAACTCGTTACACACAAGTCCAATCAGATACGTCTTTCGCCGATTACTCAATAGAAAGTTCTGCATTCTCAATGTGGTTGTCCTTTCATTTGATTCAATTTTCAGCCAGATGTGCTAAGTACCCAATCATCTACTTTTATTCTTGTTTTATGATATAAATGACTTTATTATGACTATGAGTGTTGGTTTGCATCATAATACACTTGTTCTGCGCTTGATTTTCTTGGCTATATGCAACATAGTAAAGTAACTAGAAGAATGAACGAAATAAATTTAGAAATGGGCCAGATAATAATAAACAAGTAAATGAAACAAGTCATGGTAGTATAAAACGGCAGAAGAACCTCATACAAATGCATGAAGTGAATTGACACTTCTGCATAACTTATGTCAACACCATTTGGAATATGTCAGGAAAGTTGTAGAGTGTACTTACTCAACAAGACAGTTTCCAAGAGATCATTGGAAACGATAAGTTATGGGGCGTTTACACTTGGTCGATTTGCGTTCGATTCAGTTGAATTGACGTCACTTTCAACTTAATCGACCGTGTAAACGGGACTTCAACTTAATCGCTTGTTGATCGAAGGCGACTAATCGACTGGCAACTGAATTAAAAGACGTTCTATTTTCTGTCTATAATTGAACACATCCATCAATCTGATTCGGCCTAGTTGCTTCGATTTAGTGGCAAATGCAGCGAGTCGATTTAGTCGTGCGACTAAATCGACTAAGTGTAAACGCCCCATTAGTAACTAAGAAGAGGAAACGTTGCTTTGCTTTTGGTGGAGAGTAAACAAAGCATATAAGTTTTGTATGGCTGCTGTGCATATGTTTGCAATCATTTTGTGCTGTAAATGTTTTAACTACTGTACGACTTCGAACTAGATATGTAGAGGTGCATCCTTGCTTATGTTTTCGATACTACTTCGCCGACTAATCTCCCAGTAGAAAAAATCATTATAGTGACGTGCATCATAAAATTATTGTTTGAGACTAATATCGAAAATAATGCGCTTACTTATTATAAAATAATGGACAAATGAAAAGAAAATAGGAAAATCCTTAGCAAACACATGGCCAAGTTTAGCCCACTATACTTGCCAGGAGCTCGCATTGAGAACACGGCGGCTCAGTGAATAAGTATTCACTTTTAGTGTGATTCCAGAGCATGTAAAGTTGTGATGAACAAGATCGTGTTCGTGGCTTTTCTCGAAGTTCTAGTCCCTCCCATTATAGCGTCAACTCTTTCTTCATTCTTCACTTGTAATTTATCTTCCATTTCATATATATCTTATATAGCAATCATTTCGAATTGAATGTTCCGAGCCGTCACAGTTTGGTGCTTGCTTTGTCTGTAGAGCAGAAGGAGTAGGCAGGAACAACACGTGGTGACGTGCAAACAAGAACATTGATAGTGTTGTCGATCATTTTGAAGCTTACTATACTAATGGATTCATGGTTACATGTACACTCAATTCATGTTCTATTTTTTTATGTAGGCTTCTCCATCCTTGTTCTAGTGTCTTCGTGTGTTATTTGTTTGATTGACCTAGAAGCACGCTTCTACGTCATAAATCTACCAGTTGGAATTGATTACTACCAAGTATGATCATAGGGCATTAATCTAAAGCTTTCTGTTTGATTTAATGTCTCGTATGTCAGTGGTTGGACCTTTCGCGCTGTTGATGAACATTCTCATACTGAACTCCCATCCATGACCCTTTCATTGTCGCGTAGATGAAAGGACACAATATTCGGAGAAATAATTTATTATAACACAGTTCTATCAGTGAAGTTCATGGGGCTGAATAGAAGACTGTCCCTGATCCGAACCCAGCCAATTTGAGTTTCTGATGAATTACAGTGTGTTCATGAGTTTCTCTTGGAATTCTTGCATTTCGTACTACTTGCTTCATTCCACATTTTAGTCGTTACTCATATATATTTATCGTCTCCTTTAGGTTGTAGGATGTAACCTCGAGACCATAAATGAAAACAAATCAAATCGTATCATTTGGTTAATTTTTAAGGTTTCTTACTATCAAAACTGAAGTTTTAGAGTACGGTATTTCATATGTCCCCATGAGGAAACAATTTCGGAACCAAATGTAATTTGTTCTGTGGGAAAACTACCTACAGTGGGTGGTTGGCTAAAGAATATTCATGTAAGAGTTGTAGTCACTTGTATTGAGATTAAAATCTTCATTCCTCGAGTCAAAGACACAAGTAACCCGTTATTTTATCGTGTCCGTTGCAAGCGCTTCCTTTATAATTCTAATTCCAGTATGAGGAACCCTTTATTTTCAGGGATTTTCCTGCACATACAGTGTGCGTTAAAAGAAAAGAGGAACTAACCTAATAGACATATTCGTGTCAAGATTGATTACCAAATGTGGAAATTATATTAAATACTTGGATATACATATAATAAAAGAGAATACATGCATTCTCATTGGTTGTTGCATCCAGCAGAAAAGCACGAATTTTGCCAACAAATAATTCTTACTCGCACGTTTTTCTTTTTCTACAAAAGAACAAAATGAGGTATTAATAACAGATTATGATGCGCTCTTTCTAACATGAAATAAGGTAAAGAGAAATCATGTACACGCAATCATTTTGTGGGAAAACTCCTAGCTCTTTTCTTCTTTTTTTTTCCTGAGAAGTCTGGTGTTTCTTGCTACATCTTCTGCACACTGAATTCCTTAGAAGTTTTCGTATAGTAGTGTCATTTGTCAGGATATGATTGCCTAATATGCAGTGCACATATATTGTGTTTTGTTTCCGCTGGGAAAGCGTTCAGTGGTCCCTCTTAAGAATGGATCAAAATGGATGGACAATTCCCATGTTCTTCGTTTAGTTAAAGCTGACGAAGGTGGGTGTGGTACAGGGCGGTGGCAGTGCTTTGTAGCTGTAGCATTCTCGTTATCATTTTTTCCCATGGGAAAAGATCGTTTCTCGAGGGTATTACAGCTTCTGCATCTTATGAGGTGCGAATGTCTTGAGAAAATTTCGAACACTTTCTCTGTGAGTATCATGAATGAAAATTCCGTGACACTACGGTGGTTTAGCGATGATGAATAAAATTCCTGTTAACTTGATGATTATCTATTTTAGATAAGACTACACAAAGAAATTTCCTCTCTCTAGTTTTCTTCTTCATTTCGTGCAGCTCAATGACGCATTTTGCACAGTAGTTATTGAATATATTGAATTAACGCTGAGGCAATCAAAGAGAAATATGGATCTTATAATAGATACAAACGCTTAGTTCAGAAGCTTATATCTTTCTGTCATGTTTTGTTTTCGAATTTGAGAGAAATGTTAATATTAGTCCCGAGTCTACATAGTCATACGAAATCGATTTGCCAGACTAATACTATATATCCACATCAACCATGCTAAAACTGCAATTCTAGAACTAACAACTAAGACATTCAATATAAATTGTTTAATAACAAACTCTTTAAATTGAATTGGTTGCACTGATCTATCTATAGGCCTACCGGTATAAATGAAAACGAAAGTGATTATGTTTGTGACTTAATAAATTTTGAATAACCAGATCAATGTCGATCAAATTTTCAACATAAATGAGGTTCGGGCTTGTGATGGTTTTTATCATTTCACTTTGACGGCGCAACTTTGATCGAAAATGACCGATATTAGTGTCGAATCCATAGTTTTCGGGGTCGCTGAGGTGAACAAGTGACACGTCGATGCCATTTAAACCCAAATTCGTTCCCCATTAGTACTCCCAAGGGGGTATGGTGACATGTAAAAATAATTGAAAATGGCCGATATTGATGTCGAATTCGTAGTTTTAGGGGCCCCTAAGTTGATTGGTGACAGCTTTGGTTTCCTTTATATCCAAAATGAAATCTGTTCTCCCCATGCGAAGAACGGGCATTTTGCTAGTTAATAAATAAATATTTAATAAAATGAAAATATTTTCCTCGTGATTAAAGCCCGTAGCTAATTTTAAAACAAAGAATTAAATGTTTTAAAAATTAAATAAAAATTATAGCGACCTCCTAATAATATGGCTTTAGTTGTCATTCAAGTGAATGTGTCATAGGTGATATTCTTCATGGAGGGAGCATGTGGATACTCGGGAAGCAGATACTCCTACTGTCTAGTGTAATAATAATAATAATAATAATAATAATGCATAAGAAAGGTATAATGTTCTATGTTATGTAGAGACCATATACTTTTTGAAGTAAACCCACCTACGATGGTGTTAATACCGGCAATTTTTTAATTTACACCTTCATAAAAGTCAGCAACGCATAACTTGAAGGATTTTTATTATTACTGTAATATCTTCTAGACTCTTCCTGCATCCATAAGTCTGTGAAGTCCTTTTAATTGCGTACATTGACGTTGAGTTCCTGACAAATTGCTTCACACTTCAATACTCTAAAACGTAAATTTAATGAGGCATTTGCCTGCATGGATTTTAATTTTCCACAAGCTGTGGATCCCGAGTTCAGTTACCTTATAACCAGAGATTGCAACAGTGCTAGGAGATACTCCTAAGTATCTGAAGTTATTGACAGGTCATTCGCCGCTTAAATTGAGAGGTCTTCATTTTCCATGGTCCCTCGTCATACACACGAGACGGGATAATTCTTCCAATAGAAACAAACACTTTTCGAGACGAGTCGTTTGTTTTGTGACGCTTTTTCGAGACGAGGCAGTCTTAGTCACTGTCTCATCGGCAACTCAGCCCATGAACATCTTCGTCGTGATGTAAGGATTGTCCTTTGTAATATCATGCAGCAATTGCAATCCATATCTTCCCCTTCCTCGCTTTTCTTCCATCGCATTCCATTAGAATTCAATTTCTGATGAAGTAATGCCCTAAGCATCTGCCCTTCTTCTTAATATTTATTTGTAACACTGTTCTTTCTTCAGACATTATACGTTGCTTTTCCGTTCTGCTCGCTATTCTTCTTCTTCCTCCTTCACACTCACTTTTTATATATTGTATATATATTTTTCTTTTCAAGGGCCACAAAATATGCTATTCTTTTTCCTTAAGTTTCTGTTATCATGTTTACTCTTGCTTTTATTTCTCAGGACTTCGTACGCATTTTCATGTATACAGAGTGACCCACATAAAAGTAACCAGTGTGCTAATGCCGAATACAAGCCGAAAAAGTAGGAAGATATAAATACTAGTTTATCTGCATGTAAATAACAGCACATCGGGCGATATACCGGCGTTAGCCAGAATTAGTCAGAGGATTACACACAATGTTTTGCTCGTATCTGGTATGACCCGGCCAAGCAGGGCTACTTTTAAGTGGGCCATCCTGTGTTACTTTCTAGGTATCAAAAGTGAGTCATTAGTTCTGTTTGTTTTTTTCCTGCATCGATAATTCCTCAAATTCCAACTAGATTGCTTTTGTGTTCCATGCGATTTTCTTCACCGTTTCTTCCTAAAATTTTCTAATCATCTTTGTTAATGTTCGATTCAAGTTTCTCAAGAAGGGGCATGAAACCTATCTACTCCTATTCTCAACTAAAATACAGTCTTCTCTGTATGGATAAGTCTTCAATATTCCAAGTGCGTTGATATTAAATATGCTGATGAGAGGCACACCTTTGTCTTAGCCCCTTTCCAATTGCACTTTCTTCTGCCATTGTTCTTTATCCAAACTTTTACATTTTCATTTCTAATTAATCCAATCCGATAAGTTTCGTATGCGTTTCCAATCTCTCATCAAAATTTCACAGTTCATTTGGTCAAAAGCTTGCTCTATATCAATAAATACTAATATAGCCTATTTCTTTATCATATATATATATATATATAATATGCACTATGTGATCAAAAGTATCTGGACACCTGGTTGAAAATGACTTACAAGTTCGTGGCGCCCTCCATTGCTGGAATTCAATATGGTGTTGGCCCACCCTTAGCCTTTATGATAGCTTCCACTCTCGCAGGCATACTTTCAATCAGGTGCTGGAAGGTTTCTTGAGGAATGGCAGCCCATTCTTCACGGAGTGCTGAACTGAGGGCAGGTGTCGATGTAGGTCGGTGAGGCCTGGCACGAAGTCGGCGTTCCAAAACATCCCAAAGGTGTTCTATAGGATTCAAGTCAGGACCCTGTGCAGGCCAGTTCATTACAGGGATGTTATGGTCGTGTAACCACTCTGCCACAGGCCGTGTAGTATGAACAGGTGCTCGATCGTGTTGAAAGATGCAATCGCCATCCCCGAATTGCTCTTTAACAGTGGGAAGCAAGAAGGTGCTTAAAACATCGATGTAGGCCTACGCTGTGAGAGTGCCACGCAAAACAACAAGGGGTGCAACCCCCCTCCAAGAAAAACACGACCACACCATAACATCACCACCTCCGAATTTACTGTTGGCACTACACACGCTGACAGATTACGTTCACCGGGCATTCGCCATACCCACCCTACCATCGGATCACCACATTGTGTACGTGATTCGTCACTCCACACAACGTTTTTCACTGTTCAATCGTCCAATGTTTAAGCTCCTTATACCAAGTGAGGCGTCGTTTGGCATTTACTTGCGTGATGTGTGGCTTACGAGCAGCCGCTCGACCATGAAATCCAAGTTTTTTTTTTTTTTTTTACCTCACTCCTAACTGTCATAGTACTTGGAGTGGATCCTGATGCAGTTTGGAATTCCTGTGTGATGGTCTGGATAGATGTCTGCCTATTACACTTTACGACCCTCTTCAACTGTAGGCGGTCTCTGTCCGTCAACAGACGAGGTCGGCCTGTACGCTTTTGTGCTGTACGTGTCCCTCCACGTTTCCACTTCACTATCACATCAGACACAGTGGACCTAGGGATGTTTAGGAGTGTGGAAATCTCGCTAATGTCTTCTGACACAAGTGACACCCAATCACCTGACCACATTCGAAGTCCGAGAGTTCCGCGAGCACCCCATTCTGCTTTCTCACGATGTCTAATGACTACTGAGATTGCTGATAATGAGTACCTGGCAGTAGGTGGCAGCATAATGTACCTAATATTATGAACGTATGTTTTTGGGGGTGTCCGGATACTTTTGTTCACATAACATATATATAATATATATTCTTCTTCTTTTCTCCCCATATTTTAAGAGTCAATCTATATGATCTATCTCAATTGCCTTCTCACTCATCATATCTCAAATAGCTTCGGTGAAGATCATGTTGAAATATGATAAACCTTTTGTTGTTTTCATTTCACTCGTTCGTTAACCCTTTCGAGACGAGCTTGGCATATAAAAACACAAACTCTTAAAGGTTAATATGTAGATTATAAAGTTATTCCTACTGTTATACAAATCTTCAATGTTCTTTCCTCCCTAAATTTTACTCCATTCGCTATTTTGTATTCGTTCTCTTTTACTGTCATGTTGTACCTCTTGTATCGACGAATTTCCTTTGATTCTCCCTGCACATTTTCTCATTTTTCAACTCTTCCTAATTTCTTCATATTTAGTTCAAATGTCATTCATTCAAATGTCTTCATATTTAGTTTTATAAAATTCTTCAATTTCCTCTTTCTATGTACGATTGTAATTTTCTGTTTAACCTCCTCAACACTGTTCCTTCCTTTATATTATCATGTTTGCTAGTTGTTCTCTTTCGCGGTGTCCTACTACATCTGCGGCATGTGGTTAATGCAAAGATCATTATACTCTTATTTCCCGTTATTAACTATGCCTATTTTTTCAAATTTAAATGTTTTTCCGTCAAATTTTGGATTTTTCAAGTCCTGTTGCTTCAACTTTTCAATTTCCAACTTCTTGTTTCGTACTTTTCAGTTAGAAGTAACAAGAAGAAAAAGCTATATAGGCTATATTCTAGCAGTTTATAAAACCCATATGTTGGCTATTTTTATAAATTTTCAGTAACTACAAGTTGTAGTAAGGCTGACACGTGCTTGTTATCAAAAGTGAAGACGAAAGTTTTAAATTATATATTTTAGTATAGTTGACATAAAGCATCGTACTATGAAACACAGGATTTTTATTTAACGTTAAAAAAAGAAAGAAAGAAAGAAAATAGTTATTGTCTATACTAATAGTTTTAAATTAGGAAAATGTAAGCACAGACTTGTACCCAAATGAAATGAAATGGATGCACTTTCTGTTAAAAACAAAAACTCCCCTTTTAAAACGAAAAGTAATAACAATCACAATCACAATTTCAAAACCAGAAAGTAAAATTGACTGAGTAAACAAATAACACAGTCGTTGTAGGCAGACCATCTATTAACGTGAAGGTTTATTATTAAGATTTTGCGTGATGCACAGAGTGAAGGTCTGGGACCTTTGCTGTTTCTTATAGGGATTTGAGATCTTGTATTCCTGTTCTACTGAGAATCTGTTATACGAGGCGAGAATATAAGCATTTAATATGGTTGGTTCAGTGCTTAAAGTTTTGTATTAAGGGCAAAATTTGTGAGAAGATTTCCCTGTTACGTGTAAATACAATGAAATATTTATTTGCATTCTGTTCGTCAGAGAAGTTCCGTCCTTTTAGTGGAATAGAGTCAAAAGAAGTAACATATAACAAAAGTAAGTTACATATAATTCGGATCACAAGATGAAGCATGGCATTGGTTTTTGTGCGTCGTGGCATTCATCTCCGAGACCAAAGAATCTGTTTTAACGGGTGATAGTGG
Source organism: Thermobia domestica (assembly GCF_964235325.1). NCBI lineage: Eukaryota > Metazoa > Arthropoda > Insecta > Zygentoma > Lepismatidae > Thermobia > Thermobia domestica. The sequence goes on along the minus strand of NC_137457.1, from coordinate 212,058,945 downwards.
GAATTACTTACTCAAACACTTCTCTCTATTTACTATAGCCGATTTTATCCCATATTGCCTATGTGTCACAAAGAAATAATTTTCACCAACACTCGTCGCTCCAGTCGCATTTTCTTTAAAATAATTAAATAAAAATATTTTTATAAAATGATCAGAAAATTTAAATATCTGAAACACGCACTTAACTCATTTTATCTTTTAAGAGAAGATAGACACTGTTGCTTGAAAACGATTTTAATTTATTCCTTTTTGAGATTTTTTTTCTTTCTTTAATTGTGGGTTTCCAGTTCAGTACATAACTAGTAGACGATTCAATCTTCCCAATGTTTGCTTAGCTCATAACATCAACAAACAACCATGAACACAGTTTCCAGTGTTGGTAGACTATATAGTCCATAACTTAGTAACACCAGCAATTCGCGTTCTGTTCACGAGAGTTTAATCCATCTCGTGACAATTTTCTTTCTGTTACACCTAAAATTTAATTTGTTAATTGAACGAGGAAAATCGAATTTAGTCTGTCATATGCAGGCTACTCTGGTTCAGAAATTGCGGAGCTGCTTGTTGATCTATGATACATGTAACATTGCATAACAAGCTACAAACATTCTTTAGTCACAAACAAAGAGGATGTGAGAATATATTTCATTATTGAAGATTGTTCTAGACCTAATCACTAACAGTTGTTTCGTGTGTTTATAATGTTCCATATTTTTCCGCTTTTTGTAATTAGTATTGAAGTGTTATGGTAACATTTATTAGAAACTCTTGAAAAACCGCAATTGTCTTTTTGTTATTTCAGGGGCTCATTTAAACCCCGCAGTGACAGTAGCAATGGCTACAGCGAGAAACATCTCTCCATTGAGGGCAATAATGTTTGTAACAGCCCAATGTGGAGGTGGAATTGCGGGTGCTGCTCTTCTCTATGGGTAAGTGCTTCCGTTTGCCAATTTCCATATTCATATTCCTGGATTTTGGATTATTTTATTGCACAATTAAAATTGTTCTCTGTGTGGTATGTACTTAATTCTTCGGAAGTGTTTTTGTTTTCATTTGTCCTCAGAGACAAACTACGGTATTGGATTTTTACATGTTTTGGCAAATATTGTCCATTTGGCCTAATTACCCAGTTACATTGTTTTGATTCAATATACACGCGAATGGGATAGTGGTAATGATCTGAATGAATAGGACAAGATATGTAGTGAATTTTAGTAACTTAATTAGTTTTGGTTAGGTTTAATACGATGATAAAATGTTGATTCGTTCATCTGAGTATGAAGACATCATCTGCCAAGTCGAATTTATTGTAACAATTTATGGGTCTTCGCTACAGCGAAATTAAACTACCGCTAATTTTCGAGTTTTTCTGTATTATCTTCAAAATAAATAAAAATATTCGAAAAGCAGGAACGTAGTGAACTAGACAATACGATTTTGCATGTGATACCGTTATCACAACTTATCTATCTGCTTTCGAGTTGCAACTGTAGATAGATTAAGCTTCTTTTGCGGGTTCTGTAAATAGCGGCATACCAAAAGCAGATAGGTGAATTGTGGTAAAGGTATCATATGCAAAATCGTATTGTCTAGTTCACTACGTTTCTGTTTTTCGAATACTTGCATTTGTTTTGAAGATATTACAGAAATACTCTAATATTAGCGGTAGTTTAATTTCGCTGTAGTGAAGACCCTTAAGAGCTTAAAAGAAGAAATTAAAATATGGTTTAATGTGTACAAGATATAAGAAAATTCAGTAAGTTTCACTAGATTGTGTCATGGTGACAGGAGATAATTAGGTTACTTAAATCAAGAGTTATTATATACCCCGATGACAGTTCTTTCGTTTTTCTGCGGTGAGATTTAATGTCAAAAATTTTTTGCAAGAATTCTGCAAAAATTTTCTGCAGAAGAAACATTTATGATTGTTAAAATACGCTTTACACGAAGTAAAGTATAAAAAAAAAAAAAAAAAAAAAAAAGTTCAAACCATATTTATGCGAGTCGTCTGTGCATTTAAGACATCTACGCATATCAGGCACACTTTTATACTTTTCTGTTGGCTATTTATTTTTTTTCTCTGGCAATTTTTCTGCACACGCGCGGCAAATTTTCTGCTATCACATCGCAGATCGCGGCATGTTCTGCTATTTGGGTTATATACTAGGCACATAATTTCAAAAGAATACTATTATTGACATATTATGTATAATGATCCTGGATATTATTGATTAGAATGTATTTAATTAACATATTGTTTCAACAATGGATGATAGAGAAGGTTTAATTAATTTCCATACCAAGGAGCTGTTCAATAGCTTGCATCATCTACGATTTTCTGTGCTCTTGTCAATAATCTACCTGAACTTAGTTTAAGAGAGCCAATTGTAGAACAAGTCTGAAGTCTCTGTCAAGCATCTAGCTCTTTATAACTTACTGCAGGAAGTCTCCGAGTTTCTTATATCGGATCAATATTAATTTACGTGTTCAAGAGAATCCACATGTAATAGAGTTTTGTTTACTCAATTCTTGTGTAGAGCTCCTTCGTGGCTAAGCGGTTAGCGTACGCGCCTTTGACGTGGGAGGCCCGGGTTCGATTCCACGTTAATCAGCAGATCCACGTCTCGTATAGCCTTGCTGCTGAAAGGGATTTTGAACTCAAAATCAACTCAATTCTGGTATATATGGTGTACTGTGTACTATTCCAAATTCTAATTCTCTGTGTAACTCTTCACCGCGGCCTTTGAGCAGAATACCTAGATAGGACAAAAAGTAATATGACGTACATGTTCAAGACTTCTTAAATAATTAAGAGAGCAGAAAATCCAAAGAGTTACATATTAATGAGAGGTGATCAATGACATGCTGGGACCTAATTTCTCTCTCTAATACTTGTCTAAAGTAACTTTTCGACAAAAGTGGATAAATATGTTTCTGCAGCACTATCAAGCAGAGGTGGACGTTTTCCTGCAGTCCTCCCTCAACCTTTGCTTCATAGTACTTAGTGATTTCTTAACACGGAATTTCATTCGCATCATCTTTCGGCCCATGCATTTTACTAACCTAAGTAGAGGATTGAACATTTTTTTTTTTTAAGTATCGAATTTCAATTTAAATGGAGAGGTTGTTATATTTCCTCCTTGCCATTAAAACACGAAAAATGCGAAATTAATCTATTCTCGTGAGAAAAAAAAAAAAAAAAAAAGAATTGATTTTCATAAGTGAAAAGGAGAGGCGTGTTGAATGGGGTGGATTGTGTAGTTCCAATGTGGAAAGAATGGTTAAGTGTTCAACGGTGAAAGAATCAATAATAATGTTAATTATTCATCGTAGTTGTAAGATTAATAAACCAGCATTAATGGTATTGAAAGTAAAGTCCTAATCATACTCGAGTGTACCCTGGTAATACTTTGTTCCTCCGAATTGTAATTAGTGTATTCTACATATATAAATTAAAACTTCAGTTGACTAAATTCATTCATATTATGAAGCATAAAGCGTTGTTACCAAGAACTTTTTATAAGCTACATTAAACCAGAAAACGTTCTTTGAATGTATTGACTCGAACGATTGTGCGAGGATTGACTATATTGAGACTTTCAATCATGTTAAGGTTGACGAAGACAATCAAAAAATACAAATGTTAAGTTTGGTTGCCTACCTTGCAATGAAGTAGGGTAATGCCACTTCAAGTAAGCAGTAGAGACAACAACTCTGAATAGAATTTAGAATTCGATTAGTATATGGTGCGCAATCTCTTCGTTGATTGTAGAATCTGTCAACATATCAGTAAAATAAAGCTCGAAGTTGAATGAAGAACTCTCATAATAGTCAAAATATTTTTTTATTATTATTATTATTTTATTTTTGTTTTAAGTAGTGAGTGAGATTGATGTCTTACCTCGTGAATTCTTCCATGTTTCAGAGAAACTTGGCCCACACAAGACTCTCTCCAAAAAAATATATTCGTTAGTAATTTTTTAAAAAATGTAGAATGATGCATGTCCATGAGACTGGAAATACAGACGTTAATGCATGATGTGAAGATCAACTTTTTTTTATAAAGAAAATACTACTGTTCAAAATTTGTAAGTTATTGTCATGATTCACTGGAAATTAGTAAAGTTCCTTGGAAATGTTCGTGGTATTGGTATATTACTTATTTGTTTTCCCCAAACTCTCTCTCTCTCTCTCTCTCTCTCTCTCTCTCTTTCTTTTTTTTTTTTCAAAGTTATTAAGTAACAAAATAGATGCTTATGATGGATAGTGCGTAAGCTCCTGAGAGTGTTATTGCATCACAGGTGCACGTTTATTTATTAAGTGTCAGCATGCCTTCGGCAGAGTCTCACCAGAACTCGTGCGAAGATGATCTCAAAGAATTGACCGTGGGAACCAATTTCTCCTCCAAGATTCATTCCTTCTGACATCTTAAGTTGGCTGCAAGCTGCGGAGGTCGCTTTATGGAGGTCAGAGGTCAGACAAAGGGGTCAAGGGAAAGAAATAAAAGGGGGAGGTATTTGTACTTATGGGATGAAATCTTCGGGAGGGAGCAAATAAGAGGCGGGAAATTTTCTTTTGTTTTGCTTTTAAAAAATAAAGCTGAGGAATTACCCTGGGAACAGGCTTCGGCGCATCTCATCCCTAGCGTTGAAAGTTTTTTTTTTTTCGTTCAGTAACTATCCATTTTTTCTTTTGTCATTAATTGACACGAGGCCAAATTGTTGAAGCGTGACGGGAAAGCCTATTTCATAGGCGCAATTGTCTATAGGGAAGTACTGTATGTTAATCGTCACACGGGAAAGTAAACCGAATTCAGTTTCTTTACTTTTGACACCTGGTCTATCGTTAATTATGATGTTTTGATCGCTCTGTATGTACCGGTTATATTTTTGTGGCAAAAAGGATATATATATATTTCTCTTTGTAGGTAGATAGAATATTCCCTGAAACTGGTATAATGAGGCATCGGGAATTATAGTGTAAATAACTTTGTTTCGTAGTTGCTTCGGTTAGTGAAATTTCGCATGTGAGTGGGAGGAAGTGTGAGAAACATGCATTCTCTCATCAAACATGGTTTATTTTTTTCCCATGGAGTACAAGTAGTACACTACCAGCTGATATAAATATGTGAAAGTGTATTAAATTCTAATTTTCACACCGAATACATTGATGGCTTTCCCATAGATGTTCCTGATTCAACACTGAGCTTTTGGTATTTGCTGTTGAATGGATGTTGAGAACAAATAACAAACATGACCAAGGCATTAATAATATAGTAAGTTATAATAATGTGTGTTGTTACGCGTTTGGCAATTTATCGTTATCTTCATTAGACTCGTTATTTGTCCAATGTATCTGATGAAAGGTACATTAAATTAAATTATTGAAACGGTAACATAAGCTATTAATATATAATTATTGCTTTGGTCATTGTTTTAAGACTTTCATTTACTTTATGATTAATTTTCCTTACATGCATAAGAAAAGAAAGTGTGTACAGTTACAAACGTTAAATGTGGACTGCATTATCCGAGACGACTCTCTGATTTATATACATAAAATTGAAGTGTTCTCCACTTGCATCTTGAGATCAAATGAAATTTTTCAACATGCAAGTAGCGTATTAATGGCTAACTTAAAGGACGCGGGCGCGCATTGAAGAAATTTGTGTCTGTTTTCCGTCATTTACTGCAACACAGAATAAAGTACAGTATTATATTAATTACTTTCGCGGCATATTTTTTGTGATTTCTCAAGTTTGTTAACGTCTGTCACATTTTATTTTATTTTTTCGTTCTGTTTTCACATCACTATCACTCCCTCCCAATCAGTCATATATATGGAAGAAACTAAGCTAAAATTTAAACAACTAAATGCTAGAGTACATTTGTAGATAAAGTACAAACTGCTTATAGACTCATTATTTTTCTCACGTCGAATAATCTTAGTGATAGTGAATAATCTTAGTAATCTTAGTCGATTCTATGAATAATCTTAGTAATCTTAGTCGATTCTATGAATAATCTTAGTAATCTTAGTCAATTCTATGAATAATCTTAGTAATCTTAGTCGATTCTATGAATAATCTTAGTAATCTTAGTCGATTCTATGAATAATCTTAGTAATCTTAGTCGATTCTATAAGTAATCTTAGTGATCTTAGTCAATTCTATGAATAATCTTAGTGTATGGATTTTGAAATTCTCTTAAGTATAACTTCGTAAAATGAAAATGAAGTTAAATCTTTTAGTTTAACGTCCGATGATTATATGTTTTAGGCTAAGGGAGACGGATGGTTAAGGCAAGTGACTGACGATGGAATTGTGGGAGAAAGCCCTACGCACCAGGGGTAACCAAAACATCACAAGTTTTATCGTTAGCGAACCTCAAGATATGCTCTTTTGGTTCCTCGTAGGCTGTCAAGGTGATAATTCCAGTACCAACATGAGTCATGTTTATTGTGTAGGGATGGCCAAAATTTTCCTGAATTGGGAAGAATTTCGGAATTTTTCCGAAATCGGATTTTCTAAATTCCGGCGGATTCCGGAATTTCTTCGAAATCCTGATTCTCCGAATTCAGGATTTTTTCCGATTTTACTTTGCGCATTCCGGAAAGTAAAAGTTCCGGAATTGGCCTTCCCTAGACTATTGTGTCAATACTCCGGTTGCAAGGTGTAGCAGCATCTCAACAGGAATCCAGTTGATATAATTAATCCCTAACGTACCCTTAAAGGAAAAAATCAGTAGCGTGATATCAGGAGATCGAGCAAGCCAGGAATTGTTTTTTTACGGCCTATTCATCTCCTAGAATTGTCTATCCAGAATATTCTGAACATCATGAGATAAATGATGCGTCGCCGTGTCGTCTTTTAAAATAATGGATGGCTACAACTCTTTGACCAGGGCAATGCTACTCTTCTAGCGTATCATAGCAATTCTCTGTAATGTCGCATACTCACTGAAGAAGAATGAACCTAAGATTCTTACACATTCAGATTATGCATTCAGATGAAGATTACATTCAAATTCACCGTATGAAAACCACAAATATGTTCACTAGTATCATGAATATTTTAGGAACCCCATGTTCGGACGTTGAGGATAGCTAACATGGATTGACGTGAAAGTAATTTCTTTAGAAAACCTTTAATGATTTAACCCGACATGGAACAAGCGAATTAAAAAAAAAAAAAAAAAAAAATAGTCATTTGAGTCCAAAGCTTGGTCGGTTTGCGCTTTATAAACATGAGGATGTAAAAGTTTATGCAGGATCCTGTGAATAGTTGATTTCGATATCTGTAATTACAAGGAGGCACAATGAATTTACTTATTTATTCTACGTAGAAGTGTAACTTAAAGATTGTCGTCCATCAATTTCTTCTGATACTCCCTTGAGTCCACTCTGCGGTATGTTACACACAGTATAAGTGGTCTTAACTTCAGTACCCACTTCATAACGCTAGGTGTGGATAATCACATCTGTGTTCACAGCGAAACTTTCTTTGCATGGTGTAAACGATTAGGGTTGGCTTCCTGTATACACTGAGCCTTTTTCAATGGTGACATCATTTCCGTTAGTAATAAACCAAACAACAATGGTAATTGATGGTATACAACAAATTTTCGTGATTTTACAAGGGATTTATGGTGCTCTTTTATAATTAATTTGGAAGTTGTAAGGTTGTAATGATAACGTGACTTTCGGAACAGTCTGTATTTAAGAAAAAATAGCAATTCTGTGGTCTTTTTAATTGATTTTAAGTCAAATTTGAGGAATTTTTATGGCATTTTATAGATCACTTTGTATTTTAATTTTTATGGAATTTTATAGATCACTTTGTATTTTTCTCGTCTAGAAATTCCGGATTATGTTGATTAAGATGCATTTTTTTTTTCCTATTTCGATGAAATATTACTTTTCGAAATAATCCTAGATTTGCCAATCATTGATTTAAGTATGCTCCTCAGCTGGAAGCTCATTTCAGATCCGTTCAATAATATGCAGTATTTTCGTGAAGAAGAGTGCTTTCCACTATATTTAACAAGACAAGAGAAAAATCTAACTTGCTTGTGCTTCTGTTACGCTTCTGTAATTGCATTTATCGCACTCAAGACCTGACTTGAATGCATATGACACTGTTTAAGATTTCCTGCACCACTACATAAATATTCACTTCTATAAACAGCAAAATCTCGCTATGTTGACGACCTTTTTGGCAGGTGTGTTGTATCTGAATGGCGGTAATAGACAGGAATGCTTTGATTGGTTGTCGGAAGCAGGTGGAAAGTGTCCACTACACACTTCTCCCGGCGAAACCAGTGTAGCCATATTATATCAAGTGACTTCGTTACACAAACTGTTAAAAACGCTTGTATGCAAAAATATATAATTTGAATCAGTGAATCACATTTAGAAATGAGGTGGAGACGCTTTAATCAATACTGTTCTAGAGAGTATAGAGGTAATTTCAAGGAAAAACAGATATGGCAACAATTTACTGGAGACTGGTAACACTAATAAAATCGGTTTCCTAGTAAAAGAATGTTATGGTAAAGCGTGCAAAATTGTCGTTTTCTTTTCTTTCACTAAAATAAATTAAATAATTGTGATGGGTAAATTGTCACAAGTGATTTGAAGTGCAATCTGCAGATAATACTATATTTGGTCGCATAATTTCTACGCCCTAATTTTTACGAATATTTTGGACTTGACTTTTCCTCCGTGTATTTTACACACATAGGTCAATGTCAGTGAGATTGGTTGTTGATTTACAATGACTAATTATAGCATTTCACAGTATTGCTTTTCTACCGATACTAATGGAGAATGCTAGGTTTATATACTCCGAGTTCATTACGATTGTCATAAATTTAATTATTGACAATTCCAGATTAGTCCTGTGCTGTATACTGATTACAATAAAAATGTAGTAAAACTACTCTATCCTTAATTACCGTATGGTAGAATAAAACCCAAATCAGATATATTTGAGAATTCGCATGTTTTCATACCCCGATTTTTAGTTTTGCCAAAATAGATTTAAAAGTTGCTTACATATACTGGTGAACTGATGGTTCCTACAAAAACATGCAAACTAACTATTGTTAATATGTAATCGCAGAAAATTTTTCGTTGTGCCAAACTGTCAGTAATGAGTACCATTTTTTTTTTTTGAGAAATTTCATGTAAAATATTTCCTTCAGTACTTAATTAAATATAAAATTTTTGTATATATACCATATTATTTAGTATTATTTTTATGTGCCTTGAGCGTATAGAGTATTTTGACCTTTTCTTGCTTAAAAACAATGCGTACTTTAATAGCATTGGTGCATATTTCATATTGCGAATTGTCGACTATAGTTAATGCATAAACATGTAATTATGTTTCCATTGAAAATTGATTATTGTATATTTCAGAGTCTCTGGAGCGTTTAAGTATTGCCTTATTTTAATCGATTTAGCGTTCTAAGATTAGGACTCTCTTTCCTCTTAACCCTTTGTTGAAACTGGAAGTAGCAGAAATCAGCCATTTCCGGTTTTAACGTTGATCGCTATGTAGTAAAAACTGTAGTGAAAAGCGGCCTTTGTCCTAAGCCGTTTATTCTGTCTATTATTTAAGAGTCCTAAAAATATATCTTCTCTATAAACTGTCTACTAAAATCACAAATATGCTATCACTTCAGGTTTCAATATTAACTGAGAAAATGTAACGCTATATAAACCAAACTGCTGCATGTGTTGTACACTTGACACTTCTACTTGTTTATATCTACTTGTTTAAAATCTATCTACTTTACTATCTACATCTATATCTATATCTATCTACTTTACTTCTACTTGTTTAGATCTATTTGTGGTAAGTACAATTATGTAATTCAGATGCTTATAATAAACAATAGCATTGAGGATGATAAGTTCTTGTTCGTTGAATAAACTGTTTCCTGCTTAGTGCATATTTACATACATATTTCACAGTTTTTTTTTTTCTCGTCGTACAAATCTGGGCTCTATAATGCTGTTTATGAAAGCTTTAAACTAATGCAATAGCTAGCTAATTTGTGAATGAGTTTCCGGTTTTTAGTGAAATGAATGAATTTTTCGCTTTAGTTGAGAGGAATATAGGAAGAATATTCTAGAAGAATAAAACAATGGCTGTTATTTTATAAGAAGGGAATTTTGTGAATAAGTGAATTTGCTGTTGAATTATTTTTTACCTTTGGTCTTCAGAAGGATAAGAATTCCATGTGCCAGCTGGAAAAAGAACAATCTAAAGATGAAAGAGCAGCAGGTGTTTTTCAGCTGAACGACACGCCCGTTTAGTGCGTGAGTCTGAATGGCCGTTGATTGTAGAGCAAATTAAATGTTGCTTGCTTGTACCTTCCTCGTGCATAACTTGTTATACATTCAGAATATTAAACAGCCTAAACGTCCATATTTCTGTTTATATTATAGCCCGAACGTGGGCCTGAATAGAAATTCTGCTTCTCCAGAGGAAAGAAAATATATCGGAACTGTGGGAAGAGTTTGAATCTATTTTTTCTGCCAAATGTAGAAACAGAAATATATTTGCTTGTAACTTTCGTTTCGTTATAGTTAAAAATGACTTGAAAAAGAAAAAAAGAGGAGAAAGAAAAAATTTCTCACGAGAGTAAAATAGCAGTTTTGCTTATAGACGCCTTCATGTTGCTGTTTGTAGCAGGGTTGGAATTTCCCCAACCCAAAAATACAATGTTTTTCTTTGGGGAGTCGGGGGGTGAAACCCTCAAGAAAATCCACTTCCAAAAATATAATTCAAATCTTGGATTGAAATGATAACCTTAATATGATTATAATAATTTTCTTCGATTGTATTTCTCAGTACACACCTAATTTCAGAATTGGCCTAAAATGTATATTTCTCAAGAGGAAATCTTCAGAACAGAATAACGGTGAAATATCATTACGCACAATACACCACAAAGCATATTACTATTACTCATCTAGCCCAGTTCCCGTTTATTTAACAATTTGGCTCTCAATTGTAGATCTCTATACTATGCTATATTTGGGAAGTCTTATAAAACAAGAGCTCATGTGGTTCGGATTCCACGTTAATCAGTAGGTCCACGTCTCATATAGCCTCGCTGCTGAAAAGGGACGCTAAACTGAAATTCAACTCAACTCAACTCTTATAGAACAACTATGTTTGACGGTCTGTCCATTGACAGGTATTAGAACAAAAATTACAATTGAGCGAAAACTGTTTTTGATACGGATTCAGACGAATAGGTTCTATTATTACAGTGTATTAAGTATTCTGCCTGTCGGCTAATCCTGAAACTAATGAGTTTTTAACTCCCAATATTTTCTTCTATTTTTCAAATCTGAATCAGTTTTATTTTTTCTATTCTTCGCTTTTCTTCCATCGTTCCTTCTATAGCGGTATGAAGGAGACAATTTCTTCCAAAGATGTGTCCAATCCAGTTGGCCTTCCTACGAAGGATACTGGTTAAAAACGTCCTCCTCCTTACCCGTTTTAAAACATCTTCGTTTGTTATTCTCTCTGTCGCTTTTACCTTCTCCATCTTCTTCCAACACTATATTTCGAAGCTATCTAAATATTTCTCACTGGCGCAAATCCCAGGGGGGACGAGGGGGACATGTCCCCCAATCTTGGACCTGGGGGGGACTGTCTCCCCAATAATCTGATTTAAAAAGTGCTTTTTGGGATAAGTGTGATGATGCCACAAAGGAATGTGAGATGAAATTGATTTCTGTTGGCTTTTCCATTTCTTTTAAAAAGAATCGTATTCTGTAGTATTTCAAACTGAACTTCGCGCTGTAGTGCGTTTAGTAGTCTCATCAATATGTATTAATTCCACTTCCGCTACTTGGACACAGATTGCAATAAATGCCAGAGGAGGATATGACCCTCTCCTCATGCTGAAAAGTTGTCTCAGCTGTAGGTACGGGCCCAAATGCCGGGGAAATGGGGAGACATGTCCCCCCCCCCCCAACATTGGAACTGGACGCTCTCCCAATAATCCGATTTGAAAAATGCTTTTTGCAGATAAGTGTGATGATTTGTGTCCGACTGCCACAAAGGAAAATGAGATGAAATTTGTTTCTCTTGGTTTTTCCATTTTTAATGAAAATGAATGTGTGCGACTGTGTGTGACGTAACCTGATGTGAAATCTTATCTCCTCCTCTCCCCTAGGCCCTAGAACACGAAGAGTATATAGACTACCAAATGTCAGTAGAACCCAACTTTTCAGTAAATGCGCATTTCATCTATTTGTAGTATCAGCCTAGGCATCTACTCATGCTTCGTAAGCCAACTCTATGGCCTATGAAACCCACAGGTTCAATGCCGCGTTCACAAAAGCTCTCCATTGACTTCTATCCTTAGCCAACTGGATCCAGTTTCTACTTTGCATTCCTATTTTTGCGAGATCAATCTTAATATTGTTTTCCCATCTGCGCCTACGTCTTCCTAATGGTCGTTTTCTGATTGGACTTACCGCTAACACTTTGAAAGCGTTCATGCTTTCTTCCATCCTGGCTATATGTCCTTCCCACCTAAGCCTCCTAGACCTGATGACCCTAACAATGTTTGGTAAGCCGTATAATTTATGTAGTTCCTCGTTATGAAGTTTTCGCCATTCCCCATTCTTGTTTCTCTTGGATCCGAATATTCGTCTGAGGATTTTGTTCTCAAATACTTTCAGTCTATGTTCTTCCCTCAGAGTAAGTGACCATGTTTCGAAGCCATACAGAACAACAGGTATGATTATCGTTTTATATATTTTAAGCTTCAAATTCCTCGACAGAATTCGCGACAAGAGATTTTGAACTGAATAATAACACGAATTCCCTGTTTTTAGTCGATATTCAATTTCTTCGTGAATATGATTTTCGTATGTTAACATTGATCCTAAATTTTTGAAAGTACTCACTTTATCAAAAGTATTATTTAATATTTTATCGCATTCATAATTTGCCGTGTTACGATCCCGACGCACTTCCATGTATTTAATTTTCTCTGCATTTACTTCTAAACCCATATTCCTGCAAGAGTTTAATAAGACCTCTGCATTTCTTTCTATTGTTCTCATATCATCCCCTATTAAATTTACATCATCAGCGTACGCATAACCTGGTGAACACCGTTTAACTCTAGGCCCTGGTTGTTATCTTTGATTTTCTTTATAGCGTATTCCAGGACAAAGTTGAATAATAATGGCGACAACACATCCGGACTTTACTTCGGGATTCATTTAAAAATGCCCTAATTAATCTAATTAGCTTTTTCGGTATTCCAAATTCTGTAGGAACGTTGTACAATATTTCTATCCTAACCGAGTCGTAAGCCTTTCTAAAATCAATAAATAATTGATGTACCGGGCTACTGTATTCCACTTCTTTTCGAGTATTTGCCGAATGGTAAATATTTGGTCGATAGTTGATCGATTTACTCTAAATCCCCACTGATAATCTCCAATAATTTCATCTGCGTATGGGGTCAATCTTGCTAATAGAATATTTGAAAGGATTTTATAGGATGTTGACAGAAGAGAGATGCCTCGATAATTGTTACAGTAAGTTTTGTCGCCTTTTTTGTAGATTGGAACAATGATTAATTCTGTCCATTCTTGTGGCAATTCTTCCTTGTAGATAAGGAGGGTGAGTTTGTGTATCTTGCTCCACAATTTTTCGCCTCAGCCCGTGTTTCTTTAATTTCTTTAAAGCGATTTCTACTTCTATTCGGTTGGGTTCTGGAATATACGGTTCTGCGGTGTGTATCTCCCTTTCTCCACGCAAATTAGTTTTTGGCTGCGTGTTAAGCAAATCGTCAAAGAAATCTTTACATCTATTTAAAATGCTATCTGCATCAGTGAGAACTGTTCCATCAGCTTTCTTTAATATAAGCATGAGGTTGGTAGCCTTTCTTAAAGTCGTTGATCCCTTTACACATTCCAGAATGTTTTTAGTTTTACTATTATCTTCAAGTTTCTTAATTTTAGCTTTCAAAAAATCGCGTTTCTTTGTTCTTAAAAATTTTGGGAGTTTCCCGCCTGATGTCTATGAAATTTTGTGTGGTTATTTCATTCGGATTTTGTAGCAAACGTAATTTTGCCTGTTTTCTCTTCTCTGCTACTTCGAACCATGGTTTGTTCCTACGTATTTCCGCGTGTCCCAATTTTTCTTTTGAGAGGGGATGCTTCGTAAGCAAAGAAAAGAATTCTATTGCTCGAATATTTTTTCTGGACAATCTTAAGGTTACATCTGTTAACTAAAGAGTATATGACATGCGTCAGTTTTCTGTAGAAAAATAACGATTCCTGTAATGTTGAGGTTATCATCATTTTGCTCAAAAAAAGGAAATGAAATCTTTAAGTTTAACGTCCCACGGTTATGCCGGTTAGGCTAAAGGAGACGGTGATTATGAGAAATGAGTGAAATGGTGGAATGAAGAAAGTGGGAGGAAACGGGAGAACCCCGAGAAAACCCACACACACGGTGTTTGTCCACCACAAAGTTCACTTGGCGGGGGCTGGGATCGAACCCGGGACCCCAAGCACCAGAGGTGAACGCTCTACCACTAAGCCACCGCGGCCCCCTCATTTTGCTCAAGTAGGAGTATTGTTGCGTCATACATAATTCATATTCTTTCTTCATAGTTTTGGGGAAGTCATTATTTATATTATTATAAAACAATTTTAACATTGATCTTTGTGGATGCCTAATTAGAAACATACCAATTATAAATATGCATGTATTCAGATTTCAGAATGTGTTCATGGCAATGATTTGTAATACTAATATGTACTACTACTTCATCAACATCGCCTAATATATAATATACTCTACAACAGGTTCACCTCAGAAATCAGATTCATCTACCGTAATATGAGTTTCATCTCCCTTCTCTAGAATAAACCTCAAATCTGCCCACCTCTCAATGTTGAAGACAACCAATGGCGTATTTAGGATTTTGTTTCGAGGGGCTATGTTCAACACAGGGAAGGAAGTGGGCAATTGTCCATCTGAGTTTGAGAATTAAATATATTTTAATTTATGCATAAATTGAAGTTATAATGGCAAGAATTGTAGACCGATAAATCCTATATGATATGATACAAAAATTTAGGAGTGAATCTACCCTTTATTCTATTCATACAAGAAAAAGGAAGCATCCTCTTGGCCTTCCTAATTTCCCGGGCTAATTATTCCCCCGTTTTGATTTTCTTTAATTCAAACATTTCCTTATTTTAAAAATAACTAAACGATATAATTTTTCCTTTGTTATAATAACCAAAGTGCTGTCATGTTGATATTCGCGCATGTTGGTGTGGAACACCAGTTTCGCTTATCAACTCTTAGTTTTGGTGTTACTGATGACGGCCGACTTGAATCAAACTGACAACGGTCGATAAAGTATGATAAGTGAAACGAAAGAAAGTAACATCAAGAAAAAGAAACAGAAAAGTAGAAAGGTCGAAAGAAAGAACAAAAGGACGCAGTTCTTACATGAAATGAAATTTGACAAATACTGTATTATTTCTGAACAAAGAGCATAAGAAAATGGAAAGTCAATGACATTCTTAGAAATGGTAAGAATTATTATTGTTGTGCGTGGAATGCGAAAAACTAACAAATTTATTTCGGGGGGAGCTTGAGCCCAGCCCGATAGCCCCCTAAATACGCCACTGGAGACAATTCTGCTCTCCTGATCCTTCACCACAGCATTGCTTTTCAATTTCATAAATATTATATATATATATATATATATATATATATATATATATATATATATATATATATATATATATATATATATATAATATAATATAATATAATATGGGAATGGTCTTACCCGTCCCCCCCAATGTTGAAGACAGATTTGCGCCAATGATATTTCTTCTTTAACTTCTGTAGTGTCCAAGTCTATTAACCATACAGTTGAATGCTCCAGACTTGATCTACTTTTTCTGTACTCCAACATTAAGCTTGCTAGTTAAAAGTGGTCTTTTTTGTTGAATGCATCTTTGGCTTGGCAATTTTTGATCTGATCTCTTTGATGCAGTAAGCGTCTCTCGTCAAATGCTGCCCAGGTACTTGAAATAATCGACCTCTTCAAGTTCACTTTGTTCTACTCTGACCCGTAAGGACATGTTTCTACGGGATGTCGGAGTACGTCCTGTGTCTATCCTATCCCTTTATTCCACCGAAAGTGATATAAATCGACAATTTCCTGTTTCAATATTAATTGTAATAGAGCAAGAACGGTAAAATATAGCGAGAACGTTTATATCTAGGTAAATATATATACCGCACTCCAAAATAGATTCTCACTGTGAAACGAAAATGCTTGAGACCGACTGTAACTTCGGTTTCAGTATGTCATGTCACTCCTGATTTGGGTACAGAACCTCGCAGGCTTTTCTCCTGGGCAAAACCTAGAAATCTGAAAATAATGAAATGGTAAAAAATCAATCCACATTAAATTGTTTTTTTTTTTAAGTTCATGATAATACCTTAAATGATTAAAAAATATTTTAATGCAATATTGCACATATTTGATTTGATTTTTCCTAACCAACCCACTGCATGTTGTAAAAATATTTCGATAATGAGAATGTGAATTCCTTCGTCCATTTTTTAAAAATATGTATCGTGTTAAACTATATACCGAATAAATTATGGGAAGATTTATCCTATTTAAATGGATCTCTCAGAATTTTGGTCCGACAAGATTTTATTCTGCGAGATTTGGGCCTCACGAAGTATTATACTTGCAATATTTTAAGCGACGATGTTTTGGCCGTGAGATTTTGTCCGTATACTCTACACCCTTAACTCTATGCTTAAACCAGAAGTGGTAGAAACTTACTATAACTTCTCATTTAAATTTTAATAGTGTAAAAAACGGTAATATATAGCGAGATATTGTTCCTTTGATATGAATTTAGTTTTTGAAGAATAGATAAAATCTCTGCTTTAATGCCTCTATATAAACCAAGCATTTTAGAAATCTGTCGCTTCTGATTTTAATGTTGGATTTTCGTATAGCAAAAGCGATACGAGATAGTGTGAGATCTCTTAATATGTATTCATCGTCCCAAGAGTAGGTTCCATTTTTTCCCACTTATTTGGCTATTGAAATCAGAACTGATAAATCTGTCACTAATGATTAGAGCCTGTCTATCGTAAGTGTGCCCTCGGAAAATGTGGGAAATAAATTTCGGCCCCACCCCCGGCTCCTCCTGACGGAGAAAATCCTCCCTTTGCTTCGAAAAAGAAGTGAATGACCTCAGCTGTGTTGCCAATTTGTCATTCAGTCGTTTGGTCTTGACGAGTGAAGATCGTAGGCTACTTAGAATGGCTAACATGACAGAGCACAGAAGTCCGTGAAATAATTCATTGTGGCAACGCTTCTGCGTCTAACAATTAAAAGCTCTCGGCAGCAGCAACTTGCCTTTCTTCTTTCGAGGGAGGTACGGGAAAACACATATCAACAGTAGCGCCAGACGGGGCACAGTTGAAATAGAAAGACTCTAGAATATTGAATCCCTATAGTTCGAGAACTTTTACCGTAGTTACACGGTGTAAACCAAAGCTAACTTTTGCTTCCGAATTTCTGAAAGAAAAAATGAAATGAAGTCTGCATGTCTCAGGATACAATGTTAAGAACATTCATTGTAAAGCTGTCTATCTGTAGGGCCTACATATAATAACCAAGCATATAAGGGTCATATAAGAACTAGCGCGGTATGCAGCCACAAAAGAAATACGAAACGAAGTCTCATTTGTACTAGGGATGGCCAAAAATTTTCGGATCCGGATATCCCGGATCCAGTGAGATCCGGATCTTGCCGGATCCGGACCCAGATCCGAGATCCGGATCTCGGATCCGAATCTCAGATCCGGATCTCGGATCTGGATCCGAAATTCGGATCTCGGATCTGGATCCGAATCTCAGATATTGATTCGTATCCAAACCTACATCTGAAATTGTGATAATAAAATTGAATATCTAAAATTCGTCAAAACTTTTTTCAGATTCACTAATATAGTAGGATGCTGTGCTTTTAAATGTTTCCATAACACGTTTGTGCTACCTTTGTTCTTTATGTTATTTTAACCTTGCAATATTTACTTTCTTATATAAACTTTCTTATTTTCTCATATACAAATGAAATATCTTTTAGATAAGACCCTTCTAATCGCAGGAATACTGGACAAAACAAACTCTTTATTAATAGTAGTTTCTGACTCACTAGAGTCCAACCATCAACAAATCTTTCACTTCGAAGGTACAACAAAAAATATAGACTGGTTGGCGTGGAACAACAGTAGATCTTTAAACATACACACGAGAATTTCAGGAGAGCGATATGGTTGTGTAGTATTATTAGTAGTAATAAAAGTGTTCGTTGTACGACTTTATTACCTAACTTATGGCTTGCCCTTCTGAGGTCAGGAGTTTGTTGAAGGAGTAAATATAAAAGAGATTTCTGTTATTTCTTCTTCACCCTCCAGGTTTCTTTAATCATACATTGCAGGACGTAACCAAAACATATCCATGCATCGTATTATTGAAGCGTTTTTTGTTTTGTATATTAGTGTTCAAAAATATTTAACATTTCGCATCTGTTCATGTGATCTCAGGTTTAATTCTCGGTGGAACATACATGAGATAATTGAAAGCTGAAACAATATGAAAATAGTATTTAAAAGTCAGGAAATTAAAAACTTTAGCCATCTATTGGGACTGTAAGGCTATAGTTAAATTAACCCACACGTTTCGTGAAGATATTATAAGTCGTTATTGTTTATTTACTATAAGCTACCAGATACATCCTCAGAGGCCACTTTACACTGTAATAATCCACAGATGAAAACATTGGGAAAGGAATGAAAAGAAGGTCTCCAGAGCCTAACCTAGCATTTGCCCAGTATAACTGAGGAACAACCCTGGAAAAGCCTCAGTCAGGATAGCTGGTCTCCGAATTCGAACTCGGTATAATCCAATTGCGAAACAAGAATCCTAACAAGTAGCCTGAGCTCACTCCGTATTATTATTATTATTTAATTAACGTAATGTTCTAAAATTAGTGCAAATTAAACCCTACTTTCTTTATTGCTGATGATATAGTTAATAAGCCTACATGAGACATCAGTCTCCCATTACATAGGCCTTGTTCAAGAAAGAATACCAGAACTGGAATTCAGGAAGCGGGGGTGAAGAGATTAATGAGGATGAGGAAACTATGTGCGATGCAAAAACTGAGAAATTATGACTTCATCACAGATATATTCACTTACATACGTCAATTAATATTTCTCTGATACAGGGCACTCTACTTTCTATAGTGGCAGGAAAATGGCCCGCTTTTGTAAACGAACGCATTAAGCACGTGCATATAGGCACAATATCCGTGCAAAGAAACATAGGTAAAACTAGAAAAAAAAGTAGGGAAAGTGATAAAACGCCATTCAGCTTTAAAAAAAAAAAAAAGCTGAAAATAACTTAGAGCTACGAAAGACGCGAGGCGAATTTTATTGAAATGATTGCTTTTCCTTAGTGATTAGTTGTGCTAACTATGAACATGAATTAAAAAGAAAACAAGTAGCTAGCTCTGAGTTTCGTTAACTGGTTGAAAAGAAAATATTGGATAAAATTTAATAATAAAGAAGGCATTTATGATAATTAAAACAAATTAAATTCTTGGCACGACAGTCCTTTGGTTCCTACCATCGGGCTTACGTTCATTTGAAGCGCGATTTGAATGCAAGACATTTACAGTAAAAGGATCCACAGCCTAATGCCGCAGACCACTCGACTATGGCTGTCGGGTTTTCTCGGCTAATCTGTAGCACATTTACAGTAACTGATTATTTTAAAAGTTGCTCCTAAATACTGACAATCTAAGTTTTATGTATCAAATATTTCCTGCGATAATACCATACACTCTCCGACTTCTATAGACGAAAAGCTATAGTTACCCACATTATCTAATACAGAAATAAGTTCTGATTCTCTAATAGCTGCTGATGGTGATAGTCAAGGTTCACCGAAGCATGATCCCAAACCCAAACTGAGATATTGATGTCACTGGAACGCCTGAAAAGTCATTGTGGGTAAGTGAATTGCCCACTTGTCAGGATGAAGGGCGATGGTGATGTGAAATGCAGGGCTGTCAGAGGTACTACTTATAATAATTGGATTTGTAATGCTCTATGTTGCCGTAAACCCTCTTCAAGAAGATAACTGTTAATTTTAGCTTTGAAAATGTTACATAAAGAGTTTTATTGCTATCATTAGGTTGCATATAAATCTCTTTATTCCGGAATTATCGGATTTATTTTACCGCTTAACTTTCACATCTCTTCTGATTTACGAATATTTAAATCACGATTATCCCCTTAAGGTCAATTAGTGATATTTTAACTTATTTCGAACCAACTATGTATATGGCTAGTCTTGTTATATGGGAATAATTGAGACTAGAAGCAGTCTACAGGCTACGTTCAAAAGAATCTTGTCCGACCTCCTGATAAACCACGTCTTTCAGCAAGGTGAATGGTGGCAATCCGATACTAACATGAGGAAATCTTCCGGTTCAAGTGAAAGCTTCCATAAGAATCAGCACCCTAATCAGTGGTATGTGCCTTGCTAATTTTTCTCCAATGTGAAAGTACCTAACTTTATTGTTAAAAATGAAAAGGTTTTTATTTCAAACAAGTTGTCATTACAGTTTTCATATTTGAACACAACACTCATGAAAAGTCATGTTAAAGCGCGACTTACTCCTGAAAAAGAATATTTATCTGTTTTTAATTTCTCGTGTTCCTCAAACTACATGCGGAATTAGTGCAAGTGCCTTCCGCTCGCATTACCTAGGTACAAACGCAATGGCGTATTTAGGGGAGAGGCTTCCGGGCTTAAGCCCCCCCCCGAAATCTTACTTACTATAGTAAACTATGAAATATCTTGCAGAATTTTCACATTTTCAGGCAAAGCCTCCCCCCGAAAGTTAGCAAAGCCTCCCCCCGAAACAAAATTGTAAATACGCCACTGTACAAACGGCTACGATCTTGGTACTAGCACATGTTTCGGTTTCCAGATCTCAAATATTTATATTTCAGCCTGATTCTATGTATGAATCCGAAATTTCAAATCTAGATAAGAGGCACCAAAATTCATAGTTTATTCTCGGTGCTCATATTGTGATTTACTAAATAATTATTAAATCTAATTGTAGGGTATACATTTGATATTTTGAGCAGACTGAGCAAGATAAATATACGTAAAAAGTAGTCAATACTTGTCTTAACTATTTATGTTTTCTTAACTGTCAATGAAATAGGTGCATTGAGGAATTTTAAATATTCATCTCGGTCCTGCAACCGAGTGGAACTAGATACGACATTCGAACTCTCATTCGGATCATTTTTTTTTCTTAAGTAAGCCAAACATTTGATCTTTAGAGTAGAATGAAGGAAACAAATAGACTTGTCAATATTCGTCTTAATTTTCTGTTCTCTTCTTCACTGTCAGGACTTCGTGAAATTACTTTCGACGAATTTTAGATATTCAAGTTTATCATAATTTGGATGGGATGTGGGTTTGGATAAGAATCAAGATCCGAGATCCGGATTTCGGATCCAGATCCGAATTTCGAACCCAGATCCGAGATCCGAATCCAGATCCGAGATTCGAGATCCGGATCCAGATCCGAAATCCGAGATCCGGACCCAGATCCGAAATCCGAGATCCGGACCCAGATCCGAGATCCGGATCCAGATCCGAGATCCGGATCCAGATCCGAAATCCGGATCCAAAGGATCCGGACCCAATCAGATCCGGATCTTCGGATCCGGCCAGATCCGGATCCGGCCATCCCTAATTTGTACTGTTCCAAAAGTCTGTGGGATATATATGCGTCCCGTTGGCAGTGAAAGAGTTGAGTAAGATCCTTTTTGTTTAAGATTTCTTCAATGTTTATTGCTTTCTCAGTGTATAATCTATGACTACACTCATAAACTTCAAATATAAAATTTTCTCACATTTTGCGTTCTTGTTCTTTTCTCCATTTTTTTCATGTCGAATTCATTACCAGTGTGATACTCGAAACAAAAAACTGAAATATCACCTGACAAAATCATTATTACACATAATTAAAGTAATTCAAAATGAAATGGATTCTCCCTTAATAGCCTATGTTTCCCATAAGTGTATTTTACCATGCTTATGAAATACCAAGAATCGTTCAGTTTTCCTCCCCTTTTTTCATAGTTAATTATTGAGGAAAAAGATATTTGGAGTGATAGGTAGTCGTGGGAAATGGTGTAGTTTTGAACCAAGGAACGAGCTTTTTTCTCCCGGGGAGGGGAAGATTGTAATTGGAGAGGAGGATAAAATGGAAACTTAACGACATGATACATCATTTTAACGTTTGATGTTTGCCCAATGCGCTTTGCTATTAGTGGTTTTCTTCTCTTGGCATTTGCTGGCACACTCACACAGAGAACATAACTGTCTAATTTCTGCTTTATCTAACGGAGAGAGGAATGTAAAAAGTCGTATAACCTGCAATCACATTGTGTTGTTACGACTTAAAATCAAAGGTTATTGATACTTAAAAAGCAATTATAGAAATGACATCAAATTTTTAGTAAGATTGAAAAGAAAAATGTCATTTCTCAGGAAGAGATTGTTTAAAGATCATAATACTTAATGTAGTTTATTTTTTGTGTTCGTCGTTGTAAGAAAAAAAAATAGTTCCTAGATTCTAATATGTTCCAAGGAACGTATAGTTAATGATAAATAAATCATTATTTTATAATGATTATATTTGTAGAAAGAGGTTATAGGATTTTCTTCCAAAGCGAAAAATAGAATAAATTGTACGGTTCTGCCACTTTCTAGCTGAAGTTAGTGACGTATGGAAGGAAGGATTCAGGCATGCAAAACTCCAACTATCATCTATCATCATATAATAACGCGGTTACAGCTCCCAAATAAAAGTTTAGTAGGTACTGTAGGTGAAGTGCTTAACTACGAACAAAGCTGATATTTTATGTCATTTTCTCAACTCTTTATTTAAGGATTCACAAAATAGATTTTTCTTCTTCCCAAATGCTTCATATATCATTCCTGTCCTTGCTTTAATTTCTCGTTCACACTTCATATCACCATCCAGGCATCAAAATTATCACCTGATCTATTTTCTCCCCCCTACTTTTATATTTGACACTACTTTGTTTCAATCACCATGGCTTTTATCTTTCTCACATCTATGTTCATGCCCTATTCTTCATCCCAGCCCTTTCTCAAGCTTTATAATATTTTATTGACTTTTTTTTCTTTCAGATTCTATAACAAGCGCCATTCTGCAAATCGTAAACACCCAATCAGTCTACCTCCTACCAAACTACCGTCTTCATTATGTAGGCTCTTTTTCATTGTCTCTACTTAATAATGTTAAATAATGTTGGCTAGAACAACTCCCCTTCCAATTGCACTCTCCTCTTTCATTTTTCCCCCTATTATACGAGTAACAGTTACTTTGGTTTATATACAGGGTTTGTCCGGAAAGTAATAGGACTGAGTCGATTAAAAAAAAATATTGAGCCAATCGTTACAATTCTTTAAAACCTTTCAAAATAGGCTCCTTCTGCGTCGATGCAGTGCTGCCAGCGCGATTTCCAAGCATTGAAGGCGTCACGGAAGTCATTCTCCGGAATAGCCTTGAGAGCCGCGGTGCAAGCTGCTTGGATCCCCTCTGTCGTCTCAAAATGCTTGCCTTTCATCGGGCGTTTCAGGCGAGGAAACAAAAAGAAGTCCGGGGGGCCACATCTGGGCTGTAGGGCGGCTGGGATGCCGGCCTTGGTCAGGTAGCTGTTCACAAGAAAGGCGGTGTGAGCCGGGGCGTTGTCGTGGTGCAGCTTCCAGTCGGCTCCGATGTCTGGTCGGATCCGATTGACCCTTCGTTTGAGTCTCTTGAGCACTTCCATGTAAAACTTGGCGTTGACGGTTTGTCCAGGAGGAACAAATTCATGGTGGACGATGCCTTTGATGTCAAAAAAGACAATGAGCATCGTATTCACTTTGGATTTGCTCATTCTTCCCTTTTTTGGGCGAGGAGACGCCGGCGTGTGCCACTCGGAAGATGGCCTCTTTGTCTCGGGATCATACTCAAAGATCCATGATTCGTCACCTGTGATTATGTTATTCAAAAATTGGGGGTCACTTTCACACATGTTCAAATTTTCTTGGCACAATTCCACTCGCCGCAATTTCTGGTCGTCAGTGAGCACTTTTGGGACAATCTTCGCGCACACCTTGCGCATGTTCAAATGCTCCGTCACAATTTCATGAACCACAGTTTTTGGTAAATTTAACATCTGGGCAATTAAACGAATACTTAGTCAACGGTCTGAGTTCAAAACTTCGCGCACACGAGTCACATTGTCGGTGTTTGTCGAAGTCGAAGGTCTTCATCGGCGACCTCTTCCCGGCCCTCCGAAAAGTCCTTGTGCCACCGAAACACACCACTTCTTGCTAAAGCATCATCTGGGTAAGCCTGCTTGATCATATCAAACGTCTCTGTCGCAGATTTACCGAGTTTAACACACAATTTAATCGCGTACCTCTGCTCTAACGAACGCTGCATTTTCGGCTTACACCACTCACAGAAACACGTTGCGCGAAAAAGCCTGTCCTGACTCTCCGTGTGCTGGGAGACAACTGACCAGCCGTTCGTTCGTTAGCTAGGAACGCCCTCTACCGGATCCAGTCGGTGCGCGCACGCTCCGAAGTACAGTCATGGCGG
This sequence comes from Thermobia domestica, assembly GCF_964235325.1. Taxonomy (NCBI): domain Eukaryota; kingdom Metazoa; phylum Arthropoda; class Insecta; order Zygentoma; family Lepismatidae; genus Thermobia; species Thermobia domestica. The sequence goes on along the minus strand of NC_137457.1, from coordinate 212,034,120 downwards.
AATAAAATCAGTCCTATTACTTCCCGGACAAACCCTGTATAAGTTTCTTAAGAGTCTTCGATCTTTCCATTCCAACCCAACCTTCTTTAGAATGAGCTTCCTCGTAGCCACCGGTTAGCATACGCACCCTTAGCGAGGGAAACCCGGGTTCGATTTCCGGCGGGAGCACATGTGGTTCGGATCCCACATTAAGCTCTAGATCCACATCTCATATAGCCTCACTGTCGAAAGGGACGCTAAACTAATAATCAAATCAAATCAATATAATTTTATGGTGTTTTGTGTGTTGAAATTATTTTAAATAAAACTTCGAATTAAAATTACTATGTGAAACTATATATATGTGTATGTAAACTCTGTACACCGGTATTACATATCTTCCTTTTTTCTATCTAAAAAACTGGCAACCCTTAAACATATTACTTTGATTGTAAAGTATTTTCTTTGCTCCAACACCATTCATCGGTCAGTTGGAAATGATTGCTGTAGTAGATAAGTATACTTTACAATTTTACGTTGCATATTTCTGACTTTTAGACTTTGTGTAGCTCTGTTCCAAGATTCTCTGATGGTCAGAGTGCAGACAAGTAGTTTAATTATTCGTGTCTTTGCATTTTATGAACATAAAACTGGTAGAGTATTTAAAAAAAAAAAAAAAAGTTCGGTAAACCGCCCTAATCCATCACATAAATCGTTAGAGCAATTCTGGCGGACAATGTTGTTTCTGTACTGGTTGAATATGATACATCACGGTGGACGCTACTTGCCACACATTTCTATTCTCCTTACATTTATTCCTTGAAAAAAAGAAGTGCTTTTTAGTGTTGAATTTTATTCTTTAATTTTTTTCTAGTTTTGCTTCGTGACAGTGGTAAAAGAATATTTCGTGGAGATTATATTAGTTTTATTACCTTTGATACTTTTTCTTACAAAAAGATTTTGTCAAGAAATTAGTGCAGCATCTGGCATGGAGTACATTCGTGCGCAGGCCATCTGCTGCATGTAACGACACAAAACTCCTTGTTTTTATTTTTTCCTGGGCTGCAGCTCAAAGTTGGTTACGAACTTCGGGAAGAAGGAAGTAAACTGTTATGCTATACGTAACGATTTTGATTTCTGTTTTGTTCTACCATCACATAAAAAGCTCCGATGCTTTCTCATGAATATATTCATTTCTTTTTAAAATGTGTCACCAAAATATGCGTCACCCACACTAAAGAGACGAACAGCTGTCAAGAGTGACCTTGTGTTTCAGTTAACAATACTATACCTAATTAATGCGATACAACTAGCCATGGGCGTCTCTGGCATGTTAAAATTGGGGGGGGGGGTCGACTAGAATGCTAGTAGACTCCAACTAAAGTAACGTCAAAATTAAGAGTAAACTGGAATCTACTTTACTAATGGCATCCGCTCTTTCTACTTTTAGTAATACAATTCATCATAATTTTCTTCCATCACTGTTATACTACTTACAGAAAAAAATAAGTTTATATATAATATAGTTCTTAGGTAATTTCTCCACCTTGACATTCCTATCGGTGAATTCCTGCTCAGTGTTCTTAAGCACATTTGCAGCAGTATAGTTTTAAAGTCCTCATATATTTCGATTTTTTTTTAGCTAACAAAATCTTAAGTCTCTGGAAGAAGTCTTACGGTGACACTTTATTTGATTGTGGATTTCGAATTTTTGATTTTCATTCTTCTCTATTCTTAGTAAACTCAAAAGGTATATTATCTACCTTTTTGTTGTTCATTTCGCTGTATGTTTTTGAACTTGTCCAATGAACCATCCTTGTTTACTGCGTTTGCCGTTTTAATGTCTAAAATGTACAGTTTATTCTTGCTGTCATCCGGCTCCTCAATTTACTCTAATATGTAATATTCAAATTTCTTTATCTTTTTAAATTCCTCTTGTCACCTTCGCTTCTATTGTATATTTCCCTTCTTAATTCGCAGATAAACTTTCTATAGGTACATCCTTTCCTTCCCTTCTCCAGTCTCCCTTCGTCGTGGAAACCAATTGTTGCTGGTTAAGCAATGAAAAAAATGTGTGCCTGCAGCCGAGACTACTTTGACTAACCAAGAAGCGTAACTTCAAAAAGAAATCATTCTTTGACACACGTCAGGCGCACATTCTAATCACATTAACCGAATGTTTAAGAACAGATATAACTTTAATTTGTTCTGCCTGTGTTTTTGCTTCTGCCATACACTATAGATCTAAATACTGTCAGCATTAATCCATTTATCTCGTACTCAAAATATTTGGCGGGGGGACGTGTCCCCCCGCCAGAGAGGCCCGTGCAACTAGATATTTCATTTGCCTGTAGTTGTTAGCAGGGTTGATATGTTTAAAACATGTTTAAAACGAAGGCTGTTGTTTTATTCAGTTTGTTTTAAAAGTTTTAAACAAATTGTTTTAAACGTGTTTTTTTTTCGATGCTGGTTGGACATGTTTAAAACAACTAAAATATCAGATTGAAGAAGCTAATTTAATTTTCTAACAAACAACCCATCCTCCGCAGGATTTGTGCATGGAGTAAATTACAAGCAGAGTTATATTCTTACTATAACAGCAATTACTGAACGAAATTCTGCACAGCAATGTGCGTATAACTAAACCAACAGAAATTCAAGTGAAGTATTTGAACATTTCTTAATTTCTAATAATAATGGAGGTTAAACACACTATACACTATTCTAAGATCCAAATTCACAAATTCAAAACTTGGGTATTTTTTGATCACTATCATTTCCATAATAATGAACAGTTCTCACATCATAAGTTAGAAGAAATACTCTGACAAATACAATACAACTCATAGAAAAGAGCAGTGACTAGCCTACAAGGAGCAAATGACATTTTAACTAAATAGTTTTCAAGATACATCTCTATCTGCAACATAGGTAGCTAATAATGATTAGTGTCTACGACATAACAACACAATTAACTCTAGACACCCGCCAGGGATTTTAACAAAACGGTAGACTCTCATGTTCGGGGCTCTGGTGACCCCCCTAATTATCACAGAGTCATGGGTTATACACCATTGGAAAGCTTATAGACCACAAATTCCAACGAGGTAACATTCGTGAAATTCCCTCCGTATTCGTAGAAAAAGAACAGACATAAAAAATCATTAAAAATATGAAAATATTGACTTTGCGGGGCCCTGGCAACCCTTGAAGTCTCCCTACGCTGACAAAATGATGCTAATGTGTAGGCCACATACTTGTGACAATAATATAAGAAATGGTAGCCATTGCTGTCATTGCGTAATGAATTCGTTTTATGTAGGAAATATTTTTTAAAAAATATACGCAGAAAAACATTCATTGAATTAGACATTCTCTTCTCTCCCCCATTATAGTATCACGTCCATATGCAAATCATTTTTGCTGCACACATCATGTATACGAACAAGAATTATGCTTCTAGACCACTTCAGTGAAATGTATACAGGGTTTTCATAAAGTCTGGACGGATTTAATTTGCTTATAATTTTCATAAAAATGCTCATAATGAAATCAAATAAAGTGCAAACGGTAGCGGAAGGATTAAATTTTTAGTTGGCAACACTGTTAGATAAGCGGCAACTCTGAACACGTTGAGAGAGGGAGGGCAAGGGTTAGTTTCTTACCAAATTCCATCCATTGTTGTTTTCATTGTTGTTTCAATGTTGACTGTTAAAAGTAAGTTGTAAGCTGTATTGGTGTGTGTGTCTTTTAAAGAAATAAATAAATGAAAAACTCCTCTGAGAAGACTTTTTTTTTTTTACCGTATCAAAGATGGCGTCGGTGAAAGAGAAAGCGCAATGTGTTCTGTGGTACGCAGAGCTAAAATCACCAATTCTGGTGTGTCGAAAGTTCACCAAAGAGTTCAAAAAGCCGGCACCGACTGAGAGTGCAATCCGAAAGTGGCATGCTAAGTTCTTGGAGACAGGAAGCGTCCTTGACCGTCCTCGAAGTGGGAGGCCGCCAACATCGCCTGCAACAGTGAGCAGGGTAAGGGAAAGCATCAACAACAGCCCACAGAAGTCGATTCCTAGACGGTCCATGGAACTCGACCTTACCCCCTGCGACTTCTGGCTTTGGGGTCATGTGAAAACGGAAGTTTATGCAAAGAAGCTAACTGGTTTGGAGAACTTAAAGGACAAAATCAGGGCGTCTGTGGCTGGCATTTCGGATCAAACACGGCGGAACACTGTGAGTGGATTCCAGCGCCGCCTACGCGAATGTGTGGACATAAATGGCGCCCAGTTGGAGGTGCGGCGGTGAATGAACTGAGCTGGTGCAGATTACAGGTAAAAAATTAATCCTTCCGCTACCGTTTGCACTTTATTTGATTTCAATATGAGCATTTTTATGTAAATTATAAGCGAATTAAATCCGTCCAGACTTTATGAAAACCCTGTATCTTGTGTTATATGGGACCGTCCCGAAAATAAATGTAAATGAACCAAATTTGACCCCCTCTTCCTCTATAAACAACAAGTACACATACAGGTTACTATCATGTAGGGGACTACTTCATTGCTTCACATACCAATTTTTAGGGATGTACCACAAAGGCGGGAGAAATACCCTCCAAAACCTGATGAAAAATTAAAAAAAAAAAACTTCATCCTCCCTCTCTCGGCCGTACATACGTACCCCCTATATACATAAAATGCAACTGACGGAAAGCTTCATCCCTGAAAAATACTTTGGTACCAAATCATCGTTCTAGCTTAATTAAGGACTGAGCTATTGATGTTTATTGTAAAAATAAATGTAATTTACGTCAAAAAAAACTCCAAACATTGGCTAACTTTGCCCCCTTCCTGCTACCCCATATAAGTACAAATACACGATATTACCATGTAGTGGCCTACTTCATTACTTCACGTAACAATTTTTATGAATCTATCCCCCAAGAGGGGGAATGGCCCCCAAAAAACTGTTGAAAAACAAAAAACAAACAAAAAAAAAAACATGATATTTACCCTCCTCCCACATACATAAAATGCGCATCAGCAAAGTGGCATCTTTCAGGAATAAATTGGTACCAAAACCATCTTCCAGCTTAATTTGAGGTTTAAGACTGAGCCATTGAGGTTTAAAGCCTTGATAGAAGTAACACAAAGAAACTAAACTACATATTCTGTGAACGGAGATCGGGAAAATCCCGATTTCTTTCTCCGGAATTGAACATTTGGGCGGATCGAGATTAGGGAAGTTCCCGAAATTTGATCTAGCGGTTGAATATAGATGACAAACAATACCTAAGAGTGTAAAAATTTACTATATATGCTTATTTAGATTATTGTTTTAAACAAAATAAACATTTTAAACGTGTTTTTTTTTGTTTAAAACAAAGTACTTTGTTTTAAACGTTAAAAATGTTTTAAACAAAAAAAAAACATGTTTTAAACATAAAAAACGTTCTTTTTGATTTTTTAAAAAAAATCATGTTTTTTTTCAACCCTGGTTGTTAGGCACATGGATAAAAAAAAATGATCAATAAGTATGTAATCAGGATCATAATTGATAGAAGAGCTGACAACTATTCTCACTTACCAATTACTAACGCTACCACTTATCTATCAATAAGAATTAAAACCATGTACAGTCAGTTATATCCATTATTGATTACAAACTTTTTCATTACACACTTTATCCAGGTGCGTAGCACTATAGGCAAACGAAATTACCACTAGTTGTATTCTAGTATATAGTGTTAATTAGGTTTTTCATTGTCAATTGAAACATAAGAACACATGACAGCTGTTTGTCTTCTTAACCTCTTTCTACAGTATTGGAAATCCTCATATGGGAACTTGAAAAGAATTAAAACTTGAATTTTAGATTTTTCACTTAATTCCGAAGAGAAATATATATGACACACTTACAACTCTCAAAGAACATGCCAGATGACACCATAATCTGTTATTCATACACGTCAATATCTCACACAGCAGACAAAACAGTCATTTGGTGCCTTTGATAAATCACAAAAAAGCTAAAGTGAAAAAAGGGTATGTGCCATATATGGCACGGCATGCAGTAAGGGGTTAATGTGGATGATTGGTATATTTAAGTGACATATTTAAAAAGTTCTCTACAGTTCCGTATTGAAATAGCACTAATAACTATAATTTCCTATTCATACACACTACAACTAAGTTCTTTATTAAAACTCATACTACTAAGCTGTCTATAAAGTGGGACTGGCAACAGCACGATTTCTTCAACAGATCCGGTTCTGCTAAAATTCCTGTCGAAACTGACTTGAGGAAGCTTCTTACTATTAAGTTATTTTAGAAAAAATAAACTAGATAAGCTTCGCATCAATAACTGACACAAATATATATATTTTAGGGGCCATAGACGCACACATTTGCATGACAAATATGCATGAAAGATTTTGTTTCATCATGCATGTTGGAAGAAATTTTTGCCCATACACGTACCAGCTAGCTGTCCAACTTACTAGAAGAATGAATCAGAGGAAAGAGTCACGCGATTTATTCCGCTGTCGTGATTGGCGGACCTAAATATAAAACAACCAACTTGCATGAACGAGCACATACACGGTAAACATGCATGAAGGCATGTTTACAGAAAATTTTGAAAACTTGTATGAACGAGGCCTTACACGAACTTCCCTGTGGTTTTATCATATTTCGTGCATGTTTCTGCGTGTATGGGTCCCTGTGATGATAGATAAACAAGTAGCTTCTTCATTAACAAAGCGGGATGATTAATACCAAATATTTTACTCCAAAACAAAAGTTTGTATCATGAGTACATTTTGATAAATCATATCATTGCGATTCTTGTGAATAGTTTACTATATTGAACGCTCTTTAACATCTTCATGATACTCGTATCTTTAACAACGAACTGAATGAATACTCATTCACTTTACACCATACAACTTTATTGAGGTCTTTCATGATTTTCTCCCAGTACACTTTCGGGTGACTTATCCATTCGGTGTTGGTCAAGGCCTCTCCCCGAGCTAAAGTTTATTTATTATTTATTATTTTCTATTCGATTCTAAGGAATTGGATGAGTGTTCTTTGACTACTAAGCTCTTTGTTTCTTTCTTGCAAATTAAAATAAAGATCTGCACTTACAAGTGTTACAAGGGGAGATGGGTGTTCAGCATTTGTGAATGTGACTGTACTTGTTGCTAGGATTGCCCACGAGATGAGATGAGGCTTTTTTTAAATTTATTTTTTTTATACAAGAAATTAGACGTGACAGCTCTTAAAATAGAAACAGATACACACCGCGAGACTAGATGGCATTTTTCAGAACATGCTTTCTTAACAAGATAGCTTCAAGTCTTGTGTTGTAGACAGCTCTACTTCTTTCGATCATTTTGGATATATCCTATGTATTTATTCTTCGCTGTCAAAGAATCACGTAATAAAGCCTGCATAACTATAGAAGCATTCAACAAGAAAATATTACTCTTAACTAGTAGGATCAATATAGGACTTAAGAAGAAGTTGGTCAAGTGCTGTATATGGATCATTGGGCTGTATGGTTCAGAGACTTTTACATTGCGGAAATTAGAGAAGAAATATTTGGAGAGCTTCGAAATGTGCTGTTGGAGGAAAATGGAGAAGATAAAGTGGACAGAGAGAGCAAGGAGAGAGCACTTCTAGCCACTATCCTTCGTAGGAATGCCAATTGGGTCAGACGCATCTCGCGAAGAAATTGTCTTCTTCACACCGCCATAGAAGGAAAGATGGAAGGGAAGCGTGAAATAGGAAGAAGAACACAGCTCATCGATGGTTTGAAAAATACAGAATTGTAGAAGAAAATATTGGGAGTTAAAAGAGGAAGCTGAAGATCGCGAAACGTGGAAGAAACATTTCCACGTCCAAATCTAAAATTGAAAAGAAAATCTCATTAGCCCCAGGACTTGCCAAAAGTCAGAACACTTAAATAATAATTATTGGCAAATTTCTCATCTAGTGACTACTGCATACACATAGGAGAAAATAATATCCCAGTGCAGCGCCTCACATTTTAAAATTTTCTGAAAGCCTATGCATTATAGTGTTGGCTAAGGTACTTCATGAGAGATAGTACACCAGTCTAAAGACTTCTTTTGTATTTACTGAAATTATCTCGCGTGTCCTGGAAACTCAATACGGAAACAATACAATATAGACGTAATAAATAATATAGTGCGAACCAGGTAAAAAAGAAAAAAAGAAAAAAAATCTTTTCCACTTTTATTGGGTATATATTTTTGCTGCATGATTTTCTCATGCAATTATACACAGGTGATTATGGCTTAACTCTTTCCTCTTAGCTTCTACGATAGTTTTTCTTTTCTTTCATATCGAACTGTAATAATAGTTACCAATCATTCTGACACATTTCTCACGGATTGTTTCCTCCCTTTTTGACACTTTCACACTGATTCAGTGGTCATGCGACCTTCCTCAAAGCATTCTTACATTCCCCTTCTTCATTCTTCGGTCTCAGATGTCTTCAATTCCCATGTCGGTTGTTTCTGAGAATCGTGAGAGGTAGAACAAAATCCTATGATTGAGCACATGCCTCGTTTGTTTTTTGTTCCCACACGTACACTACGCTCTTTCAAGAACTTCGTTTTTCCAGCGATCATTGGAGATGTTCACGTCTCATCCCTCTGCACTTCTTGTCATTCAAAGTTCCATTGGTATATCGTCTTCACTGTCACTGTAGAACAAAATAGTTTTGGCTTGTAAATTTTATATTTTCGTGATGCTTTCGTTCCGTACATACAAAGAATAAGAGACATTGCAATTGTTTTTTGCATAGTGTAATGACAATCATGTGTGTCATATAAGACATACTGGAACTTTACTAATAAAAAGTGAGAAATTGTGTTCTAGTAATGGTCTGTCCCATTTGCCGCCCCACTACGTACGGCTATGTACATTACATCTATGCAATACAACAATAATATCCAATACCTAAAACACGGTCACATGTTCATAAAACCCAAGCGAAGAGATTGAAAATATGATATATCTCTAGATTATGAATAATCATCTTTTGTGACGGTTGCTTCTATGGTGTCACATATGACATATGATAAATCAAAAGGTCTTCATTCCTTCCCCCCCCCCCTCCCACACACAATGTAAAAGCAAAATAAGCAAATGCGTAAGCATTTAACAAGATAAATCAACATACATTACAAAAAAATAACGCACTAAAGAAAGAGAAGTAAAATACTTAACGTAATCGTGTCATTTTTCGGTTTTTGCGATATTTTCTTCCCTCCAAAAACATTATCTAGGATCAACCGAAAACGTTCTTCAGTTGTCAAGTTTCTATCAATTGCAGCACCTACTCTGGTGACACGGAAGAGGTGCAAAATATGCATGTCATATGTGTCATGTTGTCGCTCTATCAGAACAAATAATTGTAATTTTGTGTGTCGTATATGACACTTGGCGTCCGAAGAGGATAACATCAGAATTCCAATATAAAGATTCACACATAGGCTTTTGGGAAGAATTTGACTGATCATCTCATAAATATATGCCATCGTTGGAAGATTATTTTTTCGAAAATTGAAAAGTACTAGTACTCAACGGCTCCGTTGTAATCTGTCTCTTTATTTCGTTCAGAGCTCTTTCGTGGCTAAACGGTTAGCGTACGCGCTTTTCGCATGGGAGATCCGGGTTCGATTCCCGGAGGGAGCTCATGTGGTTCGGATTCCACGTTAATCAGTAGGTTCACGTCTCATATAGCCTCGCTGCTGAACGGGACGCTAAACTAAAATCAACCCAACCCAATCTTTATTTCATTCTTTTTTATTGTTTTTACTGTGTATACCAACTACAATCTTCTTTCTTCCTTTTCCTTTTGCACTAAATCTTCTAGCACATGTTTCAAACTATTTGATTTTCTTTTACGTACATCTAATTCAAGTTTCTTAAATTGTAGTCTGCGAACCACTAGTAGTCTTCGTGGTCCTCGTGATTTGAAAATTATTATATATTCATGCGTATTTCACTTTCCCTCCCCTCCTTCCATTATGTGAAAAAAAAAGATTTAAAAAAGAAATTATTAATAGAAATTAATACTGTTTTTAAAATATTAGTATTAACACATACCTAATAGGGGTCCGTAGAAGATTGTGGCTATTAGGTATCCATAGGACATTGTGACTAAGGTGCCTCGATTTAAAAAAAAATAAAAATAAAAGCTCTGATCTGATCACTTGACCTAACAGTGAACTAACTAACTAACTCTATGGCCTATGGAACCCGGAGGTCCAATGCCGCGTTCACAAAAGCTCTCCACTGACTTCTATCCTTAGCTAACTGGATCCAGTTTCTACTTTGTATTCCTATCTCTGCGAGATCCATCTTAATATCGTCCTCCCATCTGCGCCTACGTCTTCCTAATGGTCGTTTTCCGATGGGTCTTCCAGTCAAGACATTGAAAGCGTTTCTACTTTCTTCCATTCTAGCTACATGACCCGCCCACCTAAGCCTCCTAGACTTGACGACCCTAACAATGTTGGGTAAATCGTATAAATTATGTAGTTTCTCGTTATGAAGTTTCCGGTCCGCCATTCCCCATTCCCGTTCCTCTTGGGTCCGAATATTCCTCTCAGGATCTTTTCTTAAATACTTTCAGTCTATGTTCTTCCCTCAGAGTAAGCGACCATGTTTCGCAACCATACAGAACAACAGGCATGATTATCGTTTTATATATTTTAAGCTTCAAATTCCTCGACAGAATTCGCGACAAGAGATTTTGAACTGAATAATAACACGAATTCCCTGCTTTTAGTCGACATTTAATTTCTTCGTGAATATGATTTTCGTCTGTTAATATTGATCCTAAATATTTGAAAGTATCCACTTCATCAAAAGTATTATTTAATATTTTAACATCCACAATTTGCCGTATTACGGTCCCGACGCACTTCCATGTATTTAGTTTTCTCTGCATTTACTTCTAAACCCATGTCCCTGCAAGCGTTTAATAAGATCACTGCATTTCTTTCCATTGTTATCCTATCATCCACTATTAAATTTACATCATCAGCATATGCCATAACCTGGTGAATACCGTTCAACTCTAGGCCCTGGTTGCTATCTTTGATTTTCCTTATGGCGTATTCCAGCACAAAGTTAAATAATAATGGCGACAACGCATCTCCTTGTTTCAGACCATTTTTGACGTGAAAGCTCGTGGACAAAAGTTTTCCTACCCGGACTTTACTTTGGGATTCATTTAAACATATACCGGTACCTAACAGTGAAACAGACTTAAATTGCTAGTCTTTCTACCTCAGAAAAGTTGAACTCAGACAAATGGCAAACTAACAGAGTATATGTTTATATAGTCACTATTCTACATATAGTCGACTTAACTGCTTTAACCACAAGTACTTCATACTTGAAATGTTATTCTTTGAAGGTTACAGTTGCGCAATAGTAGAGTTCTCACTTTTAGGGGAAAGTGTCTCTCGTGATTCGATACTAAACCATTTACGTGTATGGTTGTCATCGTATTTATGGGTTATCTTTAGGGTCTTATTTCCATTCTAACTTTTTTTTTTTTTTTTTTAATGATTATTCACTTGCATTTTGGAACCTTCAGATGCTAACACAGAACATGAAACTAAAGATTTCATTTTCAGATATTATTCTCCTATTCAACCTTTTCCAATGCTTTACCGTTCTACCTGTGTTATTTTCTTCATTTGTTTTCTCGTCACATTAACTCTCTAGAGATTAAATCTTCTAGTAGGTTTCTTTAGAGTTCACTTTACTATTTTGTACAGTACAGATCTGTATACACGATGCTCGAGACAAAACCTTCGCTTCTTTTTACTCAGGGGCTGAAGAACACACTTATGTATTTGTTAAATGCTTGGCTTTCACTTTTCTATATTTACCTTAATTTCTTTATCATCTGGACATATCATAAATTATTTTTAACCAGCGATGATTTTAGGAGACCAGGAGAGGGAGAAAATTCTCCCAGAGCTGTGAAATTCCGTCCGGAACATTTCTCCGATCTTGCTCAATGTGGGTTAGTACTGTTATATTTGCGCAGTATTACTTTTACCCTTTGTGTATGAAAGTGTGTGGTTGCTTGGATTACAGTTTAGCATCCCTTTCAGGAGCGAGACTATATGAGACGTTATCGTACAGCTTAACGTGGGTTCCGAATCACACGTGCTTTCACCGGAAATCGAACATGGCTCTCCCATGACAGAGGTTCATACGCTAACCATAAGTCACAAGGGAGTTCTTACACTTGTCATGAATATTTATAATGGACAAATCAGAGCTTGGAACTATTTGCAATTATTTTGAACAGGGCTGTAACTTGTGGGGGACAGGGGGCAACTGCCCCCTCCCAGGGAAGTTCCCCACCGTTCGAGGGGGCCCATTTTAAGACAAAATTTTCTTACTCCATATACGATACGAACACGAAACTATAAATGAAGCATCAAACAGGTTCATTACATTACATAAACAAAACAACACACAAATGGTAAATTAAACAAAAATGAGTCGTGGGCCTATTTCAGAAGAAATGTCTATTAGGGGCCCTAGAAATATTTATTCATATGGCTTTGAGATTTGTCAATATTGTCCCCTTAATTAATTTGTCATGTATGCAACAGGCCCAGGAGTGTAACTAACGGCCCCGAAGACCTTGCCGTGCGGGAGGACCCACAAAGATTAAGGGATAGATGGAAAAAAGGGGCCTATTTTTCTTTCTTGGGCTCCAACTTTTTCTAGGGGCCCAAACATTGATGCTTGCCCGTCCAGAAAAATTTAAGTTACGGAGCTGATAGGCTATATTGTGTTCGTGAAGGTCAGATCTATTTGTTGTTTATATCAATATTTGGAATAGATAATAAATTGATAGGAAAACCTCAGATTATTCATTCTGCCTATATAATTGGAGTGAATAACGAAAAGCGAAATTGCTGGAAAACATAATTTATTTTTACATCTACACTTGTATTGCTTCTGCAGTTTTCTTTGCAATTGTATCCTCAGGATAAAGAAGCATTCAGCTGTCTACTTTGTGAAGTAATGTATCCCGTTAAACTGTGCAAATAAAAAGACTACTTTCTTTTACAAAATTTGTTGAGAAATAAAAGAAAAATATGGGTCACATAACATTTTGTTGAATCTAGCAAGAAAACTTCGTAACCAATTTTTTTTTCTCTCTCTCTCTCTCTCGGCGTGAGAAAATAGCCGAGTATACAAAACGAAGAGCACAAGTAAAGAAGTTAGTCGTTCTCTTTGGAAGAAGGGCAGCAACGTTTGTTGAGTGCGTGACTATGGAACAGCCGCTTCAAGCCTTCCGTCTGCTCTACACAACCAAACCGTGTGAACGTCGCTGTTTACATTCAATTGCAACTGGCAATTAAACCACAACCGAAATGGTTACCTTCAATGTCCATTTTCTTTTCTTTTCTTTCTTTAACCTTCATTTCAAAGTACGAAGTAAATGCAGGCTAGTTTACAACAAAAGAAAGCTAGAAATAACTTCATAGGTACTTTACATATCAAAGTGTATATAGGCCTACGTCATTGACAAAATAAACTCTCTTGTGACTGAATTATTCAGAATTGAAACCTGGGTTCAGTTCCCGGTAGGAGCTCATGCAGTGGCGTCGGAAGTATTTTTCAGCTGCGGGGGACAAACTGATTTTGAACTGTTTTGAAAATAGACGCGAGAATGTAACATAAGTAAAATAATACGAATATATGTTCGTAATGTAACAATAATTGGATTTGGTTGGATAATAATAATAATAATAATAATAATAATAATAATAATAATAATAATAATAATAATGTAATGCAGCTGTAAACAGTTTCGTGAGGGTAAAAATTCCATCTACGAGAAGCATATTGGCTTACATCTTTAAGATTAATTAATCCAGTGCCAGTTTTGTGCTGGATTTTGGTATGGTGCAGAAATTTTCCATCACTTAAATCAGTTAAAAACAAATACAATAGCAAAAATTGTGCTACTTACAAGAAAATGGCTATTTGTAACTACAGTTTTTACCATTTTATATACATATTTTTAACTGTGTTGGAAATGCCCACACGGACATTATTCGGACAATGGAGTTCGCTTTTCTAATGTGCTCTGAATTTGTCTGTGGCCTTTTTTGAGTTCTTGAACCCTATGGCGAGAAAAGTCAATACATCTCCTTGCATCAGCATTTTACTTGTCAAATAATATGCCTTATACAAAACATAATGTAACCAGGGGGAATGTATGAAACCATTCCGCGCGACAAGATTGGCTTGCAGTTCGTGAAAAATTGAAATCCGTAATCGGCTGAGTCTTATTTTCTAAAACAGGAATTTCAAACTTTTTCCCGTGATCGGTTACACAAGATCTTTCATCAAGTTCTTTAGACAAGTTCTGTGTGGGAGTGTTGGGGAAATTTGTCGCCTGACGCTTTGCTCAATTTGCTGCTTGGAGGTGCTCGTGGAATCCTGCACTTCAAGTGAGGCACACTGCACAGAATTCTGAATTGCATTTTGTTGTGAACATTCTGTACCAATGCTGACACTGGTTGTTGGTGAAGTTTTTTCATAAGACTTGTATTTTTCGAAACTTTCTTTGTTGATGTATCAAGAAGGGTTCTTTTTTGGTCAGAAAGTAAGGAACAGATAGGCCTATGTAACATATGCATTTCCTTGCATCCCTACATAAACAGCAAACGATTTGATAACGCAAAGTAAACTCTTTTATTTCAATGTCAGACAGGTTTCAGCACTGTCTCCTACAAGGCCTAAGTGAACGTTATGTGATTTGGGTAGTTAGGGGGCTCAGGCAATCATTAATGCTCCTTCCGAGAATTTAATCAGTGTTCACTTTGGTTTCTGTTGTGCTGGTAAAACAACGATAAAGAACCCAAACATAAATGTCAGGTGAACCAAAATTTCAACTCGGTTAATAATAATTGTGCGCTGAAAAATTGTTGCTAAGGTTCGCCAACTAGTAATTAGACCATCAACTTTGTGGATGGGACGGGATAGAATTTGAAATTTTATGGACTCTTCGGCAAGTTTGGCTATATTGGCCCTTCACGTGATTGAAGGATGACGTTCCTCGGCGAGCATAAAACTCGGGAAAGGAATAGGGGAAGGAAAGGAAGAAGTAATTAGAAGAAAAGTCACGGCCCCCAAAGAACGCAACATCCCAGCATTTGCCTGAGGGAAACCGTGGAATAACTTTAGTCACGATGGCCGGCCTCGGGGATCGAATCCCAGACCTCCCGAACACTACCACTGCGCCACGGTTGTTCGTTATCGACTTTGTGATAAATAGCAATAATAATGCTTGCAATATTCTATAATTACAGATCATTGGATTCACAGCAAACAGAAAATTAATTAGAGAAATATCTATATTTTGATTTTTAATCCAAGAAATTAAAAATGAAGGAATTTTTCCACCCTGCTTTAAAATTTAGAAAAGTTGTCGCATCTGTTAAAAAAAATATTGTTGATTTAGTGTATCTTGGGTAATATGAAGAAAATAAATTGATTGTTAGATACAGGGCATTCTGTGCCTCAAAACAGTATACCGTATTTGCATAAAAAAGGCACACAAACATGGGAAAACAAAATTCATAAAAGAGGAACACCAAAACAAACAGTATTATTACACCCTACGCGGTTGGTGCACTAACTCAACGACGAACAAGTGTACTATATAACTTCTAAATGTTACGATATTCTTTTAGAAACATCTGTACTGTATATACTTATGCAGTGGTAATTTCTGATTGTCAATCTTTGTTTCTTTTTTTATTCAAGAATGCTATAGAGTTTTACTAAAATATAGTACTCTCGAATTCTGATATGATTATTGCAATTATTCCATTAGCGTAATGAAAAATATTGATTCTGATATTTTTACATACAGGGTGTCCGAGAAGTCCTTCCCTGATTACAGAAATTGATAACTGAGGCTAGAAATAAGATAGAAATATGAAACTGGTGTTGAATTGTTTACAAACTATAAAAGTTTTGGTCACATCAGTACACTTCCACATGAGCACCCTTGGTAGCACGTAGCACATCTAGGCGATATTCAATTTCCAACCACACATTAGCCAACATCACTGGAGGGATCGATGCAACGACTGTGGTTATTCGTTGCTGCAGGGTTTCAAGATCTGGTACACGTGTTCGGTAGACCTAACACAGACAGAAACTTTTATAGTTTGTAAACAATTCAACACCAGTTTCATATTTCTATCTTATTTCTAGCCTGAGTTATCAATTTCTGTAATCAGGGAAGGACTTCTCGGACACCCTGTACTACTCGTACATAATTAGTTCATAGAGATAGCAATTACTGCTTAAATGCAGTCCTTTGCACAAACGCTACAATAGATTGTTGCTACTTTCCTAAGAATGAATATAGGTTACTCATTTTTCTGAAAATAATTACATCCAGTTCTGTATTTTTATTTTACTCTTCCTTTGTCCAAAAGTCATATATCATAGGTCTAAGTTTCATCTTATGCTTGCACTTTTAATAAAAAGTGTTTAATAATTATTCAGAAAACATCATTACGAATATTACGATGTTGACATAGGGTTGCCATATTTTAAAATTAGAAAAGTGGGGGATTCTAAACTGTAAGTACTGATGTGAACTTGTATATTACAAATACTGACCTTTGATCCTTCGAACCATTTCTTTAGTGATTTTCTTTGTTAAATGATACTTCTAATGTACTTTTCTAACGAAACTAAAGTAAAAAAAAGTTTTTGTTTTAAATGTTTTATTAAGTTCAACCAATGTGAGTCTCGAATTGTAAAATAAGTATTAAGTATTACAGTAAGATATCTGTAATTGAGGAGCGTTTTTTCAAAACTCGATAGAGCACAAATTTCGAGAAACGGAGATGTATATGGGATAGGTATGTTTTTTATGTTACGAATGATCTGTGAATTCAGAATTGGCAAATCTCGATCTGCCGTGTGTATAGCATACTAAATCATAAGCATGCTGTCATAGCTAGATAGAGGTTATGTACAATAATAACAAAAATGCAATTCCTGTAAAAGAAAATGCTCTATCGAGTTTTGAAAAAACGCTCCACTATTGTAAGGGTATCTGTAAATCAAGTTTCCAAAACAGAAGCAAGCGATATATGGCAGATATCGTTCATTGGGTTTTCTCTCTAAGAAACACAAAATAATTTCTAAATTTTAATCATGAGAAAGGTAAAACATATAACGTAACAAATTGTCCCTTGGCATTTTTATATTTTATGAAGTCATGAATAATTCAGGTATGTTTGTCACATCCACAAACGAATATTCATTAATATTGACCCTCCAGTACATTACAGGAAAACACATGAACTACACAAAGGAAGCCACTGTGCATTAGGGAAAATTTCTTATTAGCAAACGGCTTTGTGCGCGCGCTCTGGGCAAATAGCTTATAGCCTGAGCGCGAGTCCAAATTTAACTCAATCGAGATTGAGATTGACAGTGGTGTAGCGGTTTACGTTGAATATAAAAACACTTTATCAACAAAGTCGTCTTAGATTTTTCTCCAATCCATAAAAGCGGGTGGTTTTTCGTGATTAAGATTTGATTAAGCGAGGTACGAATATAGGACCTGAAAATCGGGTAATATGGCAACCCTATGTTACATAATGTTAACAGTAAATGTTTTCACAGAAGAACGGGACTTGGAACACGCGAAACCCCGCTCACGAAAACGCTTTCTCGCTGTAAATTCTCTTGTAGGCAGGAATTTATTTCGGAAGGGGTCCAAATGTTTTCTAGGGTCAAAATCCAACACTAGGATAGATTATATTAATTAAATATACAGAAAAGTCGGGATTTCGGGGAGGTCCTCGCCGTAGGACCCACCCCTGCATACATTCCTATCGGAAGTATCCTTGCTGGCGTTTGTGAACGTGTCCCCGCCCTGTTTTTTCTTCAAGCAAGAACGTCCTAAATCAGGGATGAAAATAAGCAACAAAATTTTACTTGCCCAAGAAAAAAGCTACTAGCCCACATCCCACAATAGAAATCACTTACCTTCGGTATGATATTAAATACTCTCCCGCACCGATAAACCACTCGTCCCGAGCGAGTAGTTATTTGCATCCCTGGACTGTCATTCATTAGTGCTTACAAGGGATACATTTTTCCTCCCTATAAAACTTACTGCACTCTGCATATTGTTTGTAAGAATGATTTAAAATTATAGAAAATATATTTAAATATCCTGTTACGCATTTAAACGATTATCTTTTTAAACTTTAAAATCTCGCTCAACGACTCGTTTCATATTGCAGACCTACGATTACTTAAATAACAATTCTAAAAAAATTGCAGTTTTGAGAATGTACACCAATGGGCATAGATTTTTTCAATTCTTTTTCCTAAATCTTTCTGTCTAACATGTCAGAAAAAGCGCCCGGTCCCTTGTTTCAAAGAGAAAGATGATTCTGGAACAGATAATTTTCTTCACATTATCATAAAGAAACATGCATATAATCCAGTGGTGCCCACCCCCCTCATGTCAATGACGCACCCCCCCTCAACTGTCTATCCGTAGGTGTTCTTCCATGAAAAAAATCTTTTCGATTAATTTTTACACCCCTCAAACGTATGTATTTATAGATTTTTACCCCCCCCCCCAACATTTCAATGACGCAGCTTGCGTCATAGCACCCCTGTATAATCACTCTTGTGTGATGTTTTTACAGTCTGAAAGTGGAGGGGCAAAACGAGTATCTTGTCCTCCATGAAAATTTCAGGGAGGGGGGGGAAGATACCCCCTTGCCACCCCCGGTTCCGGCGCTTCTGAGCTCATGTGTGGGGATTCCATCTTAAGCACTAGACAACTCAAAAGTCACTTAGAAACTTTTTTGAGTTAGTCTTCCTCACCATATTTGATTCAAATATGAGCAAATATGAATTCATATTTGCATCAAATATAAGTTCAGCTAGTTTAAAGATTTAAAAATGAAAAAAATGAAATCTTTGAGTTTTACGTCCCACGATTATGCCGGCTAGTTAGGAGACGGTGATGATAAATGAATGAAATGGTGAAATGAAGAAAATGGGAGGAAACGGCAAATTAGGAAACGACAACACTAACCATTCACCTAAAGCGTTACTTAATTGGGAGGAAACGGGAGAACCCCGAGGAAACCCCACACACACGGTGTTTGTCCACCACAAGGTTCACTTGGCGGGAGCAAGGTTTGAACCCGGACCCCATGCACAAGAGGTGAACTGAACGCTCTGATCCACCGCGGCCCCTTTTAAAGATTTAATTTATAATGAAGATATACTGTAACATTTATTAAAATGAGTAAACCAATAGTAGCTTATCCTCATGTATGGAATAACATTACTAAGGATAACAATCACATTTGGCATGAAATAGGTCTATTCATTGTTCAGTCTTTAAGCCATGTGAGCTTGGGGTGAGCAGTTTATGTTCATGAGTTGTCTTGAGGTTTTCTCGTTCCCTCCGATCTTCATTCTGCTAATTCTTCTATCGCCATTGATTTGTTTTTTGAATGTGATGCTTATTGAATAATTTCGAACATTATAAATCAATAAAGAAGTGGTTCGAGTAACAAATAGTTATAATTATCCAAATAATCAACAAATGTTCGAACAGTTCTCCCAATGAGAAATATTTGACTAATTTTAACAGTAGTTTGAATTTTCATTTGATGAACTCTATGTTCTATGTGTAAGGTTAGCTCTTATAGGATATTTTCGTGATTGATGTAATTAGTTTTCATTTTCATATAGATATGATAGTCACGAATTCATGTCTCCTTAATAAAAAAAATCTTTTGTGAGTGAAATTTGAATTGTAAGGTTCTAAATCCATTGGGAAATAGGGTTTAGTTCGAGGATGTGTGTGACATATGGCATGAATGGAATGTGATATTTTGAATAGATGTGACAACGCTGTTATCATGGAAGACTGATGCTACTGCAGCCTCTCTTCCTTTTCTTTCACCCTTCGTTAGATGCTTCGGCAGTTCTTCAACCCCAAATTCTGCCTCCAGTAAACAATCTTCCAGCCTCCCTAGTGCTTTTCTCTCAAGGGACTGCCAGTAAAAGTCACCCACACCCACAGAAAGTAGCAGTGTCACCACTAGCACCACAGTTGCCAGCGATTGAAATTCGACCTGTATCCGCTTCTTAATCCTTTAAACAAGCCATAGTTAGTAACCCTTAAGATATATATCCACTTCGGAAGAGTTCTTTTCCGTATTTTTGTATACATACTGGAAGATTCTCTCTCATACAAATCACCGAGGATGAGCATTCTCATGAGGTTCGAGATCAATCCCACTTATCCTTATAATCAGCGCATGACTGAGGAATCTCAACATTAAAGTTCACAGATTGATTGGTCACTAGCAACGAAGGAAATTTTTTACCAAATATTTCCCTTCTTTTCTGTCCTTTCAACAAAAACTAATGACATTATGTATTAGTAATAAACTTCTTATAACATTTTGAATTACATATTATCAAACATCCATCTAATAAAAATTTTTCGAAATTTTAAATCGAAAAAATCTCAAAAATCTTATAAAGACCCTTTTTCCTTTTACATCTTCGGTCAATGATTAATTATTCGGCAACAGGTGCCAAAGGATTATTTGACATGAGATACGTCATATAAACAACTTCTATGAAAAATTCTTCCTGAAAATTTGAGTATTCGTGTTTTCCACGTCCATATATGAAATAAATTATTGTCCGTTATCTTCCGAGAGATTTGGCTCTCAATATATTAATTTCTGTTATATTAGACAAATACTTCTTTTGTGAGAGTTTTTTTTTTTTTTTTAATAATTTTGCCAACAAATGAAAATCACTTTCGTTGCAGTTTATGTTTGCAGATAGACCACACATATTGTTACTAAGTGTTTGCTAATTGATTATTTAGAATTTAATAAAGAATTTTAAACAGAAGTGAAAACTTGACTTAGAGAATCATTTAATAAAATATTAATTCTTAATCAGATAGATTTCATTAATAATAAAAATTTTTCTGCTTTGGTTGCTGATCATGAGAACTGGAGAAAGTGTCTACTGATGCTCTTTATTTTGGGATTATCTTATGGGAGATAATTGGTTCGGAATTGGAGATAAAGGATGGTATTCAGTGTTCAGAAATGTTAATGTCTTAAGGAATCAAAGGTGAAACTAGCAAAAAATTTACCGTATTTGTGAAAATTAATTTCGAAAACTCACCGCATGATAATTTTAGTGTTGTCCTTTCTGAAACAACAAATGCAGAAAATATCGTGGTGGAACCAACTTTAAATCAGTAATTTATAACGTATAAATCGTAAACTAAGATTTTAATGAATATTCACATACGATTTGTTTCAAGTTGTTTTGGTTCATTCATTGAAATTTATGTTGTGTAAGCTTATTGTTTAACAGTTTGTCGAGTCATAAGTGTAGAAATTTTATGTACATCTCACTCAATGTTTAGCATTTCCTACTACATGATGTTGATGTACATAATTCTCACTCTAATTGACAATTTACCGCTAACATCAAGATTTCGGATTTGGACATCGAGAACTGTAAATTTTTAAGTTTACGAGCAGGAAGAACATTTATTCATCCGTTATTTAAAAACTGAGGATCTTTAAACCTCAGTTTGATTTCAGGAGAGTTTTAGAAGAAACATCAGCTAGAAACCGTAGACAGTCTTACACTGTCTTACTGGCAGTAGTTAGGCCAGTAAAGTTCAAATTTATCCAAATCCATGCAGGAACTATGTTCAGAGTCCAATAGAAGGAAGGCACCAGTTCATCTATAGAAAGATTAGGAGAGAGAGAGAGATGTATGTGCTATCATATTTACTTAACAGATACGTCGTTACGCTTGATATTTTACTTAAAGACATTAAATTCAAGTATCATACAGAACTTGATTAATGTTTCATTTATGTAGCAGTTTAAATAAGAAGGTACGCTACAAGCGGGTAGTTGGTAGAAAATGCCATCTTGAAGGATGCGATCTCTCGCTAAAGTATAAATTATCTAATTCCTCAAAATAGCGTCCTTTAATAACAATACTTAACATCTAACAGCATGCAGCAATATTTAACATCTTATGAATCTGAATTTAGATATTATAGAAGATTACAAATATATTTCCAGTGCCTAGTAATTTCCAATATTGTTACATTACATATACTAACTGACTAAATAGATTGAATTAAAGAAGCAAACGAGTGAGTTACGATTTTCTTATTTTGTTTATCTCTACGTAGCCGTGGGGCTATGAAGGACAGGATTTATTGCTGCGATCCGATCCAATAAAGTTTTGTACTCTTGTAGTCGACGAATTAGAGTACAACAGGGTTTGAATTTGCGATCACGTACGCTGAAAGCAAGTGCTCTAACTTAAATATCAACGAGAGAGATAAAGAGAGAGAGAATAAAGTAACAATTTTAATTATTCCTAGCTCTGGTGCTGCTAGGAAAAAATATTTGGAACGAACCGCAATCTTATAACTTCAATTTGCACCTAATTACTCTGTTTTACAAGTTCGAAAAATGTTTAGGAGCAGTGTTTTATTTACAAATTTTCTAGAGGGAGATAATCTGCAGCTAACACTTAGCAATTTAACATTGCAGCGCTCCCCCTCTCTGTGTCAAATAGAAAGTGGAACATTGATATTTTCTGGAATATTACTCGACAGACATTATCATAATTGTCATGATAAATATATAGAATTTCATACACAGTGCTTCCAATTTACCTGGTATTAGAATTCATAGAACTAACAGTAATTGTTTTGTATAAACTATAGAGAAAAATAGAAACTAAAACAAGAGTAATGTTAAACAAGAAGAGACAGGCTATCTTAATGTATTAAAAATAGTAGAAAACAAATCAATGTCTGAAATTCATGTTAATTCAGAGTTTTACATACAGTGAAAATATTGGAGACTGGTAAACATCCAATGTTGACTCTTTACCAGAGGGTTTGTCAGTCACAGCCGTGATCTTCAGCATTGAATGAAAAAATGTGTGGCCCACTAATATTCACAAAACGTAGAGATTCTAGTGTTTTAGCAATTAAACGGTTCCTAGATGCAGTATGATGAAACTTCAAACTCGAAAAATCCTTTTTACAATTCTTCAGATATAATTTGAAGAGCAACCCTTCAGTTTCGACAGGTTTTGTTCACCGTACAGGTTTTGTACGTACCCAGTGTTCACCGTGTGCTCCCAAAATTCCTGCAAAATATTAGATGACTTGTCAGAATAAGACTAAATTCAACTTTCCTGAAATTCCAAATAATTCTTGATTACTGTACAGTATTTTCTTAGTTGATTTCTCGAGCCAGTTCTATTGTATCAACACTATAAAGTTTTCTGGGCTCATCACTGCAACACCACCAAAAGTAACATCCTCTTCCAACTGCAACGGAAATCCCTCATGGATCTACCATTTTCAGTGTTCAGGGCTTGAAATCATGCACAGATATTTCAGTCTTGGACCCAGTTATGATCGATGTTGATCCTTCTTGAATCCTGAATCATAGCTATTTCATAAACAAATATCCACTTTGGTAATTTCTCAACGGTCCCGAAAAATGTTACACGATTCCAAGCATTTGTATGGAAATTTGTAGAGGTATTTTGAAGTATGTCACTAAAGTAGGATAGCACTTCCATAAAAGACTGCAGTGAACGATATGAAGACGACATTCCCCTTATATCAAATATTTTGTTTATATTATAAAATCTAACTCCTATTTCCAGAGAAAGTTTCAATTTCCTGTCTATTTTTTGGTGACCCTGTGTACAGACTAAGCAATTTTTCTACAAGTTTCTGAAAATGAACCATGTTGATGAAAAATGTTAGGAAAATTTTCAGAGGGATGGCAAATATCATTCCCAGCCAGGGAAAAGAAAGTTAGAGTGGGAGTTTCCTAACTTCCCTCGTACAAATAAATTAGTATTTAGGAGTACTTGTACATTCCATATTGTATTAAAGATAGTGTGGTAAGATTTTTGCTAGCAAATGAGTTCTTTCATAATAGGAATCAGTTTCTCCATGTTGTCACTTCCCGTCACCGAGTTCCATCACTTGATGAAATATTGAAAGCATATCGTAATATAGATCCTTGCCATATTGTTAGGTGAATGGTTGTTGTATAAAGCCTTTTATTTATGCAGTAGCTGCCTACACTGTTTGCTTGTTTGTCCACCAATTTCTCTTTTCTTGCTTTCTTTCTGTCTCCGGAGGGTTTGCACAGCTGTTGAAGACATCCTGTTGGAAATGGTGACATGCCACAGAGGGAGGAATGGTAATAGAGTAAAGGGGATAAGAAATAATACGCGGAATCAACGAATAAAAAAGAAACGCAGACGCTGGAATATAAAGAAAAGAAAAAGAAGAGATGGAAAGATATGGGTTGGTTGGAGCCATCGTAGTTTTGTGGACCATCAGTGGGAACTGAGTTTGATGAGAAGAGATTTCCGGGCGACAAACAGGTCCATATGTTCCACTAACAGCATACGAGGGTTCTTTTTTGTTATATGTGTTGTATGTGTATGAGTACTAGTTAACAGCAGTTTGTTGAAGTGTTGAAAGACATTAAAACATTTGCTCTGCCCTTGAATGTTTAAAAGATTAGCCTTTTAACAAAAAGCGTCTTCTATATGCAGATCAACTTTCGTATCAACGAAGTAAAGCAAAATTATGACTATATATATATACCTATAGAATAATAATACACTGCTCAATGTTAAAAACGTAATACCGAGAAGGAATCGGATTGGCTCCACATTTGCACAAGTATAGAGAATAGACTAGGAAGATAATTATTAACAATGCATCTCCGTTCCGCATCATGTTCCCAGGCACACCTCGTGGATACACCAATTGGAAACAAACCAGAGATCCACAGTACTGAAATAGTTGACTATTGATGGACGTAACCATGCCTGAACAGTCGAACAATTTATCGTCGAGCGCGGCAGCAATTCCAGCTGGTATCCGCCTTTGGTTGCGGAAGAATCTTAGTATGGGGCCTGTGTTGGATGGAACGAGGCAGAATGATGTGAATATAAAATCGATTATTTCGGGAAGCCAACACACAATGACATGCAGAGTTCCAACGACTGCGTCATGCTACAAACTAGGAAAGACAGAATTTTTGTACGCATTTAGAATTGTAAACCCTATAAAGAATCACCAAACATGTTCGGGGACACTTTTTTCAGCGAGTATTGTTCACTTTTGATGCGTAAAATTTGTATACTTTACGTTATTCATACATCAGATTAAGTAAATCTTATAGCACCTCTAGATTTTTCTTTTCTTAAAATCTAAATTTCTCATTGACCAGATTGAATTAGAAATATTAACTTAGTAAAACTAATTAAACAATTTATTTACTAAACTAATAGTTTAGTAATAATGTAGGCAGCCATAGATTTGTAAAATTTTCAGAATAAATATGTTATTTCAACAGAGGAATACATAAGTAGGCCTAATCAAAATATATGGAGATTTTGCTCTCTGACATCCCTAATAATGTTTTAAAAACCCCATAAGGAAGCCATGATAAACTGAATTCCTATCAGTGTAATGGGTTAAGTCATAATCTGGAACGATAAAGCTGGCCTGCACGTAAGGCGTCTAGTAACATGAGGAACACGGTGTGTTCTCACTATCCTTGGGTCACGTTCGTACCCAGTGTCACTGACGGGCCTCCTCCTTACGTACTTGCTGCCACGTGGTGTACCCGCTTCGCCATGCACTGATTCAGTTAAATACATTTCTTGCTTTTAGTAACTACTTAGCACAGGTTGGTTCGTGTTTCTTGTACTGTTGTTTTTATGGCATATGTCTGCATACTGTATTTATACCAATAACTGCTAAGACCTTCTAAAATGAATCTGCACTCAGGAAATGCATCTGCTGCCACAAGAAACAATTTATAAAGCATTAGTAGTCCATTTCGTGAAGAAAGAAATTCATAACTCACGAACTGAAGTAGTGTTTCCTAAAATCGGATAGCACATTAGCTCCAGTCTATTTAATAGGAAAATCCCGTACTCAGTATTTATATTACAACAATAAATTGCAGCAAAATAAAACAGATAATGTTGTATAAATGAACGAATGTTATGATGTCCATTACTGATATAAATAATCCTTCATACTCGGGCCGTGGTGGCTCAGTTGTAGAGCGTTCACCTCTGGTGTGTAGGGTCCTTGGCTCGATCCCAGCTCTGCCAAGTGAACTTTGTGGTGGGCAAAAACCGTGTGCGTGGGTTTTCTCGGGGTTCTCCCGTTTCCTCCCACTCTTCATTCCACCATTTCATTCATTTCTCATCATCATCGTCTCCTTTAGCTTAGCCTTAGCATAGCCGTGGGACGTAAAATTTAAAGATTTCATTTCTTAGAGTTCATACCAGAAAAAAAAAGTTTGAACAAGGATAGAATGAGTGAATGAATACCATCTCCTACGGGGATCTAATCCAATTTGAGTCTCCGGTTAAGATCTTAAGAGTCTTCATCCCGACGAAATTAAAATACCGCTAATTTTACAGTAATTATGTGATATCTTGAAATAGATAAAAAAAAAAAAAAACTAACTAACTCTATGGCCTATGGAACCCGGAGGTTCAATGCCGCGTTCACAAAAGCTCTCCACTGATTTCTATCCTTAGCTAACTGCATCCAGTTTCTACTTTGTATTCCAATCTCTGCGAGATCCATCTTAACATTGTCTTCCCATCTGCGCCTAGGTCTTCCTAATGGTCGTTTTCCGATTGGTCTTCCAGTCAATACTTTGAAAGCGTTTATATTTTCTTCCATTCTAGCTACATGACCCGCCCACCTAAGCTTCCTATACTTAATGACCCTAACAATATTTGGTAAACGGTATAAATCATGTAGTTCCTCGTTATGAAGTTTCCGCCATTCCCCATTCCCGTTCCTCTTGGGTCCGAATATTTCGCTCAGGATCTTGTTCTCAAATACTTTCAGTCTGTGTTCTTACCTCAGAGTAAGCGACCATGTTTCGCAACCATACAGAACAACAGGCATGATTATCGTTTTGTATATTTTAAGCTTCAGATTCCTCGATAGAATTCGCGACGACAAGAGATTTTGAACTGAATAATAACACGAATTCCCTGCTTCCAGTCGATATTTAATTTCTTCGTGAATATGATTTTTTTCTGTTAATATTGATCCTAGATATTGGAAACTATCCACTTTATCAAAAGTATTATTTAATATTTTAACGCATCCATAATTTGCCGTATTACGGTCCCGACGCACTTCCATGTATTTAGTTTTCTCTGAATTTACTTCTAAACCCATGTCCCTGCAAGCGTTTAATAAGATCTCTGCATTTCTTTCTATTGTTCTCCTATCATCCCCTATTAAATTTACATCATCAGCATATGCCATAACCTGGTGCATACCGTTCAACTGTAGGCCCTGGTTGCTATCTTTGATTTTCCTTATAGCGTATTCCAGAACGAAGTTAAATAATAATGGCGACAACGCATCTCCTTGTTTCAGCCCATTTTCGACGTGAAAGCTCGTGGACAAAAATTTTCCTGTCCGGACTTTACTTTGGGATTCATTTAAACATATTTTAATTAATCTAATTAGCTTTCTCGGTATTCCAAGTTCTGTAAGAACGTTGTATAATGTTTCTCTCCTAACCGAGTCGTACGCCTTTCTAAAATCAATAAATAGTTGATATACCGGGGTATTGTATTTCCACTTTTTTTTCGAGTATTTGGTGAATGGTAAATATTTGGTCGATAGTTGATCGATTTCGTCTAAAACCGCACTGATAATCTCCAATAATTTCATCTGTGTATGGAGTCAGTCTTGCTAACAGAATATTTGAAATAGATAAAAGATAACTGAAATGTGGAACAAGAGCGCCCTAGACAATATTATTTTGCGTGAGGTACCGTTATCACAAGTCACCTAGCGGCTTTCCGTTTTCAGCTGTTTAGAAACGCGAAAATAAATGCCGATTTTCAAAATGGCTCGAAATCGAAAGCAGATAAGTGAGTCGTGATAACGGTTTCTTATCTAAAATAATATTGTCTAGGATGCTCTTGTTCCACATTTCGATTATCTTTTATCTATTTGAAGATATCACATAATTACTGTAAAATTAGCGGTATTTTAAGTTCGCCGGGATGAAGACTCTTAAGATAGTCGCATTCCCGATTCTACCAGTGCGATTTTCTGTATTAAAAAAAAAAAAAAAAAAAAAGTTGCTTTCACTTTGTTCTTAACACATTATCACATAGCATATTAAATCTACAGTTTCTTGTAGTAACAAGAAGGCGATGTTCTTTTTCCTGCAGTGTTGATTATTAGTTGTCTAACACGACTAAGCAACTGGTTTGGGATGAAAAAGAACATCTTTCCCAGAGAATGTGAGAGAATGTCAGCAGGTCCAGCAACGCTTAGTCAATAACTCTCCGAAGGTGGCAGTGTGTGTTTGCCCGCAGGTGTGCGATTCCACAGTCACAAGCTGAGATTGCATTAGGGCCAAGTATCTGACAGAGTTAAGCAGGAATAAAGAATAGGCTGACACAAGGAACAGGGGTGGACTGGCTATGTAAAAAGGGCGCGGTCACATACTCTGGGAGGGCGCCGTCTATCTGAGGCTTTCGCTTGTATGGAATACCCCCTCCTAATAAAAGAAAGTGCCGAGGGGCTTCCCTCGGAAAATTAGTACACAAAAAACAACAAAAGATTAAGTAGCTATTGCAGTTAATCACGATAGAATTATACAAATTCAATATTTTCATAAACAAACAAAGAGACTTTGAGTACTAAATACGAAGCGTGTTTTTTAAGTAAGGTCCGTTTTGTTGTAGACACTACTAGTTCGAGCGCATACCGCAACTAGCGTGTGCGTCGTGTACCGGCATGCCTCGGGAACAACTGTGCACAGTTTCAACTCTGTAGCTGACCTGTACGGTTGTGTTCTGTGCTTTCACAATGTTTAAGACTATCAAGTCGCCCGCCGCGTGTGAGGTTCGCTCAGTGATACGGTTTTTGTCAGCAAGTAACCTGTCTGCTGCAGAAATTCATCGACAGATTTGCGAAGTGTACGGTGATACTGTTATGAGTGCAAGCAAAGTGCGTAAATGGGTACGAGAATTCAAAAATGGCCGTGACAACGTCCATGATGAGGACCGCTCCGGTCGCCGTTCTTCGATTACAGACGATTTGGTGGCTTCAGTTGAAGCGAGGGTTCGTGAGAACAGGCGCTTCACAATAACAGGTCTCTCAAACGAATTTCCTGACGTGTCGAGATCAGTGCTTTACAAAATTGTTTCTGAACATCTAAACTTTAGGAAACTGTGCTCCCGTTGGGTCCGGAAACTCCTAAAGAGGATCACAAAAACCAAAGATTTGAGTGTGCCATGAAGATCTTGACTCGTTATCACGAAGAAGGTGACGGCTTCTTGAGTCCGATCGTAACTGGAGACGAAACATGGGTTTCGCATATCACGCCCGAATCGAAGCAACAGAGCATGGAATGGAGACACACACACTCGCCTGTAAAGGTGAAGGCCAAACAGACTTTGTCCCAGCGCAAAATCATGGCGTCGGTGTTTTGGAATTGGAATGGTGTTTTGTTGGTCGACTTCATGCAACGAGGAACCACTATAAATGCAGAAGCATACTGCCAAACCCTGTGAAAGCTACGCAGAGCGATTCAAAACAAACGACGCGGCATGCTGACAAAGGGCATTGTTCTTCTCCATGACAATGCAAGACCTCACACTGCAGGTCAGACCCGTGATTTGTTGGATAGTTTTGGCTGGGAAGTTTTAGACCACCCATCCTACAGTCCTGATCTTCCGCCGAGCGATTACCATCTGTTCCTCCACCTCAAACAACACCTCAGTGGCAAAGTTTTTATGAAGAGGTTATTTTGAAATTGGTTGAGAGGTATGATAAGTGTTTGAACGAACTTGGCAACTATGTTGAAAAAATAGAGTAAGGTATGTACTTTCTGAAAATACATTTACTTTTTTGAAATAACCTTTCGTTGTGTACTTATGTTCAAACGCCCTTACTTAAAAAACACGCCTCGTATATTAGGCCTATATAAATCTGCACACTTTAGCTGAGACTACAAAAATCACACCAGTTGTTTAAATCAGGGGTGGATCCAGGACCGACTTCTGGGTGTGCGGTGGATTGTCATACTGCTACTTTTAAGGGCTCCAAACTTTGCAATGGGTTTTATTTATATATATAAAATAAGAAAGTTTCCTGTTTGAGGGGGGCGATTGCCCCGATCGCTCCCCCTGGATCCGCCCCTGGTTTAAAATCGACTACATTTGTTAACAGCCTAATTATAACTGAAGATTTGAGTTAAGTTTGGGGCTTATGCTATTTTTCATACTTCTGTCCTTTTAAAGCTATGTTCATCATAACATTAACTTATTTTTCATCTATTTTTAAAACCGTTGATAAAAAGTATACATGAAACATTTACTACAAATTAACAAAAGTAAACTTAGAATTATATACCTACCTAGCGAAAAAAGAAATTCAAATACAAAACTGGAAAATGAAAGTAAAGTAACTGCTTCATGCTTGAAGGAGCCTTCGCATCTCCTTGCTTTTTTCACACATTTTGTCAATAATAAGATTGTTGTCTATTTTGATCAGAATGTCTCTTTCTGAGTTCATCAAGAACAATGATTCCAGATGTTCATCTGTAAGTCTTGAACAGAGTCTTGTCTTTATGTAACGCCACTAGCGCCTCTAACGGCGGGAGTGGGAGGGTGAGACACGTAAAAATGATCCAAAATGACCGAGATTAGAATCAAATCAATATATTTCGAAGTCGCTGAGATCATTAATGGTACCACCAAAGCCTAAAACAGAAAGGGCAAGGCCGTAGGCCGAGTAAAGACGGGATCTGGGGGCGGAGCAGTTGGGGTGGGAGGGTTGATACATAAAAATCATCCAAAATGACCGATATTAGAGTCAAATCTATAAATTTCAGGGTCCCTAATATCATTATAATGACATTCCCAAAGCATAAAACAGAAAGAGCGAGGCCGCAGGCCGAGCAAATACTGGGATTTGGGGCGGAGCGTGAGGTTGGTAAGAGTGATATGTAAACATCGTCCAAAATGACCGATATTAGAGTCAAATCTATATATTTAGGGGTAAATCTAATATCATTAATAGCATTCCCACGCCGAAAACAGAAAGAGCGAGGCCGCAGGCCGAGCAAATACCGGGGTCTGGGATGGAGCCCTAGCTGGCCAAAGGCTAGCGAATTTATAAAATAATTATGTAGCTTTTTTTAAAATAAAAAAAATATGTTCAGAGAGGAAACTGTGCGCCTTCCCGAGGCTAAGACGGGTCTTAGCCCCTCCCGAGGAGGGCGCAAAGGCACTGATGTGAGGAGGGCGCAGCGGCCATCGGGCCGGTACTTGATTATGGCCAGTCCTCCCCTGACAAGGAATAGCTATATTTGTTGCGGAATACCCAGTGACAAGAATATATGTAGACGCAATTTCGCAGTGGAAATTGTGGAACTTGATTTTAAAAAGAAAAGAAAGAAGTCTGCTCTAAATAATGAGTCCTTATTTTCAATAATGAGATTGAAAAGCAAGTGTTTGGTATAGAGTAACATCGTAAATATATATCAGCAATCCTGAACGCTAAAATTGATAATTGAGGTGAGTTTTCTCCAACGATTCTCTCGAGAATATCCCAAGTATTTTTTCATACTTTATAAATATTTCATTAACTATCCCACACATGGGGGCCCGCAGGATTTTTTCCATGGAGAGGCAAGACACACACACACACACACACACACACACATATATATATATATATATATATATATATATATATATATATATATATATATATATATATATATATATATATATATATATATATATATCACTCAAGACGTATGCACGTAAAACTGCCAAACTAATCATATTTTAGTTAGCACATAGTATATCTTCATTAACTATAAAAAATATATTTAAAAATCAACAGATTAGATATTAGGATACCATTGCATTGGGAAGAAAAAGACACAACACAATTAATCTACTTAGCCTACATTTCATTCACTGGTGTTCCTTGAACAGAAATTCTAGCCGACGAGGGCCCTCCTTAGCGAATCTTGTAATTGCTTGCTCTATGAACATATTCTCGTTTACAAGAACATGTTTTCGGTGGACACAATATACACAGTCCACTGAGTCTTTCCTCCTCTATTCTTGAGCGTAACAAAGTTTTTACTCTCATTAAAGTACTAAATGAACGTTCTACTATGTAACCAGTCGCTGGAAGCGAAACAAGTATTTCTCTTACACTCCCAACAGCGAGAGCCGAGGCTCCGGTAGCTGTGTATAATTGGTGAAAGCAAATGAAATGAAATCTTTAAGTTTTACGTCCCACGATTAAGCCGGCTAGGCTAAGGGAGACAGTGATAATGAGAAATGAATGAAATGTTGGATTGAAGAAAGTGGAAGAAAACGGGAGAACCCCAATAAAACCCATGCACACGGTGTTCGTCCAAAACAAAGTTCACTTAGCGCGAGCTGGGATCGAACCGAGGACTCCATGTACCAGATGTGAAACTTGGTGAAAGCAGTTGGTGACATCTCAGCGATGATTTTCAAACATGTCCAAAATAACTTCAATGTGTTCTTGTACCTTGGAAAGATCAATTGCCTCTCTCTGTAGAGCATTTGTAGTTGGCTCCAATGATGTGCATTGATATTATAAATGTACTTGATGACACTGAAGAATGTAACTACGTAATGAGCACTTTGTTGCGCGCTTCTGCTTCCACCAAAGGACAGCTATTTTAGGCAATTCACTATTTCTTGGATTTTTCCAAAAATATTCTGATGCTTTTGTTCTTTGCAGACCACCATGTTTCACAGAGGAGAGGCACATTAGAAACAAGATTTTTTCTGACAGATCTTTCACGAAAAAAATTGATTATATTTTGCATAGTTGCAACTGAATTTCGAATGTGTTTACTTCATTAGGGTCATTAATAACCAAATTTAATTTATGGCTAATACAGTGACGAAATAACGCCTTAGGATATTGTTTTTGCATTATTCTGTTCACACCACTTTCCGCTCCTACCATTGTGGCTCATCCGTCATAACCCTGTTCACATAATTTCGACATATCAAGGTCACATTTTGACAAAAAAGATAAAACTTCAGTTACAATTGTTTTTGCATTAAGTTCCTGTAGAGCCACAAAATCAAGGAATTCTTCTGTTTTGGGTTGATTTAAAGTTGAGTCTAAATATCTAATTCCTACTGACAACTGCTCTACTCCAGAAATGTCAACACTTTCATCAGCAATTACTCAGAATGATTGTCTTTATTTGCTTCCTTAACTAAAACATTTTAAAATTCTTTTTCACAAACTGAAATCAATTCATTTTGAATTCATTGTCAAGTATATTTCACATTGCCGATCGTCCTTCAATGTGTTCTTTGAACACAGTGGGCCTCATGGAGAGTCGTTCTGAGGACTGATTAGTGCCATACTAAAGAGTTCTACTAACATATGTTTTCTACATTAGTCATCCCTTTAGTATGACGCTAATCATACGTCAAAACGACTCTGCATAAGGCGGAGTATCTCCAGCCTCGACACGAATGTCTAACAGATCAAGGAACACACCCGAGTTTGATTTATCACCTCGAAGAGATATATCATGTGTTGTGCAGAAAAAGATAATATACGAACTAGCTTTCTTTCTGTTACTTTCAACTTGCTTGATTCCGGAATTCGGACAAAGATTCTCATTTTTTTTTCCCTCTTAGAAAAAAGTATTATATCCATTCTGAACACTACACCATTAACAGAGATTTTTAAAAAAATAAAAAAAAGAAAAACATATCTTCGGCTTCCGAAAGTAATTAAACTTAACCTTTTGTCAGCAGAAGAGCCTATAAAAGTTAACCTTTTTCGAAAATCCAAGGGGGAGGCAATTGTCCCCTCTTGGCCCCCTCTGTGGGCGCCCATGATCCCACAACATAATACAAATCTTTTCGGCTTGAAAAATCCATGAGAGCTAGTGTATGAGCGGGACAGTTTTCTCGAATGGTGTTCAGGGGATTTTGTTCAATTTCCAATAAATAAACATTTTATTAACAAATTTCCATTAATACGGTTTTGGTTTTCGTCGATGTACTGAAGAGATAATTGATATGAAGAGTGAATTTTCTTCTGGTGAAATTTTCTCAAAAACTGCAGGTGGACAAACACCGTGCTCGTGGGTTTTCTCGGGGTTCTCCCGTTTCCTCCCACTTTCTTCATTCCACCGTTTCACTCATCTCTCATCATCACCGTCTCCTTTAGCCTAACCGGCATAACCGTGGGACGTAAAACTCAAAGATTTCATTTCATTTTCAAAAACTGCATCAGTGATTTTGTTCATGTTTCATGAATAAATATTTTATTAAGGGGGCAGACTACTAAATATTTTTGAAAAGCTAACAAAGTTTCTTTTGCCCGTTTTTCGTAAGTGAAAAGAGATAATGAAATGTAACTTATCACAATAATAGATAATGGTATTCTACATCCGCAAATACGAATCGGAAGAATTATCAGTGTTGCCATCCATAGAAATTACAGTGTGTCCAAAATTTGAATTATTCAAAAATCTAGATTAAGGCAGCGACTAGAAAAATGAACTCAACGGTAGTTGATTATTTATCATGTTGTCTTGGTTCCTTGTTTACTACTTTTTAAATAATGTTTGTACTTATTTCGTAATAACTTATTTATTTTGTAATAACTTCTGCAAGTTATTACAAAATAAATACAAACATTTATGTTTGTACTTATTTCGTAATAACTTATTTATTTTGTAATAACTTCTGCAAGTTATTACAAAATAAATACAAACATTATTTAAAAAGTAGTAAACAAGGAACCAAGACAACATGATAAATAATCAACTACCGTTGAGTTCATTTTTCTAGTCGCTGCCATAATCTAGATTTTTGAATAATTCAAATTTTGGACACACTGTAATTTCTATGGATGGCAACACTGATAATTCTTCCGATTCGTATTTGCGGATGTAGAGTACCATTATCTATTATTGTGGTAAGTTACATTTGATTATCTCTTTTCACTTACGATAAACGGGCAAAAGAAAATTTGTTAGCTTTTCAAAAATATTTAGTAGTCTGCCCCCTTAAGAGCTTTTAACAAATATTACTGGATCCACTTCTATCGAAAAATAAAATTAGGGTAGTTCACTGGTGAGAGATATTTTTCATGGTGGAGGGGGAGATCCTGATTTTGGAAAGTTGTTATAACGATTTTGTTGTTTCCTCAACAACCTTACATATGTTCTAAAGAAAAATTAAGAAACTTTAGTTCATTTTGTTCGATGTTTTTAGTAAACGTCTACAATATTGTTCATATTGTTTAATCAAAATAAAAGTTTTTAGTGTAGTTATGGTGATAGTTGTATGAAAATAAAATTATTTTACTTTGAAACAGTATTCAAACCTGTTAAAACTGAACATTCGAGCATAAGAGGTAGGTTATATTCTATCTATTAAAATGCTACAATAGCAATTAAAAGCGCCTGAGCTCCAACCTATAACTTTAGCTTTCAAGTCTTTCATTTACGGTTATGTGATATTTCACGTTTAACTGAGACAAACATTTTAAATATTTGTACTTTAAATAGTCTAAATTAGTTAACTATATCTTTTTCATAAAGTTTATGATATAAAATTATTGTTCAAAGCCTTTGTATTTTAATAAGCCTTCTCTAAAATCAATGCATGTGAATTGTGCTTCCATCTTCCGAGTTCTTTTAAACTATGTTTATATGTTTGTGGTCAATCCTTTCGACAATGAGATCTCGGAAACTACAGGCTCTAGAAAGATGACGTTTTCACTGATCGATTAGAAATTTTGCGTAGATTGTCCAGTTCTAACTGAATATTTAAAAAAAAAAACATGGCCATTATTTCTTTATTACATTCTTTAGGGTACGCTGGAAGCGTTGAAATTAAAAAAAAATTAAGCATCATATCCTATGCGTTATACATTCCAACAACACAATGTTGTATATTGGGGTTGTATATGTCTCAGGCGTTTGTTCCATGGCCAAATAATAGTGGAAAAGGAAGGATAACCATTTCTCGAGTCTTAAGATGAATCTTCATTTTTTTGAGTGTTTTCCCCAATGAACGCCTTAAATAACTGACATTATAATTAATTTTATATGTATTGTATTTGCTTATTACATACTGCATACAAGAAGAAAGAAAACACTGGTTATACATGAATTAGAAACTCCAACCGGAAGTAGGCTCAAATCTTGCAAACGGTGCGAGATATTGAGAGAAAATAATCCAATAAATCTCCTCTTTATATACCCCTTGCCGATTTTTTTTAAAAATCAAAACGTCTTTCACTTGTGTCTGTAAAGGGACATGTACATATGTTGTGAGGAATGAGAAGGAGATTTTTATGCTCATATGCGAATGATGCGCTGTGTAGAGAGCGCAGGTCCAGCTAGTATATATATATATATATATATATATATATATATATATATATATATATATATATATATATATATATATATATATATATTCTGTGAAAATTAAGTAAAAGAGCCGTTTCACCTCTGACTACAATTTTATTAACATAAAAGAAAGTTATAATTTTCACAAAAGAAGATCAATAACACTATGTACGGTTTCTCAGAACTGCTACTTAGTTACATGCCACAAATGTATGTTTGGTAAGGGACTAAAACTAAAAGCTCAGACTCTGTTTTTTAAAGAAATTTTACATACGTCAATGAAGGAGACTTACGTGAATGTATGAAAACCTCTCAAACCAAGTCCGAAGTTCGTTTTCACGTATATGGTTAATACGATTTCCGTGGATGCCCCTGTTCCCTCCGTTTGCCACTCTCGGCAGTTGCTAAGACCAATGATGATCCCCCGTTCCCGATTCCTCATTTTATTACAATTTTTTTAGTCATTAATTTAAAATTAAATGCTAAAACTATGATTCTTCTGCAGTTAAAAGTCCCATTAGCTTATATAACCTTTGTCCCTTAGGACAAGTTATTTTCAAAAGGAAAACATATTAATAGTTCATTTAAATTACAGTCTCAAGGTTTTTTCTTCTTATAATCACACTTAAGCACCAAAATCTTGTGACTTATTAACTTCTCCATTGGTAATTTTTTTTTTTTCAATAAATCTTTGTCCTCAAAACAAAATTTCGTAAATATTACTAGCCTAAAATGAGGCGTAATCCGTTGATTTCGATAAAACCAGAAGACATATTCGTTTATTGATGAAGTGAGATTTGACAAGGCGAAGATTTTCAAAACAATTTTTATTTCATAAACTTTTTAGTAAGAATTGAAGTCTAAAATTAGAAGCGAGAATGTTTAGTGCAGTGGTCCGCACATTTTATTTGTATTTACATTACGATATTTAAAACTAAATAGAAGAAACGTTTAATTGAATGTAGTTTCTACAAGACTGAGAAACAAAGTTAAAAAAAGTAATATTTTCATTTGAGTCAAGGCAGGTTAATGAAAACAAGAACATCTGGTCGTTGCTCAGCACTGTGTTTTTTAAAGGAAACATTTAACACTACCAACCGATAGGGTTACAAATAAAAGCTATTGCCACACGTTGCAGACTTTGGTCGCTGTATGCTATGTTTCGATAATACCAAAAATGACTTCGTATTTTTTTCTTAATCTACAATAATGAAAATAATAAGTAAATGTATAAAAGTAATGAATGTGTCATTCTTTCTTGTAATGAAGGTGTTTTTCGATTTATTCACTAATGTACCGCTTTTGGAGTTTCGCAATACAAACTATTATTACATATTAATTGATTTCACTGATATTGATTTGTGTGCAGTGTTCGAATTAGCTTTCTACCACTTGTGTCCTAAACTAATGATCGTCTGAGGATATAGGGTACGAGAAACTTAATAAATCGCACCAAAGGGAACAACCATACCAACACACAACATACACCCTAAACGGAACAAGTAACATGCAAGTACCATAGTAGCAGGAAGCCACAACGCAAACACAAAAATGAACCAAACTCACATACCACAAAACACCGAGGAGCATTGCTGGCACTAGAGACAGATTAATACTGTGTATTGTCACCCCGGATAGCCACACACGTCTGGTTCCGACGCTGCATGCTGAAAATTAGGTTGTTTAGGAGTAGTGATGAGCGCAAGAGTCTTGGTCTTGCAGTTTTTGCAAGAGTCTTGCACGCAAGACCAAGAACAAGAATCCCGATGCAAGACCAAGACCAAGACAAAGGGGTGCAAGACCAAGACCATACCTGCAAGACCAAGACCAAGAGTCTTGCACAAGTACCGGTACTACTTGAATTTTTTTTATATAGAATGTCGTAAAAGAAGGGGAAAAATCATTATATCTTTTACTTGAATTTCTTGGCTTCAGTAAAAATGCTGCAGGAGTGAATGTGTTCGCAGTAATTCACGCAATCCGTGTGCTCATAAAATATCGAAATAAGATTTTCATAACATTGACAAAAACTTAGTGCATGTGGCCGCAAGTTTGATTTCATGGGCGGATGCTTATACATTGAATAAGTGTTTATCAATATAACGTTTAGCCTCATTAGGCATACGGCACATCGAGGATTGAGCGATATACTACAACAATAAATCCTAACTATATATAAAACTACATGAGCGACAAACACTTTCTGTAGGGCTACAATGATTAAATTTGACATGATTGTGGCTTTCCAGAACTAACCCACTGGAAAATTGCCAAAAGTGAATATTTTTAACTTTTAGGGGGCCTAAAGAGGGGATGAAGAATTTCCCTATGCTATTTAAATGGTGCTTTTTTTGGACCTATAATCTCATGTTTTAGGTACTTAGAATTTGAGTAAAAACTTGAAATTCGGTATGCTTATACGTTTTCATTACCACTGCCTAAGTAGATCAGTACTATTGTCTGTTCCAAATGACAGGTTAAAGGAGTAGTAGAAAATTGTTTTTGAAATAACATGTTTGACACTGCAAGGAGGCGATGAGAAAAAATATGATAAAAAATGTCCACGCTGTTAAACACAACGGCACTATCCTTTCGGAAGCTTGAAATCTCCCTGACTAGTAGCAGAAATTCTGAGAATTGTGTAACTTTTCTAGAAATTTCAAATTCCCTGACTGTTCCAGGATATCTCGCTCACCTTGCCACCATGTGTTGCAAGAAATACAAATCTCCTCATAAGAAAGAGTAACCAGAAGCTTCCTGTAGTTTTTAATTTTTAACGCTGATCCTTCTTTTTCTCATTTAATTTTGTTTCATCCTTCCTTAATTTTTTTCATTTCTGGTCTCGAAGGGGAAGGGGGATCCGGACCCCCCCCCCCCTTGGCTACATGCCTGCACCCGGGTCTTGGCTTGCATTTGCTCATCACTATTTATGAGCTCTTGGGGCAGCTGATTCTACTTCTTTCGAAGACAGTGGAGAGCTCTCTAGTGCGTTCCAGACATGTTCAGTTGCGTTTCGGTCGGAAGATCGTGCTGGTCACTCGATGCGTTGGATGTCTTCCGTCGTTAGGTAGTCATCCACCAGGTTGGTATGATGAGAACGGGCATTTTCATCCATGAGCAGACACTGTGGGTCGACTGCACCCCTGTAAAGGCACACAAAAATGCAGAACCTCGTCCCTGCACCTCTGGACAGTGATGGACCCTGCATCAAAGATGTTTAGCTCTGTACGACCATCACCATAATGTATGTCCAAACTAGTACGCCATTGTCACCATACTGATCTCTTTTCACAATATTCATGAGATGAAAGCAGGTTCCTTGGTCTCGTCCGATCAATGTGCGATGAGAATCGCTCTGGGTATTTATCGGAATTTATGCGTGAACAGTACAAGGCTCCATTCATTGAGGCCCCATTAGCGATATTTACGAAACCACTGTCCACAGGTCCTTTTGTACGCTGATGTCAGTGGAACTATCACCCTTGAGGCGGTTGCAAGCTCGACTGACAATTGTCTTGCAGGC
The DNA here is from genome assembly GCF_964235325.1 of Thermobia domestica. Classification (NCBI taxonomy): domain Eukaryota; kingdom Metazoa; phylum Arthropoda; class Insecta; order Zygentoma; family Lepismatidae; genus Thermobia; species Thermobia domestica. The sequence continues at coordinate 211,993,951 of NC_137457.1, read as the reverse complement.
ATACTTCACTTGAGACATGCAGTTACGGTCAGATACCTTCGTCATATCGGTTGTGTTGTTGAGTTGTCATATGTGAATTATCTTCACCGTCCCTATGGCTAACGTCTCCTGTGTCGATAAACTGTTTCCATAATCCGAACGTGACACTGTGACATTGATAGCTCGTGCTATTGCTGTCTATGTGTCACCTTGTTCCTGGCGCACGATGATACAACTCGATAAACGCTTTCAAATGACGTCTTTGTGTCATTGCGTGACGTCATTGTGCTGTCTATTGGCACATTCAACTCGACAGTACCCTCAGATCACAAAAACAGACCTACACAGAATATATGCATTTTGGTTTTAAGCACTAGTGTTCGATATCTTCCCATATTGAGCCAGTCTGGCGCTTGCAACGGCTAGTACAATAAGCCTCACAATCAATATGCGTCGTCCGCCACATTTCCCATGCTCGCGACACTCTTTTTCGGTCCTTACATTCAACTTCTCGCATTATGCTTAAGTTTTAGACATCAATGTGTATGAGGGAAGGGATTTTCTGCTTTTCACGAATGTATGAGTTTATACATGTTTTATTGTTCATACATACTTAACTTTATTTTCCTCATTCTAATAATAGTTATTCACCATAGATATGTAGAACAAGAAGTTAATAATTTGTTCACTAAATAACATAGTTATATCGAGTACTCGAACGTTTATTCAGGAGATTTTTTCTATAGTTCATCGTAATTTAACATTTCCTGAGATCCCATATCGTTTACTCTGAAACGATATGTGGTACAATTTTCTGACAAAGAAATCATTTGTATTATAGGAACTAGGGATAAATTTTCATGAGAGGGGTTTATTATTTATTTCCTACATTATCCATTTATGAAATATAAAGTAGTTCTCTATTTTTGCTCATCACCTGTTTATTTAATTGCAAATTAGAGGCGTCATTTGAAAGGAACAAGATTGAGGGTATACTGAGTTTGGGATATATATTAGGGTGGTCTTTATTTTTCGAGTTCCGAGATTTTTTGAGTTTCACCCCTTAAAATAGTTCCTTATTCGACCGTAATAATTAATGAGAAAAATTAGCTAAATTGAATAATATTAAATGGTGTCCCAAGCAACCTCAAGTTTTGAATGCATTACAGTATACAATTCGAGGCAAGACTACCTTCTAAGTATGGAAGAGCCAGAGAGAGTGACACAATGTCTTGTATAGGGGCAATGGAACTAGAACTACATATGTTCTGGTCCAAAAGTTACAATAAGAAGCGAGCGATGAAATATATCGTTTTTGGATTGTTTTACACAACAAACGCACATCTGATGTTTCCAACATATATATTTCCATTTCCAATACATATATATTTCCAAAATATATTTAATCATGTAATAGTTATTACCTTCATGATATCTGTTTATTAACTTACAGTTATCTTTCCAAACTTACATAATACCTTTGCTACACAATCTGTGTTGTATATGCATTCAAATTTAAAATTTTATACCAATCCGTTAAACTGTTTGTCCAGATGGAAATTTAAAATACACAATTTAAATGTGTATAGGAATCCTGAATCATATAAACTTGATGTTATTTTTTCTGCCTTCATTTTTCTTTCCCATAAGTTCGGTCGAAGGCAAAACTTCTATGAATTATGAGAAAAAATGTGACGTAATTTGATTGCAAATAAAGACAGTTCTTCCTTCATTGAGCGTGATTTAATTTTAGCTGTGTCCTCGGTGTTCTTCAGAGTGTTTCTCTGCAATCTTCACGAAAGCACTGAAAATGCAAGAAAGGTGAAGTAGGTCACGTCTCGAGAAGCCATTCTGCGTTACAAAAATTATGCTTAATTAAAGACTCCTTCATCGTCTCTTAAAACTAGGAAAGAGCTTTCACAGACAAAAACCGAGTGTGTTGCCTCTCATTTCTAGATTGTCTTCTCAGCTTTATGATGCCTTAGAAATTCAAAAGTGATTGATTAAATCTTTGCAGATAAATTTGGGCACCATTGATACTGCAGATTAAAGTGGAAGCATCCAATTATTGTCGATATACGTTGCAAGGTCTCATTTTCGTTATATCGTTGACACTACGAGTTAACACAGTGTTCCGAAGTCGCTGAGTATTTAATTGCTAATTGAAATAAGTTTGCTTATCTCAGTGGAATCTGTTGGAAGCTCAGAAGTTTATGAAGACAAAATGTATAAAATGAAATTGAATACAGTGCGATCCGTTAATGTAATGTCTTATAGCTGAGTGGTTAGTACTTGGCCTTGGGTTTGATTCCGCATGCAACATAGAACTTAGACAACATTAGGCCCTGAGGAACGTTTTTAATTAAAAAATAACGGACTGAAGATTTAAAAAAAGACCATACAAATAATGTGCAGAACGCGATACTTAGCTAACCATGCTTCATCAACTAGAAAGACATTATTGTTATTGTAGAATATGTTTTTAAAATTGAGTTACCTATTAATCTCATAAAATCAATAAAATATACAAACAAATATGTCAGATGAAACATCAAAATGTACGAGGGTTGCACTGAAAGTTTCGGGAAAATGATAGAACACAAGAACATCAAACTACAGCATTGTTTTTATTGCTTTTCAAAGTACTCACCCTGTGCATCAATGCATTATTTCAAGCGATAGAACCACATCTGTAAACAATTATGTCACTACGATGTTGGTACCTGTGAAACATGCAGTTTGTATCCCTCGATGGCTTCTGAAGTGCAAAAGCGCTTCCCACGCAACATGTTCTTGATTGTTGGGAACAAAAGGATATCACTGGGGGCTAAATCAAGGAAATAAGCCGGGTGTATCATGACTTCAACGTTTTTTGTCCAGAAAATCACTTGTGGAAGCTGCTGTGTGCGAGCTGGTATTGTCGTGATGCAGAATGATTCGACGGTTGCGGTTGGACTGTCTGCTCTCATTCAGTACTTCTGATAGACATATGGTTGTGTACCATTCTGCATAGACTGTTCTACTGAAATCGTGTTTTAGTCGTGGTTAGAGTTTCGTAAATACAACTGTAACATTTACATTAATTTTTTTTTTCGGTCGAAGGTTTACACCTCTCTCTCTCTTTGTCACTCGTTTAGTGTGTCTATCCCAGCTTTACCACGGCGAATCACGATTTCTTCCATACCTACGTCTTTGTCATAACCGAAGCTGGGGAGGACGGTAGGCAAAACAAAGATACCGTAAAAATGGAAAAGTGTGCAGATGATTAAATTAAGCACAGATATTAACAAATAAAAATCATCCTGCGATGCAAATTACAAAACCCGGTTAAACTGTATAGAGAGTGTAATAATACTAAATGTAATTCATACAAATTAAAAGAACATCAAAAGATTACAAATGAACAAGCAACTTTTACGGCCGTTCTTTTAATAAAGGTGGCAGTAGGGCACAATTGATAAATTAAGATTTCACTTACTCACAATAATCTTCGACCGATCGACAGTTGGTTCGCTGCTGATGCCGCTTGGGTCCTGGCGTCGAATCCAAATTTGATGCAAAGGGGGTCCACAGAAGAGTTCCTGTACCGGGGCCTGAACAGTTTTAGGAGTACGTCGTTAGGCTCTGCAACAAATGATTTAAATTACTCCACACTGAACAGTTGCTGCACCCTTACTCAGTAATGTATGTTTGACTTAGCAAATTTTTACTGGTGCTGTTATTTAAACAAGTATGGTAACGCAGACAACACTGAAACGTATATGATTAACTCATAATCACTGATACTAAACCACAAAAGTTTACTTTCACACAAATAACCACTGAATTTACGATGGCTCTAACCATACAGGGGAGCATATACGAATGAATGCGTATGTTCAGTGTAAGACAATGCACCCCACTCGCCTTTGTGGGTGCTTTTCCGAGCGACGACCGTAACGGGTCTTGTGTCAAGCATTTGTGCAAAGCACTGAGGGTTTCTTCAGTAAACCAAAGCTTGTATATGGTCAGCCAGGAAAATCCCAATTTTCACTCCTAGCCTCGGGACCAGAATTATCGTCCAATTAGCGCTAAATACCACAGTGCAAGGGTGGAAAAGCAAGGGTCCCGAAAATTAGATAGAAGGAAACAGTCACCAAGCATGTTACTATCACGTGAACAGGTCTCTGTTTCTCGACCATATATGGCCGTAAAATCAAAGTGAGGTTTACCAACACAAGTGCACAAAATACCAAACTGATGATGAAGGCTTCGAGATTGTTCCTCTACATACGAGGCTCGGTTAATAAAGTCTGAAATTAACACTATCTTTTTTAATTTCTTTTAAATTCGAGAAAAAATGAGCTTAAGGTCGGTGATACTACGATTTTCCAGTTGGATAGTTGCAATAAGACCTGATTTACCAAAAAATAATGGTTGGTTTATGTTCATCGCGAAACATCCACACATCAGATTGCCACTTTCCGGTTCGTATGCATAAATCCACGTTTCATCACCTGTTACGATGTTAAACACCAAATTAGATGATCCAGACTTGAACCGTTTAGTCATAGCTTTGCACCACTTCACACGGGCGTCTTTTTGTGCTTAGATTGTGTGGGATCCAACGGGTGCAAAGGTTTTTCACACCTAAATAATTATGCAATATTGTGTGTATTTGGCTTATGTCAATGCCTAAGGTCTCCTGAATTTCGTGAAAAATCACATTCACGAACAACTGCAATGTTTTGGGGCACAATGGCTGTTGATGGACGACCTGCACGTTCCTTATCACTCAGGCTGACCCGACCACATCTGAATTCCTGAAACCACCTGTAAATTGTTGCATAGGATGTGGCTTCATCAGGAAAAGTAGCAGTCATCCGACGAACACATTTTTGCTGTGTTAAGGCTGTTGCTACCTCTTTGTCAAGTCGAGTTTTCCCCTATCTAATAACATTGGAACTTTTTTCGAATTTTTCTCAGTAACCAATGAACAAATCCCTACAAAAATTTGCATGGAGTCAGGTCAATAATAAAGGATTCCTTATATGAGCTTATAATTTTTCTAAAAGCCTCCAATTAAGTTATTCATTCCCCCCTTTTTTATCATGTGAAGATTCGCAACAACGCATTGACGACACTCGGTTCTCTCTTCTAGCAGGTTGCGGAGGGTTACTTTGAGGTTGAACATTGTCCACAGCTGCGAGGGGACCCTTTTCAAGAATGACATATTTATGGCATTTCAGTGAGGAGGCGTTGGAGTTCGTTTTCTTTGCTGAAAGCAGAAAAAAAGAAATAAAAACAATGAGAACAAATCCATTCTTCTCTTACATTAGCTTTTCCCCCGTTCATGGATAGACAGTCGTAAGCAATTAGAAGCGAACTGTCTCTATTGAATAAAGATACTTTTAGTGTATACGAAAGCGAATATCACTTTATTATTATTATTATAACTTTTTTGAATAAAGTGGCATACAAAACATATAAAAATAATACAAAGGCGATAATATGCATGGCTTTGAAAAATGTGCAGAATTTGTGAAGTTCCCACATGAAAGTCGGAAAAATACATAAACCTTCCATTATTTCCATTTCCTCCCTTTTCTCTGAAACATCAAAACAAGAAATCCCTTTGCCATTTTCGTCTTCAGCACCCTTATCCAATAATGTCTGCTTATGTCTCCGTTACACAATACCTACTAAAGTTTGGAGAATAGTGTAATTTTTAGATTCACCCTTTTCTCCGCGACAATTCAAAACAAAAAGTAATCTCTCTTTTTCAGTGCTATTTTCGTGTTTAGCACTCTAAAATTGTCCAAAAATGGTTATTCATAACTCCATTAGAAAATCTATATTGAACAACGTTATTTACTAAAGCGTTTCTAGGAGCAGATTTTTATGTATAATCACTATATCTGTATCCGGTAATTGTTCTTTGTCTTTTCTTTCCACCTGAAACAAATTTCAAATGCATTATTATCATATTTTATGCATAATATAAATTACTGCATATGTATAAATAACTGTCTTTGGAGTTATAGTCACAACTTCGTATACTATTTTAAAAGCAAAAAAAAAAAAAAAAAGTTCCACACTTTTATACTAATTAAACTCCAAGAAACTTAATGGAAACTACCACAGATTTCATATTACAGAAATAAAACTGTTAATTTGCCGACATCTCAAAGTACGTTGGGTATTGTTACCATACATTAGCATTTTTACAGTTAAAATTTCCATCCACATACATTTCCTGACCAAATTGTTTCGTTGTCTTGAACATGGCTAAATCTAGTCACACCGGGACTCTACTTCTTACTATTGTGTTTAGTATAAGCTTTCCGCATATTACCCAGGTAAGGAGGGGAGTACACGTAGAAGTATGTTCACATTTTGACATTTCAGAATATGGTAATCCTAAAATTGGCCATTTGTCCAACTTGACCTTAGTTTTGTAGAAGTTTCATTTTTTCATTGATCAAGACATGCATTACATGCTACCGTGTAAATTGATTATCTATCTATCTTGGGATTCGACCGCATTGAAGCAGTCTCATTTTCGGATGTTCCTTACCTTTGGGCTCCTATTTACGTTTATATTGGGCACACGGTATAATATTTTCTTCATCTCTTAAAAACCTTGTACGAGAAGAACATCTATTACTGTTGTTGTCAAAGGTCAATAAATCAAAGGTAGAAAGAGGGGAAAGCTGCTCATTAAAACTAATTCTCCCAAAAATACGAGAGACGCTAGTAGTGTTCCTTGGTTTCTATGTCAACTGTAAGTGATTTTTGAACATAACGTTACCAATATTATACGACATTGCAAATAATTTTGTATTCCAGTTGAAATGGATTTATTGAGCTTTAGATAACCTATTATTTTCTTATTGGAAGACAATTCCGTCTGGAAAACTTAGAAAATTTATAACAAATAAGGGCCAGTTCATATTGCAAAACGAAATTTAAAAAAATTAAGAGCATAGCTCCTTGTTGGTTATCTATCAAAAGTTTAAATGTTTCACAGTAGGGATCGCTGCTTTACGTACTTTGCTACTTAGATGTTGTTTCGAATTTTCCTTGAACCAGAGATCTTATTTGCATGTGGCGTTATACGTGGAAGAAATGAAACTTTGAAAAAAAGGATGTACCATAGATGTGATTTCTGGGTAATAGCATGCTATATACTTGCCACGTTCAAATCATCCCCAACGGGCTTCCTTGTAGTTAAGCAGAAAGTTTACTCTAACTGTATTCATAAATAACACTCGAAACAAGCTATAAACGGCACTAGCTAGGGATGCGCACGAGTCGAGACATGTCTCGAATCTCGACTCGAATTCGAGTCGAGACACACTTTGTAAAATTCGAGTCGAGTCGAGACTGCTCGTAAAAATCTCGACTCGACTCTAATGTCTCGAAAATCTTTCTATAATTTGTAATATTATTTTGAAGAAAGTATTCACTCAGAAACATTTTTGAAACCAATTTCTGGGAGCATCCATGTGTCTAGTGGAGCTCGAGCAAGGCACCACAACGGCCCAGGCGTCACACTGTTTGCAGACTACGTACACCCCTTCATGACGACCATGTTTCCCAACGGTAGTGGCATTTTTCGACAAGATAATGCACCATGCCACAAAGCCGGGAGTGGAATAGAGTGGTTCGAAGATCACAGGGGCGAGTTCCAAGTAATGTGCTAGCCGCCCAACTCGCCGGATCTGAACCCAATCGAACACATCTGGGATGTGATTGAACGTGACGTCAGAGCACATCGCCCCTTCCCCGGAATTTACGGGAATCAGGTGACCTGTGTGCATATGTGGTACCAACTCTCTCCAGCGATCTACCAAGGATCATTGCGTCCATACCAAGACGTGTCGCCGTTGTTATCCGTGCCAAAGGTGGACATACTGACAATTCTACTAGTCATAATGTTCTCGCTGATGTGTGTGTATATTTTAACTTGTATATTTTTTGTCTCAACTCGAATTTCATTAATGTGGTAGCTTGATGAAACAGTATTCCATCACATATTTTTATACTCATGCGAAAATGTTTTAGTTGAATAACTATGACATTGACAAACGGGTGTACTTCAATAAAAGGTAAGGCCTTTATTTTAAAATAAAGCATCAAAAGATAATGGGTGATATCAATAAAAATAAGTAACTACTCCTGAGAAGTTCTGCTCGAGAATCGGAGTAACTACAGCTGGAGTAATCTCCTCCCTCAATTTCGTATCAATAAAACAAGCCACTACTCAGGTCTAGTCTGCTCCAGATTTATGAACGTTTACTCGCGCTTCCTCTGCACGTAGCACTGAGTCGTATCAATAAAAGAAGTGATTACTCATTTCTCCCATTCATCGCGCAGTCATTTCGTTGTTTTTAACCTATGGCGTAGTATCTTAAAAGCCATGAAACGGGCAAGTAGCAACGATAGCTTCAATCAAAGTGCATTTGTGGATATTGTAAAAGAGTTTCCAGTGGTACTTTCAAAGTCACAGCTATCAGAAAGTAAGCGAAGGAAAGCCGAAACTTTTGAAGGTAATTACAGTGAAATGCAACGAAATATCAAATACATCTACGACTGAGACACAAATTCAAGAGAATCTTTAATATTCGAGCGAGAATAAAACCAAAATAAAAAAGAAGAAAAAATAAAAAATAAAAAAAAAAAAACGGGAAAGAAGAAAGTAATACTGAAACCATGGGAATGAACCTATTTGAGCTGATGGATGTTGATTGGAATCCAGCATCAAGATTAACACGACAAGCGCATATCACGTGTTGTCCAAGGTCTTTGTAGATTGTTTGGCTTTAAGAACGAAATCAGACACTTGGCTCCTTTGTTTTCTTTTTAAGAAAGTCCAGCCACCCACGTCATAAATCACGTCCATTTGATTGCGTTTTCAACACCATACGTGTCGCCTTTCGCCTTGACATAAACAAAATACATTCTCATGTATACACCCTTTCTATCAACGTTGAGTTGAGTTGATTATTAGTTTAATTAACGTCCTTTTCAGTAGCGTGCCTATATGAGACAGAACCCACTGATTAACGTGGAATCCAAACCACATGAGCTCCTGCCGGGAATCGAACGCGGGTCTCCTATGCCAAAGGCATGTACGCTAACCGCTTAGCCACGAAATAGCTCTTCCTATTAACGTATTACTCTCCAAAATACTAGATTTCTTTAATGCCACTTGTGTATAGTCAAGTGCTCCGATAGCACCCGGAGATGTATATTGTTCTTGCCACACTGCCTTTGCTGTTTGTATATTACGCACACTTCCGGAAACAATCCATTTTCAGGTAGTCATAGACAGTACTTTGCGCCACACCAGAATCCCCTGACATTCCGACCTGGAATCCCAGATCACTCACGTAACGCAAGAAAACTAAGGGCACCGATTTCTCTGTAAATTTGGGGGGAGGGCATTCAGATGCAGAAGGTATATATATCAGGATTTTAAGACAAATTGCACTCTAATTATGCCAAATATTGTATATTCATAAATACAATAGGGGGCCCACATGAGGGGCCCCTTGAAGAAAACCCGCATCTTTTCATCATTACGTAGTCCACCACCCCGAATCTCGGTTGATTCTCCTTAAAAAATGTTGTGCTAATCACTACATTTTCTTTCATAAACTTATAATGCTTTTTGTAATCTCCATTTCCAACATTTCTATGCAGTTTATAAGTTTTTCTACGTAGTAAAACAATCATATACTCTGTCATATTTCGCACGGAGTCACCTATTTAGCTTGCTCCACAAATTTGGAGAAGTTACTAGCATCACAGAGGAGTCTTTGATTTTTATTGATACCAAACGCGTAGTAGTTACTCGGCTCGAGAATAGAGGTGTGGTTACTTCAAAAGGGCGGGGCTTCTCCGAGGTCAGCCGAGACGACTAGTGCTCAGTTCTCTTTTTATTGATACCAATGCGAGTAACTACTTCAAAATTGGGCGTAATGAGTAACTTCTACGTTTTATTGATATCACCCAATGTATAAAATTAAAACTATTCTATTAATAATATATGTTGTACTATTTGTATAATACTGTATGTGTTGTAGCCATATATGAAATTTCACTTCCACCGTTTGGAAATAAATATTCCATGTGTAGAATGCGTAAGTTTTAAGGTTATTATTGTTATCAGGTTACAATATATCCTGTAACCAAGAAATAAATCCCTATTCATATTTCGAAAAATTATAATACTGTAATAGAAAATGATATTTGTATCTACATTAAAAGTACCTATTTCACTATGTATAGATGTCTTTCTTGTGTAATAAAAGAATCCCTGATACTACAGTTCACTTTCTCCTACAAATGCGCTCTGTAAGAAGGGTAATGTGTGGTCAGTTCCGCAATTTCCCAATTGATTCGCGATACTGAATCAATACCGAAAAATTTGTCATCACTAGGAATAGAATTCGACAGCATTCACGCTAAGAACAAATTTGTGTAACAAAAGAAGGTTTATTTCTAAATTTTCTTTGCATGTGGTAAAAAAAAATGATTACTATTTAGCATAAAAATTCTATAATAGTATTCAAAGTTGTTAAAGCGATACATATTATAATTATAATTATTAGTCCAAAATGCTACCTTAACTGGTTTACCTGTTTCCGTGAGGTTACAAAAGTGAAAGAGCGCTAGTGTATTCAATGTGAAAACCCAGCTGGTGTCGGCACGGAAACAATGAATTGATTTTAACGTCCCTTTCAGCAGCGAGGCTATATGAAACGAGACTACTGATTAACGTAGATTCCGAACCACATGAGCTCCGCCGGGAATCGAATAAGGATCTCCCACGCTAAAGGCGACAGGGAAACGAGCATTACCGGCAAGGGAGAACCGATGTGGTGACCTCACATTTTAACTAGGTTACTAGTGTCAAAGCCGCACCGAGATTCCCTGCTCCTTACAGGCTCTTGTTCCACGGATTCCCAATAATAATAATAATAATAATAATAATAATAATAATAATAATAATAATAATAATAATATTATTATTATTATTATTATTATTATTATTATTATTATTATTATTATTATTATTATTATTATTATTATTATTATTATTATTATTATTTCGCACAGGAGATTGATCTGGTATCACAGCCGTCTGCTAATTTATATTTGTATAACCAATCACTAAATCTAAGACTTTGAAATACACGAGATGCAAGAGGCACCTTGGTAGGGTTGAAAGTAACCACAAAAACTTCCAATAAGACTGGACGAATATACTAAAAGCAATAGGTTTAGCAAAGAAAATAAAGAGCGCCCACTCTTCCTGAGTGCCATAAATCTGTCTTCGAAAAAGGCGACAGGGCTGAAACATTCATTCCGCAGATGCGTTATGTACAGAGTTTTAAAACCTGTTTTAAATGGCTAGCCCGAATTTCTCGCACGCTGCTAACACAAACAGGAAGAAAGAGAGATTGCACTGTTGCAAATCTTCACATGAAAAAAAAGGGGGGAATGAATAACTTAATTGAAGGCTTTTAGTAAAATTATAAGCTCATATAAGGAATCCTTTATTATTGACCTGACTCCATGCAAATTTTTGTAGGGATTTGTTCATTGGTTACTGAGAAAAATTCGAAAAAAGTTCCAATGTTATTAGATAGCGGAAAACTCGACTTGACAAAGAGGTAGCAACAGCCTTAATCCTTGGCGAAAATTGTAATAAATCATTACACGGAAGTGATCTCTCGTCAGGTCAGATTTTTGATCACGATCACCTCACTTCAAACTGATGACCTGCAACGACAAAGATTCCGAGATACATACATACGGTTTTGCATTTAGGACTAGGCTAGTCGACAAAGCGTTACCCCCCACAGTGAACGCGGCCTAAGTGGCTACACGGTAATTTTAGTTTCACCAAAGTTGTAAATCATACTATGAGCCAGTCAGGGTTTCCAGGTCTTTTCTTTTCATTTCCCGCGCCAGAAGTGGTAGACCTGGATTCGATTCTAGGCAGGAGGTTATGTGGTTAGGGTCCCACGTTGAGCTGTAGTTCACGTCTGATGTAGCCTCGCTGATATAGTCGAAAGAGACGAAGCAAGAGGCATTTTCTTAAAGATATCCTCTGTATCGAAAACAAATATTAGACCCCAATCAATAACTTCCAACATTTACACTACTTTATACTTTACTAGCTATGCACGTGCCTTTGGAGAATGGGGTTCCGGATTCGAATCCTGTGGGAGATCATTGAAAAGTTTCAGCGCATAAAGGTAGTTTAGATTCCACCTTAAACTGTAGGTTCACATCTTGTATAGCTTCGGTGCTGAAAGGACCGCTAAATTCCAAGCCACCAAGTATAAAATTTACATCATGATATTTTTAACCAATTCTCTGGTTTAATCTTTTAATTTTTTTCCTCTCATGATTTTGGCTTCTTCTGAAATTCCTACTCTTCCAATTTTAGCACCTTATTTTCAGTTTCAGAACAAAGTTGATAAAACACGAGCAGTTACAGTTAAAATAAATAAATAAAATAAAATAAACATATCTTTCCCAGGAATATTTCTAAGCTGCATGGAAAGAAATGTCTGGAAACTGAAACATTATGTGTTTGTTTTACAAAACTAAGTTTCGAAATAATTTGGCAACGTAGTTTTTCGGTCATTTCAAAGACTGGAAAGAGAATAAGATGTATTGAACCCCAATTTAAAATTATGGTCTTTGCTGTTTAAAACATTTTCGATATACCTAAGTACCAAACTATTAGAGGTGGCATTTTCCGCCTTTCTACTGTGCACACATCTATGGCTTAAACCATCTAAGGGCAATTGTTCCATCATCCACCCCATAAAATGACGCATAGGCGACGCTGGCCCTTTCGGACTGTTGCGCCTGAAGGTTTGGTATATATTAGGTATATTGGAAGTTGGCACAACTTTAACAAAGTATTTATTATTATTATTATTATTATTATTATTATTATTATTATTATTATTATTATTATTATTATTATTATTATTATTATTATTATTATTCATAGTGAACATCAATTTGGCTCGATGTAGCTCTACTTAACAGTATTAAATGAAATCATAAAATAAGAATATTCTTACCTTCTTCATTCTGAGAATTCCGTTCCATTCCCTTTCAGTCTGGAACAAATATCGCAGCCACTTCTCTTCACATTTTTATTTTTAAGTCACGATTCATGTAGTTCGGATCTCTTAAATCATATAGGCATGGCATATTTTGTATTTCGATTATAAACGCCTCTGTGTTAAACACACTAACCATGACTGGATATGTACACAGGACACGTTTTCAAACACAACTGATAATTTCTCTTTGTGATTACACTTGTGGTTATCTGTTTGGGGGTGGAGTTCGAGCTTCGGAGATAGGGGCTCAAATTCAAGTTATTTCGTTGTTTCATCTTTTGCCTAAAGCCAAATATTTTGCTTATAGATTACCATGGCATCAGCTAACTGTCAATCAAGTGTATCACGAGAAATCACCCTATTGTGTTACATAGATTTTTCTGTAATTAGCTAATTTTTCGGAATTTCCTTCTATTTTTGTGAATTTTCTTTTGTTATACACACATACTTTATAATAGCAGAGTTCCATTCTCTGCACAAAGCGTCTTCCAAGCAGCTGTTTCTTGCTACAATCCCCTTGCCTGGCAACACGTCTTTCTTTTCTGTCCTTCCTTTTGAAATCTTTTAAACAGCAGGCGGTCTATTGTTCCGACCTGCACCAAATACGCTCGAGCCGGCGTTTTTTCAGCGATTTTATTGCTTTCGCGTTCATGTTTAGCCGCTCAGATTTAAATACATGGTCAGCGTATTTCAAGCATACGCAGGAGCAATAAATACGCTTTGCGATCGCTTAAAGTAGCCGGGGACTATAAGTGAACAAAGATGACAGTTTATAACTACAACAAAATATAACAGATTACATTGTTCCGTACGTGATTCCCGAAACTTTGTAATGCAACGCTCGCAATAATTAATCACCTTACACGTTGCAATAGCCTATAGCAATACCAAAGCCATAGTAAAAGTTATAATTGGTACAGTTCATTGAACACTTCATAGTATTCTGCACAATATGTATAACTGAAACGGAATTTGTTATAGGGCTAGAAACATCTAACTTTGACCTGAACAATTTCGATTTGGGAATACTGTTCCGATTCCCCTACGGGTCGTGAATAGTATCGCAAGAAAATAATAACAACTGTACAGTATACGATTTTACAGGGTGGTACGATAATACACCGACAAACTGAAGATGATGATAATAAGCATGAAATTAAGCAAAAAAAATATTTAATGAGGATGGGTCGAAACCGGCACCATTTTACCCTGAAAGGCATTCAATAGCAAGCGAAGGTGCTTATATAATGCCGAATATACCATGAACGCGGAAGATATTGCTGTTGGGTCAAGATTACGAAGCAAGTTGACCCTAGCAGATGCAGTGACCTACCGATGGTAGCGAAGTGCTGTTCGTGTTACAGGGGTCCCTACAGACATATGGAAAATTTACACGCGTATTTTTCTCATCTGTGGTAATCTCTGTTGCGCAGCAACCACTATGTACCATCAGTGCGTCATTACATTTATCAGGGTCGATTTTCTTCGTAATCTTTTGATCCGACAGCGATATCTTTACACGTTCACAAAATACCGTATTTGGCATTATATAAGCGTCTTCGCCAGTTTTTGAACGCTTCTCAGTAAAACTATGCTGCCTCCGACCTATATTCGTACACATTTTTATTTAATTTCATGTCGATCATCACCCCCTTCAGTTGTCATTATATTATCTTACCAGTTTGTATATTCGAGTAAATGCGTATGATGTTTAAGGACTCAAATAAAATTATGAGTAAAATTATTTACTGATTATTACTGTTTTCATCATTTTGAGCGAAACATTTCTCTTTACTAGAATTAGGTTACGTGCTATTTATAAGGTTTATAAGTGTTGATTAATTTTTATAGTTTTAACAGTTGAAACTAAAGTCGCGCAAGTAATAAAATATTAAGCAAACCAAAAGTATTTTCTAATTTAAATTACGGTATGTTCAAATGAGAAATTAAATAACCAAATGCAGATTCAGACATACGCTTTTTCTTATTTGCAAATTAACAGTTGATTAATTGCATAAGATTAATTATTAGTAGAAAATTACTGATGCACGTAACTGCATATTAAAATAAACAAAAAGTGAATATTAATATCTGTATTTGATTTGTTTAGTAATTAGATTTGACTTTTAATTTAGTGATTTAATTAAGCGACTATGTCAACTAAAACTGGAAGTTGGTAAGTTTTAATTGTGGACACACATCCACACACACACACCATTCTTTGACATTGGTATTCATCTCTAAATAACAAGAGAATGACAGTGTTGATATTATGAAGAAAACAAACAGTTTGTGTGTATATGCAGGATGTCCCAAAAGTATACAGACGAGCATCGATCAAATATGGCATTTTAATTTATTAAGGTAATACATTTATTTGCTTCGGTCTGTTCCGAGCTTCAGGTATAAGTGAAACGAAATTAACAATACCTGTATGGATATAAATGATATACCATGAGCCGATCAGTACAGGACTGTATACCTACTTTTGGACCATCCTGTATATATATAATATGGGCATACAGTGGTGTGAGGTAAATCATTTAGAAGCATACATCATATTGTGTTTCCAATAAGTAAAGAACTTTATATAATGTGACTCTAAAAAAGTGATTTTCTGTAACCGAATTGCAAGAGCGCATGGTCCTGGGTTTGATTCATTGTACGAATACATAATTTTCTGTTCAGATAGCAGCGTTGTGATGAATCAGAGAGCTACTTAAATTAAGTAGCAAACTGTGGTTTAGAATATAATAATAATTGCTATGCCAGCCCATGTGCTGGAAAAACTTCATATTAATGCGGCTGGCCATACAGTTTTTCGAGATTTGTAACTGCAGGAAGCTTTTTTTTTTTTTTTTTTTTTTTAAGTTTTGATAATAGTTTTACTTTTCATGAACTATTGTGCGTTGTTGTAAACGCCTACCTTGCACTGGAATACCACTTCTAGTAAATCAGCCAAGTCAAACAGTGTCGGGTTTGGTCGGAGGAAAAATGAATGACCGTTCGAATTCACCAAGTGATGTCAGCATTGCGGCGTCCATCCGGTGTCGTGAATACAATTGGGGAGTTACTTGAAAGAAGTAGCAAACTCCTGTTAGAAAGCCAGTGTTAACGGTGAGGAGAGCTGATGTGCTTACCACACATCATCCGAAAGGTATGAGTACATTAAGCCGGTTGATAGACTCCGGGTCCTAAGGACTATTGCAACATGAATTTATTATTTAACATTTATTTACTTGTTTATGTTGTTTATTATCGTATAAATATTTAATAATAGTGTTGTTATAATTAATATTATTGTAAATAACATACTATTGAAGATAGACAAATATATATATGCAATCACCAATACCTTGGTCCAGTAGTTTCCAACTGGATGCCCTATGACGTCACAGTTATTTACGTGCGTTCTCAGTTAACCACACGGAGAGGACAAGGACAGCACTTGCGTTAACCTGTCAAGCAAGGATGATATCCATAATTACTCCCATAGGAATACATTGTGAACCGAATTAGATTGTCCGTATCTTGGGATCATCCGCATCAACGAACTTAATTCCTGTCTTTTGATCCTGTACATCCTGTCCAAAGTTGATCCATGAAGTAGTTAATGAGATTTCGTGTTTCCCGAACGAAAACATGGACCGACAAAATAAATTGATAAATGAGTTTTTGGTAAACCAAACTGCTTAAAAAGAAGAAAAGTCAAATACAGTTCGTATCTCACCTTATCAAGGATGCTGCATCACGCCTAATAACTTATAGTGGTTGGTGACGTAGTAACATTCTATGAAACACTGAGGAAACCGCATTTTCTGTGTGTAATTTCTCTGCAATAATCTAAATTAAGGCAGAATTAATGTAGAACAACGGAATAAGAAAAGAAAAAAACTGAAACGAGGGAATAAAAACCAAAAAGAGTAAAGAGGAAGGAAGGGTTGTTGACGAGTTGCTTAAATAGCACATTAGGCATTGAAACAGTTTGTTCACATGATTTCATACTTCTCTCCAAGACAATTGGGCATTTTCCTTTCTGGACAACTGCCCGCATCTGTTGTTGACCCCAATTAAGCAAATATAAACCGTCCTGCCAGGGGATTTAACACTGGAAAGTTAAAGGAAGTTAAAATAGAAACAATGTCAATTTACATTGACTTGGTGAGTTAGCCCAACAGTTGGGATGGATAACTTTCTTTATACATGAGATAATCGGCAATTACTGTCTTTTAAAACGTCAAAGAAAAGTAGAAAGCACGATAAAAATATGCATCGTTCTGTTCATTACTTTTACTAGACTTTATGCAACTTTTAAGACGAATCAAGCTGAGCCTGTCTGTGATTCAAAGCAGGAGTGTCATTTGAGGAGGGCAGGGAACAGTTGCCCTCCGTGTCTGAGATGTCCATGCTGTTTTAATAATAATATAATGATAAAGAAACAGGTGAAATTCTTACGTTGGTGGAGTATCTTTCCCCCTTGTTTAGATCTAAAATGAGGTTACTGATTGAAAAGTTGGAAACAAAGGACCCATGACGATTTTGGCAGAAAGTAAAAGTTGAAATTAATTCGAAAATCGGGTGCAGTCATTTAGGTTTGGAGACAATTCCTTCGGAAATAATAGAAATTTCAGGATTGCTAAACGCACCACAGTGAAGAGCGCACAAACGTTACAAATTTTATAACGGAGTATATGCAAAGGCGTCACTCATATCCGAAATATTTTAGATACCTTATGCTCATACCAGAAGTCTGATTCCAATGTGTGATGTACAATAATGTCCTCTGCATAATAGTTGCATACCAGAATGGTGACTTTTTCCGTTTGCACACAAGTGGGATTTCAAAAAAGTACAAATCGTGACAATTTCTATGAAACAAACCGTAATCGCTGCTAGACAGTTATGTTCATGTCAACAATTACACAAAAATAATGAAAAAACGACTGGAAGAATGTGAAGAAGAATGGATAGAATTAGTTGGATCTAGCGGAAAACCAATGAGAGGGCGTTTGAAATGATGGGAGAGGAAAAAACAGTTTTACATATTATTGAAAATGAAATCTTTCAGTTTTACGTCCCACGTTTATGCCGGTTAGGCTAAAGGAGACAGTGATTATGAGAAATGAGTGAAGTGGTGGAATGAAGAAAGTGGGAGGAAACGGGAGAACCCCGAGGAAATCCACGAGCACGGTATTTGTCCACCACAAAGTCCACACGGCGCGAGCTGGAATCGAACCAGGGACCCCAAGCACCGGAGGTGAACTACATATTATTGAGAAAAGGAAGATAAACTAGTTGGGATATTGACTAAGAAGAAACTATATGATGAGGGACATGCTAGAGGGTGTGGTGGCAGGAAATGAGGAGGAAGGCCCATATCCAAGGGGGGTCTGTGGGCCGCCCCCCTAAATTTTTACTGGCTCCTCTAAAATGTTCACGGTAAGCTTGCAAATAAACAATAATATTGTGATAAACTATTATATGGTTGGATCAGGCCCCCTAACTTCTACCGACCCCCCCCCTACATTTTTGGACTGGTTACCGACCTGAAGGGGGGGGGCGGATCCTAAAATCGAAACACAAAGATCGTACGTGAAGACAAAGAGGTTAGCGGAAGAGCGTGGAGTTATGACGATGATGTGATTATGTTCATGCTAGGAGGCTAATTCCAACGTATGATATACACTAATATTTGCCGCAAATAATATAATACGAATGTAATTCCGTTGTTCGAGTAAATTGTTCGGATAACAACAGAAGCTTTATATTTGAATGGCTGGGTTGCTGGACTGCACTGGCTTAGAATATCGGGCCCGGAATAAAATAGTGACAGCGGCTTAAACTGTGATTTGCTAGTAAAATAACTGGGTTGTGACCAGGGGAGGCTTCAGGATTTTAATCTTGGGTAGGCCTGCTCCCTTGCTTATGGATATATATACACATTTGATTGATTAATGACAGTAGGAAATTACTTTTACAGTAGTGGTTGATGCTATTTGTTAAATAATTATCTACCATTAATATAAATTGTGAGAAATATAGGCCTATTTACTTTTTATTGTATCTTTTAGTGTTTATATATATTTTCAAAATTTTAGGGTAGACCCGTGCCTACCCGGCCTACCCACTGAAGCCGCCACTGGCTATGACATTGCTATGCCTCTTTTCGTGAATTTAAATGCATCTTGTGTTGTTAAATGTAAGTTGAACACTTAATAAATACTTGCGAAGAATGAAGAAAAGAAGGAAAAAAAAAAACAAATTAAAAAGGACAATTCCCCTGAAATGCTAATGTTCAAAAATAATTAAAAAGTTAAAAAAAATGTGCCATCACATTAAAATAAATTAAGCACTTAAGTAAAATTTAATTACAATGTTCTATTTCCTGTTTCATATAGATTTTTGTACTCTACATACACTAATATTGCAACTGTAGGTTCCTAATATGCAGGAATTGGACTAATGTTTATAATTTACAAGTACTGCCAAACTATTATATAAATGTTTCTAGCATAAAGTAATTTTATCGTGGGTAACATATTTGAGCTCGTACTGTACATGCGATGATTTCAAACTTGCCACAAAAGTAACTTTTTTTTGTTTTGTTTTTTTAAGTACGTATAACAAATGCACAAGTTAGACATTATAAATCGTACACATACCCGAAAGTAATTTATGTACATATGAATATGCCCAAATCCATTACAAATGAAACAAACCTTTCCTTACATCCTTTTTTGTTCAGTATAGGTTGGTAACAGTGGAATAACAACTTTAATACAGTATCACGTATTTCCTAATTGCCTTCTTCGAAATCAGGGAGAAAATTGTGGATGTTGGCTAGTGTTCGCATCTTGTAAAATAACAACGTACGTAGTTTGAGCAGTTATCTTAAGCTACCATGGCTGTAGTATCGTGATAACAGATGGCGAAATAAAGAATTTTAAGCCTGTGCTCCCAAAGAACTTTCTGCCTTTTTAGCTAAGCCACAGAATCTCATATAGTTTATAACTATATCTTATGACGCAAAACTGCTTTAGAACTTGAGACTGCTTGTGATTCTTGTTCTTTTTTCCTCATTTAGTAATATTAATAGAACTAAATATGAAAATACTCGGAAAGCAGTTTCTGTAGTAACATAAATTTCAGTGCATAGAGATATAGAATGCAGATTAGTTTGTAGATTCATTTACAGAAGAAATTCTACTGCGAACATTCAGGAGATTTTTGAATATGAGTTGTGAATAGTAGTTTCTGCTAATAATTTTGTGCTCTGAAAAAGTGAAAGTTTATTAAATAGTAGTATAATACATGCTTACCTGTTCCCCAAATTATTCTTAATATTTTCTTCGTAATTATATGTTATCGGGTGTTAGTTCTCCTAATATTAATGAACATCAAATATTTAGATGTTTCCAGTATCTTTAAATTTCTGAATAAAATAATATCCAGGGCCGGATTTAGAGGGGTGCACCGGTGCATGTATCCATCATATTCCAAGTCCATGACTAAAGAAGTACCTGATCTAAAGCAGCAAGCTAATTACATACTAAAAATTATACCGATACAAAGTGGCCGTGGCTTAGTTTGTAAAGCATGGCTTTGCTTTCGGAAAGTCGTGGGTTCGATTTCCCAAGACCAGACACAGCATTTCCATGGCAATTCCTTATTCACACTACAGATGCCTAAAAGTATTTTAAAAATCGAATTTAATTCAAATATACTTGTAGTTACGGGTCACCCCCCGTCAGAAAATTCAGGATCCGACCCTGGTGGTAGCCTCAAATGTGAGTCACTTTTGTCCAAATCACTTTTGTAATCCACAGCGCACAGGGAAATACAGGGTTTGTTTCTTGCATACACCGACCTAGACTCCTTATTATCTAGCATTCACTATTACCTCTCTCTCTCTCTCTCTCTATATATATATATATTTTTTTTTAATCACCAGTCATAGATATGTATATTCAGCACAAAGACTCATCCCTGTGATAGTCTTTTAACCATCCGTGTAGTAACATCTATCAACAATATAATGTGTCCACCACAAAGTTCACTTGGCGGGAGCAGGGTTTGAATTCGGGACCCCATGCACCAGAGGTGAACGCTCTACCACCAGAGATGGAGTAGGTCAGTGGGTCAAGTTTTCCGAGTGGGTCGTGGGTCAACAGCATGTAACCCACTACGACCCACCACCCACATGACTCACTGCGACACACCGACTCAGTATGATCTACCGACCCACTCTGCTCACTGCATTGTAGACAGTATTTTCTGGAGACTGGTAAATTTCTCTTCGTTTTACTTTCAAGACCTTCATTTCCCTTCCTTTTCCATTTGTTTCTGTTTACTTACCTGAGGTGAGTATATCTAACCAAGTGAAAAAAAAAAAAAAACTTCAGGCACTTTTGGATATTGATATTTTTAATTGTAATAATAGCAATAGGACTTATACTACTACTTGGCTTTCGAGACCTGTGAGTTTTTAGAGGAGCTAACTACTGGAAAAAATACATTTTTGAATAACTGTAATATATAAATTATTATATTAAAAAAATGAATGTAACTGTGTGTGCCTGATCATCACGGTTAAATTGCAAAGTCAAATGAAATTACTTTTGGTATATAGTTGGGCCTTAATCTAAACTGGGATGTTATATTGCTTTCATTATAATGCATAATATCCTAAGGAGGTAGTGGGGATCCGAATTAAAAAAAAAAAAAAAAGTATCTCGCACGCCGTTAAACTTATGGAGCTGAAATTCAATGTATTGAAAATAAACAGAATGTGTCCTAGCATTTTTTAAAATTCTCCTTTATGGGGGGAGGGGCACTTTGTATATATGGAAAATTGGTAGTGAGTTGGTTTGTAAAAATGATCGAAAACGATCGATTTTATTTAAGAAAAAAATCAGAAACAAAAAATACAGTGCTTGGCTTCATATATCCATTGCTTTCTACTATGTTTATTATATGGAGCACTTACAGCACAGGACAATCAACCCATAAAGTTGTGAGAAAAATAGGCATAAAATTTGTACTGTAAGCTTAATTACACGGAAATTTTAAGTTTGGATTGTACGTATAATTATATGGAAAATTTTGCACTCCCCCCCCCCCTTCTTTTACATTGGTTTACTTACTTTGATTTAGAACTTTCAAATTTCATCCTTTTTTCCACTGAAAAGTATCGATAATTCAACAAGGAAATAATTATTTTATGATAATTGAAATTCTTCGTAATTTGGCACATGACAAACAGCAGTGTGGTAATTGAAGGGGAATAAGGAGGGAAATTCCCATTCACCTCTGAACACTTTCCAGGAACCTCATTCCCTTTCGCTTTCTAGAGAGGGTAGGGAACTTGGTAATGGCATGAAACCTTCATGTGTAATTACAAAAATTAAATTTATAAACAGATGAGAAATCATCAGTTTATCAGGCTTTAATTGATAATTTATTCACAAGATTCCCTATCGAAGGAGTGGTAGATGAAGTTTCTGTTCTCCGTGAGTCGACATTGCCAACTGACATGGTCGATGTGGAAAAGATGTTGTATGGTGATATAAAGATGATACTTCTTGCTGAGTATTTCAAAACTGACCAAGAAAAATCGTTTTCAGACTTAAGTCTAACAAGCAGATTGTCGATGAGGCGTTGCAGAAATCGGGTAGAAGTATTATCAATTTCCACGACAGAGTGCGAACGGGGATTTCCCCTTATGAATTTACAGATGACTGATATTAGAAATAGACTAAGTGCTCAAACATTGTGTAACTTGTTGTTCATCAATGATAATGGCCCACCGCTAGACAAGCTCAAAGTAGACGAGCTAGTTATTTCTTGGCTGAAGGATGGACATCATTCCGCTGCGGAAACATCCGTATGGACATCATGATTTACCAAGAAAAAGTTACCAACAGGAAATAAACCCAATTTCAGATTTGTTTTAAGGTGGAAAATTACGAGTTATGCAAAATGTATACTTGTATTACTAATGGCTTATTTGTGTTATTCAACTTTGTACCTAATTTTTAGTAAGTCTCTTCTTTGCTTTATGTAAACCATTTTGAATAAATATTCATAATAATTGCAATTATGCATATTTGTAACTTAAATTTAACGTGGTGTTTTAGTGATTACACAAATTACAATTATGAGCATACTTTATGGAGATGCTATCACATAGGGTACCCGAGCACCTTTATTCACTATGAAAAACTGATTTTTCAAGTCTTTTGTGAGAAAAATACTGTGAACTGTGAAACCATAACCTTTTTCATATTGTACAGGGGTATTTTCCTGTGAATAGAAGTTTCTTTTGGAATGTGTTCAGAAATTAACACTTGCAAGAATACTCTCTTAGTACAAGTATATTTTAGGCACACACTAATTTCCCCCCACCTCGGACTGTTTCAATTTCCTCACTGACAAACACTTTACCATATTATATCGTAAAGGTCAGATCCACCGTTATTGTAACAGAGTAGTGCTTGAGCGATTGACTAGAAATTCAAACTCCGATTAGTGACAATTTCACAGTCTTGTATTATTACAAGTGTAAACTCTTTAGTCAGTACAGAAGAGGCCGTGGATCGTGTTCAGAGTTGATGACGATGGATTTTGGTGAGTCAGAGTAAGTCACAGTGGATGAGAAAGGTTCATGGTGGATGGTGGGTCATGGAGGGTCTCAGTGGGTCATCGTGGGTGGTGGATCAGAGTGGATCATGGTTGGTCGTGGGTCAGAGTGGGTCACAGTGTGTGGTGGGTCGTGGGTCAAGTTTTCATTGACCCACGCCAACTCTGTCTACCATTGAGCCACCGCGGCCCCAAACACTGTTAAATAACAACAAATCTCTGTCTTGAACCTCGTTTAACTTCGTTGTTACGATCAAATTATTTGATATATGTATTTTTAAAAAAGGAATATGTGATACTTAATGCAAGACAAGTTGACTGGATAGTAGTCTTGATCGTGAGATTTAACTTGACCTACTTCCGGCAAAGCACGTGTCTTCATGCTATTACAGTAGGCTTTTTACAGTTATTGTCTTGGGTCTGATGTCACTTGATAGTCCGTCCATCAGATTAGGCCGATTCGTATGTCCATGAATTTCAGCGAGAGATTGGTGGTGCTGTGGTAGACGGCCAAGAGAGATCAAAATTGTACCGTCTTTTACAATAAGCACATGGCAGCACCGTGTATCACTTTCTACCAGTGGCGGCGGTTGGACGTTAAAAGTGGGGGGGCAAGACATGATCTGATTATTTGATATCAATGTTAGTTTTCCTGCTTGCTTGTAACACTTTGTTTGACGAAAGGTTGTATAACTAATAGGATACTATCTTTTTCAGTTAAAATATCGTATATCGTATTTCATATTTTATTAAGTAAATTGACAAGAGCAACGCAAGTAGGTACTAGCCCTTTGTACTCTTAAACAAAGAAGGTGTAAGAAGAATTTGATTCCTTGCTCATGAATATCTGTCTGGAAAATTGTGTGATCAGATTAGGGGACTATTTAATAACAAATTTGCAAAAAAAATAAACAGAAAGGAAATATTAATCAAATAATCATAGTAATGAATAATGAGGCTTGTTTTGCAAAAGTTATATTGTAACTGGGAATTAATGAACAACTTATATTTTTAATTCCACGCATGAATAGTAGAAAGTGAATAGTAGTGAATATGTGTTATTACTCTTAGGATGACAGTGAATACTACGCTACGACATTTAAAGAAATACTTTTGCAGCTTCCCGAAACATGTTCACTGCCAATAAGTACAGTTTTCACTTTCTTGGAATATATCAAAACTCAGCAATACTTAGTCACTCCACATTTCAGTTATACAAAATAATCCTAAAACCTAGAATTATGCTAAATTTAATAAATGTAATTGTATATACAAAACTGTATATGTACACCCATAAACTCCTATATTACACTGCAAAATTAATATTCCTTACTGAGCTCATTCGTGGCTAAGCGGTTAGCGTTCATGCCTTTGACGTGGGAGACCCGGGTTCGATTCTCGGGAGGGGAGCTCACATGGTTCGGACTCCACGTTGACCATTAAGTCCACGTCTCATATAACTTCGCTGCTGAACAGGATGTTAAACTGAAAAAAATCAAATCAAAATATTCCTTATTATTAGAAAGAACAAAATAAATTTTAGGAACTATTGATTTTTGTTTAGAATCAAAGAATAAAATATGAAAGACATCTTTTCTTGCGAAATGTTATCTCAATTAGTTCCAGAGCGGTTGACTAACATATCGAGCCCTTGCAAGAAGAAATTAAAGTACGCTCGAATTGTGGCGCTCCAATAGGTTAACTTTTGGGCCATTTTTAGTGGCAATTCAAACGCAATTCCTGTAGCTTTCTTAATTCCACGGGAAGACAATCAATACGTACTCATGGAACGACAAATATTTAATGGCACCATTTTTATTCTATGAACCAATAATACATACAAAGCTTTATATTTCCAAATGAAAATTTATATATATTTATGGGTAATTTCAAAAAAGTGGGGGGGCAACTGCCCCCCTTTGCCCCCCCTAATCGCCGCCCATGCTTTCTGCCTTCTGCACGATAAATAGATCAAGTTAAATTTCGCAAACTCTGTGACGTTTTTCACTGAACTGAAGGGACTTGTACGTTCTGGAAAGCTTTGCAGCATATTTTTGATTTTTGTCATTTTAGTATCTGGTGTGCACTGTATTTGTAAATGAATAAACATAGAGGGCTATATGCAGAGTCGTTTTGATGTATGTTTAGCGTCATACTAAAGGTCTGACTACTGCAGGAAACATGTTAGTCGAACTCCTTAGTATGGCACTCTGCATAAGGCCCAAAATGTATAGTCAGGTGCGAGGAAAGCAATATAATTACAATAATAAATATTTTGCTGTCACTGTCTGATCATTTGTAAGTTGAGAAGTATCGTATATACACTGCAGTTCATTTCTAATCGCTTCCTTTCGATGTAAGAATTTTTCTATTCCACCAGTTGAAATCATTTTCTTAATCTTCCGCTTTACCTTCTATCATAATTTTTATCGCGTCCTGCGTGAGAGTGTTCCTCTCCCCCTTAAATAATTTCTTTACCAGTGTATTTCCCCCTTTTTTGATTGTCTCCAGCATTCTCATTCTCTCCTAACGTTTTCTAACAGCCTAATGGTCTTCCCTTCGTTTCGGTTGATTTTTATTGCACAAACATAACGTCAACATTACAATCCTTCATACAAAGTATTTGATGAGTCTTTCGTCCTTGATAAATTTTCCTGCATCAAGGGTTTGTTTCGTCAACTCTCTCCTTACTTTGATTTCCACCTACACTTAAAATCTTCACTAATAATTAGAAACCGAAACCTAATAATTTGTTCTGCTAACTTCCCTTCTCTAGTTGATATATTCCCAATCGCAGTTGCTTATGTGATTAACTTATATAAGTAAAGATTTCATATTACTGAACATTAGTTTTAATATTACGATCATTTTCGTACATATTAAATGAGTCTAATGTATTTTGTACCGAATGTTTTCTTTAATTTTTTACGCGCGTGAAGTAATTGCTCCTCTAAGTTTATCATTTCGATCGGAAGCAAAGTTCCTATGGCACGCAACCAGCCCTCTCCTTTTATTTTATTGTATATAATGCTGTGTTGTCTTCAAAATTAGTATTGATTGTACGCGGTCCTATGTGTTCGTATGTATTCTTCATCTTCACCATTATCGTCAGTGAGCATGAAAATTCACCCCATTCTACCCTACCCTATCCATGGTGAATGTTCCTCGTTTCCTAATAAAGTATCTCTTCCCTATTTTCCCATTTCATGTAAAGAAATAAAACCAGCAATCATCCCTTGGGCACTATCCTTGGCTAAAAGGATGGTAATAATCTCTCTGGAGATCTCTTTTTCCAGAAGGGGGAAGTGATGATGGAGAACGAGAGCCTGTAGAAAGAATTGCTACAGCAAATTCGATTATGTGCTTAGCAAACTCTCCTCCATTTTCTTACTCTTGTTACGTTTTTCGCATGCGAAAGTAGAAGCTTATGCGTTATTCTATATAAATTAGATAAAAACACAAGAGTAAACTCTATAACTAAATCCAACGTCAGTTGTTAACGTATGAAGTAGTATCGAAAGAGTAAGAATAAAATATATATACCTGTACTTCTTTTTTAGTGGACAAGCCGCATGAATTAGTTCAATCTAAAATACAGTGATTTTCAACTTTACTGAGGCTTCATCCTGCACAATTTACAAACGTTTCGTGAAACATCAGAGAGCTAACATTCAATTTTAACTATCTTGGAGAATTGTGAATCACGGTGAATTTCAATATGGCGTTACAAATTCGTATAATCATATATATATACAGTGGCGTATTCAGGAGGGGCTTTCGGTCTTAAGCCCCCCCCCGAAATCTTTCTATGGTAAATTATATGAAATATCCTGCAAAATTTTCACATTTTCAGGCAAAGTCCCCTCCGCCCGAAAGTTAGCAAATCCCCCCCCCCCGAAACAAAATCGTAAATACTCCACTATATATGTGTGTGTGTGTGTGTTTTACAATAAGCAATAAATTCTACTGCAATATTAAGATTCCACACAACTTGTATATTGTACATTATTTTTAAATTTAAATAGGCGGGGATTGCAGGATCCTATTATTAGTTTTGCTATTTAAATAATAGGAAATGTGCCTGATCTGGCCACGTTTTCGTAATGCATTGAGCGTAATATTCCAAACACTAAATCTGTGTCTAACATTATTTCTACTGTGCCAGGTTATTTTAACATTAATGTGGGGGAGCATGCACGCACCTTAGAAATCATAAAATGGTGAATTTGTCAGTAAATGTCAAATGATAACTTTCGAAAAACTACCCGTTCTTGATAAAACTTGGCGTGTATTGTTCTTCGAGGCTTCCTATAGCTTCGGGTTGAAATCTGTTGAGAATAAGAAAGTCCAGCTTCAACTTGAAAGTTTATGTGTATAGTGGGATTATACAAAACAAACTAAACCAACTTTTCTTCAGAAGTGTAACTCTTAAAGGAGTGTTAGCTGCTACTGACGGATTGTCGTGTGTCCAATGTTGCTACACTTGCCATTGTGATTAGAAGAGAAGACTGCTTTGATCATCTTCCCTTGAATAGTCACCCGTATCCCCTGATCTTCGATAGGAAAAATAGTTGGTTGTGTTGCTGCGCAAAGTATAGAGCCTATACATAATATAATAACAATACCATTACACACGGTGAGATTCAATTTTTTATTAAATATGGCCTTCTTTGAAGTCTCACTCGAAGACCAAGACATTAATTCACTTTTTTCTTTTCTTTTTTTAAAGTCTTCACTAAGCATGGTTTGTGCTTTTTATCGTGTTACCAAAGAGGCCTATTGTGTAGTGTTGAAATCAATCAGATAAGGATGTGAATGTGAATTTCTCCGTAACTTGAAAGAACAAATATAGTTTCAGGGCTATTTTTATTTTATTTTCATTATTATTATTTAAATATTTTTTCGAGAAACATGTGTTTGTTTTGACTTTTAGAAATTACGTCTATTGTTAGGGTTGAAATTGGTCAAGGGTAAGAGGATACATTTTCCACAACTAAAATAATAAATATTAAATAATAATAATAATAATTCTCTTTTACGGTACTGTGTACGGTACCACGGATGTTATACTCTAATTACAGTACTAAGTAGGCCTACAATGTTTGTTGCAGGCTTTTGGTATTATTTATTTTATTTTATTTATTTATTTTGAAAATCAAGGTGAAATCATCTTCATGTTTGTGGAAATTTATACCCTGTATAATATTTTAGCACTGTTTTTTTTTTTTTTTTTTTTTTTTTCAAGCTTTCTTATAAGAAGAAATTCTTCTCATGTCCTGTATGTTTGGCATAAAATGTTCTGGAAATATGTGTCGAATTTTGTTTGATACAATAACTTCTATGTAATCTACATTATATATTGGAACAGCGACACAGATATAGTACTGTATTTGTGTAAATTCGAATGTGGTGCTATGTGGTAAAGTGTAGTTCAGCTCGCTTTGCAGTGCGCCGAGTGGAAGAGAGTGAATTGATCAACACACCAGGTCTTCCTTCCTTCTGGAAGCAGCTGCAAGCGTTGCAGGTAGTTTCCTTCCAGAAATCTGCGGCCGATATACCTTAACTAGCAGCTGTTAGCAATCTTTTCCTTTACACAGAAACGCATATGTACATTTATACGGTATAGTAGATACACACATACACATACAAGCATAGCACGCATAGAAACGGAGGAACAGCTGCAATGCAACCTAACCACCAGTTCAGGAAGCACAGATGCTCTTCAGACAATCCACTGGTTGAAATGTTACACACGTTTTGGTGACCGATACATAATATGTAGCATTGTTATACATAATCAGATCAAATAGAGTGTTATTATTACTTTCAAATAAACAATAATTTTCTTCTGTCAGTCAACTGAAGAAGCGAGACATGCATTTCAGAAAAATCGCCCAAATTATTGCATAGCAATTAGCTAAGTTAAATGCCAGAAAACCATAGCTGGTTTTGATGCGACGCAGGTGCTGTAACGTTACGAAGTGAATGAAGTCTAGTTTACGTCCTGCGATGATGCTCTTTAGGTTAGTGAGCAGCAGCGCTAATTTATGCCTAACTAGAGGGAGATGGGCCCATGGGCGGAGTTACGGGGGGCATTGCCCCCTCCAACTTTTGACAAAAAATGTCACCTATAAGATGGCCACTACCAAGACCTGTCAAAATTTGCGAGACTGTACAGTAGGTCTGCCCTCCCCCCTTCAGTAGACAATTCCTAACTCCGCCCATGAATGGGTGTTCGTGTGTTTCGTTTCAGATATTGTCTAACAAGATAGGCTATTTAATGAGGATTTTAATACAAATATGGAGAAGCAAGTGAAGCAAGAGGCCGAACCCCTCCCCCAATGGATCGGCTCCCATACGAGCAAGTGATTATGAAAGAGTTAGTTGAGTGAAATGAGAGGGGAAACGGGAGAACTCAGAGAAAACATATGGGTATGATGATATTCTCTACTGATATATATCACCACCATTTCATATAGTCTAGGATCCAAGGAACTTCTCGCACAGAAGGGTAAGCGCTCTATCTACTACTAAGCCACCCTTCTTCCATAATAAGTACTTCTGGTGTCAAGTGCCCGAGTACGTCGAAGTTTTAAGTGTATAGTAAAGTCTCGGAGAACCCAAGCTACTTCGGCTACTATTGTTAGTAAAAGAATTCGCGACGTCTGTGATAGATGGTACACGTCACTCGCATGGTTTTATCATATTTACGAAACTTTTTAAAAAGACCTTTGGGTAGACCAATGAAGAGGTGGGAAAATAATAGATATCAGGCAGGATCATCGCGAGATGTGTAAGAACAATCGAACTTTATTTGTCCATTACGGGATAGGATCGATCCAATGGCGAGCTTTTCTGTAGCGATGAACCTTCGGCTTTTGCTAATTTATTCTTTTTTTGTTAGTGACATAGCGCTATTAGTATTGTGAGAAAACGAAATACCTCTCTAACTTTAGTCTAATGACAAAAATATAATCCCTCATACATCATGCCATGAAAATATTAACTGTTCTGGAAAGGAGTAATTGGCTTGGATGCCTTTCGATTTCATCATTTTATATTTTCTTTGTCACCATTGGATAATTTCCAAATAAATATAAGTCGTATTACATTGAAACATAACTTAGCTTTTCCCTCCCCCTTCCTCTTTCTTTGTCCAACATCTAAATTTTCCGCAACATCTTTCTGAGTTGTTTCACGTTAACAAAATATCGAGAGCAGATAACATCTTTCTACATACTAATATGTATTACTGTTGTGACTTGAAAAAAAAAAAAAAAAAAAATGAGTAATCTGTCCAAAGATTTTTCCATATCTTTTTTTCGGGCCTTAGCTAGACATCAAACATGGGGAGTATAAGACAGAATTTCCCAAATTCCAGAACTGCAAAAGTGCGTAAGGAATTCTATTCACTCAGAAAGAAAGAAAAATGTTTGTCGGTCCAGGATTCCTAACTTCTGACATGCTTTTCAAAAAAATATATAGCTATTTCTTTTTTATCTCGCCGACAGCGAGAAGTATTGGTGTCTCGTAGAAATATATTAAAAGCATATATCCGTTCTCACGACGTTTTCACGTCAAAGATTTTGTGCTATAGCATACCTTGAGGTCTTCTGTAAGTAACTTGAGGAAATTTAGGACTAATCTGTCCTCAGTTTTAGAACCTCTGGCCGACGTTTCGTAATGTTCGGTTTTCTTCTATTGCGTTCATATACGGAGGAGTCCTTTCGGACAAAGGATAGTCGCTTGAGCGTTTTGCTTTGTGATGAATTGACACACCAAGCAGCACCATTCAGTACAGGGTATAGTGAAAAGGATTATGAACCAGATGCTTTGCTAGGCTCTTTTTTTTTTTCCCAAAGGAATTTCTTCAAGCTTTTATTGATTGTTGGTTAACATTTGGGCACAGGCTATATTGCTGGTGCTACTACCTGCGTGAGGTTATACGAATAGACCTTTTATGTGGATAACAATACAACTGTCTTCGGCTATTTCTTTCCCCTCTCATAAAAACTCTTTTGCCTATGATCTCCGTGGTCCTTCGTCTATACTATTTTGAATTATACCAGGGGTACAAACATTGAAAAACTAAAATGTACTTTTCTCATATTCCGTTAGATGTGTAAATGTGACATTGATATTTTAACAAGATAGGTATCGCATTTACTGGGAATTTTGTCAAATTACGCATGCCTTAAAAAGAAAGAAAAAAAAGTTACATTATATGATAATACCGAATTCCTTGTCATTATCCCCACAAAAGAAAATGAACGGTCAGATTTATGGTACGCAAATAGGCTATCATAGCTATTTTTTTGGTTTTCTAGACTGGAATTCGTTGCCTCTCAATTCAAATAACTTTCCACAAAATGCTATACGGCCATTCCATGCAAAAGTAAACCTTGTAGTGAAATTTTCATGTTGGTATTTAACTGAAAATATGCCTTAAGTTAGCGAAGGATGTGTATCATTGAGTGAAAAAAAAAAAATAAACGCAATTAAAATTTGTTTTGTCCAATTTTGGCAGTTTGAATTTACTGAACTGCCTGTGCATTGCCGGGAAATATTTCAGGCGTTTGTTGACAACACTTATTTATCCATGTTACTGATTTTGAGAAAGCAACGCTTGGAGGGAAAAAGTCATTGTCTGTTGTGTGTATGATGCAGTGTTCGGCAGTGGATTATCACTTCTGATTCTCCTAGAAATAGCTCAGCACTTAAAAGTGTTTCGGATGTCCCGTCCGTAAGAAAAAAGGTAAAGAAATTCTTTTTATGATCTGTAGAAAAGTAATAACGTTCTGAAAACACATATGTAAAGGAAGAAATGTAATTTCAATTTAATTTCAGTGTGATCAACCAGTGATTCATATTTAACAAATAAACGAATTAAGAAAATGTGTCCCGTCCGTAAGAAGTACTCAATACAGTTACTATTTGTTGTCATCACTGAAAGGGGGGTACAATCCTCAGCAATGAAACTGTACAAAATGTTCAAGATTTCTACAGCCGTGACGACATAAGCAGGCAAGCTCCTGGAAAGCGCGATTTCAAAAGCGTTAAAACTGATAATGGAAAAATTAAAAAACAAAAGAGACACCTTTTAATGACAGTAAAAGAAACATTTGCTTTGTTTCGTACAGAGTATCCTGAAATAAAAGTAAAGAAAAGTAAGTTCTACGAATTGAGACCAACACACATTATGCTTAGTTCTAAAATGCCACATAATGTTTGTGTCTGCAAGCTTCACACGAACTTCAATTTCATTGTGAGTGAACTGGTCAAGGCAATACATGGTTTTCCTAAAACCGCCAAAGATCTTAAAGGCCTTTGCTGTGATGTGACCAACGAAAATTGCATGACTGGAAACTGCCACCTTTGTACAACAGATCTTTCAGCTTTCCTTGGTAGTGATTGTGATTTAAGTGAAGAAATTTTTTGGAAGCAGTGGGTTGATGTGAACGGACACCCAACTCGTTGTACTGTCCATGGGACTGTTCCAGGTGCAGTAAATGTGATACGAGAAAGCTTGTTAAAATTTAAGACTTACTGCTTTGTTAAGATGACCCAAGAATCTTACTTTCAAATGAAAAAAGAGAACTTGAAGTGTGGTGAAGTTGTTCTGCAAGTAAATTTTGCAGAAAATTATTCCTGTGTGGCACAAGACGAAATACAGAGTGCACACTGGAACCAAACTCAAGTCACTATTTTTCCTAGTGTGGCTGGATGAAGAATTCAAAGCAGTGCTATGCGATTATTAGTAACAATATGAGCCACGGCAAGTCCTGTGTGTGGGTCTTCTTGAAAACTTTAATTACTGACTTAAAGGCAAAACACAAAATTGAGCATATGAATGTTTTCTTAGATGGAACTCTTTTGCAACTTCTCACGGGAAAGTAGCCGTGGACGGTGTAGGAGGCACACTCAAGAGAATGGTGTGGTTTCCTCGACTCGAGTTAAGTCTCGACAGATGGAGGTTTCTACAGCAAGAGAATTTTTCAAATGCTGCACTGAGCTTTGTAAGCCCGACGGACTTCAGTTATTCTTCGTTGGTAAAGAAATTGTGAGTGAACACAGGGATATTCTCGAGAAAAGGTGGACCTGCGTTTGTTCTATGCCGCAAGTTCAGTCTCGACATTATTTTCGCCCAGTGGATGAGCGTCAGATTGAAACCGGAAGAACTGTTCAATCTGAGACAAGTTGCTACGAAGTGTGAAAGCACACTGAGCTAGAATCTTCAGATTTAGATCCAAGTGAAGAGATTGAAGACCGTCCGAAAGGAGCGAGAGTGAAATTCAGTGATATTTACTCGGATTCCAGATAATAATGTGATAACCCCTAATTAGTAAAGCAGAGTGACATTAAAAGTAGCCAAATTGGTTAAAGTGTTCGGAGAAATTAAACACACACACAAACAATTGTTGTCACTTAAGGTGGTGTTGAGAAGAATGATGTTATTGAATTTTTGTACGTGGTTCCGAGTTTGCTAAATATTTTAAAATGTGAATTCAACTGTTTACATCCAAATGAAAAAAATCTGTGAAGTTACAAGTCTCATCCAATCTCCTTGTCTTAATATCGTAGGCCAGACGGAATATTTGTAGTTTTCTAGTAATATTGCAAATTTAAAAGAGTAATATGCTATATACTTGTTACATGTAGTTGTGTTAATTTTTAAAAGAGTTCAAGTGCATAATTCCTTTCTGTTTCTCGAATCTGTAAACATTATGTCTAGTTTTAGTTCTTTTGTGGGTAATAACTAAGTTCAGACAGTAAAGAGTGTTCCAAGAAGTCCTTTTTAGCAATTATTTTTTTGTCCCGTCCGTAAGATAATTCTTGGTCCCGTCCGTAAGATTACTAACTCTATTTTTATTGAGTGAAATATAAATTTTCTCAGATGAAACGTGAGGCAACGTGTAGGTAAGTAGTTTAAACTCAACAGGAAAAAAAAAAAAAAATAATAAGCTTGCTAAAATTTTGCAATTCGCAGAAAATGACGCTCAAGTTGACGTCTACAACAATATGTGTCCAAAAAATGTCCCGTCCTTAAGTTTAGTTACTGATCATCATAAAGACGGTAAAATCGATTTCTGTTATTAAAAAATAAGGTTAGATAAAAAGAGCCCAGCTACCAATCTTAAGATATATAAACAATCCTGTATATTTTTTTTAGAATTTTGTTTTTTTGTTACAATCGTGAGCTAAAATGTCCCGTCCGTAAGAATGGAATGGCCGTATATCAATACAGGAAATTCTGTCCTCCCACGGAAATCGAACCATGATCATCAAAGATGCATGCAGTAATCATTACATTAGTATTCTTTAATTTTTATAATTCGTAGCCGGAAACATTTAAACTGTGGATTTAAAAAAAAAAAATGGAATTTAATGTTTTAAGTTCTGTATTGTATAGGACGTATAACTGTACAGCGTATTGTAGTCGAATCACATAACCCATTCAAAAATAGAACTGGTCTCTGACACGAAACATACAAACTACTAACGTACGAACACCCAACTTGGTTTGGAGCTAGGTAAATACAGAAACGAAACATATCTTTTAAGGTTAACGTCCCACGTTTAGGCTGAGGCTAAGGGAGACGGTGATAAAAAGATGGATGAAAGTAATGCAGTGATGAAAGTGGGAGAAACCCACGCACACTGTGTTTGTCCTACGAAGCCCACTTGACAGGAGCTGGGATCGAACCAGAGACCTACGCACCAGAGGTGAGCGCTTTTCCTCTGAGCCACCGTGATCCTTCTTTATCCTATATGAATAAAGTTATTGAATGTATTCGTTAATTCCTGGAGGAGAAAATTAGGAATGTATTTTATTTTATTTATTTATTTATTTTTAACTAGCATTCAATTAATAAGTTGAAAATAGTATTACGCAGTGTGAATTCTTCTGAAGCACGAAGTAGCAAACTTTGGAAGTAATATTGACAAACGAAACTATTTCTCTGAATAAGAATTCACACGTTACAATGAACAGATATTAAACGAATACTTTCTTTAAACGAATACTTTCTTTAAAGAAAGAAAGAAAGAAAAAGAAGGGTGTCTATGAGAGGGGAATTTAATAACTACTGAAAAGAATGTTGGGTTTTCTCGTTATAACTAGAGACCGGATGTTTAGGCATTAAAAACCTGGAAAATAGGCAGGCAAATAGACACTTAAAATTTAACAAATAGGCAATAAAATAACTCGAAATAATAAAGATAAATACTCAATGAAATTAAAAAATAAATTGAAGTCATAGATAATGTCCAAAAAATATAGAAATATACCTGTTTGTTAACATCTTTTACTGTGTATAGGAAAACGAAGCTTGGCATGTATTTCATGTATATTTGGTAAATACATTCTATAGAGTACTTTATCACTACACATAAGTCCAAATTTTATACACTTTACCAGTACACACAGCAACCCAAAGATTTGAAACACTTTATCAGTAGACATAGCAGTCCAAAGTTTTACGGCATCTTATCACTACAAACAGCACTTATATTTCTCGGAAGAGGCAAAATTCTTTCCTGAAATACTGTTATATATTTTCCCGGAATAAAGTCTTATTTTGAAGAAAATGCGTAGAATAGGCAACATTAGGCACTAAAACAATTATTTAGACAGCAATGGGCGAAATTGACAAAATAGGTAAAATAAAATTGGCTTGAATTGAAACTATAGCCCCCACATATAAACTTTGAAACGTTATTTTTGATCATATCTTTAATATTAAAGAACAGGTATTTCGCCTAACATCCGGTATCTAGTTATAATGTTTTCTGTAGACATGTTTGTTTGGTGATTTTTGCTGTTAAATGATTTTTGTATCGTAGACCCATTCTAATGTTTAGTCTGTTTTCGATTTTTCCCCTTACATGTAACTGAGTACAAACAAATAAGGGAACGCATAATTTTCTTAGGCCCAGGTACATTAAATACCTACATATAGGCGTTGGTATAGTCGTAACTGTTTTATGTGGGACACTCGTATCAGCTATCAGAAACATATCAAAATGTAGATATTGTGTTTTGAATGTATTAAATAAAGAGGGGGGAAGTATTTGATTCAGTTCAGTCAATCTAATATTCATCTTTGTTTTAAAACATAATGCACTATAAAAGACTCCAGTTGTTTCTTCTTTTGATTCCCAACATTCGTGATTCCGCTGCGGAAACAAGTATGATGAGTAGTCTTTAAAAAAGTGTGTTGCTTTTGGTGGACTCCCAGAGCGGAAGTCATCGCGTGCTTAGTAGGCTCATTAGTACAATTTTAAGAGCGTCGTACAAAGAGAAGTAGCAACTAGCTGAAGACATGGAGCATTAAATCCTTGGGTGTGTCTGCAGAAAGTGGAAAGCCATATTGTTTTATAGGCGAGTTTTCTCAGAAATTGCACTTAATTACTTCATATATACCCTTTTGTTAGATTTCAGAATAATAAAATAATAAAGACGTGGTGGCAAAACAAAAAAAAAAGTGTCTAAAGTATCACAGTACTTAATTAATTTTAAATATTTCCAAAACTTTAAACAGAACTTTCTAATTGAGCTGCTTTAATAACCAAAATAAACATTTGTTTTAGCAAATCCTCATTGCAAGTACACACTGCATTTGCTACAACGTAGTTAAACAACTGTCTCATAATTTACATTTTTTGTTTTGTCTTATATTAACGAGGTTTGGTCCAATTATTTTTGTTGTAAATAGCCAAGATTTCTTAGCTTTAATAACACTTCTCGGAAACAAAATATCTTCATATGTGTACTAAGCAGGTCAAAATCTATAAGATGAAGATCGAATGAGTTCTCCTGAGGACTACATTGTATACTATTCTTGAGAGCACAGGATTTTTTTTCCGCAATTAACTCGAAAATTCTGTGTTTCGAAGCAAATAGTGAAGAGAAAAATTGTAGTTTATAAATTTCTACACAAAAAGTTCCTTACATTTTTTCTCCGTAGAATCAATCGTTTGCAAGATATAGACTGAATTCTGTCTGAAAACAGAAACACAAACTGAGGTTTTTCAAAACCTGGAAAAATAAGCATCGGGCGAAAAGAAAAATTCGAAATAAATCATTATTTGGAGAAAGGGGAATTCACCTGCAATAAAAGTAGCCTGCAAACAAGTTTAAATCTCATTGGGACTGACACCAATCAGCCTTTAAAGACTCCGGAAACTATAGATTCGGCAGTAATCTCGGCCATTTTGAACATTTTATTTTCACCCCTACTCATTCCCCAAGTTGGTGGCTGAACTTGGGTTTAAACGACATCGGGGTTTCACTATTCACTTCAGTAACTCCGAAAACTACGGATTCGACGCTAATATCGGGTTTCGATTATTTTTACGTTACACCCTTTCCTCACCTGTCGGTGCCAGGGATGTCTTACCCACGGTTTTTGCAGATGGTAAGTCATATGTGTACGTCCAATTGTATCATCGTCTAACTGTCCTTTCTCATGCAGTTACTGAGTGACGTGACATAGTTGCGTCACTGCTTGTGAAAAGACAGGCAACCGACAGCAGGTACCGAGGCTTCTTGTTCTTTTCTGTTTCCCCACCCCTTTTATTGCCCATGTTATGAATGATGTTGCCAGGACACATAGAAATACATGGAACACGCAGAAACGCACATATAGCCATTCATGGTTCGAGATTTCAGTGTCCATTCGGCGACTATCCGATTCATATAGTTCGTAAAAGCATTTCCACCGTCTCAACTTATTCCACTTTGATGAGAAATGGCTGTTAATAGTAAGCAAGCACTTCTTATTTTACTGCTCAAAAAGAAGAAACGTAGAAAAAAAAAGAATGTGCATCCTATGCTATCAACGAGATTGCAAACTGGCCTGTGTCATACTTTGTATCGTGATCTGTGTATTTAGAACTGAATCCTTTTGAGAGAGTTCCCTGGGTTTCGAAGATGCTGACATGAAGGGGGATATTTTAGGTTCCCCGGATGACAGTTGGCCTGAACCAGCTTGAATGAGGTTCGTGAGGATTCACAGGACGGATCTCTTTCTGCCAAGAAATCCTGTCATTAGGACTATATATGCATTTGGATATTATTTCCATACATTTTTTTTTTTTAGGTATGCCAGCTCCAAAGTCAACATAAACTTTGTAATTAATTTCTCAATTTATATTTTTTTGTTAGACGCAGGTAATACTCTTCCACTTAGCAACATTTTTGTTCATATATTTTTATTACTTAGAGTTAAACTTCATTTCAACACCTACGCTACTAGGCTACATGGGACGTAGATCTACAAACCACAGTACCTATCACCGGAAATCGAACCCGACTCCTGCAAGGGCAGCAAAGTTCTAAGCACTTAGCCACAAAGAATCCCATCAATATGTGTTTGGTTTTGTCAACAACACATTTTCCGGGCTTTACTTCTTTCCTTAATGATTTAATAATAATAATAATAATAATAGTTTTAAGCGTAAATCCGGAAATGATTAATTTGGCATAAGGGGTAACTGCAAATCTGATGATTAATATAAATGACTAATACCCAAAGAACAAAACATAATAAACGACTAGGCAGGGTTGGATTTACTACTAGGCTCTAGTCTAGGGCGCAACGTTTTGAGGGGAGCACTTCGAATGAAAATTTAATTAGCAAGACGAAGAAAAGTGCAAAAGTATAATAATAATAATCAAAGTCAAATTAAACAGTTTCCAAATAATTGATTTAGCAAGTCTATTGGCTTTAATCATTGGTCGTCGAAGCTAATTAGAATTTTAACGTTGTACTTGCAGTAGACAGTAGCGAAGAGGCGGGTAATTATGGTATACTGCACTTCCCTCGCAACCCTCCTGTGCATGTGCTCCTAAACACCTTGTCACAATATAATTCTAGATAAATTTCAACAATCTGATTATTTTATTCCTTTTAGGGTTGGAATATTCAAACTATTACGGACGAAAATTCAAAATTAATTTCTTTCATTATTGCGCCAACGCATATTATAAAACTCAAATTCATCATTCTCTGTAACTATTTCAAACAACAAGAAAAGATCGTGAATTTGTAGTAATTAAAGTCTTTCTTCGCAGCACTTGTAAAATGAAAATTCATTAAAATTTATACTAAAACGAAATAAAGGTAGACCCCTATGCATAAAATAAGTTTTTCATTATTATTTTGTATTCTGTTAAAAATTTCCCCTATCGGGGAGGGATAGAAAACCCGCGACAAGGGCAAGTACGGATCAAATGTGCATGTTTCGTCTGATCAGCACTGTTTTATTTTCTTTTCTTTTATATATATATATATATATACAGGGGCGGATCCAGGATATGATCAAGGGAGGGGCTAAACCATATTTTGCCGTTTTATCCAGTGTAAAGCAGGATTGAAGCCCATTTTATCCAGTGTATATCTGAGCGTCAAGGGGGGGGCTATAGCCCCTATAGCCCTCCCCTTGGATCCGCCACTGTATATATATATATATATATATATATATATATATATATATATATATATATATATATATATATATATAGCATATACATACATTGGCATCAAGATACACTGCTTCATTGTGCGGTGACGGTCACTGGAGTGTCCCCGTACGAAGGAAAGGAATACTTTTCCTCGAGTGACGGACACAGTGTTGTTCGAGACAGTTGCGCAAGAGTGATCGGTGACGGCAACTGCAGTTACCTCGTACGAACGCAACAATTTAAAGCAATGCTTCACAAGCAGTTGCATCACCGAGTGCATCACTCACCCAGTTGCATCACTCAGTGACTGCATATGAAGACCCAGTAAGAAATGAGTTTATAAACCGAGTTTCAACTTCCTAACGTGGCGAGCTCATGCTATACTTCATTTTTGGCATGAATCTTAAAACATAGGGTATCTTT
This sequence comes from Thermobia domestica, assembly GCF_964235325.1. Classification (NCBI taxonomy): domain Eukaryota; kingdom Metazoa; phylum Arthropoda; class Insecta; order Zygentoma; family Lepismatidae; genus Thermobia; species Thermobia domestica. The sequence continues at coordinate 211,953,307 of NC_137457.1, read as the reverse complement.
CCTTTTGAATCCCCTCTTCTCCCATTAAAATACGCATAAAAAGTTATAAATAATCGATGGTCTCTTCCAGGTTCTGGTCTTTTCGTTAAAGTTCCTTAGAAATACATCAAATATACTGGATTTGACACCGGACAAAGAAACCGAGATTATAGTGTTAAGAATATGCTTTTCCTCTTAAGATATAACTTCGTTTATATCTTTGAAATAATTGATTCTACGGAAAGAAATATAAGGACCTTTCTTGTGTAGAATTTCATAAACATTTTTTTTTTTTCATAACTAGTTGCCTCGAGAAATGGATACTTTTCGAAATAGTTACAGAAAATAAAGATTTTCCCCTTTCAGCCCAACAAAAATACTTGACCTCTATTCTGATCAAAATCTCAGCTAGCTATCTAAAAAGAATCATAAAGATACAATTATCATCATAAAATAAAGTATGACTAAAAAATATGAAACATATTCCTTTACCTTTCCTACTGAATTTTCACAGAAAAGTATTATGCGAAGTCAAGAGGTCACATATTTTTTCTAGCCCCGGGCCTCCAGATGGGTTAATCCGGTCCTGATCAAATACCAGAAACTACTTCACGTATTTTTTGTACGAGGGGCGATCAGAAAGTAGGGTTACAAAGCCTGTAGTTTAACGTATTTCATACAACCAATACAATCAACAAATATTATATACATTAGGTTGTTTTTTTTGACATAGTCACCATATCGGTTGAGATATCTATCACATCGTGGGATGAGTTTGAAGATTCCCTCATGGTAAAAATCCTGTCCTTGCATGTTGAGCCATGTTGTCACGAAGTGTTTCACCAACTCATCTGAAGCGAAGCGACGGTCTTCTAGATGCTCCTTCAAGTACGATAACAGGTAAAAGTCGCATGGAGGGAGGTCCCGGCTGTAGGGAGGGTGGTCGATGATGTCCCAGCGAAACTGCTTGGTGTTGTTCTGGGCCACTGCGCTTCTCGTCGGTGACGTGTTCTCTACCAGCTGCAAAATTTCGACAACATTCTGTGACATGCTGACGAGACATTACAGTCTCTCTGTAAACCTCTACCTGCTCCGATAAATTTCAATCGTGGTTACATGTTTCGCACACAGACAAGGGCGCCCATGTTGTGGTTTCCAAAGGGGACAAGTTTAAGCGACGTTTCAAAAATAGTTTCAAATTTTGCTGTAATTAATGTAAAAACTCTATCAGATTTTCGATATTATGAAGTACAATTTCCTCTAGGGGGCAAGCGCCCCACCTTGCCCCCTGATGGGCGCCCTTGCACACAGAAATCGAATAACTGAGCAGACTTCTTTGCAAGACCAGTTTTCCAAACAAGTCGCCATTTGTGTTTACCTACAACTAGCGCCGTAGGTAGTGGGTGGTTGAAACTGTGCAGAATTGCCACTCCATGTATCAAAATTACCGCACACCCATCATTCTTCTATAACAGACGAAATTCCAGTATTATCGGTCTTGCAACCTTAGTTTCTGTTCCTTCCTCGTATGTATGATTTACATATATGAACACTTCGCAAATTAAATCGTGACTAGGTTTAAATTGCTGATACGAGGGAGATTCACTTGTAAATCTTTAAAGTGCGATAATGTTCTGAAAAATTGTACGATTAATCTGTAAGTTGAGAGAAGTTATCGTTATTATTGGAAGAATAACTTGCAAGTGGGAGTACCATGCAGGAGCACTGAACAGGAACCATCGTCAGTACAGAAAATGCTTACTCCACTGACAATGCATACCGTGTTAAAGTAGAGATCTGTGATGTATTTTGATTAGTGAAATTCAAATTCATTGCAGGATGAAAGTACAGTATGGTGATTCTTTTTTATCCTTGCAGCAATGATGCAGAAAATTCAAAAATTGAGTAATTTTTGTAGAGGACGCTTCGCAGCCAAGTAGTGGTGAATGAGAACATCGCCGGAGTAGATCTTATGGAGGGAAATAGGGGTATTATTGTGAGGGAAATATCCATTATTTACGACATTACTGTTGGTTCAGCAAACATGTTCATAATGCGCTGAGTTTCAGTAAGTATCTACGGGATAGAGGTCTGCACGGGCTCGGGCCTGCAAAGCATGTATCACTTCGGGCCCGGGCCGTGAATTTTTAAATATACAACCATATTTCTCGGGCCTTTTCGGCCCTAACTCTGTAAATATACTGTACAACGATATATATTGCACCGTTCTTTCTGGAGAACTTTTCAAGCACAACTGCAAAATTAAACCTCTAATTGCTGTCAATAAAAATACAATTTTGCGTTAATTATTAAGTTTCTGTAATTCGGGCTCATTTGATTATCATACAAGCTGAGGTGTAAGTGCTAAAACATATTTCGAACTCGGGTCGGGCATCACATAGTAAATTCAAGAACCGGGTTAAAAATTCCGGCCCGTGCAGACCTCTACTACGGGATAATGCCACGGGAGTTGACTGGTGAATTGAGAGACCGTTGTCTTGATGCCTGTCAGGAAATTAGCGTAGTTTTCACGCCCTATGTGATGAATTTCCGGACAGATTTTTTAATATACAGAAGATGAATCTTGGGTCTATTATCATCAATCAAGCAAAGAGAACGAGCAAGAAATGGCACCATAGCTCGGTCTCCAAACCTCTCCCCCCCAAAAAAAAAAAAAAAAAAAAACACCTTACAATCAGCTTTGTCATGCAATCCTGAGTAAATGACGAGAACGTGTGACTTCAGGTATTTTGTTGCTTCATGACGACACCCGACCTCATACCGCCTATTTAATGAGTCAACAATCCAGGATATCACATTTAAAGTGTCTCCCTCGTCCCAATGTCTTCCATGTTTTGCGACTGCTTAAAGAGACGATGGGAAGCAAGGATTTTCGAAACAATGAAGATGTGCAAACTATGACGCTGAGGTAATTTAATTTTTCTGTATTTATTAAGTTGAAAAATGAAGAGAGAGTGATTTTCATTTGAAACACCCTCATACATTTGGATTCAGCAGTAATTATCCTGTACCTGAATGAAAATATTTCTCTTGAATGAATTAAGAAGAATGCTGTTGCTTGTATGTAACATTTTCATTAACTTTCCAACGGTGTGTAACCCTTTCGAATTTATATCCACAAGCCATTCGATGTATAAGAGGACACTGCACCCAAAAGAAATTGTACAATTTAAAAAGAACAGCAACAAAATAAACAGGAAATTATTCTAGTGTTCTATTGAGTAATTTTTAAAAGGAAACTACTTTGTTAGGAACGAACTTAAAACAATAAGAGTTGGCAAGAACACTTGACAGAAGTCATTGTTCGCAATGGGATCACAGTCTATGCCTTAACATCAACAAACCGTAATTTCTCTACGCTGGGTGCGTTCATTTCCCCAACCTTAACGAGATTTTTTTTTTTTCATGACCTCATGTAATACTACAAAGGAAAAAAATGTAATCATCTATGAGTATATTAAAAAAAAAAAAAAGAAAAACTGGTTATGATCTTCGTTTATAAAAGGAATATGTGGAAGATCCTATGCAAATATTTGGTGTTGTGAGAAGTAAGCTTTAGATGGCATAATTTAATTTTCTTATGTTTTCAGAGAAATTAATTATGACTTGTATGAATATGTTCTGTATTGTATGGTGCGAAAAGGCTCGAATACCATGTGGTTCCGGGTTTGGTTCCTACTGAAACAGAATGTTTGGCGTTATTCGTGATTGTGACGGAATTTGGAAGCTTCGTAAATTAAGAAACTACAATATAGAAAATAAAACATAAAGGCAATGGGACGTGATGTGGTGACCACACATCACCACTCAGAAATTTCTCTGACCATTGTGGACTTTAACTCCGGAGAATTTAATTTTATTTCATAATTTTAAAATGTGATTGCTACTCAAATTTTGTTACAACCTCTTTGATTAATAAATCGTTCTTAACAAGTAAACGGAACATGCTGTATGCAATTTTTAACAATGCGGTAAGAAATAATCTGCTTGCTTACAAAGAATATTTATAAAAGGTAAATTTCTCAATCACAATGACTAGATTTTCTGCTTTACTATCATAATAAATTATATATATATATTTTTTCTATAGAATGCTTATCAGATGGGACATAATTTCAGTTGGTTAAATACGATCAAAATGAAAGAAAGAAAAAAAGTATAACCAAATTGCTACTATAGTGTTAGTAGTTATTTGGAATATTTTTCTTCGTATTGTTTATTTTATTATTATTATTATTGAGTAGTGTATCTCTAAAAGATATCACAACTGAAAAAAAAAAGTCTTGGTGTTGTTTATTTAAAGAAGAAACTCGTGAAATATGAAAATGAGACAAAACAGTGGAGATGTAGCAATGTGCTCTTTAATATATTGTGTGCAATGGATCTTTCGCATACTACTTTCATCTCTTTCTGTTTAATCATTATGGCATCACTGGTTACTTTTAAACTGACCTGCAGGAACATACGTTTAACAAATCGAGACACGGTACCGTAAATCTGCAGAAACATACAATATTTTCTGAATTGTGTTCTGACATCATAACTATATGTAAATTTTAATACATTGTTCACTGCTTTGATGGAACTTTGAAAATGTATTGTTCATGTTAGTTTCTTGTCCGTTTTCAGTAGAGTTGGGTGACGTTTTATCTATGCACGCTTTTAAAATTATTCGAAAAATATTGAATGCATCAAAAGTCCAGGGCCATAGGCAACTCCAACTACTAAGTGCAGGGCCATAGGCAACTCCAACTACTAAGTCCAGGGCCATAGGCAACTCCAACTACTAGTATCCTGTATACCTATAAAATATCAAAGTAAAAATAAGAAATGTACACAATTTAAATTTGAGTATGCGAAAAATGGAGGGGGGGGGGCTGTTGAAAACAGTGATTTTTACTCGAAAGTGATTTTCACACCAGCCCTTTGGGCTCCACACTAGTAAGACGCCCTATTAAATAAAAAACAGTTTCCAATTCACTGGGCAGAAAAATGGCATTTGAAAGTGAGCATTGATATATGAGGGAACCTAAAGCACCTTGAAATTATTTATCCAACATTGCTTTTTCGTAATATAAGGCGCTTTGCCAGTGTTTGAATCCAAACTGCTAGTGTGATTTAAAAAATCCGTTATTTTAGATTAAAAAACACTTATTTTTTAAAGGAGTTTCCTATCTTTCCATTTTTTCGTATCGTGGCTCATAATGGAGTTGACCTATAGTCCTTGGACTTTTGATACATTCGATATTATTCGAATGATTTTAAAAGTGTACGTATATTGTTCGAATGTGAGTTTATTCGAATATTAAGGAGAACTTTTCTGATTATTGTACCTGAAGGCAGAGGCTATTTTGTGATAATAGAGCAGGAGTAGGGTGGCCAGTTACTTTCCCCTGCGGCTTTAAAAGGCATTTGAGCGCTATTAAAATACGACCACAACGTGTAAACGAACAGAGTAATTATGACACCGTATATTTGTGAATGAAAGAAGAGTTTTTTTCGCCACAATTTCGTCTCCAAAAATTTGGGCTCGTTTTGCCCTCGCAACACATGATGTAGGATTGAGGAAAATTTTCTGTGGGTAGAAAACCAGGTTCACATTGGCACTGAAGATTCAGTGTACTCTTGTAGTGAGGAAGACTAAGGAAAGTCTGCATCTGATGTTTTTTAAGCGTAGTAACATATACCCAGTATGTACTGTAGATTTCCAATAATTCTTTGTTAGAAATGAAAGATCGTCTTGAATAATATATATATATATATATATATATATATATATATATATATATATATATATATATATATATATATATATATATATATATATATATATATATATATATATATATATATGGTAATTACAGGTATCATTTATAAATGTGAACTTATATTCCTTTCAATATCAGATTCTGAGACTCATAACATCAAGATTTAAAGCAATTAGTTGTTTCACGCAGGTGAGGACTACTAGTATCCTGTATACCTATAAAATATCAAAGTAAAAATAAGAAATGTACACAATTTAAATTTCTTGGTAAATAGATATTGTTAAATATTAGTTATCTGAAGGCAAGTTTGCGGTTGGATGAAAAGGGCGAGACTAAATTGTTTAATTTGAACTGTAAACTTGAGCTTCATTCATCTTAGTATTTTATTACTAATTTTCTTTAAACTGAACAAGAAAAAATAAATATATGTTTTCGTCTTTCATTGTCACCTCAAAGATTGGTAGCACTGCTTAGGTTTTCTCTCTTGTATGCTGAATTCTATAGCTTTCCCTCAGCAATTCTATTGCTATCCTTGACGCTTTCTTTTCTGTTGGCAAGAAAGATGGGTAGGTCTTGTTCACTTGTGTGGAAGATTCAGTCCCCACCCTCTTTTACCTCGTTTCTCTTCACACATCCATCCGAATAGTAGGTGTTTGGTTCCACATAAGGGAAAGGTTTCGGGGGAGAAAGATTCTTTTATACAAAATTCCCTCCTTGGTGATGTGAGATATGACGTAGCAGGTTACCGAAGCGTATACCTCGACAAAAGATCTCTCCGGTTCTATAACGTGCAAAGGAACAAAAATTCCTTTTACATTATTTAATGCTTTTAATACTTCTTCTCCCTTGGTTTCCGCTTTTTCAAGAAAAGATCACTTCACAAATAGGACGAAACCTCATGGTGGCTATTTTCATTTTCGATGTACGGCTTTTTAAAATCGAATTCGTAGTAAAATAGATTTACAAGCAGACATGAGCAGTTCCTGAACAGGATATTGTGATATTAGTGGATCTATGGCTTTAATTGTGGAACTACAAGTAATATTAAATATAGGCATAATACGGTCAGGAACGCTAATATTGTATGTACAGCATGGTAGAAAAACAGTAAAATTGATTTCAACTGATTCTGGAAAAATTAATGTTGATTTGCTGTTTAATAATAGGATTTATTTTCTTTGTTATTGCCAATGATAATAGGAGGAGTTTGTTATTCATTGCATTCAAAATAGAACAAGCGACCAATGCCCTCCATTCATTTTATATAGTTTTGGAAATAATTCCGAACGAATTGAACAGAAACATTTGTATATACTTTCACTGACTTAGCACATAAAATATTAATTTTTCCCCATTGAATTTCTATATAAAAAAACTTAATTATGCATTGTCTATAAGACTTATTATAATCTCTTAGAAAAATAGTTCTGCTTGATAGTCCTGCAGCTAATGAGTAGCCCGTGCTATGCTTTATCCAAGTACATCGTATTGCAAACGAACTTGAGGAAATAAAACACATTAATTGTTTCTAACGGAATATTTGCTTTTAGGATTTCACGCATATTTGGAGTTTCTTATGGATACGCGGTTAGCAAATGCGTCTTCCGCATGGGATACCAGGGTTCGATTCCCAGTAGGAGCACGTGATAGTCAAATTCTATGTTAAACAGTAGGTCTACGTCTTGGTGCAGGAAACGAATGTAGAATGAAAACTCATTTGCTTTAGAAACGATCGAATCAAATATTTACTTGAATTTCAATGTATCATGAAAATTCGATTTCAGTGTATCATGTATCAGTCGTAAGTTAATAAATATTGTAAATATGTGGTAGATGTAGGTAGTTGACTTTTCAATCATTACTACTTAGTTTCGGTATCTGTTTCAAATCATGCTGTTAATAAGTATGTATGTTAATGGATATGTAACCAAATGATTTTTTCAGAATCGATCGAAAAAATTCAAATTTGAAGTAAAAATAGTTTGAGCAGTGTTGGCAACATAAATTATTTTCCATTTCTTGAATAGCTTTTGAAATGAAATGAAATTTTTGTGTTTTACGTCCCAGGGCGGCAAGGCCAACGATGATAATGAGCAATGAATGAAATGGTGGAATGAAGAAAGTGGGAGGAAACGGGTGTACCCCGAGGAAACCCACGCACACGATGTTTGTCCATCACAAGATTCACTTGGTGGGAGCAGGATTTGAACCCAGGACCCCATGCACCAGAGATGAACGCTCTATCACTGAGCCATCTCGGTCCCTAGCTTGAATGCTTTGTGCTATGTAAAATATACAAAATTAAGTTTAATAATTCTATATGGGAGACATACTGGATATACTTTGATTATGCAATGAGAAATTCGTTATTTTATTTTGTTATGCTTTTAATATTGTACCTCTCATCCAGTGGAATACACAGAATTTCATCAGGGGGGTTCAAGCACTCAATCTCGTATCTTTTCAGGACAGGTGCGAATTTTGAATATAGTAAAAAAAAAAAAAAAAAATCTCATATCTTGCTCGGGGAGGGTTTAAACGCCGAAACTACTACTCCTCCCTTGCGTGCACCTCTGAATTTAAACAATGCCTTCAACAAAGATGAAAAATCATTAAGATACGCACATCGGGAATTGATTTTGCGAGGGCAAGGGTGCAAAGCTGTTTTCACCGTCACTTCCCTCATATAAAACTCTGGAGCCACCACTCGTTAATATGATGTTACATTAGTATTGTTCTTGCGTAATTTTTGCTACACACCGTACATTAGAGTTCCGTAGCATTATTGTGACCGAAAAGGATTCTCGTGTAGTTAGCTGTTTTTGTTATAAAATTATCATTAATCATATTTGGATAAAATAAAGAGAGAATCTTTTTAAAAATAAGAACTAAGTGGTTATTTCGTGACGATACTAACAATATAATATTGAAGTCTACTGATAAATATTTTCTTCTATATTTCATACAGATTTGATTTGGACTTCCCGCATGCAGCTGTTACGAACTTCAACCACAGTGTTAGGTACGTGGAGTTTGGTTACGCGTAGTAGTTAGGATAGTAGTTAAACACTCTTTCAGTCAAACTTCGACTGTCGAATTATGAAATTTAATCCAAGTAGCTAGCATTATTCTCTCTTCTCGTTCCGAAATTTTCGTCACCAGCGTTATTAGCACGCATTTTCAACTTAAAAAGCAACTTGTGTGTGGGTGTTGTATATTTCTGAGTAACCAATGATTTCATTTTGCTGTATATTGTGTTTTGTTTTATAAGATATTCATTGGTTTCATCAACCATATTTTTAAGAGGATTGACTGTTTTACGTATATTTTCTTTTTATCGCTAGTTCTACTTTAGAAATGACTCATTTATCACCTTTTTTAATCACAAGTGACACTTTAGAAGTGACTCACTCTTCGTCCTTTTTATCACTAGTGATACTCTAGAAGTTACTCCTTATCACCCAGGCTCTCTTACTATAGACAGAAATGTGGCGTGGACAGAGTACTTTTGTCATCACGAAAGCAAGAGATAGAGGATTTTTTGAAATACTTATTCTAGAGGGGGTTCAGTTCCCCCCACCTTAAGAATTGAGAGTCTCACGAATTCCTGCTGTTACAGAAATAAAACCAGGCATATAAACTCTTCGTCTAAAATAAGAATACATGTTTCAGCATTTTCGAAAATATTGCTCCTAACAAGAAAACCGGCGGAAGTGCCGAATGTGAGGATTCACTTAAGCTAGAGGCATGAAACTCTGTATATAAACTCGCATTTAAGAACAAGAGGGTTTTTTTTTTTTTTGTTAGTGTTTTCGTTAATCTTGCTCATAAAGGAAAATATGGTGAAGTTTCTATGATATTCAAATAGTCATTATTTACTCAAAAAATGTCGGAGATATAAAATTCGGCATTTAAACTTTTAACAAAAATAAAGGAATACGTGTTTCAACGTTGAAAGAATAAATAAATAAATAAATGATTTTAAAAAATATCTCCTAAGCGAGGAAGGAGGCAATTTCTATAGTAATCAGATTTTCGGTTTAATAGTTATTACACCTTATTCTTCCCTTTATAGGGACGGGGACTTCTGCTAGTTTGAGATAATTCGTTTGACAACGAGTCAAGTGAAATTTCATAAAGTTACTAATTAAACAATGCTAAATAATTGTGAACCCAGCAATAGCCGTATAAACAGAATGATATTTGCAGGGAATAATGAAGAAGTATTCTCCCCACTGGCCATAGTGTAAAAACTTAACTTTATTCTGTATCCGCTAAGATTCTCAAATTGTACTTTTCCCCATATTTCTAAATTGTAACGTATGCTTTGCGTTATCTAAAGATTTTTGTAAAAATGAAAATAATACTCACTTGATTATTTTATACAGAGCATCATTTCTCCTTTCTTATTTGGGCCTAGGACAAATCTGCCAATTACCAAATGCGCCAATCGTGAAAATGGACAAATCTGCCAATGGACAAATCCGCCAATGGACAAATCTGCCAATTGACAAATCTGCCAATTACCAAATCTGCCAATTACCAAATGTGCCAAACGCAAAAATGACCAAATGCGCCAATTGTGAAAATGGACAAATCTGCCAATTACCAAATCTGCCAATTACCAAATGCGCCAAACGCAAAAATGACCAAATGCGCCAATTGTGAAAATGGACAAATCAGCCAATTGACAAATCTGCCAATTACCAAATCTGCCAATTACCAAATGCGCCAATCGCGAAAATGACCAAATGCGCCAATCGTGAGAATGGACAGATCTGCCAATGGACAAATCTGCCAATGGACAAATCTGCCAATTGACAAATCCGCCAATTACCAAATCCGCCAATTACCAAATCTGCCAATTACCAAATCTGCCAATGGACAAATCTGCCAACAAATAAGTCACCGAACTATCATTTTATTTTAGATGTATTCTTCAATCATCATCCTACAATATTACGAAAAAGAAGAAGAATTATTTATGAAAGAAAGCGGAAAAGGGTATTTTAATTTTGATGTGTTTTACTTTAATTAATTCGCAGTTATGTTTCAAAATGAATGTTTACTGATGTTGGTTGTTGGAGTTTAGTATCCCATTGCTGTACGAAATAGGTTATATGAGACGTGACGTAACGCGATTGAATTTTAATGCCCTCTTACTGGGAATCGAACCCGAAAAGACTAATGTTTGTTGTAATTATTCGATAGCCAACAAATAATTTTCAGAGTAAGTTTCTCTTTATGTAGTTAATACGTTTAAAGTGGATTGAATATGATCCAAGATTAGTTCATATAAAAGGAAAATTAGTATAATTGAGTTCACTTCGCATCTATTAGTAAATACACATTAGTAACTGGTGTTTTGTAACTTGTATGCTTAGTGATTTTGTAATAATTTTGTGATCCTGATTACAGATTTCTAAAGTGAAAAATATTAACTGTTAACAATCGGATTGTACGTTTTGTTACTTGATTTCTCTTAACACTGACACACATATTTCCAAGAATGAAACGCGTAGTTCTAACAGTCTTCCAATGACGAGACATATATCATTCCATTGATAATATTGAGGTAAACAAAATGTTATACATGCGTGTAAAAACCCATGTAAACTTTTCTAGAACATGTAGTAAAATATCGTATTCGTAGATATGAACATTGATGCTCTGTTACAGCTACTTACTGATATAAAAGTGAAATTGAATTATATCGTCATTAACCATGCACACTGATCTTGGAATTGGCCTCCCTGGATGTAGATATCTTTATTCGAATTTGTGACAAGGATATACACATATTTCAATACCTCCCCAAAATTATACAGAAGTCGTCGTCGCTGTCATTAAGATCTTTATTACACCAATTCTAAGACTACATTACTCAGTTAATGAGATATAGTCCACACTGTTGATTGATTTTCTTCCTTTAAAAATAACATTGTCAAACACATTATATATGTATAAATCGATAAATCACATCGAACCAAATAAAATGAGATGCTCGAATACAAGTTTAGTTTATTAAAATATATATATATATATATATGCTGCACTAACAACTATCTTTTGTTGCCAATAATCAGTGACAGCTTTCATTCATTGTCCTGGCAGTAGTGAACTAGCAGAGTTTCCTTGTCTTTTCGTAAGGTGACACATACACTTTTTCGAACATGATAGTTGTAATCGTAGGTAATAACAATCAAGTTAATTAAAACGTCTTGGTAATAAGTATTTTCAAATTGGTTAAAATGAATACGAACCTGTTTTCGGAACGGGTAAATTGAATAGGGACACCAAAATATAAGCCGTCACTTTAGAATCTTTTTAAAGAAAATTACAAAAGTGTTTACTTAAAATATTTACTTTATATTTTACAAGGCTATGAAAATATTTCTTCACATTCTTTCAAATATTCACAACTTTCACAATTACAAACTAGAATTTCTCACCAAGTACAAGATCGTATAAAAAATTAATACCAAAATTTATAGTTGTAAAAGAATTTTTTTCTGTTATTACTTTCGATTTTAAATTTCACGACTGTAAATCAGGTCAAGAGGACAAAAGTTACTTGTAATATGGGCAAAGTTCCTACAATTTAGAACCCCACAAACCTGACTCTTAATAAATTATATAGAAAAAAAAACTATATATTCTAAACGTTCTAAATAGAGTACTCAAAAAAGATCTCAAGATACGTGTTTGCAAACAAGTCATGATTATACTAACTACTGCCTACTTATTAACAATGCTATTATTGCTAAAATAACTGCGTTTCTTCTTACTTTCCTTATCCATTTTCTGTTAAAGATTATGGATTCTTGTTCAAGACTTTTTATTATTAACTTTTACCGACTGTATTTTTCTACTTATAATAAGGAAAAGGGGGCGCGGTGGCTCAGTGGTAGAGCGTTCACCTCTGGTGCTTGGGGTCCCGGGTTCAATCCCAGCCCCCGCCAAGTGAACTTTGTGGTGGACAAACACCGTGCTCGTGGGTTTTCTCGGGGTTCTCCCGTTTCCTCCCACTTTCTTCATTCCACCATTTCACTCATCTCTCATTATCACCGTCTCCTTTAGCCTAACCGGCATAACCGTGGGACGTAAAACTCAAATATTTCATTTCATTTCATTTCATTTTTTTTATAATAAGGAATACATATATTGGTTTATTTCGAAAATGTAAAAAAGAAGCAGACATCCGCTTAATGAATTAGGTCAGCCATAGACAGAGCTGCTCGTATATTTCATGGTCTTTCACACAAATTCTATGCGAGGTCCAACCAAACTTGTGAAATCTCCATCCCCGTAAAGGTCGTAAGCACAGTTGCAACTTCGTTTTTGTTGAAATAGTCAAGTAACAATATTTATATGGTTCAAGTCCTTTTGTATTATTTCTTCTACTACTTTTAAATTTGAAAATTGAAAGAGCTTTTGTGTAAAGTGTATCCCTCTCATAGTGGGCTACTTACATGATGATGCACCACAGGCACTTCGTCGGTAACTTCAAACTTGAAATACTCATAACGGAATAAATTGAGTTGAGTTGATTTTAGTTTAGCGTCCCTTTCAGCAGCGAGGCTATATGAGACGTGGACCTACTGATTAACGTGGAATCCGAACCACATGATCTCCCGCCGGGAATCGAACTCGGGTCTCCCACGCCAAAGGCGCGTACGCTAACCGCGTAGCCACGGAGGAGCTCTCATAACGGAATAAACAAAATAAACAAAGAAAAGAAATAAACTGGCTCCCCAAAGACCCGCTTTTCCACAATATTAGCCACGGTTACCCCCTTTGCGGTCATATTAGTAAAGAAACGCAGTTTGTCCTTTACAAGATAATATTTCCTCTACATACATTTACAGTCTTTTTAAAATTAAATAATATACAATAAGCCAATACATTACTCACATATTTATCTTCGTATTCTCTTGTATTTCTTTCATTATAATATATTCATGGGCATATATAGATTGATCCTTTGGAACAAATGCTATAACTTCAATAAAAGTATCACAAATTGCCTACTTATAATACAGCATATATAAAGTATATATATTCTCTTATTATTTGTGTAAGTGTTATTCTCTTACATACAATTTTTACTTTATGGTTTTTCAATGAATAGGTTAGGTTCTCTAAAATAACGATGTGTATGACATGTTCCCTTTCCTGTACTTATAAATTTATTTATACAAAACTTAACATTTCGACTCATATTTCTTTGATTTACTAACTAGTTATATATTTTTCATTATTCATTTCGATAACCTGAGAATAGTTGTAAACTATAAATTTATAAAGTAAGTAGTCATAACTTCGAAATCAACATGTTTTTTTCTTCCATTTCTCATTCAGTCACTTTCTTTTAGAAAAAAATGTACTGTGTCTTTTTTACAATTGCAAACGTAATATAGAGTCACAATGATACAATTTAATGGCATATAAATATTATAATGTCTTAGGAATGTTCGTTAAAATGACATACATTAAAGCTTATACATACCAAGTTTTTGATAAAGTTATTACAACCCATTATGTATCAATAGTGGCATCTTAGGAAGAAGGGCAATGCATTATACGACATTACATTAGTTGAATCGCTTTTGGCGTTCTTTTAGGTACCTCATTGCAACCACAACCTTGAGCTACATCACGAGATGTAGAAAGAGTAGAAACAACATTCTAGATAAGTGTGTTAAGTCTGGTGAAGATACTATTATAGTATTGAAACTTTACAGTTTATACAGTGTTTTTACTAAAAAGTGCTGTACCTTGTCATGACAATTGAGTTAAATATAAAATTTGTTTACAACGTCTACAGGTGGTTTATTTAACGTTAGAAATATTCTTTGAACATATCGTTGTGCATGTTAAGGAGATGCAAAGAATTTTCACCTATACAAAATTAAACATCACTTTCATTATTGCTTACAGTAACTGTTTACATATACTTAATTTTCAACTCTTTTCATCTCTAAAGCAAAAACAGATAATTTTTCCAGATATATTTATTTCCTTTCTACAGAAAGTAATTTATTACTTGAATTATTAAAGGTAAACTAAAATATTGCTCTGAATTTTACCACTATTTTACGTATTTATTTATAGACCATTCTCGTGGGTAATGATGTATATAGTTATTCGCTGTAAGTCGTAAGTAAGGCACGTGCGGATAACCATAATTGATAGGACGATCACTACCAACTTCATTGGAACATGTGTGGGCCCACGTGAACGCACGAACAGTAACCAATCTACTATTGAATCGTACGTTTATGTTCTTTTCCTACGATTTTTCTCCATCTGTTCATCGCTTACAGGATCTTCGTCACTGACTAGGCACATGGAGGACGCTGATATTTCGATAATATTGTCGTTTTACCCTTTAACACAATGGCGACTATTGAGTATGTATGAATTTCGCATATAGGATGAATACCAAAATTTTACTATAGGGCATTAAGCTACATATCTCACACATCTGTTGTTCCGCTATGGGTGCTTTCATCCTCAATTGTCATCTCTATAAATATTTGAACAACTTTTTGCGATTTCATCTTCGAGGAGGATAACACACTTTCATAACATGAATCAGGTGTATTCTAGTCACTTTATACACCTTCTACTCTCGTTTGATAACCTACCCTTGGTTCATCAAACATAGCCCTAGCATGCGATTCTGACAGACACATGATTATGACAGCATTTCCTACGATCACCGCCTAGCTACTTTAAGACTATATACCTGCTCAAATATCAGTTTGTATTTGTACTGGAAGGTGATATTAACATGAGTACTATGCGTTTTTTTACAGCCTTTATAACGTATATCTGATGCGAGCAAGTGATTCAGTCATGAACATCAAGTTTCCCTTCTTCTTTTGAGCAAGCTTTCGTATAGATGAATGAATTCTTATTCTATGTATTTATCTTGAATGGGGGCAGACATCAAAGGGTATAAGAGTTAAAATGGTCTAAAGCAAATATTGTAATCCTCGGAGTGTATAAGAGTTAAAATGGTCCTAAACTAATATTGTAATCTTCTGAAAGTCCTTTTTGCACATTTATCTACAATATCTATAAACCCTCCCTTTGAGCCTTCGCGTTAATCTAGTCGCTAGTACGTGAGCATTTTGTATAAGGGGTCCCGGCCTTGATTCCTGGTAAGAGATACTTTGTGATTTGGACTGTCCGTTACATTTCTGTTTGTCACTAACGTGTATGCTTAAGTTGAATTGCAATCAAAAAAGATGACTACACAGTCGGGTGTCGCTGTTGCAACTAATTAAAGGAAATTAAGCTGCTATAGTGGCTGGTGGGTGGGTTTTTGGTGTATGGGTCCGAGGTTTCATCCGCAGTGGAGATTCTCTGTGATTTTAACTGTCCTCGATCTTTCTGTGTCCATGTCTCTGTCATGTCTCATTCAGTACAATTAGAATCAAAAGATAATTACAGAGAATATTGTCTCAGTTGGGGCGAGTTAAGAGACTGGCAACTGCTCAGGAAATGCGCATTGCACATTTAAGTCGGCCATACATTGATGTATTTTTCGGTCGTAACCATAAAATTTCATACGCTAGTCTTGTTAGCAGCTGTCAATACGTTAGTGTATGGGACCTGGCGTAAGTTTACGTAACGAATTTTTATACGCTGGAAAAGTCTGTCTGCTTTTAACTTCGAGCGTAAATACGGCGCGTAAAAACGGCTCAGATGAAAGAGTTTTCAAGCAGCAGGTGGTCTCTTGCCCTTTCCAGGCCTTCTCCCCGTTCTGGTTTTATTGTTTTCAGAAGAGAAAATCTGTTCTTGTGTTGTCCTCTCGGATCGTTGCTGAGGTTTGCTGGCAGACTCACCAGAAATCATCATTCCAATCTAGTTTCAGTCTTTCTATACAATACATGATTTCAGCTAAATTAATATTTTCTATTGCACAAAACAAGATATTATTTCCTAATTAAAATTCATAATTAATTTTCAGTACATAGAGAAAAAGCTATTTAAATCCAATACTTCCTAATCAGAATTCGCAAATGATGAGAGCTCCTCCGTGGCTATATGGTCACCGTACGCTTCTCTGGCGCGGGACATCCTGTTCGGTTCTCGGCAGGAGCTCATGCAGTTTGGATCCCACTTCTCATATAGCCTCGCTGTTTAAGAGGTCGCTAAATTGAAACCCAATCCAAGATGATGTCTTTCGACTACGAATTTAACATTAAATTTAGTATTTGCATATCAGTCCCCCCCCCCACACACACACACAGAGGTCGAGATGGTTATAAAGATGAAGTCACACCTTTAGAATCGCTCATGTTCTGATATTAAAAAGAGAAGCATAACATGACCTTTAATAGGGTGTGACCAATTCTCGGCAAACTGAAAATGTTACGCTATTTATAAAAGAGAGAGAAAGCAAGAGAAGGGAAAGAAGGAAGGTTAGGGCAACCAACAGCAATGTTACTTCCAGATATACTTTCGGGCACTTGGTTCTCTCAGTCGAATATGAATAAAAATGTCCCCAGTAGCAAAGATAAATTACATTTCACTCTTGTGAAGAACACTTCACCAAACAATGTCCAAGTGCAGCTTTCTGATAGTTTGTTTTGTCCCACGCTACCCATACAATACTTTTAGAAGAAATCATCACCAGTATCGAGGCTAGAGGTACCTATTAGGTATATTTAAGATAAAAAGTAGTAATCCTGACCTTCAACAAGATACTATTTCGATATCTGCCTGATAAAACTGAGCAAAAATTTGCGTTTGAGTATTGAAATTCGCTTAAAAGTTTTTTGCTATTTCGACCACCTGCTGCTTGTTATTTTAAGTACCTTCTCAATCTTACAAGAACTTGTAGCAAAATGGGTTCAGAGAGTCACTATTCTTTTTTTCGTGACTTTACTCGTGAAAAAGAAAATGTGATAAACCACAATACATAGCCTAATGCTTCTTTCTTTGTGTATTATTTCAAACCTCAGAATGTACACATATTTAAGTTTAATAGACCTAATAATTCTATTTCTCTATTAATGCTCACATACTAAGTATAAATAGAAGAATCATTGTACCGCTTGTTTTAGTGTGCTTGCTTTCCAGTGATAAAAGTTCTAGTTCAATCCAGGATACCAGCTATGTTGAATATTTTTCAACATTTTATTATATCTCGTCATGATGGGGACTGTACCACCACTTACTTGAAAACTTATGTAGGTTTAAAACAGAACATACCTAACATCAAAATTTAAATGACACCCATTTGCAGGAAATAGGAATACACTCATAATAGTTCATGTTAACTTGTAGTATTCCATTAAAGCATTTCTCAACCTTTGTGGTATGGTTACTATCAATCTTTCCCAGATAAACGTTAACTTAAGGTATATTACCACAAAATATTAAATAACAATGAATACCTGACACTTAAATAATTTCTTTCCTGAAGAACTCAATCGTTTTACTGAGCTCCTACGTCACTAAACGGTTAGCGTACGTGTCTTTGGCGTGGAAGATCCGGATTCGCTTCCCGATGCGAGTCATGTGGTTCGGATTCCACGTTAATCAGTAGGTCTCATATCATATAGCCTCGCTGTTGAAAGGGACGTTAAACTCAAAATCAACTCAAGTTATATCGTTTTACTATGTTTGTAAGTAGCATGTCCATCACTGTCAGGAGAATTGATATAATAATTGACGCAACTTCCTACTTAATAGTGTGTTATTTTAGTGGTATTTTAACTACTAGAGCTTCGAAATTAATTGATATTTAATTGTTTTCAGTTTCGTATAACATACAAGTTTGTTTACATTTTTCTTTATTACTGTGCTTAGTGAGTAATTAGATTTGAATCAAATTAAGTACAGCAAACAGAGCTTTTGAAGAAAGGGGATATTACAACTGGATTTTCAATAATTACATAGGAATATACTTTTAATGAAAATATTCCTGTTGTCTCGTTAAGTTATTTGATATGTTTCATATCAAATCTAACTCAAAATTAAAATAAGGTTTATTTGCACTCACAGTAAAGGAAAAATATATTTGACGAACAGTATCACTGGCACGTACATATTTCATACCAAGGTTGTTCGGTCGCTAATAACGCCAGAAGCAAACATATTTTACAAGAGGGAATCATATCATCTTCCATGATCTCAAAATAAATGAATCGGTCGCTCATAGGATAGATAACAGTTCCTGTCGCTAATAGGACTGTCGCTTCTGGGACTAATTCACAAGGAATTCAAAACTTGACTTCTTGCAAAGGGCTTTGTTTCGAAAAAGAGCTGAGATAAGTATCACATCTAATTACGTAGATTATTTTCAAAAGATGTAATGATCATAATGCCGTTTACAGCAATTTGGGTGGCGTGTTGTTTGCAACGGTGTTGTTTGCCACGACTCGATTTTCGAGTTGTTTGCCACGAAGCATTTGCATTCCGATCTTATCATATCTTATTATCGTGAAAATTTACACACATCTAGAGTAAGAGGAAGGGTTGCCAGGCACCTCTGTTTTTGATCCTCTGGAACAAGTGGTAAATGTTCTCGCCTTTGGGACGAGAGAGGTCTCATTAGAGTCGCTGTTGAAAGAGACTCAAAACAAACATCAAACAAGAGACATTAAACAAAACAAGAGACATTAAACTCAAAACAAATGAACACAGAACATCATTAATATCACAATAACTTAATAAATTGATATAATTGCATTTTCTCTTCTAACGGAGTTTTAATATTATCTCCTGTTGTGTAATTTTCTGTTTTCAATTTCAATTACGCCCTACCACTGGCGCAAATCCCAGGGGGGATGAGGGGGACATGTCCCCTCCAATCTTGGAACTGAGGGGGACTGTCCCCCCCAATAATCTGACAAAAAGTGCTTTTTGGGAAAGTGTGATGATTTGTGTCTGACTTCCACAAAGGAATGTAAGATGAAATTGATTTCTCTTGGCTTTTCCATTTTTTTAAAAAGAATTGTATTCTGTAGTATTTCATACTGAACTTCGTGCTGTAGTGCGTTTAATAGTCTCATCAATATGTATTAATTCCACTTTCGCTACTTGGGCACAAATTGCAATAAATGCCAGAGGAGGATATGCCTCTCTCCTCATGCTGGAAAGTTGTCTCAGCTGTAGGCACGGGCACAAATTCCGGGGAAATGGGGAGACATGTCCCCCCAACATATGAACTAGAGACTCTCCCAATAATCCGATTTGAAAAGTGTTTTTTGCAGATAAGTGTGATGATTTGTGTCCGACTGCCACAAAGGAAAGTGAAATGAAGTTTGTTTCTCTTGGCTTTTCCATTTTTAATGAAAATGAAGGCGTGCAACTGTGTGTGACGTAACCTGATATGAAATTTTATCTCCTCCTCTCCCCTAGGCCCTAGCACGGGAAGAGTATAGACTATCCAATGTCAGTAGAACTCATCTTTTCAGTAAATGCGTATTTAATCTATTTGTAGTATCAGCCTAGGCATCTGCTCATGCTTCGTAAGCTAACTACATTTGTAGCCTATGGAACCCGGAGGTTCAATGCCACGTTCACAAAAGCTCTCCACTGACTTCTATCCTTAACCAACTGGATCCAGTTTCTACTTTGTATTCCTATTTTTACAAGATCCATCTTAATATTGTCTTCCCATCTGCGCCTAGGTCTTCCTAATAGTCGTTTTCCGATTTGTCTTACCGCTAACACTTTGAAAGCGTTCCTACTTTCTTCCATCCTGGCTATATGTCCTGCCCACTTAAGCCTCTTAGACTTGATGACCCTAACTATGTTTGATAAGCAGTATAATTTACGTAGTTCCTCGTTGTGAAGTTTCCGCCATTTCCCATTCCCATTCCTCTTGGGTCCGAATATTCGTCTGAGCATTTTGTTCTCAGATACTTTACGTCTATGTTCTTCCCTCAGAATAAGCGACCATTCCTCAACAGAATTCGCGACGACAAGAGATTTTGAACTGAATAATAACACGAATTTCCTGTTTTTAGTCGACATTTAATTTCTTCGTGAATAGGATTTTCATCTGTTAATATTGATCCTAGATATTTTAAAGTATCCACTCTATCAAAAGTATTATTTAATATTTTAACGCATTCATAATTTCCCGTATTACGGTCCCGACGCACTTTCATGTATTTAGTTTTCTCTGCATTTACTTCTAAACCCTTGTCCCTGCAAGCGTTTAATAAGATCTCTGCATTTCTTTCTATTGTTCTCCTACCATCTATTAAATTTACATCATAAGCGTACGCATAACCTGGTGAACACCGTTCAGCTCTAGGCCCTGGTTGCTATCTTTGATTTTCCTTGTAGCGTATTCCAGGACAAAGTTGAATAATAATGGCGACAACGCATCTCCCTGTTTCAGGCCATTCTCGACGTGAAAGCTCGTGGCCAAAAATTTTCCTACCCGGACTTTATTTTGGGATTTATTTAAACATGCTTTAATTGATCTAATTAGCTTTTCCGGCATTCCAAATTCTGTAAGAACGTTGTACAATGTTTCTCTCCTAACCGAGTCGTAAGCCTTTCTAAAATCAATAAATAGTTGATGTACTGGGCTACTGTATTCCCACTTCTTTTCGAGTATTTGGCGAATGGTAAATATTTGGTCGATAGTTGATCGATTTCTTCTAAATTCACACTGATAATCTCCAATAATTTCATCTGCGTATGGGGTCAATCTTGCTAATAGCAGGTTCGAAAGGATTTTATAGGATGTTGACAGAAGAGAGATGCCTCGATAATTATTACAGTCAGTTTTGTCGCCTTTCCTATGAATTGGAACAATGATTGATTCTTTCCACTCTTGTGGCAATTCTTCCTTGTTGTAGATAAGGAGAATGAGTTTGTGTATCTTGTTCCACAAGTTTTCGCCTCCAGCTAAAATTAACTCAGCCGGAATTTCGTTTACACCCGGAGATTTGTGTTTCTTTAATTTCATTATAGAGATTTCTACTTCTATTCGGTTGGGTTCTGGAATAGAGTTGTAAATGGTTCTGCTGTGAGTATCTCCCTTTCTCCACGCACATTTGTTTTTGACTGGGTGTTAAGCAAATCGTCAAAGAAATCTTTCCATCTATTTAAAATGCTATCTGTATCAGTGAAAACTGTTCCATCAGCTTTCTTTAATATATAAGCACGAGGTTGATAGCCTTCCTTAAATCCGTTGATCCCTTTATGCATGTCTCGAATGTTTTTATTTTTACTATTATTTTCAAGTTCTTAAATTTTAGCTTTCAAAAAATTGCGTTTCTTTGTTTGGAAGTTTCCCGCCTGATATCGACGAAATTTTGTGTAGTTATTTCATTCGGATTTTTTAGCCAACGTAATTTTGCCTGTTTTCTCTTCTCTGCTAGATCGAACCATGGTTTGTTCCTACGTATTTCCGTGTACCAATTTTACTTTTGAGAGAGGATACTTCGTAAGCAAAGAAAAAAATTCAATTGCTGGAATATTTTTCTCCATAATCTTAAGGTTACATCTGTTAACTAAAGAGTATATGACATGCGTTAGATTTCTATAACGATTCATGTAGTGTTATTGAGATTATCATCATTTTGCTCAAACAGTATTGTTGCGTCATACATAATTGATATTCTTTCTTCATAGTTTTGGGGAAGTCATTTATATTATTATATTATTATAAAACAATTTTAACGTTGATCTTTGTGGATGCCTAATTAGAAATATACCAATTATAAATATGCGTGTATTCAGATTTCAGAATGTGTTCACGGCAGTGATTTGTAATACTGATATGTACAACTACTTCACCTACATCGCCTAATATATAATATACTCCACAACAGTTGATCAGATTCATCTACCGTAATATGAGTTTCATCTCCCTTCTCTAGAATAAGGCGTACTTAGTATTTTGTTTCGAGGGGCTATGCCCAACACAAGGAAGGAAGTGGGAGTGCAATTGCCCATCTGAGTTTGAGAATTAAATATATTTTAATTTATGCATAAATTGAAGTTATAGTGGCAAGAATTGCAGACCGATAAATCCTATATATGATATGATACAAAAATTTATGAGTGAATCTAACCCTTTATTCTATTCATACAGGAAAAAGGAAGCATCCTCTTGGCCTTCCTAACTTCCTTGACTAATTATTCCCCCGTTTTGATTTTCTTTAATTCAAATATTTCCTTCTTTTAAAAATAACTAAACGATATATATTTTCCTTTATTATAATAACTAAAGTCCTGTCATGTTGATATTCGCTCATGTTGGTGTGGAACACCAGTTTCTTTTATCAACTCCTCTTAGTTTTGGTGCTACTGACAACGGCCCACTTGAATCACAACTGACAACGGTCGATAAAGTATGATAGGCGAAATGAAAGAAAGTAACGTCCAGAAAAAGAAACAGAAAAGTAGAAAGGACGAAAGAAAAAAACAAAAGGACGCAGTTCTTACATGGAATGAAATTTCACAAATACAGTATTATTTGTGAACAAAGAGCATAAGAAAATGGAAAGTCAATTGCATTCTTAGAAATGGTAAGAAGGATTATTGTTGTACGTGGAATGCGAAAAACTAACAAATTTATTTCGGGGGGGGGGGACTTGAGCCCGATAGCCTCCTAAATACGCCACTGAAGACAATTGTGCTCCTCTGATCCTTCACAGCATTGTTTTTCAACTTCATAAATATTTTGAACATCGCTTATATATATATATATATATATATATATATATATATATATATATATATATATATATATATATATATATATATGAGAACGGTCTTACTCGTCCCCCCCCCAATGTTGAAGACAGATTTGCGCCGATGCGTCCTACCCTTATGCCGTGTAATGATAAGAATGAATGAAAAATAGTGTAATGAAGAAAATGGGAGGAAGAAGAACCCCGAGAAACCTCAGACACACTGTGTTTGTCCACCACAAAATCCACTTCGCGCGAGGAAATTCTGAAGTTCAGGAAACACAAATATAACATCAATTTATAATTTTTATTGTGAAGATCCGAGAAAGTAGCTGCACAGAGACTGACTTATATACTTGTTTCTCTTTAACAAAATTACAACTGAAGTCATCAGAGTAGATTGTAATTAATTTCTTGATTGTGACACTGTCATCCAAAGTGTTTACTCTGAGAATTGCTTGAAAAGTCAAGTAAATATATCTCATTTCTGTACACCGAGAATCCACCTGAGATACGATCTTGTGTACGATTACATCAAAAAGCCAATATTTTAAATTGTTCTTCTCTGATTTCTTCTCGGAGTGGTTCAGTATCAAATGCGGGATTCAATTTCTTACATTGATATGATCTAGATTTTATCTTCAAACGTCCGGAAGAATTAATGGTTGTAACTTAGAGAAATGTAACCTACCCGTTTCTTCTGCCATAGGTTTTATAGTCTTAAATCGTACACAGGGCTCCCTTGTGGCTATGTGAACAGCGTACGCGCCTTTGGTATGGGAGACCCGGGTTCGATTATCGGCAAAAACTCATGTGTATCGGAAACTATGTTAAGTTGTAAGCCCAAGGCTCATAGTCTTCTGCTGAATGGGATGCTTAACTCAAATCCACTCCAATTCGTGTACATTCCATCTTGTTTCAGAAATGCTAGGGAGGGATTGCCGACCCTTGTATTTTAGTAATCTCTGTGGGACAGATTTGATTTTCAGTCTTATCGTCCCGTTCAGCATCGAGGCTATATGAGACGTGGACCTACAATTTAACGTGGAATTCGAACCAAATAAGCTCCCGCCAAGAATAGA
The DNA here is from genome assembly GCF_964235325.1 of Thermobia domestica. Classification (NCBI taxonomy): domain Eukaryota; kingdom Metazoa; phylum Arthropoda; class Insecta; order Zygentoma; family Lepismatidae; genus Thermobia; species Thermobia domestica. The sequence goes on along the minus strand of NC_137457.1, from coordinate 211,928,776 downwards.
ACCTGGGTCCCTACGCTAACCGCTCATCCACTAGGGAGCTCTTTGTGTGGACTTGAAAATACCCCAGTAACTATACATAAGTCACTAAATTTTTGTATTACCAATAGACTAAATTTTTCTCCTTTCACCAAAGGTGTTTAAAAGATCGCTAAATCCAGATTTTTAAATCTAATTTTAATTTGATCTCTAGAAAGGATATGAAATATATACGTATATATATATATATATATATATATATATATATATATATATATATATCGCGTATCGCGCCCCCTCTGGAAGGTTTGGGTCCCCATTTATCGGGATTCCTATACCCCCTTATTGTTAGTCCTGATGATATGCCTAGATTTAACATTGGCTACATAGTCGAACACAAACAAATTGTAGGCAATATCAATTTTGAAAATGCACTTGGAGAGTTTCTAAGCAAACAAAGTATTATATTGAGTGCTTGAACTCACCTTGAATAAATTTAACTGTGGCGTTAACAGCCGATAGCGTAGTAACCCAATAACGTGCTTGGGACAATTCGTATTGTATGCATTCTGTTTATAATATAATAGATTTGATCATTATAATATGCTCATCTGGCAACCCTTAGCTTATAAGTCGATTTTGTATAAGTCTTCACGATTGTGGTATAAGATAAGCTAGAGAGAACAATACCGTGGCAAACAACACCAAAATGGAGTCATGGCAAACAACACGTAATAGCAATTTGATATTTTACATGGTTTAGGAGATGTGATAATGAATGTTAATGTTGGCAATACTGCTAAAAGTCGTGAAATTAGGAGAATATGTAGTAATCGCGACTCCCAAAAACTGTTGGTCAAGTGTCAAAAGTACGAAAACAAACAACGATCGTTTTAAAAATTTCTCGCAACTACGTCATTTTAAGAAGTATTGCCAACTGTAGCAAGTATAGTATAATGTCCAAGAGGTCGGGCACCCAAAAATATAACCTCAATGCAGAAAGGGGGCAATCACTCCAGCAAATAACAAAAACATTCATTTTTACAGTTATAAATTCATCAAAATTAAAATATAAGAACAAACAAATTATCTCATTGCTTTAGAGCATGTACGATTTATTGAACTTTTACATCATGTCTCTCCGGTCTTCATAAAATAACCAACTTCTTCTTCTTCTTCTTTTTTTTTTTTTTTTTTTTTACATATATTGAGTAAACGTTAATGTTATTTTAAATGGTTACTTCGTTCAAATCCTCAAATATTTGATTTGATTGCTTTCTATTAATTACTTTTAGTTTCTTGCTTGATATTCATAAATACTTTCTTTCTGTATGCTTTTTACTAGACTATCCAGTTATTTGATGGTAATACAAACATAGTTCGGTGTTTTCCGTTTGGCAGATTTGTCAATTGGCAGATTTGGTAATTGGCGGATTTGGTCATTGGCAGATTTGGTAATTGGCAGATTTGGTAATTGGCAGATTTGGTAATTGGCAGATTTGTCAATTGGCTGATTTGTCCATTTTCGCGATTGGCGCGTTTGGTCATTTTCGCGTTTGGCAGATTTGGTAATTGGCAGATTTGGTAATTGGCGGATTTGTCAATTGGCAGATTTGTCCATTCTCGTCATTGGCGCATTTAGTCATTTTCGCGTTTGGCAGATTTGGTAATTGGCAGATTTGGTAATTGGCAGATTTGGTAATTGGCAGATTTGGTCATTGGCAGATTTGGTAATTGGCAGATTTGTCCATTGGCTGATTTGTCCATTTTCACAATTGGCGCATTTGGTCATTTTCGCGTTTGGCGCATTTGGTAATTGGCAGATTTGGTAATTGGCGGATTTGTCATTTGGCGGATTTGTCCGGGTCCCTCTTATTTGATGCACCTCTTATTAAACACAAGGTCTAATAACTTACATGAGCATCAAAAAATAGTTTCGCTCTGTCTGATTTTACATTGCTTACAGCTGGTAACTTTTGAGGCGTCTTGTCAATTCTGTGTAGCGAAACGCACGAGGCACAAGCTGCTGTCTCGTTTCGAAAATTCGTCGTAACAGTGATATCTCGTCTCAAAAAAAGATATCTTTCTGTTGAAAGAGCTCGAATCACATCACTAAAATTCTGTCCCGTCTCGTGTGTAACCCTAATTCCGTTATTGTTGGGGCGGACTTGGCATGCATACACCGAAGTATTGTAAATGTTGCTATCTTTTGTGGAATTCTTCCATTTTGCTTCCTGATTTTTTTTTTTTTTTTTAAATATCCTTCTCTCTCATTAATCTGATAACTAATATACACGCTGTTGAGACTACTATTGATACTGTAGCGTTCTGTAGCATGAAGGAAAATGTTGTTCATGGTATGATTTAACATTAAATTATTTTATGAATATGATAGGAAGTTTTTTTTTTTAACGTTGCATAATGTAGATTTTTGTTTTGTTTAATTACGGTTGTTTGATGAAGTAAGCTATTCATCTTTTCATTCTTTTCTTGTGATTTTTCTTTCTAGGCCTTTACTGTCTATTTGCGTTTTGTAGTTCACATCTAGAATTTATTCTATGATTTATTTCTTTATTTAGATACTGTTTTCATTATATCATTATTATGCAATGTAATAATTGTGCCATTATTCCAAGAAAACGTTTCTTAGTGAAAAGCAAGTTCTGTGATTGTGGGAATTGATGCAGCCACGAGTTGGAATTGAGCCACACCAGTGTTGGGTAAATTACTTGTAAAAATATAACGCGTTACAAGTTACTTTACTTTCTCTCAAAATGTAACGCGTTACTTGCCTCAAAAAAGTAACTGTTACTTTACTTCGAAAGTAACGCGTTATTAACGCGTTACTTTTAGGTCCAAAACTTTGAATATGTAAAAAAAAAAAAAATCTTATTACTTCAGTTTTCGTACTGCTATTACTACCGCTATTATTATTATTATTATTATTATTATTATTATTATTATTATTATTATTATTATTATTATTATTATTATTATTATTATTATTACAATTACAATTATTATTATTATTATTATAACAACACTGTGTATAAACATGAAAGATAGGCGGTTTATGTATGAATACCAAAAAAGTAGTTGATTGCCAACCTCGGTAGTCGTGAAGTCTAGGAGTCAAGGACATTGTTCATGAGCTTCTGAATTGAGGGTCTAGGTTGAGTATTCGGGCTCGAGCCAAACGTTGTTAAAAGTTATAGGGCACTGGCCAAATATGTTCAAAACTGCTCGGCCCGGGTTTAGAATTGTCAACGACTCGAGCAGCTCGGCTCACAGCTCATTCACTATCAATTCAAACCGAGAAGTGGGCTGAGCCAACAACTCACCCAACCGAGTCGACTAGAGCCCTTCGCTCAGTTGAGTCGAACTGAGCATATGGCTTATCCCAACTAAGCCAGCTCGAGCCGATGGTTCCCCCAAGCGAGCCGGCTCGAGCCATCGGCTTAGTTAAGCCGAGCCGAGCTAAGCTTGTTATTTAAAAAAATCTCTTGTAGTCTCGCTATTGAGACGAGACGAGATGTGAGCAGTGTCCCCTCTCGTGAGCAACACTAAAAGTATTCCATATTACTGCTTAGCTTGCATTTCTCATGGCTTTCGCTTTCCAATGTAATCAGGCCATTATTTCAAAACGAGTTCAAACGAGCGAGCTATTTATCAAACTCGACTCGATTCGAAACTCGACGCCAAAAACAGTGAATCGGCTCGGAACTCGACTCGAGAATATTACTTTTGACTCGACTCGAAACTCGACTTGGATTCGAGTCGAGTTTTAGCTTGACTCGTGCCCATCCCTATGCGTTAAAAAAAATGGTTGCTTATTATTATTCTGCTAAACTAATTATATAATAATAACAATGTTGCTATGTAAAATTAAAAATACAGAATATAGAGAAACATTACACTACAACTGACAAAATGAGAACACATGAACTGGGAGTGAATCAAAATTTGCCAATAACTCTAAAATCGGTACATGCTTTTTAAACTAGTTGTTTCAAACTCTATAATCAACGGGACTTCAGGATATGCAAACTGATCTAAAAGAACCCTAATCAACATTAGAATCAATAAAGTAGGCCTGCTCATCAGAACATAGTTTATTCATATTAAACCCTTACTGAATGTCGTTAATTATGGCACTCTAGTTGTTGATAAATATTTCCCGCCGGGGCACCACTTTACTTTTAAATTCTGTTCACCAGTGGCGTATTTACGATTTTGTTTCGGTGGGCTTTGCCTAAAAATGTGAAAATTCTGCAAGATATTTTATATACTTTACTATAGTAAGTACGATTTCGGGGGGGGGGGGCTTAAGCCCGTAAGCCCCACCCCTAAATACGCCATTGCTGTTCACCATCATCTTCAGCTTTTAAGAAAAAGTATTCTTTCAAATGTTCGAACGATGAAATATTTTCGTTCTCCATCTTTATAAAAACAACACCAACCAAAGTAAAATAGACTCGCGGTACAATTGCACTCGTAGTTCACTCACTGAATGTATTAATTTGGAGCTGCCATAATCTAAGACAAAATCTTCCAGGTGTTTGCAATCAGTACACGTGATTTCCCTGAGACTATCCTCATCTTCCAAAAACAGCAAGTGACACTATATTTTGTTATATAAATAAACAAATCAAATTTTATCTATGAATGCATGTGCAAGCCTACCAACGTAAAGTTCGTAAGGCGAAACGGGAAAATGCACATCGAGATTTCCCGTTCCGCCTTGCATTAAGATAAAAAGTGATAACAGGTTTTACATGCAAATTTCATTGCTAGAGGTCATAAGGCGAAACGGGAAAAGGTGAACACTGCAGGAATTGTCGGTCACTGACATCGTTCATGCTCCATTGTTTCACTCTGAGAAATTCACTTACAGGAAAGAAACATTTGTTTCTGAAAAAAAAAAATATATATACATATATGGTAGTTACTCATCCGAAATGTAACGCGAAAAAAGTAACGCAAACTAGGTGCGTTACTTAAAAATTTGTAACGTGTTACCGTTACAGTTACTTTGGAAAAAATGTAACGCGTTACTAGGAAACGTTACTTAAAAAGTAACGCGTTACTTGCGTTACGTTACTTCCCAAGACTGAGCCACACCATTTCACATTGCTGTATTCTAAGAACAAGTAAAATATAGGAGAAAATTACACTGTGAGGGAGAAAAGACATATTTATTAAAACCCTTGGCAAAGGATTTCTACTTCCCCCCTGATGTAATATTTCATTAAATATCTTACTGCTTGTAAAAGTAACAAAGTATAATCTTTCGTCAGTATGTCATAGTTAATCTGAATGATAGAGCAACTATATTTTTATGGGTTGTTAGCCATTTCTTACCGTTCAAATTATTACGAGGCATTTGGATAATGACTCAATATCAGAATATTCTTAACTGAAATATACATTTTCATATTCTATCTCTCTTCCCTAAACACTGACCTGAACACTACTATTGTAGACATAATTCAAAGTTCAATAAAAGGTTATACATAGAAAGTTATAAATTTATAATTCCAAGGAATTGTGTTTTTGATTACACAGTACTGCAATTTGATGCATTTACAGTAAATTCTAAGTTTGTTATTCTTGGCATCAGAGATAACTTACATAAATGATCAAGTATCTATATTCTCAAGAGACAAGCGACTGAACGAACCACTCAGAACACAAGTTTTACTGTATTTTAGTCGTTTGCCAAGAAATGTTTCTGTAGTTTGCTTTCGCAGTCGTTGAATATTTTACTCTCTCTAGTATTGATTACATCTGAAACAACTCTTGTTATCAGAAAGTAACGCTTGCACACAAAAGTTGCCTGCATTTTCCAGGAATGCTTTATTACTTTCATTGTAAAAAAAAAGGTATCTCTTCTGTGACATTCAACGAAGCGTACTATAACTACTACTTCTTCTTCTTCTTCTTCTTCTTTTTTTTTTTTTGGTTGTTTCATTGTTTCATTGCGTTGCATTGCTGAATGTTGTAAAATAATGGGAATATCCACACACACACAGTCTGAAGAGCAGACACGAGGAACAGAGAAAATAATTAATGCAGGAATTTTATAATTGTAGTGGGAGAATGCCTACGGCTCCACTAGGGATAGTGCCTTTGACACTGAACTTGCGTACAATCGTAAAGAGTGTAGCTTTCAAACATTTGGTGGCTTACAAAGTAAAATACTTTGAACGGAAATACCTACTACTGTGGTCACTTTTGGATTCTGTATATTTATATTACGGCATTTTACAGACTCATGAAAATTTGAAGCTCAGATGCATACTGCATATTATAGAATCATTCTACATTTGGACGTCTTTTAATGATGGGGAAATTTAAACTTAAGTAGAGTCAGAAAGGCCTATCAGCCTTGTTTGAATATATTTGAGTATGGAAAGAAGATATCCAAGCTGGAAACTGATTATAAAAACATCTTACATAGATGGGAGTGGTATTTTGGTGATCTGTTCAAAAAGACCTACAATTGAAAGCGAAAGAATCTCTCTCCCTAGATGAAATACAATAGAAAGGGAAATACTATTGTTTCTGGCTTTCTGTGCTCATTATTACTCTTGCTATCTATATAGGTCTCAAACTGGAGTCCCCTCGGGTAGTCTATTGGCAAGCGCACCGAATCCCGGGTTAAGAGAGCATTGAACGTATTACGATGTTTCGGATTCCACCTTTAGGTATACGTTTCACATAATCTCGGTGGTGAAAAGGGAGCCTAAGCTTCTACAATCAAAAGCAAAAACAATCGAACTGAGTCTGCACTGAATTATTGTTCCGACAAAAATTGAACTTGCAACTACACACACCAAAAACTCAAAAATTTTGTCGTGTAATTATTCGTCTACATGGGAGATTTATATGTGGGATGAGTGGCTTGTCACCAATAAATCAAAGTTTTGCTGATACTTGTTTATATAGTGTATCACAAAGAAGCGTATTGTTACATTTTAACAAAACCTACGCGTATTGTTACATTTGTTTTTTAAAATGGTCAATTGTAACGATAATTAGTTTTCTACCAGCGCAATAGTCTATCCATTCAAAGGTGGACATATTCGCCCAAATCTGGAGACTCCCTCATATAAAGCAAGAACTTGCTGTATTAGCCAATTTCTTTCCCTGTGATTGAAAGGGTAGATATAGAAAATGGGAATTGGGAATCTGGAGTGAAGGGATACATACACTATTAGGATTAGGGACACATATTCAGGAACTGAGCAATTATGCCGTGAGTGTAAATACGTCTGAGGAACCTTATTAAGTTACTAAGAAATTAAAATGCATGTAGACACACCTAAAATTTAAGTTCGTTTAAATATTTTTTTCTCACCCAGAACAGCGCTCGCAGCAAGGACATGTGTGTCTCACGTTCTCGATCCATGCATTTACATAATATTAATTTTACTTACACGCAAATACATATGAAAGATTTGTTTTTAGATGTTTCCTTACTTCTCTATACCATTGAGGTTTACGTGGTTTTGGTTAATAGTTAAACTGCTTAGGTAAGCTGAGAAGTTTAGAATCTACAGATATTTCTAAGTGCTCAAAGAAAGCCGATTCAAAGTATAGTGGGAAATAAGCTTTAAAACAAGAACAATGAAATTTATAAAATTTTATATATATATAATATGCTGTAGCGAAAAGCTGTAGAAATAATTCTTTCATTTCATGCTTAGAGAGATTATAATTCTATAGTTTTAAAACTCCCGTATTCTTTTATGTAAGGCCTATAGAGAAAGGTAGTGTTTTAAACTGCGAAATTCGAGTGGAAATGGAGAAACTTTATTTTCGTACATTTATTTTTAAATTATTTGAAATTTAAGAAAAAATGCAATCTGATTAACATTACGGGGAAGGGGGGGGGGGAATACGAGACTGAAGAGAGTTATTATGATTGTTGGGTGGTGTTAAAGCGGTTAATTCTTACTTTGAAAGATTAGCTGAGAACCACACTTCAGCTAATGGTTCTCTAGTGATGGCAGAATAACCACTAACTAGTAATGATCGTGGTTTGATGTTCTGCTATTTTCAATTATTTTAATTGTTGCTATTAAAAATGTTGATAGGATACTGAAGTTTTGTATTATACCATTGCGAAATTAGTGATTTGTGTGCCTCTTTTTAGTTCCAGTTTTTTATATGCTCTGTAGAAATAAGATCCATTAGGCAAAATTGCTAAGATGGATCATACTAATTACGGCAATGGAATTGCAAATATAGGTTAACTTTAATTTCTACAGGCTAAGGAAATAGTTCCTTTAAAGTTATTCGAACATGAGTTTCCTATTATTCGAATAGTTCTTCGAACACTTAATCCATTCCTTTAAACGGAAAAGTATTCAAGCAAGTTATTATTTAAAGGAATTTTCGAGAAATAATATTTTAATATATAGAAATAAGATTTTTTTTTTTAAAAAAAGATGGCTATCGTTGTTCGCTATTCCAGGAATTTTTGACCTGTTAATTATTTGAAAATAATAATATAAATTGAAGAATCGTCTTAACTTTTTTCGTTTACGAATATTCCAATGTGTACTTATTTGAATTTTAACAATACAAACCTATAAACTCCAGAGCTGCTGCAGTGGCTCAGTGATAAAGCGCTCACCTCTGATGTCCCTGGTTCGATATGTGCCGCGAATATCTTGTGGCGGGCAAATAGGTCTACCATGTGCATGGGTTTTCGTGGGATTCTTCCGTTTCCTCCTAATTTCTTCATTCCACGAATTACATCCATCTCATCATCTGCCTCATGTCAGTCACAAGACCGACCAAAGGATTCGAATCCAGGACCTGATTGCAAACGAGAAGTGCTAAACACTAGCGTACGCACTCTTGCTTTACATATTCATTATAAAATAATAAGTGTAGAAATAAATTAATTCAGCTATACTCATGCTAAATCTATATTATAAAAGAGAACGTACAAATCCTTTGTTCCCTCATCACGCTAATACGGCTGAACCAATTTCTTTTATTTTTGGGGGGTTATTAGGATTTGGACCCTAGATGGTTTTTATCATATCACTTTAATTTTTAATTACCAGTGTCTTGAGATAATTGACCATTCAAGTGTCCATAACGTACAAATCCTTTGTTAGTTCATCATAGATATAAAAATAAACGTATTTATATGCAACCCGCATGACCGTGTCACTCGGCGGGTTAACATAAATGACAGGCGCTATAATGTTAACATTTACTGCAATTTGAAAGCGAAAAAGTAAAAATTATCTAAGTAACAAAGTTTATTGCGTTCCGGGGTGACCGCAGCGAAGCGGGGTGAACGCTGCTAGTTTACTATATTTGAATATGTTACCATTATGAAAGGGTACTTCATTTCAATTAACAAAAAAAAAAAAAAAAAAAAAAAAAAAAAAAAAAAAAGAACTTGATTTGAGTCTAGCACTATATATGTATTTCAATACTAAAATAAATCCTTTCTTGCTCTTTGTAATAGCTGTATTTCGAATAAGTTAAATTGGTAAGTCTTTAAACTTCATATACTAGTAACCTAGCTAATAATATAACAATATTTAGGCACATATGTGGATTAATCTTGGGTCCCTCTCCGGGCTGCCGAACTGAATAAAGAAGTGAAAGAAAAAACCGCTGTGTTGTTACCACCCATTCAATTGGGGCGTTCTTTTGTCAGATTCGTTTTATTATTATTGGCCGGCGGTTGCGTTGCGGAAGGAAACAGCAGGAGATTGAAGGGTGGAATGTTTTGAATATTGCCAATTTATTATATAGCTATTGCGCGACGTACATGGAGGAGGGAATATACAAAGGATATCGGTTACATTCTTTTTAAATGGTAATTTAACCAAGTGTCTGATCTTTTTTATATATATATAGAGGAGATATCATAGCAGAGTTACAGAAGGGTTCATGCCTCTGGAAAGAGGTGTTTAAAAAAAAAATCTCGTGTTCTGAGGGATGGTGCTGGTTCTTCTTACTTGAAGATTACGCAAGAACAATTGATTTAATAAATAATAAACTCGTGAAGTGAGTTATGAGTGGGACCTGTCGTCTGGGGGTACTTTTGCAATCTCAGACACATCCCTTTCGCACGGTCGATATTCTATAGAGGATGGAAAATATGATCTCATACGAATCTACGAGTATGTATCTACCATCCCAGATGTTACAAACTATTTCGATCTTCGTCGTATTTTTTGTCGTATAACTGGATTAGGTTGTTGGTCTATACGTACTTTTGTGGGTCTAGTGGGTTTTATGAGGATAAGCATTCACCCACAGGCTGATTGTGAGGACAAGTGCATCTCCCCGGAGGTTTCTCAACTCCATCTCCCAACATCCCTTGAGGTACCGGAAAGTATGAGAAGCATCATCATAAAAAAGATATGCCACACTGTGCTTGCTTACTACGTTAGAGTCGTGAGGATCCCATCTGGTACTTTTTCCCAAGGATTTGAGATTTTTTCTAAGCGTATGTGGTGATACATTCACATCATTTTGTTGGCGGAAATCAATGAGAGAGCGACATGCATGCTTACAACTTGCAAGAAGAGTGGGCATGTGTGTGTATGTATGTATGCATCTATGAACATCCGGAAGCTTGGGAAAGTTGCTGTTAGCGGTGGTGAAAAGTCGGACGGGAGCAGGAGTGTGGAACAGGAAAAAGTAAGTTAGAAAAGAAAAGATGCAAAAATATAGTTTTTTCGTCTAATTTGCTAAGGTTTTTCTTTCCAACTTCTGCTGTGTTTCTTTCCAACTTCTGAGTTTCCCATGTGAATCTAAATCCCGAGTTCATATTTCTTTTAGAAGAAGTTTTGATGATAATACAAATGGAATTACTACTACTACTACTTTTTAATATACTCTGAATAAAAATTTACTAATGAGAGGGATTTTTAAAATGTAGCTGAAAGTTTCTTTTGATGCAAAATGTAATACCAAATTAACGATGTTTCTGATCAATATGCCTAATTTAGAGAATCCTCTTGGCTCAGAGCTTATATGGACCTAATTAAATACAGAATAAAACAGTTTTAAGCAAAGGATAAATTCATTATGTTGGACATAATTGAAAGGACATGCACAATCGCCAATCATTGAATTTTTGACGGTTTTGCCACATTTGAAATGGACTTAAACCTTCGTGTTGGTGTACACTAATTTGATTCTTAAAGAAAAATCTTTAAGTAAGTACAAGGTAGATCTCATCCATAGGCCAGACGAGAAGTTTAGACTTACTGTGAAAGCAAAAGCTAAAAACCGTAAGCTTCAGTAGCAATGCCTGGCAACTGACGTATTAGTTGGGTAAGCTTAACTCATGCCTCACTCTCATGACAATAACTGTAATCAGTGTACCTGTCTTTGACATGAGAGTCCTGGTGTGAGCTCGTATTGTTCGGATTCCACATTCGCTGTAGATCCAGGTCTCATAGAGCATCATTACTGAGAACAGCATTAAATGACAAATTAACCAATAGGCCAGTGTGGTGACATATACTGGATTACCAAGCATATTGTGTCCATTGGTAATCTACCTTGGATCACGATGAAGACTAATCGGCGACTTTATAAGGACCAATTCCGATGACATCTTAGAAATTGTAATGTGTGCAAAGTATTAAATAGGTCTACTATATCCTGAATTAAAAGTTACCATAATCAAGTTTCCCAAAACGTTATTAGGTGTCTAAATCCAATTTTATTTTATTTTATTTATTTATTTACATGCCATTTATATCCCTTTAGATCAAAGGCAGCTATGATAAATGAAATTTGAGCCTGCTACAGATGCCTGTTCTTAGATCGCTTATCCGGCTTCAAAATCTGGTGAAAACCGATTTGAGGAATGTTGCAATTTCGAGTTGGGCTTTCCACCAGAATTCGAAAAGTAAAAGGGTTTCTAGGCTATTTTGAGATGTTCATATTTGAAGATATATAATTCACACTTTTTAAATAACTTGCTCTCACTATACTTCCAATATCCAGCACAAAATACAGCGTTGGCGCTCTAATAGGTTATTGCTGTTATATTGTGATACCTCTTAAAATTGCGACTTGCGAGATATAGGTTCTCAAAGTTTGGAAGCGTTCACGCTCTGGTCGTGGAATAAAATCTGAAATAGACTGATATTGCATGCATTGTGTGCTCGGGATTATAAAATTCGATTATTCATAGGTATTGTATTATTGCCGAGGATTTTAAAAAAATAATACTATTTGTTTACATCTGCAGTTAGCCATCACTTAATTTGAAAACGTCGTGCAGCCCATGCAAAACCTTCGCGCACGGTACTTGTGGAGCTCATATTAAGAAGTACAGTTCTGGAACAAAGTTGACCAAATAAACGACTGAATCGTGACGTATATATCCAGTTTTGTTGCAAAATACATAAAGTTATATACAAGGTGTTTCAAAACAACACCGACAACGTTTGGGAGGTGATTCCTGACACCAAGATAAGACAGAAAGCGTAGACCAACCTAGGTATACAAATGCTTCCTTTCAGAGTTATAGGCTGCCGAAATCATGAAAAATTGAATTTTAAAAGTTCATACATAAAAACTATGGGACCTACTGTAGTTCACTTAGGAACTAGTATGTGCCCTATCCAAATATTCATGTTTCAGAGTCCTTCGGTACTTTCGTAACAATTTTTATAGAGGTAGTTGGTGAGTACTTCAAATTATATGCCCCTAGCCAAACTCCCTCTATAAAAACTGTTGCGGAAGTACCGCAAGATTTTGAAATATGGATTTTTGGATAGTGCACATAGTAGTTCCTAAGTGAAGTCTTGACCCGACTTTAGTAGGTTCCATAGTTTTGGAACTATGGAACTTTAAAGTTCAATTTTTCACGATTTCGGCAGCCTATAACTCCGAAAGGAAGCATTTTTGCGCCCAAGTTGGTCTATACTTTTTGTCTTATCTTTGTGTCAGGAATCACCTCCCAAATGTTGTTTTGAAACACCCTGTATATGATTAAAACAAATGTCCGAAATCTTACAAATTTCGAAAAACTATGTTTTAAATGGTTTATATGAAATGTTTCTTTTTCTGCCGATGCTGTTGTGGAAGATAGGTATGTAGTTTAATCGAACAACATGATCTTCAACCCAGAATGGAACCTTGTTCTCCTGCACCATCAGTGAAAACACTTAACATTTAGTCAGGATGAAGCTTTTTCTGATGTATTTGTACGTGTTCGCATCTGTTGTGAGTCTGCACTAATCATTTGCAATTACCGATGTATGACATAAGAGTACGCTTTTACCCTACAAACGGGGGAGTAATGATAGGAACAGGTCGAACAAAGGAGATAAGAGAATTGAATAAACAAATGCTGGTACTGTATGAGGAGTCATGTTTTCGTGAATAGTATATCTACGAAACTGTCGACTACGTTATCATTGTCTGCACTGTTGTCATTATTAATGGTAGATTTGCTGTCTGCTTCTTGTTCTCTCCGTATGCTTTACTGAGAGTTGGAGCAGCAAACTGTAACATCACACATCCAGTTGAAAATTATTGGTCTACATGCAGCATTGTAAATTTCGTATTGTATAATACTAGTACCCTACAATAGTACTGGTATCTTTAAAAATATAAAATAAAAAAAAACATTAGTAAATATTAAGTTATGGCCTGAAAGCCAAAGGAGATAGTGAACTCTTATAAACAGTAAAGAGGATCACGCACTAGAACTTTCAATTTCGTCCGGCAGATGTCAACCGCTCGAGGATTTTTGTTGCCATCTACCGGTAAGTTGTATAACTTCTACTAGCTTTGTTTCAATAGTAAAAGAAATTATTATTAATGTCTACAGTTAAAGTTACTGTTGTTACCCGTTAAGATATTAACAGATTGACTCCATTAAGCAACTCGGAGAGACAGTCCCCTAGCCTTTCTGTTACAAGAAAAACAATTTAAAAGTTGGCTTTCGTTCAAGAGTTCTCATGTATATAACGGACGGGCGTAAGTCCCCGTTAATGTGTTAACATTTTGACTCGATTTAATGCACTTAGCCGAGATAATTATTCTAGCTATTTATTGCAGAAACAGAATTGAAAAATTCGTTTTTGCACAACAATCATGTATGGGCGTGCTAAGGTGATCTGGTATCCCTAGCAACCTTGAAAGTTAGCCCATTTAAAAAGCACAGCGAAGTTTTTCACTATTTTCTCCTTTATTATTAAAGTTACAAACGTCAAAATTTGAACAAATCTAGAGGAGAGACATATCTATGCCTTGCCTGTTTTAGATTTTTTTTTAAAAGTAAGGAAATTTCTATATTTAACTTTGAAAACATGGCAACAGTAAGACCTGAACTCCCTGCGACGGTATAGTTTTTCCTTTCCGCCCGAGTCGAGCGGCAAGTTTAGTTCTCTGCCTCGCTCAAGTTGTTCCAATCAGGTGACTCATAAACAGCGGTACAACCAAAACCTATTCTCATCTCTCTCCCTCTCTCTTTTTTTCTTTCTTTTCATTCTGCGAATTCCTGGAAGGATAGTTGTCACTTGTCAGCTTACCATTTCCGCAAAATAACATAGTACAGAAGTCAGTTTGTGATCTTTGGGAAAGATCATAGAAAAAAAAATATTGTTGGAATTAATCTAGGACAAAATTACCCTTTGAAAGCGAAGTCAAAACCCTCTCTTCAGAAATAATTGAAGATACTTACATGAATAATTTTTTAGGGAAATCTGATTAAGTGAAATGGCATGTGGACAAAATTCCTGGGCTTTGCTTTTAAAAAAATCACTTTCGTTTTTTTTTGCCTGTCCACATGACCACTTCTATACTGTCTAGATCTAGAACTTTTTAAATTTCTCACTCACATATGTCCGGTCACAACACAATATTTTATAAATTACCGTATTCTCATGTGTAATGTCTGCATCTCCCTTTTCCTGGAAGTGCAGAAGGAATATATATATATATATATATAGATCCATGTAATGTTCAGACTAGCATTTCCTAATTTTAGATTTTTTTCTAATAAATGAATTTTGCAAGGCGCCTGAACGTTGTGGGATTCTATCATGTGCATAAGTACACCCTCAATCAAATTTGTGTGAAATATCTTGTGCAAACTTTCATTGTGAGTTCGAACAGAAGAAAACCAAGCTTGATAAAGCTGGGTAACGGCTTACGCAACATTTTATGTTCTTGTTACTAAATGATGATGGCTTATTTTAAAATTGAGCATGATTTAGTAGTAAATTTATTTTGCATTATACAAATTGTTTACATTATGTAATACCTGTGAAAACCTTGTTGAGCAGGCCCGCAACCAGCCACTGAAGTTTGGAGGGCATAAATATGCTAGGAGCGCAATCGTAACAATTCTAGGTCTCTGTATCAATATCATACGGATGCATTGTGGTTTGAGGGGCTAAAAAAATTAGGAAGGGACCAGGCCCCCTAACCCCCGCCGTAGTTGCGGGCCTGTTGTTCCTCAGTACTTTATTTCGCAAAATAAACATTACTACTTTATTTCGCAAAAAAATATTCTTCACTACGTTATATAAAAATTGGATAAGTCAGTGTGCGAATTGAATATTTTTCCCAGGGCGGATGAATTTCACTCATAAATATACGCACCCAGCCATCACACACGTAAGAGAGGGGAAAAGATGTCTGGGATGAAAATTTTCTCTTGCAGAGGGATAAAGATTTTTCAGAGGAGAAATCTCTGGCATCCCTTCGTCAATTAGCACACTAGGACGAGCCTCCCCTAAGTTACAAGGAAATCGACGCAAAAGGCTGTAAGATGACATTTTTCATACCTTTTCTTTCCACATGACATATTTTCGACTCGAGACGACAGAGTAAGTCTCGAGCAGGGACGGATCCAGGACGAATCCTGAGGGATGGGGTAGCGGTGAGTTGTAACACTGCTACTTAGGGTTACTTTAGTTTTTGTACAGACCGCCTACAAGTCTGTATACCATCCCTACAGCATAAAATTAAATACGCAAGAATGTTTTCCACTTAGGTTTGAAGGCATAGGCGTAGCCAGAAATATTTGTTGGTCGGGCTTTAATATAGATCCCATAATAATAATAATAATAATAATATCCCCTTCGTATTGTGTTTCGTAGAACAGATATAGAATTCTTCCTCTGACACTGTACATCTCCGTATAAACATGTTCTCCCCCCCCCCCCACATCTTTAGATTCCAAATCAGTCTCGGTGGTCCGTCTCTCTGTTTATTATTAATTTCACTGGAATGCATTTCTTTATAGTCTTCCATCTTTGCATAAAATTATCAGTTCTCACCTAAAAGATGTGTAGTGTAGTGTGCGACGCAGTACTTCCCTCTGGGAAACCTGGAAATGTACGTATTGCAATCGGGGATCTCACCTGAGTCTCCCGTTTAATCAGTAAGTACGCTGGGAATTTTATTTTGTGAGATGTTCAAAACACAAGAAGAGGAGCATTTAGAATAGTGATACATATTTTTACTCAAACGCAAAGGAAGCAATATATTTTGTTACGCCCAGGGATGTGCGTAAAGAAATTCTGGTTGATGTTAGGGGGTGTTTATGGGGTTGGGAAAGATTTTAAACAAAGAAACTTCATTCCCTAACCTTCTCTGGATTACAGGGGTGCCCACAGTCAGGCTTTGGAGCACAGGTTGCGCCTATGATTTTTTTTTTTTTTTAAAGAGGAAGGAGCACAATTTGTCATTGAAAATGGAACAATCGAATTTTAATTATGCCACAATGATGCTTTTATGAACACCAGTGGCGTATTTAGGAATTTGTTTCGGGGAGGGCTATGCACAATATAAGTATTAGCACTTATATTTTTTCTTTTGGGTGCTGACAAATTTTAATGAAGTTGTAAATATAACACATTTATTTCTGGAGACGGGGACTTGAGCGCGATAGCCACCCCCTAAATACGCCACTGATGAACATTAAGTATGAAGGAGAACTCAGCATGAATAACATTTTCAAATAAGTATTGTCATAATAAAGAATGGTAAATTTGGGGAGGAGAACAGTAAATGGGAAGAATGGTAAACTTGAGGGGAAAATGGGGACCTCTGCCTGGGTGTGTATATTCTCTACCCACTTACTTTTCTAAACATTGTGATGTATTGTCGTACGTATATGTAAGTCCCTTCTCTACACAGGAAGATTGTTGTTGATCCAAGATAAAAGCTAAAATCTTCTCTTTTCAATAGTATATGGAAGGAGGGATTACCACCTGCACCAACACCTCTTGAAGTACGCCACTGTTTGAAGGTATTTCTTGACTAATGTACATATTTTTCAAGAACTTCAGTTTGATATGTTAGGTCCTATATATCTTTTCTAGCTATTTATATTTTTAAATTTGTAATCATTTTTGGAAAAAAAATTTCTGCATTTATATGCCTATCTATCTATCCATATATATATATATATATATATATATATATATATATATATATATATATATATATATATATATATATATATATATATATATATATACAGATGGTGATCAGAAAAATGGAAACACCTCTAGTTGGCAACACGTCAGATGTATGGGTTGGCAGTGGTGTCGTGGCGCCCGCAGCGCCGGACCGCTGATGGTGGTGTGTTAGGTCGGTCTCCATACTACGTCAGGCGCAGTGGAACAGCAGTGTCCAGTGGCTGCAGCAGACGGAGGTAGTGTAAAATGGGAGACCTCTCAGATTTTCAAAGAGGGCAAATTGTTGGTGCGCGGTTATGTGGAGTGAGTGTGACGGCAGTAGCTACTTTGTTAGGTGTGTCGCGTGGGACAGTGTCGAAGGTGATGATGGCCTACACAACACACGGGAAAACCACATCGGAGAAGCGGAACAGTGGGCGGAAGAAAATCATGAGTGACAGGTCACGCCGGGTATTAAAGCGCATTGTCACGCAGAACCGTCGTGCCACTGCGGAGCAAGTGACGGAGGAACTCAATCAGCACCTCCCCCACCCTGTTTCGACAATCACAGTCCGCCGCGAATTACATGACATGAACTTACGGGGTCGTGTTGCACGGGCCAAACCGCTCATCAGGGACCATAACGCTTTCGCACGCCGCGACCATGCAACTTGGACCGTTGAGGACTGGAAACGTATCATATGGTCGGATGAGTCATCCTTCACCCTATTCACAACCACGGGCCGTGTTTGTGTGTGGAGAACGCCCAAAGAAGCTTATGATCTGCAGTGTCTCCGCCCAACTGTGAAACATGGCGGTGGGCCGCAATATCATGGTTTTCTTTGGGTCCTGTGGTCACACTTAGCGGACGAATCACTGCCAACGATTATGTCGCAATTTTAGGAGACCACTTGCATCCTATGGTCCGGATGTTGTTCCCGGACAATGACGCCATCTTCCAGGATGATAATGCACCCATTCACACAGCTGGCGTTGTTGCAGCGTGGTTTGAGGAACATCGGGATGAAGTTCAACACCTCCCCTGGCCCGCCCAATCCCCAGATCTCAACATAATTGAACATCTGTGATCCGTCTTGGAAACACGACTCCGGCAACGATTTCCACCTCCATCCTCTTTCACAGAACTGGCCGATGCCCTGCACGAGGAATGGTGTAATATTCCACTTGCTACCATTCACGACCTCTATGCCTCCATCCCACGTTGCATCAAGGCTGTTCTGAAGGCGAAAGGTGGCCCGACACCATATTAATCTGGTAAGTTGCAATTTCGTTCAGGTGTTTCCACGCAAGAAATAACCACGGAAATATGAAACACAATAGCACTTCTTTCTTCTCTTTTCTTATGTTTCTGAAGCCGAAAGTCGGTGCGATATTTTTCCTCGGTCGGCAGGAATATCTTGCTTTCCGTTGTCTTTTCACGCCAAAGATATTTGTACTGCTATCCCTCCTGCTGTCACTCACAAAGTGATTATCCGTCGATATTCACATTTCAAGCAACCACGACTCGAAGGACAGGCAGAAAGACGACCACTAGACGCGGACAGAGAGGTTCACACAGGAGTCAATAGACATTTCAACAAAAGCAGGCACCAGCTCAAAATTTGAGTGGGAGAGTTACAGCTGCGTTGCCAAGTTTTTAAAGTCAAACATGGAAGCTTTTTTTACTGTTTTTTTTTTTTCAAAATCTAAAACAGGCAAGGCATAGATATGTGTCTCCTCTAGATTTGTTCAAATTTTGACTTTTGTAACTTTAATAATAAAGAAGAAAATAGTGAAAAAAATAGTTTTGCTATACTTTTTAAATGGACTAACTTTCAAGGTTGTTAGGGGTACCAAATCACCCTAACATTACAATATTATAAGGCTCAGTAGCGTGAACCTAGTGACTATAAGCAAATAATGAAATAGTAGGTGAAGGGAAAATGCCGAAGGAGACGGAAGAATTCGATGAACATTGTGTAGTTCGGCGTGCGATTCAAACTGCACCTATTCTTACCACTGGGAATATTACAAGTGTTTCGCGGTATTCTATATATTAAGTATCGAATCATCCTTGTAGAGCGCATCATTACTTACGTGTTACAGTTAGTATGAAATAAGCACAATGTTCAATGTAACACCTGCATAAGTTAGGCGTCATAAGAGATCGTGCTATCAATATTTTCATTAAAAAAAAAAAAACACACACACAAAACAAAACAATACCAACATTTCAAAAATCGTGATTTATAGCCCAAGAGATTTCTGCAGTTTAGCCCAATCCATTTGAAAACTGTAACCCGGCACTATTGCTAACCACCCAAGCTCAAGTGAATCATACATAATCGGTCGATATGTAGCTTCGCAGCCACACACCCACATTTTTTTGTGGTTCAAAGTTTGAGAGGTCCAGTATTACAAGACACTACATTTATGTAGTATTGAACTAGCATTATTCTTCACTCGAAAAGATGTGAATTTAGTTAAGTACTGGCATTTATATTCTCAGAAAAAGAAACATAGAAGTAGATTGATTTTATAAGAAAAGAAAAAAAATGTATAGATGAACTGTGAGATCAAATAGTTATGCTACATCAATTATTATTACTCAGTATTATTAAGGAAAGGTACAAATGTATGACGAGTTACAAATTTTTGTGTGTGTGGCGGTGGATTTGGACCCAGTGGTGCGCTCCTCTTCTAGTGTCATTATTTCTATTTTATGCTGGAATCTGTGCTACATTTTAATTTTCCCAACTGACTCATATGGTGAATGACAGCGGAGAGTCGTATTCCTAGAGGGAACTGAACCTGGAGCACAAGTATTAGAGGCATGAGCCAAGCCATCCGGATTTGTTTCTTTTTACATTGTTAAAACTTGGAATGGCCACAGTATACACATCATTGAGGCGTTTCTTCTTGTACGTAACCCTAAAACTGTGTTGTCACTTGAGCAAGGGTTACAAGAATCTTGTAGCTGTCATAAAGAAAAAAGAAAGAAAAAGAAATCTTGTAACTCTACAATATTTCTCCATGTAAAAAGTCTTGAAAGAGACATACAACAAAAATTTTATTCATCTTGCAAGGAGTCAAACCATGTGCAAGTTTCTGGGTTGTCTTGCTTGCTACCTGCTATCGCCCTTCCGCTGACATAAAGAAAGAAAAAAAAAAGTTTCGCCGCTTCCGAAACAACGGATGCTTTTAGACGGGGAGGGCAAGCGCGCCAAAATACACGTTTTTAATGAGGAGGTTCACTATTTGTCCACTAGAGTGCACTGCTTCATGAGTGGAGATGTATTTCTTGCTTTCAGAAAGTTGTAAGATGTAAACAGTAAATAGAAAGATCGTGTTACAATATTTTTTTAATGACAGCTACAAGATTCTTGTAAAGTGACAACCCAGCTTAATGCATGTTCACTAGTAAGCTTCTGTGAATGGGCTTTGTGAGTTCATCCTAAGACCTTGGTTACATATCTGTGCACACACAGGTAAAATGTGAGTTTCTGTATCTACATGAGTATCTTGGGATTAAAGCGTATCCGAGCGTGAGGTTGAGCGTTCGTACAATATATTGCCTTGAAAGTTAATGGACACTTAATTGTGTAATACTGTTCTTGTCTGTGCTGTATTACCCCAGGGATACCATAACAAATTATAGATGCTTGTTTGAAACTAGTTAACTTTATTGGAACAAAGGTTGTTTTGAGATAAGATATTCATTCATGCGGCATGAGTTTGCTCATTCACTGCAGTTTCATGCAACAAGATCAATTTGTTTACCTGGAGCAAGCGCTCAGATGATACGGTTAGAAGGAAGTTGCCTTCTGTCTGCTGAATGCAGTTCTCCTTGGCGACCACCAGCCCAGCCGGTATTTTGAGCACGTGCTTCCATTGCCACGTAGAATCATCCACTACCAAGACCACCTCCATTCCCCACAGTGGACTTCAACCGACACCGTAGCACGCGTTATGCCGTCTGCCATCTGGCGAATTAATCGAACCATGAGAAGAAAGAACCGCAAGAAGTTCGGTCAAAATGTATCATCCTTTCAGGATGTAAGCTTATTCTCGTGCTTTCCTGAACACTGAAAAAATACTATTCTATATTCGGATTTTTTAAATTTGGTTTGTTGACTGAAAATCTTCCTAAGCACTCCAAATAGCAGATGTGTGTTTTTTCGTGGGTTGCAAGTACCGTTGTAAAATTTCCGAAAATTTTGAACCTGCTGGTAAAAAAAACGGTTTTTTCCGGTTTCTTTCTTGAAAAATTGGAAAAATTGGGAAAATAACAAAAATCTTTGTTTTAGGTTACTTTTGCTAGTAATAGAACCGTTTTTTTTTTTTTTTTTCGAACGCGTGAAAAATGTAAGTTGAGAAATTTCAATATTGTGAATATTTAAAAATAAAAATCGAAAATAAAACTTGTAATTACTCTTGAAAATTAATAGTCTGCACTAATTTCCTTTATGTGCTTTTTAGTCGTTTATTCCTGGTTGTGCATTAATTACAGAACTTCTACAATTGCATACACATCTACCATCATGAAGCGTTTTTGTTGCGACAAATAGGGCTCTTGAATAAAACTGAGAACTTAATATGCTCTTTGATCTGGTGATATTTTGTTAATTTTAACCAAATTACTTCTTAAAAGAAAGAGCAGTAAGCAAATTTCACTAATACTCATACATTAACACATATTCAAATACATACTGGGCCGCGGTGGCTCCGTGGTAGAGCGTTCACCTCTGGTGCTAGGGGTCTCGGGCTCAAATCCTGCTCTCGCCAAGTGAACTTTGTGATGGACAAACACCGTGTGCGTGGCTTTTCTCGGGGATCTCCCGTTTCCTCCCACTTTCTTCATTCCACCATTTCATTCATTACTCATTATCACCATCTTCTTTAGCCTAACCGGCATAACGTGGGACGTAAAACTCAAAAATTTCATTTCATTTCATTTTTCAAATATACTTTAATATAAAATTTATGTACAAAATTTTCTGTAAACAAATACCTTTTTTCTAGTGCGACAAATTATATATATATATATATATATATATATATATATATATATATATATATATATATATGAAAGTGACTATATTTGTAACTCTTGAACCACCAGCCTGATCTCGGTAAAAATTTTCAACATAGATTAGGTTCGGGCCTGAGATGGATTTTACCATTTCACTTGGAACGTGCAACTTGGAGGAAGGAAGTGCGGATATATATTGAAAATTACCGATCTTACAGACAAAACCATAGGTTTCGGGGTTGCTAAGATGAACAGTGACATTTCCGATTAAGTTTAAATTCAAATTCAGCACTGCAAATTGGGGAAGGTGTGGGGAGATACATAAAATAATCAAAAATGACCAATATTAGTGTCAAATCCATAGATTTCGGGGTTGCTAAGATGAACAGTAACACTTCCGATGATGTTTAAATAAAAATTCAGCCCCCAACTTAGGGGACGGGGAAGGAGATATATATAAAAATGATTGAAAATAGCCGATATCAGTATCGATTCCATAGTTTTCTTGGTCAGTCAGGTGAACAGTGACACCTTCGATGCCGTTTAAATCCTAATTTATCCCTGCAAATCGGGAAAGGGGGAGCTATATATAAAAATGATGCAGAATGACAGATATTAGTGTGAATCCATAGTTTTCAAGCCACTGAGATGAACAGTGACATTTCCGATGCAGTTTAAATCCAAATTCAACGCCGAAACTTTAGGGAGGGAGAAGGGGGTGATATATATAAAAATGATCGAAAATTACTGATATTAGTGTCGAATCCATAGATTTCGGTTTCGCTGAGATGAACAGTGACACTTCTAATGCCGTTTACAAATTCAGCTCCCACTAGTACTCCTAAAGAGGGAGGGTGACGTGTAAAAGTAATTGAAAGTGACTGATACTAGTGTCGAATTCATAGTTTTTGGAGTCCCTAAGTTCATTGGTGACAGTTTTAGTGCCCTTATACCCAAAATGAAACGTATTCTCCTCGTGCGAAGAACGGGTATTCTGCTAGTTTTTAATAATAACGAATGGAAGTTTCACATGTTAAATTCTTTAATATATTTGTCGCTGCTCAAATTTACGCACTTGTGCGGTGTATGTGTGTATATGTAAATAAGATCATCTCTCTTTTTGAGTGTTCGAAAAATATGCAAATTATGAAGATTTTTTTTTTTTTTTATCAGAAATCAGAAAACTAAAAGGTAAAATTAAAATCTGTTGCTTTAAATATTTTTCCTGATTAGCGAAATACATTGTATATATGCTGCAGACACGTTACAGCAAATAAAATTAGCATCAGGTGAAGAAGTAGTTTTTAAATTATATTTTTCGGGTTTTGCCAATATTTCCGAACAGAAGATTTTTTCTAATGGGTTCAAAATTTCCGGAAATTTTACACAGCACAAGTAAGATACGTATCTCCATAAAATATATATTTGAGTTTAACATACTAGTATTAACTAAAATGATTGTGGCCCTGTTATTTTAACATTTCCCTGCCATAAAACTTAATGTAATTTAAATGCGTCTATATTAATTAATCTAACTAGGATTATATTTTAGTATCTTTTGTAGCCATATCACGGTGCTAACTTTAAAGGAGTGGTGCAAATACATCGTTGCAACAAAACATCCCTATTCAAGAAACATAAGTACTCAATGATCTTGACTGTAAACTAGTAAATATAAAATACAGTAGTTTTCATTTTAAAAGTATAATGTAGTAAAATATTCTAAAATTTCAATTTTTCCTTTTTTTTTTTTTCAAGCTCGGGATAAAAACGGTAAAGAAAAACGATTTCCGTTTTTTCCCCCCAGACCTTTACAACACTAGTTGTAAGGGGTAAATGGAAGAATGGAAGACAATCGTAAGCCTTCAAGATGTTCAGTAGTAACTCCACTTCTAAACTTTTTAAAAGTAAAATTATAATATGTCACTCGCAAATAAGCTGATGTAATACCATTATTATTACATTACAATCCTGGGCCGCGGTGGCTCAGTGGTAGAGCGTTCACCTCTGGTGCTTGGGGTCCCGGGTTCGATCCCAGCCCCCGCCAAGTGAACTTTGTGGTGGACAAACACCGTGTGCGTGGGTTTTCTCGGGGTTCTCCCGTTTCCTCCCACTTTCTTCATTCCATCATTTCATTCATTACTCATCATCACCGTCTCCTTTAGCCTAACCGGCATAACCGTGGGACGTAAAACTCAAAGATTTCATTTCATTTTACATTACAATCCAGCATTAACATGAAGCACTGGCGCAAATCTCGGGGGGATGAGGGGGATATATCTCCAATCTTGGAACTGGGGGGGACTGTCCCTCCAATAATTCGGTTTGAAATGTTTTTTTCGGGAGAAATGTGATGATTTGCGTCCAATTACTATAAAGGAAAGTGAGATGAAATTGATGTGCCTTGCTATATAATATACAACAGGTTTACCTCAAAAATCAGATTCATCTGCCTTAATATGAGTCTCATCTGCCTCCCCCAGAATAATCCTCAAATCTTACCACTTCCCAATGTTGAAGGTAACTCTGCTCTCCTGATCCTCCAGAGCATTGTTTTTGAACTTCATAAATATTTTGAATATCGCTATATATATAATGTATAAAGAGGGAACGGCCTTACTTCCCCTCCCCCCCCCCCCAATGTTGAAGACAGATTTGTCGCTGACATGAAGAAAAGGTTTGTTATTTTAACATAAATTGAGCGTTAGTATCAATAGTTGTTGCGCCCTGCCTTCAGCCCTCTGTACACTATAGGTTAAAATCGTGTTTAATTAAGAGCTCTCTAATTGTTTACATTTAACAAATTTAGTTTCAATTATTATTATTATTATTATTTACCTTTTCAAGTTTCTCCACCAACCAACATGCAATTACACGAATGTTAATGCTCAAACCTAAATATAGTTATGAACCTTGTCTTCATAATAAACAGAGCTCCCTCATAAGTAAGCGATTAGCACACACACTATTGGCGTGGAAAACCCGGCTTCGATTTAGATCCCATTACAGGCGTCTGTGGCGGGGGACAGGGGGGCACGTCCCCCTAAACAATTTTGTGTTAAGAAGAAAAAGATGAAGGCTTATTATCCGGAAAAACGGAGAAGGACAGTTCGATCAGGGAATAGATTAATTTAATAAGGAACAAGAAGGGGCAATATTTTTGTTTTTCAGATGATATGACTGTGTTTGGGGAATCTGAATCAAAATTAAAGATGATGTCAAAGAAGAGAAAGAAAAAAACTTAAAATAATTTGAGATTAAAATAAATATGAAAAAAAAAATATTAAAGCAATGGTGGCAAGGATGATTATGGCTTGACAGCTGTAGAAGTCTGAGCTAGTTTTCTACACTTTGGTAGTTAGTATTATTAACGAAAGTATTAAATGTGTGGTAAATAAATCGCAACATGCGAAAATGTGAAATATCTTCAAAATTACTGTAATGATAATGAGAAGCACACTATATGGGTCATTGAATGAAAAGTTTCAAGAAGATTTGAAATACTGAGTATTGCATTGTATGCAGGAGAAACATGGGTATTACGAAAAGACATGAAAAATATATTACGTTTGAGTTCTCCGAACTTTGTACGTTAAAAATGGAAAAGAACATTATTTGATTGGAACTGTGAACCAATAAAGCATATTAAGGATAATAGGGATGAAATAATTTAAAAGAAAAAAATGTTAGGATGTCACTGGAATAAAAATCGTACTTTGGGTGAGATGGTAGAAAGCCTGATGAAGGTAGTGAAATAAAAATACATGGATTACTAATGGCATGACTCCTACATCAAGATAAAGTTCTCTAAATCGTAGTATACAGAAATTTCTTTAGCAAGTGACCTAGCTGCCAGTTATATAAGCAGTGGCGGATCTAGCCCGGGCACGGGGTCGAGTGACAAAAATAATTTAAGCTATTATTTATATATTTTTTAAATTTTGTAGTTAACTCACAATATATCTATCATAGTCTGGGTTCTGGCTGCCCCTCCCCCCAGTTTTTACCTTCTAGATCCGCCATTGGATATAAGAATATAATATGATTAATTACACTGTTAGAGATACAAACTCAAAACAGTTAGCTCAAGTAGCTTCCCATTTACCTAACGATTTTGACAAAGTTAATCGTCCCCCTCAATTTTTACTTGGCAGAGATGCCTATGGATCCCACGTTAAGCTGTTGACAGGCCTGTATCCAGGGGGGTGTAGGGGCAGGCTCCCCTAAATTTTTGCTGCCCTTCTAAAATTTTCACAGTAGGCTTGCGAGTAAACTATAATATGGTTGGATCGCCCCCCCTAACTTCAGCCGGCCCCCACCTACATTTTTGGCTGGCTACTGGCCTGACTTGGCCGTCTCATATAGCCTCGCTACCGAAAGGGACGCAAAACTCAAAATGAATTAATAATAAACAGCAAATCACATTGATATTCAGTATCACCACTGTTCATTGTGAAATACTTGAAGTGAAACAATACATTTTAAGGGGCAATTAAGTCATTACAATATATTACTTTAGAATACACAAATGTTAATGCTCAGATCTAAATGCAGTAACGACCTTTGTGAAATAATATAGTTTTAATGTTGCAATTGAATCATCACTACAGTTTAAAATCGGCAAATCGCCTACATGCTAACATCTATAAGGCCGATCGTGTATTTGACCAGAGGTCAGGACAGTCGAGCCAAGGTTCAGTAGTTTGAGCAATGCAACAAATCCTTGTGCCTCATATTCACTCGAGCACTGGACAAATGCCTTTCTAACTTTATGATTGACACCACACGATCAGTGAATTCTCTCTCTCTCTCTCTCCCTCAGCATCCTTTTCTGCTTCAGCTTGGCTGACCTTCCTCTGGTCAATATGCAGCCGGCCTTAGCGTCCGGTGGGCAAGTGGATCTATTATCGTGACTGTTTACCAGTAGAAATCACCATAAATACAGTGAAGGCATTTGTCGTTTATTGGATTGAACGTTGCTAATCACTGTTTAATTCAATATCAACTGCACTCTGCTACCGTATTACTTTGTAATTTGACAACGATGTTAAAAAAAAAAAATAGTTGCTAGTGATTTATTGCACCCAGGACACAACAAAATTCTCCATATTTCCACTATATCTCTGATAAGACTTGCAGCATTCTCTAGAGCAATATTATGAACTAGGAAAGATAAACTCCTTCAGATTGAAAAGCTTTCGTTCCGACCTATCACAGTTTTTCGACTGTACGAGACGGCCCTTGTTCGATTTCGGCCATGTGAGTTAATGGTGGACAACATTGTGTCTGAGGGTTTTCTCGGAGTTATCCTGTTTCTTCCCACATTCTCACTCCACCATTTCTTTTATAATTGTTCATTTCAGTCATCCGTCTTCTTTAGCCTAAAAGGAAACAGCTGTAGTATCTTATATTAGGCTAAAGATTTATATGGGCTATCTGAAACCAGAGTAATTTAACTGCATTTTCATGTTTTGTGAGAAGTTGACATTTTTGGAAACATTGACATCTTGACACAAACTGCTGCCATTAGGAAATGAACTTCACGTGACCGATCCATCAGTTTCTACACTTAGTTCGATGTGGCATAAGGTTCGATAAAATATACGTGTAACTCAAACGATTTCATGCTCAGAAACCTGTGAAAATGTAGTTAGGTCACTCTGCTTTCAGACAACTCAAATATGGAAGTTGTAACGAAATACATTGTGGAGTGACAAATCAGTGAAATAGTGATTCAGATGCAAAATTGTCAGATCTAATAAGGAGCCAATGAACCATATGGTTCATTATATGCTCAAACCATGCCAGAGAGAAGGGAGGACAAGATAGGTGCCTTTTATGGGTGTATACAACGTACCTACATAAATCTAATAATCGTGGGATATTAGTGACCACGTTATCTTTACAAACCTGCTTCAAACTTTGAGATAGTTTCACATACTTTTAGTGTTCTTATGATGAGAAAAATGTGGAAGTGATAGGTAATGTCAACAGTGACACAATAATGACATTATCACAATATATTCTTCCAACATAAATATGTACTTTATTTCTTGAAATGTTAGAACACATTGTGTAAGGAGCAGCTGCATGATAATAGCTCAGTGACCCTGGAACACTAGATTATTTACTCTTTTCGTTCTGAAAAGCAGTATTTATTTATTGTTATTATAAATTTTGTAGTATATATACATTGCCAGAGCAAATATGGAAATGCGCAAGTACGCAATTCTTTGTGAAAGTTACACAGAGAGCAAACGCAATTTAAGGAGTGACAGTGAAATAGCGCAAAAAATGTTCCTTCTGGTATCCTACGGATGGACTTAAAGGATTATTCTATTTATATTGCTTATCAAATTTTCTACCTCTCCAACACGCTTTTTTTTCTTTCTTCTGACAATTCTAGAGAGTTTTTTATTTGTATTTAATTGCACATATTCTCATGAAGTATGTTCTTTCTGACACTACACCCTAAAGTGTGATATCAGCACGGTGGAATCAGATATATTAATCGCTTTATTAGTATATGTCAGTACTGACATTATTCTAGCATACCATTATAAAAATAGTAGTATTTCTTGTAAATTAGAATGTGAATTTGTTTCTCCCGTGCAACCCGATTCCTTTAAAGGTTGATTTTGATCAGAGTATACCGCAGAATCTTAGACCTTCCTTGAGCATTTTCAGACAACTATGTAGTTTTTGTAATTAGTAAACTAAGCTTTAAAAGGTCAGATAGTACTTGAATAGCAATAGATGTTGATTTCATCACACAACTATGAAACTCATTTTTCTGGCGAGAACACTTCGTTCTATAATGTTTAGTGTCTATTAGTAACTTCTGGTAGCCTTCCATTTATACATAGGAAAGGAAGGATTAAAGCGACATTAAAAAAATAAATAAATAAATAATAATAATAATAATAATTGTAGGATAAACTTTCGTAATTCATAATGTGAGAAGAAGCCCGGATTGCTCACAGAATACTATGGTCATACGTTAAGATTACATACAAGAAGTGGATCCTCTGCTACAATTCGCTTGGTAATTAGTATTTGCAATTGAGCAAGTCTTAAATTCTTTAAAATATTTTAAACGTTAGGTGCACTGTGATTTCTTAAATCATAAAATGGTCTTGTTTCGTTCCTTATCGTCAACCAAAAGAGAGCATAACAAGGAACAGATGTCCAAGAAAAATAATTAAAAACCAAATGGAATTTGCAGAAGTATATTATGAACCACAGCTATGTTTAGTTACATTTAACATTTAAAGTAGTAAAATGTTCGGAAATCGTTATTTTATTATCTTGTAAATACCATGGTGGGATTACTTTTTAAAAGAATAAAGAAATGTTTACAATAAAAGAACATACTTGGCTCAGTTTAGTTTAGTCAATAGTACAACAAACTCCCCTTAAAAATATGGCTGACAACAAGAGTTGGCATTTGGCCACCAGATGTTCTTCTTGAGTATTGCAGGTGTCTTTTTCTCAGTCTGGTACCACTTTTTTGGGGCGATGGGGAGAGAGACTAAATTGGATTTATGTTGAAGAAAAAAAGTCTCGTATCATAAAATCGAATGTTTAAGACAATCATAAGATTAATGTTATTTGGTTGACAGGTAATAAGAAATAGTTTGCATTTACTTGCGTTGTAAGTTCAGGTGGTTGAGCCGTAAATCTGTTCTATCAAAAATAATCCATATGTCAGGATCTGAAGAAAATTATCAACGATATTAGAAACAAAATCCCACAAACAAGATAAAAGTTAAAGATTTTCAAAGGATCTATTTAATATTAAAGAAATCTTGATGTCTCCACAGATAAGAATGTTATATTTTCGTCTAGGCATATATAATTTCCGTCAAACGTTGAACGATTTTTGAAACACAAGAAATTGCAGGACGTCTTGTGTTTCTTATTCTTGGCTAGCTAGTAGATGCGTTATAACGCAGGTAAGTTATTGTAAATAAATATTGCTACTATCGAAAATAATTAGTACATTTTCCACACCAGTGACAACCTCAAATGCTGGGATGCGAGAAGTTTTAATCTCTTCTGAAAGTAACAATTTCATTTAAAAGTTTGAAAATTACATTTAAGATAGTATTGAAGTATATTTTACTCATCAGAGGTTAATTTTGATTCCGTAGGAGAGATTTAATTGTGAAATCACAAAATTAATTCTTTTTCTTCTTTCTTTCTTTTTATTTTATTTAATTTTTTTATTTTTAGGTAAGTGTCAATGCAGTTTAGATTGGAGTGCTTTAAAGGTGAAGGGTGAGTAGTCGACCTTTTCTTTTTTCTTCATTCTAATGAAGAATCTTAAATGTAACTGACTGCCTGTTGGTGGCAATCTTCTTAACTGCACCATATTTTTGCAGAAAAGTGAGATTTATCCGTTTGGGGTAAGTTATGTAGTTTTAAAAGAGAACAATATACGCAAGTTGTGCTTTGTGTAGTGAAATATAAATTTCTTGATACAGGTTTCTCCGGCTGTATTTTTAAGAGATACCGTACGTTCAGTTATGAATTATTATTATTATTATTATTATTATTATTATTATTATTATTATTATTATTATTATTATTATTATTATTACAACGTGTTTGGAAATTAATGAAGAAAAGAAACCACACATGTCTAACAAAATTGTAGTGTAAGGGCTTAGAGAATGAATACTGACTTCCATAAATATGCGATGCCATTGAGTTTATGCAAATGTCTCTGTTAGGTAGCGTACTACCCTCTGCCCCTTGTACAATAATGGTCAGTAGTTTCTTGGAAGTTAAACTAATGAATTTCACATATAACCTAGTAGAAACATAAATGAACACTAAATAATAAAAAAAAATCTTTAAATAAAGAAGAAACCCATTAAATACTATGAAAATGAAGATAAAGAATTCAATTAGTGAACCATAGCATATATCAGAGGCCGAGAGACGTAGCATCTTCAGAATCTGGATCTGTGAAAGCACAATTTCCCGTGAGGAAACAGAATAATTCATTAATGTAAATAATGTAATAATGATTTAATAGTAGTGCATTAAATATTCAGAATTATGTATTAAAAATAACAGCTTCCCCTAAGTAGAAAACCACGCTAGTGCTGCATTATAGCTAGTGCTGCCACCTATAGCATTGCGTGTAATCAGACCCGTACTTCCTAATCCTTCTTTCGCCTAACCAGTTATCTCATATAGTTCCTAAAGATGAATAAGATTTATGTCCGCCATTTTAGGTAAAAAGAGATAATCGCTTTGCCTAAAATTTCAGACAATAAAATATAGTGAAAATTCAATTCGAGAGAATTTCTTACTATATGAAGAAATGATAAATTGAAATGTATATATTATTGATATTATCTTAAACTGTGACCAATATTTTTGATTTTGTGGAAAATTCAATTTTTATCAGCTAAACTAAAGGAAAAGCTGTAAAAGTTTTTTTTTTTTCACAATGAACGTTATTTTTATTTCCCAAAAACTTGATGTAAAATGAATTAACGAACAGATTAACTAAAGTAAAACAGTAAACTCTATTAATAAACAAGTAAATTAAGCATCTCAGTAATCTAATGTTCCGGATTGATACAATATGATACAGCATCCAAATATGAAAATAAGCTAATTGCATTGTGTTTAGGTCTGTCTGATTTTTTTAATAATACGAGAATTTATAATTAGGGTATATGTAGTCGAGGGTAAACGGCGGTATACGCCGTATACCCTCTGCGTAACCTTAGTCATCAGAGTGTATCTTCTGCTTCAGATCGTATAGCACTTTCTGCTTTTGTTTCCTTTATATTTATTTCATCGAGGCATGACTCCAATGATAAAGCGACTATATCACGTTTTTTCTTATTTTATATTCTTAGCAGATATTCAAATATGTGAGTTCTTAAACACAAAATTGTTAGTTTTAATATGAGGGAATAGATCGATGCATTTCTGACAGGATATCAAAGCGTTTTAAGCTCGATGGCTGTAATATTTCAATTGCTTAATACCTTGTTTTATGCTGAAGAAAACCAAACTTTTTCGATATTTTAAAACTAAGGTATGAATATTTTCAATGTAATGCAGATGGTAATACGTAACTTTGAGCAATATAGAACCTATTGTTGAAAAGAAAAGTCCTAATAATTTTATAGTTAAATTTGGGCACAATTTTCTTACTTCTGACACATCGGGCGCGATTTTTTGTTTCTTCTCGGAGTGAGTTGGTTCCTTCCCCATACTTACATCCATAGTGTGATTTAAGTAAAGAGTATCATCAAGAGAATAGCATGGAATGCTTTTGACTATAATACGTAATGTATTCTTTATATTTTAAATGAATTAACTAATATATGCATTTTAAATTGTTCATTAAGAAAATACCTTCTATGTCTTTATTGATAATCATAGATGATCACAAAACAGCGTATACCCTCTGAAAATTTTAGGACCACAGCATTACTTATAATCGTATGCTTAATAGTTTTTAAATCGATCGTAATGTTGCAGTTAGGTGAACACTAAACTCATGAATGCTTCGTTTACTTTAATTCATATAAATAGTATGTATTACTACAAATGTGGCCTATTAAAGAAAGATATACGAAGGAATAAGAGAGGAGGAATATAATAACACGTAGTAGAGTATAGCTAATATGTCCTCGCAATCAGTCAAGCAGTTTTGTCATGATGTAGCTGTTAGATGCCACAACAATAGCAGCAGCACTAAATCTGCTGAATCTTCCTTTCCTCCCTGTGTATTCTTTCCCAGGAAAAGGGCGTTTCTTTTCGCTTCAGGAGATTTTTCCCACAGCAGAAGTTTTAGCGAACAAATCCTCCCAACACTGACCCATTGTCGATCCAATAGTAATACGACTTCTCTGCACGCTGTTATTGTCATTGACTTTTATCTGCTTTTGAAGTTCTTCTGTGAGTGTGTAAACAAAGGAGAGATTTTTTGGTTTTAGAAGAGAAAAGATGGTCCAATGTTCTTTGCTTTTTTGAGCAAGGTAGAAAAAGAAAAGATAACGGGGGCCAATGGGATATATAAAACTAACTACGCATCAAAGTATAAATGTTAGGTACACATATGTTGTCAGTTATTCACTCAATCCATGAACAATGTTCTCCCTTTACTTGCTCAAGAAGAGATACAGAGGAAGAAGAAATCGAGGTTTTCATTGTATTCCGATTTTCTGTTCATATTTTTTAGTTTGTATAGTTCTTACTTAAACATAATTGACTACCCATAGCAGCGGCGTGCCGTCAAGGGGAGTAGGGGACTAGGCTAGTCCCCTGGAATTTTAATTAAAGTATTTGTGATAAATATATACCAAAGAAAACGAAAACATTTCTCTATTTTTGTAAAATAACACTATTTCAATTGTTCTAACACGATTATAGTCAGCGCCCGTGTGCTGGGTACGATAGCGAAGTGGGGATCGGAAACGCTCGGGTTTTAATCGGCTTTTCTCGGGGAAGGGAACAGGGTCCAGTCAGCTAGTCCTCATATTATGTTGTCTAAGCTCTAAGCACGGGCGTTCTGCCGTAAGCGAATTTAATGTTCGTTTGCTTTTTACAGTTAATAGTTTTAACGCTATTAAATTTACAGTATTAATCTTGACACTTTAAGAAATCTAGTGAAGTGTGAACTTTTTAGATTATCAATATATTTTGAAAATGACTCAAAGAATAAAGTATGGAAGGGGACTCGTTTGAGAAACCGAGTCCCTTGCAGCAAAGCGATGGCGCAAGCAGGGATATTACTTCAATTGGTATAGAGAACAGTAGGGGTGGGGATCGGCTGTTTCAGTCTTGTATTCTGGACCATTGGATTCCTTAATTTTCAAGAAATGCAACAAATAATAACCAGTGGTAGAACAACTCCAAGCATTTCCATTTAGACTAAAATGAAAGATTATATACATAATATCAATACGGATTATTTTGCTTCTTCAAAATAGCTAACTGCATGTAAGACAAGAAACAAACTGTATTGCTGGCCTTGTATTCTGTTCCACATAGAAAAGAACGTGTGGAATAATGATGGCTTTTGTGACATGAACAATTTTCACAAACCCAAGTTCCGCCAAGAAAAATGTTATTCACACCTGTCCACAATAACTAAATTGAAAATTTTCAGGAAACCAGAATTGATTTTTAATTGAGCAAGCAATGCAGAAGTTGATTCAAACCGAGAACCAATGAACCGATTGACTTATTCCTCTTGTTTTATGGCTAAACAAGAGATATAACAAACAGGAAGATTCTGTCAATTAGGGAAATTATATTGAACTAATTCAGTTACTTTCTAAGTACGACATTAAATGGACTTGCAGGGGCGCCTGAAGAAAATTTTCTAGGGAGGGGCCCATCTCCATGGTTGCTATGTTGCATCTGGTATTTCTGGTATTTAATATACGTGGTTTGCTATATTACGTATACATTTTCGTGAGCCAGAGGAAGGTCCGGGCCCCACCCTGCCCTCTCGTTCGGGCGCCCATGTTGACTTGGCATCTTCACAGCATGGGAGTGTTTAAAGGAACGTCAAACAGAATTCAGAATTATATTATTAAATGTGTTGGTGAGTAATTCTGGATAAAATTAAGTCAGAAATAAACAATACACTTCTTACAGCAATAATGTTGGACAAAACTACGGACATTGCAAAGATCTTTCAACATTCAATCGGTACGTGAAAGACGGCAATTCGTGAAAGATTTGTTTTGCAGATGTTACTACTAAAAAAAGCAGTGATTGCAATGCGACTGCTCTAAGTGAGCATGCTTTCCAAATTCTCTCTCATTTTAATTGTAAGCAAAAGCTTGTAGCACTAGGCTATGGATGGAGCTGCCACATTTTCTGGACATTTGAACGGTTTAGAATCTTTTGTGAAAAGGTGTTTGAGTGCACTCACCATACACTGCTATCATCACAGACTCAATCTCGTTGTTCCACAGTCTGTTAATCACATCAAGAAATGTAAAATATATTTTAGAATAAGTGGCATTCCAAATTTCTTTTCATATTCATCGAAACGCTGTAACGCGCTTGCTGAATCAGAAGTAACTAAGCGATTTCCAATGGTTGCCACTATAAGATGGAATTACAATTTCAAAATTGTGAATGCAGTAAATGAAAATCAAATAGAACTCTTACGGTATTCTGAGAACATTGTAGACGATTCAGATAATTGCGACACCGAAACTTCCATGACTACAAAAAAGAAAAAAATGTGAGAGTTATCATTGAAGGATTTCGATTTTGCATTTCTTCGCACGGATATACTATTCAACATTCTTTAAAGTAAAACCTTGGATGTGAAATATTGCATCCAGAAAGTACAAAAGATGGTATCTCAACCTAGAAATGCAGGAAACGATTTTGAAGACTTATAGAAAAGTAGAATTGGATGACAACGGGAACCTTCTAATAAAAGACGTAAAGTAGATGACTGAACAGATTCAGAAATTAAATATGTGCGTATCATCAATGACATTATTGATACTGTGATTTCAAGATCTCAGTGAGTTACAATCTTGAGCTGTTAGATTTAAAGAATTTTCAGTGCTTGAAATCTCGATTTCCTGATTGCTTGTTTTTGACCCTTAAATCAATTTACGGGAGATTTTTTTTTTTAATTTTAACAATTTGCGGAGTTAATTAATATAGGTTTACAGACTCTTAGATTTTTCAAATAAAACTGTGACTGAAATTATCCGTTTCTTGAAAGAAAGAGGCTTGGTAGAAGAAGCGTTTACAGAAACACATAAATTGTGTTATTTGGTGTCAACAATACTACTCAGGATCTCACTCTACAGCACACATTCTCTTCGAATCTAGTCCCCTGTGAGAAAAGTCACGGCACGCCACTGACCCATAGAAGTGTAATAGCTTAGATA
The DNA here is from genome assembly GCF_964235325.1 of Thermobia domestica. Classification (NCBI taxonomy): domain Eukaryota; kingdom Metazoa; phylum Arthropoda; class Insecta; order Zygentoma; family Lepismatidae; genus Thermobia; species Thermobia domestica. The sequence continues at coordinate 211,892,444 of NC_137457.1, read as the reverse complement.
AAATCTGACTTTCCAAACCTCAGGTTGAGTAACGATGTAACTTAAAACAATTTCAAAGAAATAACGATCATTTCACGATTGAATAAATTTCGAATTGCACTTTTTATACTAAATTGAGGATGTGAATTCAATGGAACCATTTTTCAATCATTTTTCATCCACAAGAAAAATGTCCTCAGAGTAGAGATATAGAGGGTGAGTCAAAAGTCCTTGAACACCTGCGTAAGTTTGAAAATCGACGGGAAAAGTAAAAAATGATGATGGGAACAGAAGTTTGATGAGGGGCCACAACTTTTGGAGTGTATGTCATTCATGGTCGCCATCTTGAAATCCGCCATTTTGGATTTAAGTCACTTTTTTAAAATAGAAAGGGGGATGTATGACACATCAAATAACACTAGCTTGAGCTCAGGAATTTAGTGGTGTAATTTTTTCCGTATCTTCTACAGTTTAGAAGTTATTAATGTAAAGGTAGGAAATTACCTTGATACTGACCCAGTTCTCACTTTGTTCCAGGTGATCTAAATTGGGTCTGACACGTGAACAGAAGATCGAAATCATCCTTATATCAGGGGAACGCAGCTACCGAACAATAGCAACTGACTACAACAGACGGCACCCAGACAGAGAACCAGTATCGCACAGCACGGTGGTTCACGTGATCACCAAATTCCGGGAAACGGGCTCTGTTCAAGATAGGGCACGTAGTGGGCGACCAAAGACTGCGACCAATGAGGAAACTGCAACGGCGGTTGTTGCATCGTTTGTGAAAAGTGCTAAACGAAGTACCCGTTGTGTGTCCCTAGCATGTGCAATAAGCCAATCCTCCGTTGTCCGGATAGTGCACACCAATCAGTGGCATCCTTACAAGCTGCACATGCAACATAAACTGAACGAGGATTACCCTGATCGCCGGTTGGAGTTCTGCATGCGGGCTACTGAACAATACGAACTGGATCCTGCGTTTGCCAAGGGCATACTGTTCAGCGACGAGGCGTATTTCACTTTGAACGGGGAGGTTAATCGACATAATTGTCGATACTGGTATGACGCAAATCCGAACTGGGTTGACCCGAGTCGAGAACATAGTCCAGCGAAGGTGATGGTGTGGTGTGTCATATGGGACACCCGCATCATTGGGCCATTTTTCATTTACAACACCTTAACTGCACTACAGTATCTGATGCTGCTGCAGGACCTTGTGTTCCCTGCCACACTAAACGCTGACGACATTTTCCCATCTTATTTTCAGCACGACGGAGCCCCTCCACACTGTGGACTTGGTGTCCGTGAATGGTTGGATGAACAACTGCCAGGGAAGTGGATTGGTCGCCGTGGTCCCGTGGAGTGGCCGTCCAGATCCCCTGACTTAACGCTCCTTGATTTTTATCTATGGGGACATCTTAAGCAGATAGTATATGCTGAGACAATCCGTGATTTGAGACACCTGGAGGAACGCATTCAACAAGCCTGTGACCAAATTTCAGGAGACATTCTCCTCCGTGTGCAGTCAGAGTGGTTGCGGCGACTACAATTGTGCATTGCACGGGATGGACAACACGTAGAACATGTGTTGTAGCATTCAGTATCAAGGTAATTCCCATATTTAAACATTACTAACTTCTAAATTGTACAAGATAGAAAGAAAAAACAAATTACATCACTAAATTCCTGAGCTCAAGCTAGTGTTATTTGATGTGTCATACATACACCCCCTTCCCATTTAATAAAATTGACTTGAATCCAAAATGGCGGATTTCAAGATGGCAGCCATGAATGACATACACTCCAAAAGTTGCGGCCCCTCATCAAACATCTGTTCTTATCATCACTTTTTACTTTTCCCGTCGATTTTCAAACTTATGCAGGTGTCCAAGGACTTTTGACTCACCCTGTATTTATATTTATTTATATTCCACATTTGAGATCATTTTTCTAGGAATGCCATAGACGCGTATGCTTAAAAAAAAGTTTCATTGGTTTCAACATCCTGGAATTAGTATTTAAAGCGCAATTAAAAATGGATTCAAGCGAGAGCATTTTTTACCATTGACAAAAGTGCTACTTCAAAGATTCAAATTTTGAGGTAATTTTTCTTCTGAACCCAGCGACAATATGTTTCAAAATAGTTTCACTGCATTCAACATTCTCAAATTAGTATAAAACGAAGAATTAAAAAAATATCCAAGCGTGGGGACTTTTTACTAATGGCATGATCGTTATTCTTTAAGAAGTGAGTATGAAGGTATCCATAAAATGGTACCACATGAACTAATAATTCATTTCAAGAACTTGAAGAAATTTGAGTGTCCGATAGTATGACGTATAAACTCCTCAGCAGATTATTGACCTATAAAAAAATGATCTGTTAATAGCTATTGTGGTGTGGGACAATCGATTGCATGGGGGCTAGAAGAATGAAACGAACGCTGTGACACGACTTTGCGGCTTGGTAAAGGTGTGTGGCTAAACAGACCCACTACAGTGCGAACCTGTATCACATACATCTTGTTCTCGTGTACAAAGACGTGGCAACACAGCAACACCCATTTACTAACTGCGTTTATCAATAAAACGGAGAAGTTACTCATTACGCCCAATTTTGAAGTAGTTACTCGCATTGGTATCAATAAAAAGAGAACTGAGCACTAGTCGTCTCGGCTGACCTCGGAGAAGCCCCGCCCTTTTGTAGTAACCACACCTCTATTCTCGAGCCGAGTAACTACTCCGCGTTTGATATCAATAAAAATCAAAGACTCCTCTGTGATGCTAGTAACTTCTCCAAATTTGTGGAGCAAGCTAAATAGGTGACTCCGTGCGAAATATGGCAGAGTATATGATTGTTTTACTACGTAGAAAAACTTATAAACTGCATAGAAATGTTGGAAATGGAGATTACAAAGAGCGTTATAAGTTTATGAAAGAAAATGTAGTGATTAGCACAACATTTTTTAAGGAGAATCAACCGAAATTCGGGGTGATGGACTACGTAATGATGAAAAGATGCGGGTTTTCTTCAAGGGCGCCGATCCTGTGGGGGCCCGGGCTTCCCAAAGCTCATGTGGGCCCCATATTGTATTTATGAATATACAATATTTGGCATAATTAGAGTGCAATTTGTCTTAAAATCCTGATATATATACCTTCTGCATCTGAATGCCCTCCCCCCCAAATTTACAGAGAAATCTGTGCCCTTGGTTTTCTTGCGTTACGTGAGTGATCCGGGATTCCAGGTCGGAATGTCAGGGGATTCTGGTGTGGCTCAAAGTACTGTCTATGACTACCTGAAAATGGATTATTTCCGGAAGTGTGCGTAATATACAAACAGCAAAGGCAGAGTGGCAAGAACAATATACATTTCCGGGTGCTATCGGAGCACTTGACTATACACAAGTGGCATTAAAGAAACCTAGTATTTTGGAGAGTAATACGTTAATAGGAAGAGCTATTTCATGGCTAAACGGTTAGCATACATGCCTTTGGCATAGGAGACCCGCGTTCGATTCCCGGCAGGAGCTCATGTGGTTTGGATTCCACGTTAATCAGTGGGTTCTGTCTCATATAGGCACGCTACTGTAAAGGACGTTAAACTAATAATCAACTCAACTCAACGTTGATAGAAAGGGTGTATACATGAGAATGTATTTTGTTTATGTCAAGGCGAAAGGGGACACGTATGGTGTGGAAAACGCAATCAGATGAACGTGATTTATGATGTGGGTGGTTGGACTTTTTTAAAAAAGAAAACAAAGGAGCCAAGTGTCTGATTTCGTTCTTAAAGCCAAACAATCTACAAAGACCTTGGACAACACGTGATATGCGCTTGTCGTGTTAATCTTGATATTGCTGGATTCCAATCAACATCCGTCAGCTCAAATAGGTTCATTCCCATGGTTTCAATATTACTTTCTTCTTTCCCGTTTTTTTTTATTTATTTTTTCTTCTTTTTTATTTTTGTTTTATTCTCGCTCGAATTCTCTTTTGAATTTGTGTCTCAGTCGTAGATGTATTTGATATTTCGTTGCATTTCACTGTAATTACCTTCAAAGTTTCGGCTTTTCTTCGTTTACTTTCTGGTAGCTGTGACTTTGAAAGTACCACTGGAAACTCTTTTAGAATATCCACAAATGCACTTTGATTGAAGCTATCGTTGCTACTTGCCCGTTTCATGGCTTTTAAGATACACGCCATAGGTTAAAAACAACAAAATGACTGCGTGATGAATGGGAGAAATTAGTAATCACTTCTTTTATTGATACGACTCAGTGCTACGTGCAGAGGAAGCGCGAGTAAACGTTCATAAATCTGGAGCAGACTAGACCTGAGTAGTGGCTTGTTTTATTGATACGAAATTGAGGGAGGAGATTACACCAGGTGTAGTTACTCCGATTCTCGAGCAGGACTTCTCAGGAGTAGTTACTTATTTTTATTGATATCACCCATTATGTCCATTGGGAAATGTATGGCATTTGTTGATTTTAAAGATTCTTGAAAAAAAAAAATCGAATTACGTTAGAAGAGATGGTTTTCAGAAGTGTGGATGGCTAGTGTTCTACAGCTGCAAGCAACCTCTTTCTTATTTTATTATTATTATTATTTTCTGTTGTAAAGAACTCTTGTGACAGGAGAACGAATGGTGTCACAAGGTCGAAGATGAGGGAACGAACATGCTGGCATTTTTTGGTCGACAGAGAAGAATACCTCCCTCCCTCCAGCCGGCCGAGAAGGCAGCAGGTTTCAGAATTTGACCTCCCAGCCCCGACTGCAATTGAACCGTTCTTTTCTGAAAAATCTTCAGCTGGGTAGACGATGATGCGTCACGTGGCTGGCTGTGCCTGCAGGATATCCGGAGCTTCAACGGGTGAAACATCATGACCAGCCAGGGATTGAATGAACATCAGTCTCCTTTGATCCTCTTTTATGTGGTGCAAGTTGTTGCCAAATGATAATACAGACAATATAAATATAATAATAGGTGTCAAGTGTTCATTTGTTTTAACCTATTTATTTATATATAAACAACATGACCAAACAACATGATAGCCATGAGAACGTCGAGCCAGAAATGTACACGATGTTGTTGGATGTTTAAATCCAGTGACTTTATCTTCTGCTTATCTTAGCTGTTCTTAATTATTGGTAATGTTTTTACATTACCATTAGCGACGATATTTTTGAATAGATAATGAAACTGGAAACTTTGGAAATCAGTTAGTGCTATAATATTTTGCATTCCAACTTGCGACTGGATTTCACAAACAAGTTTTTTTTTTCCTCTGCGGTTTCCTTTTTTTTTTCGCTGTGCATCGATTGATACAATAAAAATGAAGCCCTGAAAGACGCAACGAAACATTAGTCGTTCTTCCTAACGAGACTTTAAAAAATCAACAAAAAATAATCCTTAAGAACAGAGATGGGACTGAACATTCACGTTGAGGGTTATCTCCAATACAACACAGAATATTGACTAAACAAGGTCAGTTTTTTTAAATTTTATTTTGACGAGATAACTGAGGAATAGAAGGCGTCTATATTTTTGATGAAGGACCTACTATTTCATGTTTTTATTATCTAAACGAACGATATGTTAGTCGAGAAAGAAATAGAAAGGGCTGTTGACATGTAAGACGTTTCCTTTGGAAGATAAAGGCCTCTTTCTGTATTTTATTTTTTGGCTGTCATTTTTTAAATTGTGTGTGTGTGTGTGTGTACGTGTAATATTGTGAATGAGCTCTATGTCTTGATGGAACTTCATAAGCGAACTTTTTTTTTTTTTTTTTTTTAAAAAAAAAGGTTCTTTCATCTTCCTCCTTGTCTGTAATCTGAGGAGACCCTGCTTCGTGCTCTGGGTTGAGTTGGAAGGTTATAAGAACGGGAAACCAGACAGAGATACAGATGTTCTGAATTCATAAATCCAAATCGACTGTTTATATTTTAGGAGTACATTCCCAATTAAGATGATAATAATAATAATAATAATAATAATAATAATAATAATAATAATAATAATAATAATAATAATAATAGTGTAAAAGAAAGAAACCCCAGATCAAGTCCTTGTACACAAACTTGTAAATTTTGAAATGCAACCTGGAATTGATTATACCGATACTTTGGAAGTGCAAGTTTGAAAAGAGGAAAGTTTGTCTTCCTGTATAATATCATTGTAAATGGATTCAGTCGGAGATCGGATAGTCAGTACTTACACTAATTCTCGCCTTATTCCCATTTTTTTTCAGATTGTTAGTTGTATGTATGTCAATATGTTTTAAGAAATTAGGTTACATACCAAGTTTCATCATCTAACATGAGAAATTCGTGAGATTTTTTTTTTTTTTTTTTTACATAAATTTTAACTACCTTTTCCTCTTTGAAAACTCCTTTCCCCTCAGGATAGAACCAAGTTTTATATAGCCTACGGTCTGTTCCAAACTATAGTCTCTCCGATAAAATCATTTTAAGTTATACCAGATGTTAAGAGGAAATGCTGAAATTTATTTGTAACAAGTTGAAATGCAAACTAGACATGAAAGCAGTTACTTATTTGTGAATTTAAGTCGCCAAACAAAAACACTGTTGCACCAAAAACATTTCTGTCCAAAAATGACATCTTCCAGATGACGGCCATTCCGCTCTACACACTCAGTAACTCTCTTGCTAAGGTCACCCATTAGTCTTTGCAGCATATTTAGGGAAATTCTTACAGGTTCTTCCTGAATGTGACGTTTCAGTGAGATCCAGACACAAGGAAACTATTGTTGAACAAACATTCTGATAATTTTACTTTTGATGCAACATTGTTTTCTTTATTTTGTGCAACGCTTTTCAGTTTGGTGACTTAAATTCACAAATAAGTAAGTGCTTTCATATCTAGTTTGTGTTCCAACTTGTTACACCCAAATTAATTTAATCATTTTCCTCATAATAATGTTTTTAAAATGGCGTGATTCACTGCCGCACCCTGTATAAGATATATTAGACACACTGACGAAATTACAAGGAATTAATGTAAGTACCGACCCCCGAGTGTCCAATCTCAGATCGAACTTCTTATCAGTTCTATTATCGACCGAATTCATATACAATGTAAGAATACAGGAAGATAAATATAGGTTGTCACTTTACAAGAATCTTGTAGCTGTCATTAAAAAAATCTTGCAACGCGATTTTTCTATTTACTGTAAGATATCTCCACCCATATGTGTTCACTACTTGTCCACTAGAGTGCAGTGCTGCATGTGTGGAGATACTTTTCTTGCTTTCAAGAAGTTGTAGTATGTAAACAGTAAATAGAAAGATCGGGTTGCAAGTTTTTTTTTTATGACAGGTACAAGATTTATTTAAAATGGAAACCTACCATTAAATGCACATTGTCACGCTACAAGAACTTGTAGCTGTCATAAAAAAAAAAAAACAAAAAAAAAACTTGCTATCCGATCTTTCTATTTACTGTTTAAATGTTACAACTTTTTGAAAACAAGAAAGGTATCTCCACCCATGTAGCACTGCACTCTAGTGGACAAACAGTGAACATCCTAATTAAAAATGTGTATTTTGGCGCACTTCCCCTCCTTGTCCAAAAGAATCCGTTGTTTCGGAAGCGGCGAAACTGGTTTTTCCTTTTTGTGTCAGCTGGAGGGCGATAGCAGGTAGCAAGCAAAACGTCCCAGAAAGTTGCACATTGTTCAGCTCCTTGCAAGATGGAAAAAATGTTGTGTGTCCCTTTCAAGACTATGTTTACATGGTGAAATATGATAGGGTTTCAAGTTTTTTTTTTTTTTTTTTTTTAATGACAGCTACAAGTTCTTGTAGCGTGATAAGGCCCTTTAAACTTGTTTGCCTCAAGTATGATTACCAATCGAAAGAAGTTTTTATGAGAAATTTGTGTCAGTAATAGTCTTCTTCAGGTACATTTTCACTCTTAACGAGTTTGAGAAGTAGCACTGATGCAATGAAATAGTCTCTGTGACAGTTTTCTTGTTTCCCTGAAGTTTGTAGAAGTAATTCAGAAATATATATATATATATATATATATATATATATATATTTTTTTTCATTTCACTAATACTAGAATAGGATGATTCTGGCTTTACACTTTCCCTTCCTATTTCGCCAGTATACATGTTTCTCTTAACTAAAGTCTTGGAACATGTAGTGAAAAGAACGAAAATTTTATATTATCAAATATTCCTAACTCTTTCCTTTGCAATGACAATTACAGCCTAAACCCGAAACACTACTGCACGCAAATTTATGTACAGGCACTCGTATCATAGTTGTTCGGTGGGCTTCGAATTAGGAAAAACAAGTTCTAATTCTGCTTCTAAAACTTTAGAAGTATTTCAGCTTTGTAGTTGAAATAAAAAATTATCAGTGTATCCAGAATATGGAAAGGAAATTCTCAAAGGCATATCAGCTAATTGCAAATGAAATTAATTATTTTTACTAACTGAATGTACTGATCTAACTTGTAACCTTTAAAGAATTTACAATCTGTTAAAGTATTACATTGTATTGCATTGTCGGTTCTAGTTAGCACTTACTAATTAAATGAATAATTGCTGGAACAAAAAGAGCTTATGGTGTAGCGTTCACACATAGTAAGGAAAATCACAGTGCCACCTGAAAGAAAAAGCGAGTTAGTGAGAACCAGAATTAGAATATACCGGTGTAAAAATTTGCCTATTCACGCCTTGAAAGATAATTATGAGTAACACTTATCACTTCTGAAGTTTTGTAAGTTGTAATAATTTCTTGCCATTTTGAACCTATGTCCATGAGACCTAGGATTCAAATGATTTGCAGCAGAAGCGTCCATCTCTCTGTTAGGTCCATCATGTACCCCTGAATTGTCTTTCTAGAAATAATAATATTTTTTTAACTTTATGATTTTCAAAACTGCTAAGTTAGTAGTCGGGAGATAATTGATTTTTGATGAGGACTAAAGATAATTTAGGGTTGTATGTATAAAGGACCTAACGGAAAGGTAAGACCCTCTGCTCTAAATTACATTGAGGATACAGGTTCTATATTGGAAGAAAATATTATATCCTCCTCCACCCTCCCCCAACTTCTTCCTAGGTACGGCATGGATTGAAACCATAGAGTTCATAAAACTGATCACTAGAGAAGAATTGGCGCTGCAAACGCATTATCCTTTCAACCGTATGCTGTATGGCATTGTGTTAGAAATGACGTGGTTTGAAGGAAAAAAAAAACTCCAATTTCTTGTGCGGCTTGCTGGCTGTACAGAGATATTTAAAAACTGCGAAAGTAAATGAAAAAGAGTGACATTTAAATAATCAAAAACTACTTATATTAATATCGAATCCATAATTTTTGGGCTCACTGAGGTGAATAGACACACATCCGATGTCCTCTAAGTCCAAGTTAAGCTCCCATCGAAGTGGGATGGAAATGAGGAGTGAAAAATAAAATTAAAATATTCAAAATGACCGAGATTATTGTAGACTCCATAATATTCGGGGTTGCTAAGCTAGTTGGTGATCATTACAATTACATTTAAGCCCAAGTTTAGGCAAGAACATGCATGACAGCCGGCCCGGAGATTTATAGAGACAAGGCGCTTAAAGCGTTGCTCGTCATTATTTATTCTACTCAGTTCCTTATTTTCTGACGTCAACGCCCAAGGCGTTATTCTCTCTTGTTTATTCTACGTAGTTCCCTATTTTAAAATATTGTGCATGAACATTATTCTCCTAGTGCAACAACGGGCATTTTAGCTACTTGTTGTATAAAGAGAACGCCCGTTTGTGACTATCACTCAAGAACTACTTCATGGACTGAAATGAATTGCCTGCAGTAGCTCAGCAGGTGTAAACAATTTTTAAAACGTATTCCGGAAGGGTGGTGATGCTAAATATGTCTATTATCACATGTTTCTGTTGGACCGTTTAATCAAAAGACATGAATTTTGATATATACACGAAAAACGAATCTCTGTTGTGCTCACATGGTTGAATTACAGATTCGGAACCAGATTGGCTTAGCATCCTCGATATTGTTATCCATAAGACAAGATGAGATTAAAAATAAGGTTTTTCATGTTGTAAAAGTTTGTAGAAATCTCCTCTCGACTCTGGAAGAATTGTTAATAATCTGGTCTCGAGTCTCGGAAATATTATCTCGTCTCGTTTTGTAAATCCATGAACAAAATTTATGCCAGGATCTTTTTTCTTAATTTTACCAAGAAGTTATCAGATTCCTTCTGCGACATGGGAGGTCCACGAAGGTGCGATGTAGTAACATTTAAACCATATTTATTGCTGGTATATATGATTTGCGTAATTTTTAAACGTTAATAAATACACTTCACTGTGTTCATACAATAACTTCGTCAATTTATAGTTATTATTAGAGACCGGATGTTTAGGCATTAAAAACTTGGAAAATAGGCAGGCAAATAGGCACTTAAAATTTTAAAAAATGGCTGTAAAGTAGGCACTAAAATGTAATTCGAAATAATTAAGATAAATACTCAATACAATTAAATTAATAGATTCAAGTCAAAGATAATGTTCAAAGAACATAGAAATGTACCTGTTTGTTAATATATCTTAACTTCTTCTTCTATATATAAAAACAAAAAAATCTTCGAGTTTACGTCCCACGTTTATGTCGACTAAGCTAAAGGAGACTGTGATTGATGGGGAAATGAATCAAATGGTGGAATCAATAAAGTGGGAGGAAACGGGAGAACCCCGAGAAAACCCACTCACACGGTGTTTGTCCACCACAAAGTTCACTTGGCGTACGTAAAAACGAAGCTTGACATGTAGTCTTACTGTCTTACTTTTAAGAAAATGCAATGTAGTTTTACTTTGAAGAAAATGCATAGAATAGGAAACGGTAGGCACTAAAGCTATTATTTAGGCAATAAGGAGCGAAATAGACAAAATAAAATTAGCTTTAATTGAAACTATAATCCTCCATATAAACTTTAAAACATTGTTTTTGATGATATCTTTAGTATAAAAGAAAAGGCATTTTGCCTAACATCCGGTCTCTAGTTACACTTTGGATTATTTAATACTAAAACAATGTTTGGGATCTAAGAATTGAGTAAACTAGTGTTGCCAATGAATTCTCGTAAAATTTCTTATCTCGTGGACAATAATCCTAGAGTTTACCAACCAATTCTAGTAGAAAAAAAAAGTCGTAGTAAATAGTGTCCTGTTTATATTAAGTTTTATGCATTTAGGTTTCCTTTCTATTTTACATTCGTTTTAGTTTGTGAGGATCCAAAACAAGAGAAAGAAGTATTTTTCTTTAAAGTAATGAAATTCCAATGTTTATACAAAGAACATTTGTTTCAAGGTACTATATATATGATACCGTATAACTGAATCCGTAATTCTTCTTGATATCCTTAAATTAAATCCTTTCCGTTTTAAAAATAAAAACAAGAAGAAAACAGCGTAGATTCCGCTTTCTGTTATGAAATTCCGACCCTCAGCGGAATGAAAATCAATCAAAAATAACAGACAGTGAGAGAGAACTCTCTTGGTTGTCGAGAAAGAATTGAAGGGGGTGGGGGAAACACAAAGAAACTTTGTCTATATTATCTCGTAGCTTTTTTCTTGTGTTTTAGTTGCGGAAAAAAGCTTCATTTTATGTTACCGCATCACAGACTTCGTCAGTGCCTCCCCATCGGCTTATTGGAGGATATACTGTCAGGATATATCTACACATCTAACCCAGCCTTCATCAAAAACAGAAAAGACGATATAAATTGAGCTTGTTGTTGCTTTCAGCTTTAATAAATCTAAAAGCTAACTAAATCTACGATATTTTCCTCATTTTTAACGCCTATCTGTGTCTTTTTTCCTTTTCTTGCCTGCATGTGTCTGATATACGAGTACACTCATTCATAATAGAAGATTTAACTTAGTATATGTATATATTAGGTGCATAAACTGTAAAATATGATTTTCATATATTATCCTCATAAGGACGAACTTAAGATGCAGATTCGAATAAAATTAAAAACGGATTACTGTTCCTAATTAATCACTAGAGTAAAATTACGGATGCGATTGCGTGGTGCATGTTGTGTTTGAGATGCAACAACAATAGTACCTGTGTTGTATTTCCACGATCAAGGTTTGACTTCCGCATTCGCACAGACTTATATCTCTATATAGTTTAACAATGTTGTTTATATGATTTGTTATTAAACTAAATAATAATTTCTTCTGGTATTGATAAAACATACTACCCTTGTGTAGTTAAGTTTGTCTACTACACATTTGAAGTGAATTCAGTATTTGTTTAAAGTTGAATACAATTCTGTTTTGTTGTTGGCCGCGGTGGCTTAGTGGTAGAATACCTACTTCTGGGCTTAGTGTTCCTAGTTCGAGGGCAGCTCCTGCTAAGTAGGTCTTGTGGTGGACAAACCAGGTGAGTGGGTTTTCTCGGGGTTCTTCCGTTTCCTGTTATCCTGTCATTTTTGATAATTTTTTCCATCGATATCATATCATCATCTTTCATAGCCTCGGTGCATAATCGTAGGAATAAAAGAAGAAAAAAACTTGCTATTAACACTATACTTGAGCGCTTTGTTTCTATTATAAAACCAATATTGTCGAATTACTATGACAATTCAATGTATCAATTTAGTAGGGCTTTTATCAATTGATCTGTGTGTTTTCATGATAAAATTGTTATTGTTAACATCTATGATAAGAAATGCAACATTTATTTGCATATTCATGTATCAATAACTTCAATTAGACTTTATCTTTCAGGCAAGTGGAACTTATAATATTGCAGTATTAGTACGTCCTTCTGTGCATCCGTTAGCCCACTCCACACAATAACTGTTAAATGAAGGCGAAGTTTTGAATTCTGCTTTTTGCAATAGATAGCCGGAACGATTATCTCGGCTGAGTTAGTTAATGGAGCAAATCCGCTAATACGAGGGTCACTACGAAAGTTTTGAGATGTGAAATAACGTACATACTTAAAATCAATTTAACACTTACATTTTCTCAAAGTATTCACCATTACACTGTACACACTTTTGCATCCTCGAAAAACCACTTTTGGAAGCAGTGTTGCCAGTATTTTTCTTCAAGTGTTGAAAGTTTATTCTCGTAAGCCACTACAGCTTCTTCAGGGCTGCAAAATATCTTCCCACGCATGCGATCTTTGATCCTGGAGAACAGAAAAAAAATCTCACGGGGCCAGGTCAGGGCTATACGGCGGATGAGTCATAAGTTTGACCTCCGTAGATTCTAGAAACTGAATTGTGATGTTGGCCGTGTGTGTGGACGCGTTGTCATGATGAAGCAGGACCCCACGCAATCCAGTTCTTGGACGCCGTTCCCGAAGCTTCTGGAACACTTTTGTTAGGCAAACAGTGGTGTACCAGTGAGCAGTAACAGTCCTTTGTTCTTCAAGTGGAACAGTTGCAACATGGCCAGATTTCGAGAAAAAAAGTTGCGACCATCTTCTTCCCCACACTTCGCGGTCGCTTCACTTTCGTGGGTAGATTTTCGTCTGGAAACATCCAAACTCTAGACTGGCGTTTATTTTCAGGGTCAAATTGATAGATCCAAGTCTCATCACCAGTAAAAATATCAGAGACGCGTCGAGAATTGCCTCCATCAAATCTTGCAAGCATTTTTCATACCATTCCACACGCATGCGTTTCTGCTGTTCAGTCAAAGTGTGAGGCACCCAGCGAGATGAAACCTTCCTGAACCGAAGATGATCATGAAGAATTTTTGTTACTGCTGGCAATCCAATGTTCACTGTAGATTCAATGTCCTTGAAAGTTGTTCGAGGATTTTCTCGAATCATTTGTTCCACAGCGGCAATGTTTTCATCTGACACAGCTGTTGCCGGACGTCCAGCTCTCTCTTCATCTTTAAGCGATGTCCGGCCTCTTCTGAATTCACCAAACCACCCAAAAATTGTAGCACGGGAAGTAGCAAGGTCCCCAAATGCCCCCTGCAAACAGTCAAGGCTTTGTGTCTCGTTCAAACCACTTTTGAAATCGTAAAGGATCATTGCCCGAAAATGTTCCCTTTCGAGCTCCATTCTAGACAGCCGAATACTGCTCACATCAACAAACAAGTGAAGGCTATACGGTCACGCCGATAAGCGAGGCGAGTTGAAACTTGCTTCGCTTCTTCGCTCTGGATACCACTACCGAACGCAGTTGTTGGAATTCAAATGTGCCACAACAATGCGTATCTCAAAACTTTCGTAGTGACTTTCATATATTCACTAACTATCCATATCCCGTTTTCGTTATTGAAACAAAGGCAGTAGAAGTTACGTATCTCACCGCTAGATGGCAGCAAACATCTCCAACGGTTGACATGTACCGGACGAAGTTGAAACTTATAGTGCGTGATCCTTTTTCTTTCTATCTGAGTTTTACTAAAATATTTACAGCACACACAATAAGTTATTACATTTTAGCTAAAGTTATGCTTATTTCTTTATAATTGTATTCGTATTGTGTTAAATTCCTTATTAAGTTCATATTAAATTGTCATTGGCTTTACTTACAAAACAAGTGAATTTCGTTTCACAGTATGGAACTACGCTAGACATCCAAACTATGAGAATTCAATACTGAAACTTTGAAGTAGTACATCTATAACTTGTTTAATAAGATCAAGGATAGAACCTGTTCCTTGGACGCTGAATCCATATCAAAAAGCCATTACTCGCCATGCCTTACTGTTTAGTTCTATGGCGATAAAGGTTTAAACGGAAAATCGTTAATTTGAACCAATTTTGGATTGAATAGTTGGTTAAAGGAGGAGATTGAACCTACTCGTTTGAAACTGAATTGCAAAGATTGCAGAAACCTGCATCTCGATTTATCTTACCGTTTGTGTTGCAACGGGAATCAGTATTAAAATGGGAAGTACTAGTAAATTTTAACTACTTCCATTTTTTGTAGTGTTGCATGTTGTAATGGTATGTTTTCGTGACACTGTGAATCGATTGCAGAAAACCTCGTTTCGCTATATACTGTATTACCATTTTTGTTCTTAACATGAGATGGAACCTATTCTTGGTACGTTGAATCAATTGCAAAAGGACTCGTCTTGAAATTTTTTGTTCTTACTGTATGAAAATCAGTATTGAAATCAGAAGTAGTAGTAAAAAAATTCAACCAATTCCGGTTTTGGTCCAGTGTTGCGCGTTGTGACGATATGATCTTTTAAGACATTAAATCGATTGCAGAAAACCGCTTTCCGGTATCTGTCATTTTTTTCTATGGCAGTAAATGTTGACACCGGAAATGGCTAATTTTAACCACTTCCGGTTTAAATAGAGGGTCAATGGAGAAGGCAAAATATATTTTTGGGATGCTGAATTGATTACAACTGATATCTGTCGACAGACAGACGAACATACGAAGAACAGAGCCATTCTATATGATACTTATGCATAGCATAGTTTGGAAGCCTAAAATTCAGTCATTTAACTATTATTCACTTATCATGCTTACGATATCTTATTACATCTTCATAACAGTCTTTCAGTACTTAAAGTAACATGAGACTGAAAAAGTATAATGGTATATTAGTTTATCTAACAGCATTTTGTGCATAGAGGGCTGCTTACCTTCCAAATTTTGGATATTCTTTATCAGCTTTGTGTTAATAACTCGGGAACAAATGAATTAATTTCGATATTTTTGTTATCCTTAGAATAGTTATAATTCGATAACTTGCCAAAATCGGTACTCTAATACGTTAATTTATTGTTGAGTTATTAGAAAAAGAAATTTGGCAACTGAAGAATACTTTCTTTCGTGACTGTACATAAATAAATAAATAAACAATCTTTCCAGCAAAATAATAATTGTGTGTCAGTTGTTATTGCCGACAAACTACATTCTTCTCCGAGTTCGCGCCAAGTGAGCTTTGAGGTGAACAAACACTGTATGCGTGGATTTTCTCGGGGTTCTCCCGTTTCCTCCCACTTCCCTCATTCCACAATTTCATTCATTTCTCATCATCACCGTCTCCTTTAGCCTAGCCGGCATAACTGTGGGATGTAAAACTACTATATCCTTTTCAAACTATATCCTTTTTTTGCGCCATAAAAATATTTTCCCTCAAATTTCTCGAAAACTATACATGAGAATTTACTTTCAAGCAGGGGCGGCTTTAGGATTTTAATTTTGGGTAGGCCCACTTCCTCACTTATGGATACATATACATAGACCCTATTTGATTGATTAATGACAGTACGAAATTACCTTTACAATAGTGGTTGATGCAGTTTGTGAAATAATTATCTACCATTAATATAAATAGTGGAAAATTTTTACTTTTCAAAATTTTTGGGTGGGTCCGTGCCTACTCATCCTGCCTGCTAAAGCCGCCACTGTTCTCAAGGATGTCATTTTTAGTTTGATGTGGTCTTATCATTTCATGTATATATGAATCTTTGGACAGTATTATAGGTAAACAAAACATAAAGTGTAAGAGGTAATCTTAATTTTGTATTGTATCTCAACCATGATACTATGTATAAACATCGGGACAGCTTTAAAGGGCTCTTTCCCCAACCACTGCTTCTTTTCACCCCCCACAACCCTCGGTTAGTCCTCGCGAGCGTTTAAGCTGTCACTGCTCTCAGTGTTGCCGTACCTCCGATCCACTTGTGTAATTAAAGTCCGGCAAAATAAGGAGAAAGCTTTCCTTCCTATTCTCAGTTAACAACAAAAATTAAAAAAAAATCAACTAGGAAAAAGAAATTGAGGCAACATTGGTTTTTAGCCAGAGGGGATCATAAATCTCTACCACGTGTCGCGGAGACTAGTTAGCGGAAGGTTTAGAGGGGTGGACAGGGTTTTCAGAATTCCTGGAAAAAGAGCCCTCTCTTTCTGTCCCAATGTATACGTCGTCTTGCTAGTGTCATATTAAAATGCTTGATCAAGATATACTCTAAACTAGGGATGGCCAATTTCGGAATTTTTGCGTTCCAGAATTCGGAAAGTAAAATTGGAAAATTTTGAAATTCGGAAAGTAAAATCGGAAACATCCGGAATTCGAAAATAATCCGGAATTTAGAAAATTTCGGCATTCAAAAAATCAGAATTTAAAAAATTCCGGAATTTTTCTGAATTCCTGATTTTTTCCGAAATTTTCCGGAAAAAAGTTTTTCTTGAACTCGCCTATATCATTTCGTTCAGCTGAATGGGGTCTATCAATTGGTATATGTCTGGACATCTTATTTTTCGTTAATCACTAATATGTAGGGCAACCCAAAAGCATAAAAAGCATAATGGCATTTTACACAGGTTGGTACCTTGAACATGGTTGTGGTTATCTACGGGTCCAGAAGAAACTAATTTTAAAAGCATAATTTTAGAAAATAAAGCATAATTTAAAATATATACCACAATTCTTGGAAAATTCTGTTTAACTGCAAGTTTCACATACTTTATTAATATTTTTTAAAACCAGTATTTACAATGCAAAATCTTTGAGAACATAACAATGCAACAATGAAAAGCTTATTTTTATTTTTGTAAACTTTTCGGTGTAATCCTTTGAAATGGAGGGAAAAAAAAGAAAAGAAAACTTCTCGCCAATAATGAATAAACAATAGTTTTCTTCTAAGTATAACTGCACAGTTATGAATGATGATTCAAAATGTACAAAAAGTGCACAAGAACTTCACACTATATTGTTATCTGTACGTCTTGAACTTGAGCACTTTCTGTATTTTTATGGTGGCATCTTAATAAAGCATAATA
Source organism: Thermobia domestica (assembly GCF_964235325.1). Lineage (NCBI taxonomy): Eukaryota > Metazoa > Arthropoda > Insecta > Zygentoma > Lepismatidae > Thermobia > Thermobia domestica. The sequence goes on along the minus strand of NC_137457.1, from coordinate 211,874,686 downwards.
AAGCATAATTTGGAAAAAATAAAGCATAATTAAACAAACAAACAAACAAAAAAAAAAAACATAATGTGAGTTGCTCTACTAATATGTTAAAGTAATAGGGGAGTAGTGCAAGACTTTACTTGAACCCTCTAATATTATTAACGCATATCTTTTAATATAAAGGCAAAGTGAATAAGGCAGTCACAGAGTCAGAAGATTAGAAAGCACATGATTTAGCCATTGTGACACGTTAGTTTAAAGCTATGTCACCTAATTTGTTGAGTCGGTGTGAATTTGTCAAATCAGGTGCAATATTCTCACGCTATATATTCCATCCATCTCTTGTCTGCAGTTGTCCGGTGGGTTATATTGCTGATGCTGATCTGTGGGATAGTTGCAGTACAGCTCTCGGTGCCAGATGCTAACTCCAACTGAAGCATAACTTGCAGCTAACCACTAACGAGTTCATTCATATCATCAGCATTGGAGGTCATCCACCGTGATATCGAGAACAAGGGCGGTAGGTGTACGCACGCCGCATGGACAATTGTCGACTGCTCCCTCCCCAATGATCATCCATCCCCTCGCGGGAATTGACAATCACCTGTGGGAGCCACTACCACATGGCGACTATTTAACCATTTTCTATTGTTACGTTTTCTTCTGGATGCTTGAAGCTGAAGGGAGGAATCAGTGAGTGTGTTTATAAATTGATTTTGATAGACTTTCTATTATGGAGGATTACGAAAAATCATTCTGTAGCTTCCCCTTTCGACCATGCACTTGTTTTCACACAAGAGTCGCGTGTTAATCCAGTTGGGAGACAAGTGAATGTCGGAAACTGACAGTGTTACAGCTTTTTGTGACCAACGTTCATTCTAATAGAGTGGGCAGAGCTTTTCTCCGTTAATTGATTGATGATCTGGGAAAGTATCGTCGGCCTGATTTGCTGAGAAAGATTGAGGAAATCTTTTGACAGAAAAAAAGCAAGCTATATGTATCGATAGTTCATTCCGAAATGGTAAAAATCAGTACAATTTATTTTTCTTTTTTAAATTATAGTGAATAAATTCTTTTGTACAGTGAAACGAATTTATAATACTAGAGAAATCTCAGATGCAGAACAGCAGTTTGGATAATAGTATATACAGGTTTCAAGTATTTGATAGAATTATCGTACAGATGGGAACTAGTTTAAAACTAGCTATATTTCTCAGATATTGTGAGAAACTCTTGTAATTTTAAATTTTGTAAACATGTTTTTTAAAAATTGAAAGCACCTAAAAATAATGCTCTAAAAAGAGGATTTTTTATGGGATAAAATGAAAGAATAGGTCTAGAGTTAAAAGCATTAGGCCCGATTTAATGATCACATAAATTGCTTCACTCATGATATTATAGATTTATGACGAAGAAGGTCTGTCGACTGGTATTCTCATGGTTGGACCTTTTGCTGGTGTTCACCAAAAAGTAAATAAATAAATAAAATAAATCCAAAGAGGAGACAGTACCAGCCGACGACCTTCTGTGATTATTACCAATTTATGTGATCATTAAATCGCACGCAATAATTTTAGCCTTAGTTCCATTTCTTCATTTTACTCCACAAAAATATCCTTTTAGTTGATTTTATAAAAGTATTGTTTATTAAAGGTTTTTTAAAAACACTGTTTGTTATTTACTTTTTAGTCTTTACTTCGAACCAGGTGGAAGGCAATAGTTAACTTTATCAGTAGATATGTCATGTATAGGTCTCGGCCCAGCAGCAAAATAGTCTCCCATCAATTGAAGTAATGAATGCTTGATTAACTAACATTGCCTACGCATATACACATTTTAAATACATTTGTAATAAACTAATTAATTTTATAGTGAAACGATAAACTACAGCAGTAAATATGTGAAAGTATTGTATTATCATTCGGTGTATGTATCTGTACAAAGTTTTAAGAACTTAGCTTCAAAATATGTAAAATTTAAGTTGCAAGATTTGACTCTGACAAACAGGAAAGTAATCAAATGAAAGCTTTGCAAGTACAAAGAAAATAATAATAATAATAAGTAAATAAATATATAAAGAAAAATGATACTATTGATTTTTGAATAAATGAATAAAATTTTCAGTTTATGGCACCAATTAGTTATCGTTATTGTTTTGTTTTTACATTGATGCAATCTATAATGACAATTTTGTAAAATATTTGTGCCTGTGTCTCACTATCATAACAGTCGCTGTTCATCTGGATTAGCCACCAGCATTTTTGTTGTATTTTTGTTTAACGTCCTATAATTATCCACCGAGGTTAAGGGGAATGGTGGTTATGAGATGGATGATACTGGTGGAATGATGAAAATGAGAGGAAATGGAAGAATGCTAAGAAAACCCATGTACACGGTGTTTATAAACTACAAAGTCCACTTGGCGCAGGCTAAAGTGGAACCGCTGACCCCACGCATCCAAGATGAGTGTTCTACCATTGAGTCACCGCAGCTCCCCAATAACCAGTGGTGTACACAGAATTTCACCTAGAGAGAATTCAGGTTTTCAAGTTCATATATGGTTTCAGCAATTTTGTATAGATATATTAATACGGCCAATGTTTATGTTGAAGGGCAGTTAGAACCCGGAACCCGCCCCCCTCTTTGCATACATCACTACTTGTAGTATTACTTATTTTTTCTACTAGCTTCTCCAAGAATATATTAACACATTAGATTCTCTCATATATGGATTTTTTTTAATGGTAATAGTTGATATTTTTGTATAAAATAAAACTTAGCAATGTTTGGTTGATATTATATTACTGAGATCATTGTTTTTAAATTTCCATTTTTAGCAACTCAGTGTTTTTGTCAGTGTCAGTATTAGAGATGAAAAAAAGCCGGTTTTTTTGAATCGATGGTTTTTTGCACATAAAAAGCCGGCTTTTTTGGGGAAAAAACGAGAATTTTGGAAATTTGGCTTTTTTTTTTTTTCATTTTCATGATTTTTCTGTTTAAATAGCTTTCTTATAGTATACTCTAAAGTTAAATAAGATTTAATGACCTGAATGCCATATTTCGCTTTGGAATTCACCATCATGATGGAGGGACCACAAAGTACGTAGTATTTGAGGGCAATTTTAGAAGCTATTTAACTTGATTTTAACTTCTGAATTATCGACATTTTTTCTTCTCTAGATCATTTCTTTTTAGTCATCCGTGTTTCACTTCTTAGAGCTTAGTACTCTAGCTTCTAGCACATAATTAAACTTATGTTTTTCAATATGTCCATCAGAGCGTACGTTTTTCAATATATCTGACACAGCGTACTTCCACATTTTCGTTATACTGTAGCTGTGCAATGATTTAACAATAATCTTCCAGACACAACCTTGAATACCATTCGATAGAAATAATCAGTATCGGATTTAGAAAAATATTTGGGAGGGTTTTTTTCTGAATAATGTTTGGTTTTTCTAAAAATTTCTAACTTTTATTTAAGAGGAGCTTAAGTTTATGAGTACAGGCATAACAAATATTTCGTTTCGTTTGTATATTCAGCTATAATCTTCCAGATACAACCTTGAAGACCATTTTATACCGATAATCAGTGGCGGATTTAGAAAAGTATTTTCCGAGGGGCTTTTCTTATTAATGCTTAGTTTTTCTAAAAATTCCTATTCTTTTTATTTGAGGACAGCTTGAAGTTTATGAGTAAAGGCAAAACAAATATTTAGTTTGTTTTAAATTCCTCAATTTCGGGGTAGAGGCTTTAATCCGGAAGACATCCCCACCCTAACCTTCTTCGCAAATCCATCACTGCTGGTAATTAATAATAACAAAGATTTAAAAACGATTAGAAAGTAAGTCGGCCAGGAATCACAGTACACGTACTATCTCTACATTCACTGATGGAATTAAGAAAAACTTTTGTCAAAATGGTCGAATGCGGGGTTGAATCCCGTACTTCACGATAGAAGCGCGAAAGCTAACCACTCACTCATGTTTGTTGTGCAGTTGTGCTTAACTTAAATGTATTCTCTCTCTATCTCTCTTTCTCTATGACCGCAAAAGCTCTCCATTGACTTCTGTCCTTATCCAATTCAATCCAGTTTCTACTCTGTATTCCTATTTCTGCTAGATCCATCTTAATATTGTCCTCCCATCTGGGCCTAGATTTTCCTATGGACGTTTCCCGATTGGATTTCCAGTTAAAACTTTGAAAGCGTTCCTACTTTCTTCAATTCTGGCTACATGACCTGCTCATCTGAGCCTCCTAGACTTGATGACTAACGATGTTTGGTAAACCGTATAAATTATGTAGTTCCTCCTTATGAAGTTTCCGCCATTCCCCATTCCCCTTCCTCTTGGATCCAAATATTCGTCTCAGAATTTTATTATCAAATAATTTCAGTCTGCGTTCTTCCCTCAGCGTAAACGACCATGTTTCACAACCATAAAGCATAACAGGCATGATTATCGTTTTATATATTTTAAGCTTTTAATTCCTTGACAAAATTCGCGACGACAAAATATTTTGAACTGAATAATAACAAGAATTTCCTGATTTTAGTCGAAATTTAATTTCTTTGTGGGTATGATTTTGGTCTGGCAATACTGATCCACGATATTTGAAAGTATCCACTGTGTCGAAAGTATTAATTGATATTTTAACGCACTCATAATTTGCTGTATTACGATCCTTGTGAACTTCCTTGTATTTAGATTTATCTGCATTTACTCATGTCCCTGCAAGCGTTTAATAAGGCCTCTGTATTTCTTTCGATTGTTCTCCTATCAGATTTACATCATCAACATACGCCATAACCTGGTGAATACCATTCAACTCTAAGCCCTGGTTCCTATCTTTGATTTTTCTTATAGCGTACTCCGGAACAAAGCTGAATAATAACGGCGATAACGCATATCCTTGTTTCAGGCCAATGTCGACATGGAAGCTCGAATTTTTCTACTCGGACTTTACTCTGGAATTCATTTAAACACTTAATAAATCTAGCTTTTTCGGTATTTCAAATTCTGTAAGAATGTTGTACAATGTTTTCCTCCTTGCCGAGTTGTAAGCCTTTCTAAAATCAATAAACAGTTGATGTACTGGGTAATATATGCCCATTTCTTTTCGAATATTTGTCGAATGGTAAATATCTGGTCGATTTCGACTAAATTCACACTGATAATCTCCAATAATTTCATCTGCGTATGGGGTCAATCTTATTAATAGAGAAATGCCTCGATAATTATTACAATCAATTTTGTCGTCTTTTTTGTGAATTGGAACAGTGATTGATTCTTCCACTCTTTTTAAATGTATTGGGTTGGCAACTAAGTTCCCGCCGTTTTTGGTGTGAGGCACCCATGCTCCACACTTCTGAACTTTGCTCATCGAGTGGAGATGCTTCTCAAAAGTAGTTTGGGAGCAATCCATTGTCTCTGCCAGTTCTCCTGTTGTTTGACGTGAATTTTCATGCAAAAGGTGGTTCAATCACTCTTCACCGAACTCAACTGGACGGCCAGAACGAGGTGCATTTTTGAGCTCAAAATTTCCTTTTTTGAGCTTTGCATACCAATCACGGGCGGCTCTTTCAGCTATAGCACCTACTCCATACACAGCACAAATATTGCGAGCAATTTCTGCGGCCTTAGAACCTTGATTAAAGGCAAAAAGAAGGAGGTGTCGAAAATGCTCATTCTTCTCAACTTGACATTTGATGTTAATGATATGTAAATATTAAGAAAATGTATCTTAGTAAGAACGAAACATATATTTAGTTAGAACAATATATTCTCTTTCGAATTATGTACAACTTCGTGCCAAAAGTATTTAATGTCATGCAGATATTTCCAATTACAAACCGGCGGGAACTTAGTTGCCAACCCAATATTTCATAGTTTTTCATTTTTGTAGAAAAAAAAAAGTTTTCTAACTATATGTTGAATTTTCTTGTTAAAAATTTAGAAACCTTCAGCATTGGGTAAACCGTGATGGTGGTTATATATTCTACAGCCTAGGAAACCATACGCTCAGATGAACCGTCTATTACGTATATGATCCATGAACAGAAAATTCGATACTTTCCCGATTCTGCCGATTCTGAACAAGCTTAACTAGCAGTCAGTGCATTACAGAATTTGGGACTTTACAGACTTTGCAGATCCGAAGAACCTGATAGGTGGTAACAGATTATTACGTATGTGATCAATCAGTGAAAAATTTGTTCGAAATATTCATACAATGTATATGAAAATTAAAACTTAACTGAAAAATTTCAAGAATGTACAGAACCACCCGAAACGAAGCTCTTGATGTGCAGATTTCTCTCATGTTTTTCTTTACTTTGCTTCAAAAAGAGGGTGTGTGATATTTTGAAGTAAAAATACTACATACAATTTTGCTAGTTATTTGTGTATCATTTTTTAAAGTACTTATTGTATATAAGAGGTTAAAATATTATTACATACATTGGTTAATCCTTTAGAATTCATAATGTAAATATGTTAAGAATTTTAAAAAATCTTTCTGAAATTCATGGTTTATTTTCGAGGTTTCATATTATTATCTGCATCAGCCACTATTTAAACAAGTTCTTTTTGTTGTAGAGAAGCGAAACAAAGTATGCTTTATCAGTTTAAAGCAAAAGTTTCAAAAAAGCCCAAAATTTCCCAAGCAAAAAAGCGAAGCAGAAAAAACCGAGTTTTTTTTCTTTCAAAAAAGCCGGTTTTTTTCCGAGCCCTTGCATCTCTAGTCAGTATGGTGTCAGTGTTTTTGTTATTATTTAGTTCTGCTTTAATTAACTTTTTCTTCTATATGTTTGTTCTTTTCCCGTAATCTTCAAAAGTCGATACCAAAATTCACTAAGAATACTCGTATACCCACATGTTTTAAAATTAAAATGTTGATTTAAGTTTCTGTCTTTTCCCTTTGTTACTTCTGCCTTTATTGCTTTTTCATCCACAATCAAAACTTTGACCTGACTTGTGGTGGGACTTGAGGGAAGTCATGTAAATAAAAATTAAACTTTTATCGATTCAAACCAAGGGAAGAAAACTTACCTAAGGTATTAAGTTTTGTATATAGGAATTAGTAGATGAGGTAAGCTTTCTTCCCGTAGTTTGAAGCGATAAAATTGTAAATTTTACTGGGGTAACTTTCCTCAAGAGCCGCTACTGCTCCCAGTACAACATAATTTTCCCGTTTAACCATTATTTCTACATCTTTTGAACTATCACCTGATTTGTCCTATAAAATATATTTTTGTATTCCACATTCACATTTTAGTCTCTGTATATCCCCGAAAAAATTCCGTGAAGGACGATTTTTTCCGCAATAAGAAATCTTGACTATTATATCGTGTGTATACCAGTAATCTAAAATCAATTGTAGTAAACAAAACTATGTAGAACTTAACTTCGCTGAGATATATAGACATAAATACATAAAATGTTTTGTAAATAACCAGGTATCTTAAAAACAATAGTTGATTCAAAAGTATTGGGGAAATAAGAATTTATCTGTTCCTAATATTGGGGAGAAAAATACCACTTCTCTTTCTAAAGTTGATGCTACTGAAATTGTAGTACTACTTCAAGTTTGCAAACAACACTTGTGCAGCAGAGCATTGCTCTGTGCCTGAAACCTTTTATGGATATGCCACGTAATTCTTTAATAAATATAATGTTATTCCGACGATGTATGTGGTTTGCTTTCTCAGTTCACCAGTCTACTATTTCTGTATCCTTCATACGTCACCATGAATTGTTGATAGTAAGAGCTATTGGCTTCGATATTTGTTATTATTGTGCTGTTACGTGACAAGTTACTTTCTTAAACGAAGTGTTGTTGTTTAGAACTCGCGTTATACGGCCTCTTGTGATGACATTTACTCTCTTCAGAAACTGCTGAAAGATGTTCCAAAGAGCTCTTGGCGTCGTTATCGAATGACGCCAAGTGGTTTCTCTAGCACCATCTTGTTCAGTTCATGTTGACAGCTTCCTAACTGAAACATGTTTTTGTACCAGAGAGGATGAAATCAAGTTGCTTTACAAGTACCAAATTCTAAAGAAAGAAATGTCGAGATTTGTTGAGGTTGTGTCATGTATTCGGATGTTTGATCAACTATTTTCAGTGTCACTGAAGTATGAAACACATCTTTTCATCTATATTGGTGGAAAATTGTTGGTAAAAAAATTAAAAAAAAAAAAAAAAAAAAAAGCCTGGTCCTAACATGTCTCTCAAATAATGTTCTGCTGTTGTAAAGCCAGTAATTTTATTTCGTTAAGCCAATCCAATAAAGATTTCCTCAACCTTAGATTTGCGTTGTAGTGGACGATCAGGGCCTTATGAAAATAATTTTAACTGCTATTAGTTCTATTCCAACCATCTTCATGTTGGAATCATAATGACTAGCAAGTTTCCGTATTTTGTAATACAGTGCAATTCTTCTTCCTTGATTTATTAGCAAATATTTATTATAAGATTACACTTAATTTAATCGTAGCTAATTAACCATTTCATAATTTCTTTTCTTACGTCTTAAATAGACGTTTATAAACGGATTTATTTTATGTATTTTTGTTCTAAGAGGAAAAATACATTGAAATGAGATTCTTCCACACTCCTCCCAAAATGTCTAAGCCCAAACCTTAAACTTGGTGGCCCGTAACTCCTGAACCAAGGTCATGCATACCATAATTTGGTACGCATACTAAGGTTGGTAAGGTCCACCAGGTAATCAAGTTTGGCCAATACAATATTGGATGAGTTGCATCAATTGCATACATTGCAAAACAAACAAATCAGAAAATAAAGAACGAAAAGTTGAGTACCGGTATAAAGCTTTCTCTTTTAAAATAATGTTGAGGTTGAAATCAGGTTCCATTACGTATCCGTTTTCGTAAGTTTGAATCTCACTTCAAGCAGTTTCCATTAGGGATACAGTGGCAGAGCGCTCACTTTTGGTGCGTGGGGTCCCTGGTTCGATCCCCGACCAAGTAGATTTGTGGTTAACAGCATCGTGTCCGTGGTTTTATGGGTACTCTTGTTTCCTCCCACTTGACCATTTTACGAATTCTTCCATCATTCACTTGCTTTATTCATCGTCTCCTTTAGCCTAAAGGGCATAATTGTGAGATTGTGAGATAACCAAGATTTCATTTTATTTTTTCAAGCAGTTTTCAACCTTCCAATATATGACATAGGAGCATTATTTTCCGATCGGAGGACAGGGCAGAAGTGGGAGAATGGAATAGAACAAGCTCTGACAGCGTACTAGTTACCTGTAAAGCCATTGATGTTCTTAATTGCCTGCTACCACTGTAGTTTTTAGCGCCAGGTTTAATGCATGCTCCTTGTTCTCTCTGTGTTCTTTATTAAAAATGGAACCAACCGTGACGTCAGAAAGCATCCAATTGAAACTAACTGCTCAAAAGAGACCATTCTGGCCGCCTGCAAGTTAGCAACTATCTACAATTTATCAATTCGTTCATTTAATGCATACATGAGATTTTGTTGTACTCAGAAAATATCGTGCGTAGTTTGGATAGAATAAATCAGTGATTCTCAAACTGGGGTCCGCAGGACCTATCCAGGGGATCCGCGAGGCCTAAAAATTGAAATGTGTTATAATGGAACTCACAGCTGTTATGCAAGAAGTATTTTTAAGATTAAGAAACTGCAGCTGTGGGCAGTACGAGTACAAAACAATAACTATTCATCATTTCCAGTGCTCAAGGATTTGATTCATTTTTCAGATGAAAAACTCTCTGCTGAAATGCACAACACTTGAAGGACTTGTAGGACGCTACTTGTAGGACACTTGAAAGCATTAGCTGCAAGTTTTCGAGAATATTTCCCTGTCCAACAACCTGGTAATGGTTGGATTGAAAATCCTTTCACTAATGCAGAAGTCCATGACATACAATGCATCAATCTCTCTAACACAGAACAAAAACAGCTATTGGAACTATCCTGCAATACTTCATGGAAAAACGTTTCCAAAGAAAATGAACTTTGTAGCTTTTGGTTGCGTGTATGTTGTGAGTATGAAGTGCTGTCTAAAAAGACATTGCAATATTCGATGCCTTTCCCTACCACTTACGTATGTGTGAAGCCTTTTCTGCTCTTTGCAGTATTAAAACCTTAAAGTGAAATTCTCTTAATGTGGAATCGTACCCTGGTGGTGACAAAACTTATTCCAAATTTCAATGCAATTACGGAAAAACACAAAGAATTTCATTCTTGATATTAGTTACCCTACATTCAAGAACTTATCAAGTGAAACTTATCTTTTTTTTTTTTTTTTTATTAAGAGACATTGATTTTCAGTCTTGAAAGTTACTGTATTTTCAATTAAAATTTCATTCTTTAGGGAACAATCATGTATCTTTAGAATAAATTACTTATTGCATTATTTTTTTATTTTTTTCTTGCCAGTGGTAACTCTAATTAGTATATTTTTTATACCATATGAAATTTCAGATAGCATTGCAAGGGGGTCCGCAGATCACTTTCCAAATGAACAGGGGGTCCGCGTTATCGGAAAGTTTGAGAACCACTGGAATAAATCAACAAATAGATTTAGAGTAGTGATTAAACTTACAATATTTTTTTTAAAGACGAGTTAAGTTATTGTACATGAATACGTACTTTTTATTTTTTTTAAATTTCTATCCTTTATTACTCACCACCTGACCTTGCCCCAGAGAACAAGTACTGATGGAAGTTAAGCTCAACTTCCCGAAGAGGCAGATGATCATGTTTAGCGCTTTCTGTATTGAATGATTTATTAAGAAGGATATAAGAAACCAAGCTAATCTATCCACACACTTTAACTATAATAGTACTAATAGTATTCTTTTAATAATAAGCCGTCGATTTCTTTTCTCCCTCAAGCACATTTAGCCGTATAATGAAGCTATATAGTTTTCATTCAAGTGAATAATGACTTGTCACTATACAATGTTTAAGAAAACAAAAGATAATTGCGTTTTGTGTCTTCATCTTTTCATTTATTTTTTGCTACACTTTTTTTGAAAGTGCAAAACATGATTCCTTAGCTTCAGACAATTCTAATTAAAGATATTGTGTAAATTTTAAGAACCACAAGAAACTGAAAATCAATTGTATAATCATTAGTTAATGTCTGTTTCTATAAGATTATATATACGCTTTTCTTTTGTAATTTTAATCGATTTTTTTTTTTCAAAAGTAAACATAGGACAACATGGGCATTTATTGCATAAAACAAAAGATTTCTGTTACTTTTCAATCGTTTACTATAAACACTAATTTGTCCATAGTTAGTATTTTTATGTAGTGGAATGGTTTGCACGTGTAGCCCCAGTTTCGACTACCAGTTGGTGTGGCTGATTCGGTATTGTAGGCCAATTGGGGAATAAGTGAATTAAGAAATAGCAAACTCCGGACTAGAACGTAGTTAATCTAATTGGCCGTCAGTGATGTCGCGTTATCTGCCTCACGTGGATCACTTTTTCTCCGCGTCACTTGGGACTGAAACTCAGACCCGGAAACAACCGAAACAGTTCTACAACTTTGCTGAAAAATTTTATAGTGTATTTAATGATGCCGTAACTATATCTCCAATATTCATATGCTCGATTCCCAGTTTCTTAATCGCGATACATTTAATCTAGTTGTTTTGAGTTTGTCTTGAAGAAACGATCTCATTTGTGATGTGTGGCCGCGGTGACTCAGTGGTAGAGCGTTCACCTCCGGTGCTTGGGGTCCCTGGTTTCGAACCCAGCTCGCGCCGTGTGGACTTTGTGGTGGTCAAACACCATGCTCGTACGTTTTCTCGGAGTTCTCCCGTTTCCTCCCACTTTCTTCATTCCACCATTTCATTCATATCTCATCATCACCGTCTCCTTTAGCGTAGCCGGCATAATCGTGGGACGTAAAACTTAAATATTTCATTTCATTTCATTTGAGATGGGAATTTACAGCTGAGCGTGCTATGCACTCCTACCAGAAATCTAATCCAAGTCTCTTGTGATTAAGGTAAGCTGTTGGAATTATACTGTTTGTCAGCATTTCATAAAAAGTAAACTTAAATTTTTCACATCTTCACAGGAGAAAAAAATGATAGATACAGTGGGAAAAGAAAAAAAAAGGAAAACAATCGTGCTTGATAGTACCATAGCACATTCGCGTTCTTAGTATGCATGACGAAAATTTCGTGTACTTTGGACCACGGGTCTACCCGGGCCACCGGATCAGACTGAGTTACTGGGTATAATATTCACGACTCTGATGACGTCCGAATTCCATGTTCTGTTTCATCACTGACGGGCATAACCCTTAGTAGGCTGTAATGCCAAGGAATTTAGTTCAACTACTGTACATTTTATTTTGAAATGAAATGAAATGAAATCTTTAGTTATACGTCCCGCGGTTATGCCGGTTAGGCTAAAAGAGACGGTGATGATGAGATATGAATGAAATGGTGGAATGAAGAAAGTGGGAGGAAACGGGAGAACTCCGAGAAAACCCACGAGCACGGTGTTTGACCACCACAAAGTCCACACGGCGCGAGCTGGGTTCGAACCAGGGACCCCAAACACCGGAGGTGAACGCTCTACCACTGAGCCACCGAGCCCTCTACATTTTATTTTATTAAGCTTAACTTTCTACATATATATATATATATATATATATATATATATATATATATATATATATATATATATATATTTACCATGTTCATTTCACTTCGTTCTTTGTTTCATAGAATAGGTACTAGCTGAACCTGCGCTCTCTACACAGTGCATCATTTGCATATGAGTATAAATCTCCTTCTCATTCCTCACAACATATGTACATTTCCCTTTGCGGACACAAATGAAAGACACCTTGATTTTAAAAAAATCGGCAAGGGGTATCATAAAGGGGAGATTTTTTCGATTATTTTTTCTCAATATCTCGCACCGTTTGCAAGATTTGAGCCTACTTCCGGTTGGAGTTTCTAATTCATGTATGACCAGTGTTTGCTTTCTTCTTGCATGCAGTATGTAATAAGCAAATACATTACATATACAATTAATTATAATGTCAGTTATATATGGTGTTCATTGGGCAAAACATTCAAAAAATAAAGATTTATCTTAGACTCGAGAAATGGTTATCCTTCCTTTTTTTCACTATTATTTGGTCATAGAACAAACGCCTGAGACATATTCAATCCCAATATACAACATTGTGTTGTTGGAATGTATAACGCATAGATATGATGCTTTAGTTTTTTTTAATTTCAACGCTTCCAGTGTACCCTAAAAAAGTGTAATAAAGAAATAATAGCCATGTTTTTTTTTTAATATTCAATTAGAACTGAACAATCTACGCAAAATTTCCAATCGATCAGTGAAAACGTCATCTTTCTAGAGCCTGTAGTTTCCGAGATCTCATGGTCGAAAGGATTGACCACAAACATATAAACATAGTTTAAAAGATCTCTGAAGATGGAAGCACAATTACATGCATTGATTTTAGAGAAGGCTTATTAAAATACAGAGGCTTTGAACAATAATTTTATATCATATAAACTTTATGAAAAAGATATAGTTAACTAATTTAGACTATTTAAAGTACAAATACTCAAAATGTTTGTCTCTGTTAAACGTGAAATCACACAAAACCGTAAAAGAAAGATTTGAAAGCCAAAGTTATAGGTTGGAGCTCAGGCGCTTTTAATTGCTATTGTAGCATAAGGAACTTTATATGTTTGCGGAATACGAAGCAACGTGATATACTTGACTCGCAGTTGAATGTTCTAAATTCTGATTTCCTTACTGAGGATTTAGCTGGTTTCTTGCGTTAACCATGTTATTACTAAATAAGTTATTATGAAAAATATGTAAGCTAATTTTTAAAGGAGTTTAGTGTACTAAAACTACTTGATATTTACTCTGTCCCTCCGGGAGAGAGAAAACCTCAACAACTACTTGATGGATCATCATCAACCAGGGCCGGATTAAGGGGGGGGGTCTTAGGGGGGTTATAGCCTCGGGTCTCCAGGTGGATAGGATCCTCCACTCTGATCAAAATCTCAACTGACTATCTAAAAAAAATCATGAACGTACAATCATCATCATAAAATAAAATATGACCAAAAATTCGAAACATATTCCCTTTACTTTCCTACTGTACTTTTACAGTAATGTATTAGGTGAAGTCAGCAGGGGCCACATATTTTTTTCCAGCCTTAGGCTTTCAAATGGGTTAATCCAGCCCTGTCATCAACTTTGGCCAGAATGTATAGGGTAAAAAAGTTAGGAATTGAGTTCTTTGATGCACGTGATACTTTCATTTGATCCCAAGACATGGTCAATCAAAAATAGGTTCCCGATGCATTACTATGGAAGTACCTATGGATACCATCCTTGCTTGATAGACAAGCAGCAGTGTTGTTGATATTAGAGAGTAAGTATAATGATCAGGATGCAAAATACTAATTTGTCCGTCGATACAACGCTAAAATGAAATTAAATGACTTTCTACTCGGTAATTCTAGACTTAAAATGTTTCTATTTTCAAATTGTCATTCACCTTACTAAAGTTGAGTGGGAAATGGAGGATAAGAAGAAGTGCAAAAATTCAAACTTCAATTTTCATGTTGTGAATATTGTGAGAAATAAGCTTTTTCATATGATAGTGCTAGTTGTTTGTCTCAAAACTTCAGTCCTATTTTGATATTCTTCATTCTAGACATACCGTTAGCTATGAAATATAATAAAATAAAAAATTTGAATGCTCCGTGGAATCCAAAGGAGGCGGATAATGAACATGAATGAAAAATGGTGAAATATTGATGCTAAGCTCAAATATTGTGAAATCCAGCCAGGGACTCTTCACATTAGAATACGCTTTTGATAGTCAATTCCGGTATTTTTACTTTCGGAATCCGGAAAGTAAAATCGGAATAAATCCAGATTTAGGAAAAATTATGGATTTCGAAAAGATTCTGTCGGAAAAATTCCGGAATTCGGAAAAATCTGGAATTTTAAAAATTCCTGAATTTGTCTGAATTCCGGATTTTTCCGAATTCAGGATTTTTTCCGAAATCGGGAAAGTGAAATTTCCTACTCCGGAAATTTTTGGCCATCCATAGAATAAACACTCCACCACTGAGTCATACTAGATGAGAAAGCTGTCGGGACGATGGCTTCTTAAAATGCAATAACTTGACTGTGACACGTGACAGTTGTGTATACGTTACGGTACTAAGTAATAACAAATTATAAATGGATCATCATTATCGTAAAACAAAAGAGATCTATGTGATTCTCTAACCAAATATTCTGCCTGTTACTGATAGTCCAGGATCCACAGTACATGCCCGTAAAAATTTGTGGGTGCACGGAGTTTTATTGTTGCATCGTGTTCTTCAACCTATCGCTTTCTATTTTTTCTTGGGTAGACATCTCAACTATGGTCGCTTACCTCCACAGACGCCATTTTCCAATATGGCCGCCAAATAAGCAATCATCATACATAACTAAGGAACTAAGTAATCTAGGAAAGTGATCTTGGTGTCGAATCATAGGTTTTTGGGGTAAGAGAATTCAAATATTACCTTAAATTTGCGATATATTGAAGTCTTGTATATAATATAGCCAGGGGCGTACGCAGGAATTTATTTCGGAGGAGGTCCAAAGCTGACACACCGATACCAAGTCATTTCAACTTAGGAGATTTTACAATAGGAGCTCTTGACAAGTTCGACTGAGAATATTCACCGCTCTCAGGTACATTTGAGAGCCATCGTATTGCCGTGGTTCTTTTTCAACATAAAACATCAGAAGACCACAGAAAAAAGATTTCACAAACTGCACTGATGAACAGAACTTGTAAACTTTTGTGTGAGCTACCGTCTCGAAAAAAAAATACTAAATCGAAGGAAGAGTACAACCAATCCTGCTCTTCCGAACAATTTTAAAGTAGCTGAGGATGTTGGCATTCGTTCATCTGATGAGGCATCCACATGTGCTCTAAAAACTGAGTTTGTTATTTCTCTTACTCGATGTGGTGTGTTTTCAGGCGACGCTCAGCTCGTATCACCAACGTGGAGAAATATACACTCTTTAATTTCATCCAAAGTTGTACCAATTAAACATGTTGGGTTTCTGCCAGTTATTCCTTCCCCAGTTACCGATTACGTTACTGTGTGTACTACCATTAAAATCTTTGAATCCGTGAGACAATTATTGAGACAACCCAACCTTCCGGTCTTCTGCGACGAAGGAGTATCCTGTACAGTTGTGTACATAGTTCTAAGTAACCCAAAGGAATTTTATGACATATTGCCAATGCTTAGAATGTTTCATTCCACAAAAGTGGTTATACGGTGTGGTGGGAAGTACCTCCTTGGTAGTGGTTTCGATGATGCTCTGGTTGAAACAGAGATCTTCAGAGTGAATTCAGTTAAGAGTGTACCAAATGGAAAATATGTTCGTTCGTTTCAAGGAATGTTAATTGTCTCTGAAGTACTCGAGAAAATGATTTGGGATGCTCTCTGGAATAGTAACAAAAAGGAAGCATATAACAATTTGCTTAAAGAAGTAAATCAGTTTCAACTGCCCTTGCAAAATAGAGAAGAAAAATGTAAATTCCTCCATACTCAACTGTTAGTTTCAAGTCAACAACTAGGAGACTGCTATTTAAGATTTGCGAATGAATGTAACGAGAAATCAGAACTTTGCAGTTACCTCTACAATTTCCTTAACATTGAAGGACTCATCAAAATCTTTGTAACGTCTGATCGCGAAGAGACTGGAATTTACATGTTGAGACCGTTGAGTCATTAATCCCTATATTTCAGCAATTCAATTACCTGAATTATTTACGTTATGAATCATGATACTTGGAATTAATTAAGCGCCTTGGAATAGATTGTCCTTATTTGCATGAAAAGTTCTTGAATGGTCAGTTTGTAGTTTCTGGAAAGCCGGCACCATTACACGCAGTGTGCCCAGATATGAAACAATTCAACGAGTTCTAAAAAGTACGAGAGCAATAATTGGACAAACGCGTAAAACTCAGTACATCCCTGAATGGCAACTGACCTATCACGAAGTTCTCGCCATTGCCAATGTTTGGAACAATCTTATAAATGCACAGATAGTGAGTCACACAGAAACAGTTCATCATCAATTAACAGGGAAGCAAAGCCAATCGTTTGCTTCAGTTCATAATAGCAGAAGGTTATCCATTCAAATTTAATGGTTCTTTTATTTTACACAACATTGTGACAAAACAAATTGTTTCTGAGGATGTGAGGGCGAAAATTTTAAGTGTATTAAGAGATACAAGGAGTAACAATGAGATATTTAGGAAAGAGCGCTTCTTTACCAAAGAAAGGAAACTGACTTACAGAATTGAAAAAGTATATGTCCCCACTTTCGAAACTCTTACTACAAACAACGTAACTGTGACACCTGCCATAATCAAATCAAGGGATTTTGCACAGATTCAGAAGGAAATCACATTGCAAATGAAAGAGGTTTGACAATGCAAGAAATACCCTCTCATGATCTCGTAAATTCAAGTTAGTTGTTTGAAAGTGATGCACCTTCGAGGCCAACATAGTATGAGCAAGTATCGCATTTGGAGAAAAAATTGACAAGAGTACCTCATTTCATCCAAAATTTCAAACATGGACTACTGTAGTTTTTGATTTCATGTCGCAGATAAGAATGTTGAAAATGTCAGTATTTAATAACTTTGGAGAAGCAATAAACGCTGTTATTGAACGAACCATTAAAGTATGCCCAGGCAAAGAAATACACTTTATTTTTGACAGTTATTGTGACAATTCACTCAAAGAAAGTAAGAGAGCACGTCAATCAGGCACTACCGGATCTATTCATCTCGCTTGCCTTCAGTCTCAAACTCATATACCAATCCAAACTGAAATTCTGGAATGCCTTTCAAAATAAAATAATGCTGCAAGCATTAGCAAAAAAATGATACTTGAAATCCTTCAACAGATTTAATTCTTGTCACAAACGGAATGGTAATAAATGACAGTGCCCTTCCTGCTACCGTACGCATAAAAGGAAACGTAACTAATATTGAAATGCTCACATCAAAGATTGAAGAAGCCGACCAAAGAATTGTACCTCACACATACTGGGCACTTGAACGCGGCGCGCAGCGAGTTGTCCAATGATACTGATGTGGCTATTTTGTTACTAAGATATTTTGCAATCTTGAGTAGTAAAGGGCTGAGGCAATTGTAGGTAACGTTTGGGGTGGGAGAAAAGAATCGTTTCATTCCTATTCACCACTTATATGATACACTTAGAGACAAAATGAGTAGCGTCGTTCTCAAGGCAAACATTCTCACTGGCAATGGCATTATAAATAAAGTGGGTACAAACAATGCAACACTGAATGCATAACCAACAAATTATCTTCATTTTGCTGAAACAAGCAGTCTCTCAGGTGAAGACATGAGGAATGCAGAATCATATTTTACGAAAGTGTGGGTGAAATCGACTAAAGTAGAAACTTTTTTATGGTTTATGCTATGAACTTTATCGACTGAGCCCTAAACTCATCAGAACTGCAACTCACTTCATCTACTATTCGAGGTCCCATTAAAAGTGCGTATTTGGTCATCGGAGAATCTCTGTTGTCATTAGAAAAGGAACATATTACTGAAAGACCTGTGAAATTTGGATGGGAGGAAGTAGACGGTTTCCTGAGACCGAAAAAGTGTTTCCGATCTTTACCAGATGCTGTATTGCGAGTGTGTCCTTGCAAAACAAACAATTGTAAACAATATTTATGTAAGAAATTTCAACTGTTGTGTACAATGTACTGTCTTTGCTACAAGCGCTGTGAAAATTCTCAGCTGTAAGTCACATGCATTTTGTTTCAGACTTATAAATTTGGACGCATATTAGGTAATCTTTAATCTGTATTTGCAAAAATAAACTACTTTTAGTGGTTCAAATAATAAGGTTGCTCAAATGTAAGGTATAAGATATGTGCGGGAAAGACTTAAATTGTAAAAGGGTAACGCAGTGCTCTTTATGAAACCACTTCGTTTTATGTGTTGATATTGATATTTTATATTTTGACACAAAAAATAGCATATATTAAACATGACAAAATAATATTAGAAACTGTAAATATTGTGGTTGCTAAAATGTTGTGTATAATGTTGTTTATATGTGGGAAATATTGTAAGAATAATCAGTTGTTTAGCCACATCAGCACCTTTTCTAATGGTTCAATTTGTTTATATTAATGATATTTTGGACCATTAACAAATATTAATTCATAATGGTACTAATAGCACAATATTTGATTTATTGCTTTTAACATATATTGTAAACGTAAAACCATTTTGTATATTAACTTTGTTTCCGAAATAAAGCCTTTTTCAAAAAGACAAATTTTTTAATTTCTTACAATTTTGTTCAAATCTACTCGAAATAGTCAAATCATGATTAAAGTATTAGACACTAAGGTGCATTCGATATGTCTTTTCCCGTACGTCTCATTTGCGTAATTATTATTTCAGAAGCCTTCAATGTTTGGTTGTTTTTAATGTTTGTGATATTGTAGCGTCGTTAGTTTACAACACTGAACAATAAGTGTGGTATTGTTTGTTTCCTTTTTAAATGTAGATTTAAAATTTGTAATAACCTGGAGTAGTGACTTTAAAAAAATACAACTTTGTGATAGATTGGCAACACTGTTAATATGTTGGTATTGAAGAGTACGCCAAAATGTGTCTCTCTTTGTGGTGAACAAATATAATTGAAAACTTCTTTTGATTAGGTTTCTGGTTTTCGAGATATTCCCGTGGATGAATTAAAATGTTCACCCCGTATATACATAGCGTATCTTTTGTCTGTAATATACAACATTCTTCAATATATAGCAATTTTATGGTAATATTTCACTTACTTGACCTCGAAAAATTATGATTCGACACCAAAATCACTTTCCTAGGTGACTTAGTTCCTTAGTTATGCATGTTGGTTGCTTATTTGGCGGCCATATTGGAAAATGGCGTCTGTGGAGATAAGCGACCATAATTGAGATGTCTACCCAAGAAAAAGTAGACAACGATAGGTCGAAGAACACGATGCAACAATAAAACTCCGTGCACCCACAAATTTTTACGGGCATGTATTGTGGATCCAGGACTATGAGCCCCTTACCAATGAATTAATTGGAAATTTCCAATGTATACTGCATCTTAAAATATCTTCACTGCGTTCAATCCTACTTTTCTGAATTTAGTGAATAATTTAGAAATTAGGTAATGAGCCAAATAGTATCTGCAAAATGCTATTAAGTAAACTAACAGTTGTATTTGCACTCATATTTCTGAGTTGAGTTGATATTGAGTTTAACGACCCTTTCAGCAGTGAGGCTGTGTGAGACGGGACCTACTGATTAACATGTAATTGGAACCACATGAGCTCCCGCCGGGAATCGAACCAGAGTCTCCCACGCCAAAGGCGCGTACGCTAACCGCGTAGCCACGAAGGAGCTTGACTCATATTTCTGGTCATAAACCAAAGGCTTAGTGTTGTTTATTGAAGTTAGCGTCCCTTTTCAGCATCTAAACTATAGAAAAGTGAACTTTCAGCTCGAAGTGAAATTCGAACAACAGAAATGTGTTCAATGCTGCTCTTACACCAGGAATCAAAGCCGAGAGCACTTGCACCAATAAAAGGACTGAAAACATATAAACTAATAGTTGTCTTTGCACCAAGAGCTCTGTACGATAACAAAAGGCTTGGAAAGAGATATTAGAGCATTTTTGTATTTTGTAGATACTTTCTTCTTCTTCTTCTTCTTCTTCTTATTATTATTATTATTATTATTATTATAATTATTATTATTATTATTATTATTATTATTATTATTATTATTATTATTATTATTATTATTATTACTAGCAGCGTTCACCCCGCTTCGCTGCGGTCACCCCGGAACGCAATAAACTTTGTTACTTAGATAATTTTTACTTTTTCGCTTTCAAGTGATATGATAAAAACCATAGAAGATTGCAGTAAATGTTAACATTATATCGCCTGTCATTTATGTTAACCCGCCCCGCTTCGCTGCGGTCACCCCCGAACGCAATAAACTTTGTTACTTAGATAATTTTTACTTTTTCGCTTTCAAGTGATATGATAAAAACCATTATAACGCCTGTCATTTATGTTAACCCGCCGAGTGACACGGTCATGCGGGTTGCATATACATACGTTTATTTTTATACCTATGATGAACTAACAAAGGATTTGTACGTAATGGACACCTGAATGGTCAATTATCTCAAGACACTGATAATTGAAAATTAAAGTGATATGATAAAAACCATCTAGGGTCCAAATCCTAATAACCCCCCAAAAATAAAAGAAATTGGTTCAGCCGTATTAGCGTGATGAGCGGACAAAGGATTTGTACGTTCTCTTTTATATATATAGATTATTATTATTATTATTATTATTTAATTTTTGGAGTTTTTCATCGTCTTTGTTATTATTCACCAATATTCGAAAAACTGGAGTGAGCGTAGCGAAGCCCCTTTACCAAAAGGCACAGTAATAATAGATTTTAGAAATACTGTATTTCATTCTGTTACTTTCCACTATTCATTCAGAAGGGGGAAGGCATCACAAAGTTGCTGAGGTGAATGTCATTGAAATGCCTTAATTTAAAAATGAACTTTGTAAACGTGAGTTTTGTTCATGCCTACAGCAAACCTCTAGGAACTGTGTTATTGGAGCTATTGGACATGTCCTTCTCTGTTATGAGACTAACAAAAATATGGCAGATGGTTTCAAGATAAAAAAAACTCCAATATAAGTTTCAGCTCCTCAATGTTGAAGTATCGTATAATGTTTGTAATTTAAGTGCTCTGATTCCCAAAATTATGTGCTTTCCGCGTTGGAATGACAGTGATTTTGATGTGCAGGACATACCAAATTCTTTCTTTTCTGACCAGTCGTATATAATCTTTTTACTTGAAATTCGTTCAGTAGACCGCTGGGCAATTCTTTTCATTCTTTTGATCGTTCGTTTCATGTTGGAATTCGTTCGGTTTTCCCCGTTGGTCTTCTTTCTTATCGCCTTTTCTTTGTGTCTTCTGGAGCACACACGAGAGGAATGGAATCTGTAAATTGATCAGATAAAGGTGTCTTCTGAAGGAGAAAAAGAACAGAAGTGATGTCGCTCGGAATGAAATTAGTTTGGTTGTTATCACTCTCAAAATATCAAAAGTATGAGAGAAAGAAAAAAAGTTATTTAAAAAATCGTACCACCAGTGTAACCACTCATTGTAATATTTTGGTAAAGTAATCGTTTAATATTGACACTGTAATCTCCCACAGAACACAATGTTGATTACATGCAATAGCATGAGCGTTGACAAGTTGTTATGAACGGAACCGTCGACTCTTTTCCGTGGAATCTATAAAGTCACTGAAAGCAAATTATAAGGTAGAATTGCCTACAAGACGATAGGAGATGGAATTTTCGTGACGAAATACGAGGCGAGACAGAGCTCTTAGAATAAAACAAATACACTTTTACGAGATCTTTAGGATCCAAGGCAGCTATTGCAGGTCTCATAGACCCTATTGCAGGTCAATTTGTGACTGGTGTAAAGGTGGATTCGTTTCGAAGAGAATCCACTGAACTGCTCCAGTATCGGTAATTAATTAAAAATGTTTAAGAAGTTCGAATATCTGTGGAAAGAAAAAAGGAAATTAAATCTTCAGTGTGCATTTCAGGCAATGCCTTGTAAGCTAAAAGAGACGGATAATTAATGAAAATAAATGATTACTAAGTAATTAGTGAAATGAGAATGAGAAGAAATGGCAGAACTCTGAGGAAACTCTCAGGGATATTGTCACTATAAATTCGCATAACTTGGAATCGACTCAGGAACTGCTATCACCAGAGGTAGGCTGTCTCCCACTGTGCCATCGTTTCACTTTGAATGCAAGATGATGATTACTAAAAGAAGGAAGTTGAATGGGCCAGAGGAGCTTTTGTACGGGCTCCATATATACAAGGTGGCCCAAAAGTAGGTATACGGTCTCGTACTGATCGGTCATGACATTTTATATCATTTACTTATTGTTATCCATACAGGTATTGATTTAATTTCTTCCTTGTTTGTTCTTAATTTATTTTCACTTATATTTTTAGCTCGGAACAAATCAAAGCAAATAAATTCATTATATTAATAAATTAAAATGTCATACTTGATCGATGCTGGTCTGTATATCTACTTTTGGGCCACCCTGTATAATAGATAATATATTACAACTTATTACAGAAGTGTAGCGTTGTAAAAGTAAAAATTTTGTTGTTTGAGTCACCCATAGTTGCTGTTGGACATACCTACTTTGT
Organism: Thermobia domestica; assembly: GCF_964235325.1. NCBI lineage: Eukaryota > Metazoa > Arthropoda > Insecta > Zygentoma > Lepismatidae > Thermobia > Thermobia domestica. Next base: position 211,851,306 of record NC_137457.1, on the reverse strand, counting down.
GAGCGAAAATAAATACTGTAAATATAACTTGACATTTCGCTAAGTTTTAAAATATAGTAATTATATACATTAAGCTTTTAAATCATCATAATATTTCTTGTTTCTTTAAATTACACACTAAATAGTAAATCGTAAAATAAAAATATTTTTATTTTACTACTTATTTGCTTATTTAAATTCATTAAATTTAGTATGAGCTATAGGGAAGTCAATTGGTATAGGACATGAAAAGAAAGAAAATGACAAAACTAATAGAAACAAAATATGTGCTGGACATCTTCGGACTTGATTAGAAGGAGCCACTAGTAAAAGATAAAGTTCTGTTTCAAAATAAAGATAGCACGAGATAGATTCTGGTGAATTAAAAAAAAAAAAAAAAAACACTTTTCATTGTCGTTGAAATTATTGCCAGAGACTATGCAGATAGTACAATATATTTGACATTTTCACTTAATAATAATAATAATACATAATGAACTTCTTGTAGAATTTATACATTATTTTAATGTTCGTAGAATCTCAAACTTTCCTTTAAATTCTAAAATCTGTTGTAGAATTCCAAAGCATGGTTCTTTTTAGGGATTTTCAAACATGATCATGTAAGATTAAATATTAAAGCTTATTTCATTCCATAACTCAACAACGAAATAATAATAATAATATAGGAACGTGGCAACACCGCAGTAGTAGGAGAACGAAGATACACGATATGTGATGTATCCTTTAAGGAGGATTTCAAGATCTTTTTCTTTTAGTCGGAATGTTGTATTTGCTTGGAAAGAATGTGCGTATCGTGAAACGTACGTATTTCTTCTTCCATGATGCTATCTGTGTAATACTATTTCACAAAATAATTCGTGAAAGACGATGCCATGGGAAAATACTTAGCGTTATTTTACGCTAAGGTAATTTGAAGAATTTTTTCTGCTCCGTTTTGTTTTGTCGAGGGTGATGATGGATTGCATTTAAAGTCGCTAGTGTTTACACCCAGATAAAGGAAATTTACAATACCTTGTATTGTGTATTTCTCAGACATGTTTATTACAAGTGTCACCAATCAATATATAAATTATTTATTTGGAACATTAGCAAAAAAATGAAATCTACAAAAGATGCCATCAATACAATATATGTTGCGTACCACCAGAAAGAAAATATTGATATCTCATATACAGGGGTTAAACAGAATAATGTGAACATGCCAAAAACTTGCAAGGTATACCTAGTACGGTGTGAGGCTACATTTTTTCCTTCTTTCTTTTTTTAAATACTAAAAGACCCTGAATCCGACGAAGAGTAGACTGTGCAGATGAGGAATCATACTTAATGAAGTATGGTACTACTCTTCCAGCAAAACATGCTACAGTTCCTTCAGAGATGATGGAGGAAAATGAGACTATATATGGTATTCTAGAACAGAACATAATAACTCGATGAAGTTGAGATCCGGCGATTGTGAAACCCAGAGGAAGAATTAAACTTTTCACTTATGTTCCATAAGCCATGCTGTGAGTGTCCTACCGTGTGCACGAGAGCCAGATCATCTCGACACAATTTCATTCCAACAGGAAACATTTTAGGGGACTATGGGGGGGACGTCGTTCTTCAAAATTTGCTCATAGGATTTGACAGTCATCGTTCCATGCACGGGTACAAGATCCCTGCAGAAGACCACGATATTGGCTGTTCACACAGTCACAGGACCACCACCACCACAATAGCAGAAGACAATCCGAAGCATAGGCTTCATAGGGTGTTCGTCAGACGTACAAACGTCCTGCTGTTCGAAATGTGAATTTCTATTCATCGGACCACAGGGCGTGTTGGTCTGCAGTTCTCGTGCTGTGGTGCTTGCACTACCGGCTAGGGCCTTGCCTGTAGCAGCCCTGCCATGAATATCCATTTTATGGTGTGCCCTGAGCAGTGTTTTCTTCAAAATCGACTCTCTCGGTGACAATAGTAATTTTAGTGGCAGTTGCCCTCTTATTTCTTGCCACAGGTAGTTTTAATGCCCTTTTGTTCCTGTCTGACATTGTTGTCTTTCAGTCACTTATGTTTAGCAGATGTGGTTTTCTCAGTAACTGTGTATGTTCTCATGGCATCAGAGACAGTAGCAGTAGCTCTCGATACCCTGCGCTTGGGACTTCCGTCATAGACGCTTCCACTAACCGGGCACTAACAATCTGCCCTCATTGAGAATCTGTAAGACCTACTTTTTTAACATACCACCATCACATCACAACTCTCACGGATGAACGGAATACTGATAACGGGGGAGCAAGGTCCACACCATATAATTACACTAATCAAAAAAAAAAAAACCCTCATCACTAACAGTACCAAGGTTTTCAAGAAAGAAATCCAGGTGGGAGTCTAGAAAGTGAACTTTAAGGGACATTTGCAACCCATTTCTTTGAATGACTGCAGGAAATCACTCACAATTTCACGGCAGTTTAGGGCTTTCTGGTTTCCTAAAAAGTTCTCTGTTAAACATTGAAATGAACACCAAGCTGCTTTCTCAACCGGAGTTATGAGATCCTCAAATTTTTGGTCACGAATCAGACATCTTATTTGGGGGACTACAAAAACCCCTTCCTTGATTTTAGCGTCACTAACCCGAGGAAATTTTTCCTTGAGGTAACAAAATCCAACATTACTTCTGTCCATTGCCTTAACAAAGTTTTTGAAGAGCCCCAACTTTATGTGAAGAGGAGGTAGAATTATCTTATTAGGGCTCACCAGTGAGGAATAAACAACATTCTTCTGTCCAGGAGTTAATACACGCTTTGGCCATTCCTTCTTGATGTAATGTTCCGCTTTGTTCCTGCTGTCCCATTCGCAGAGGAAACAATATTTCGTATAACAAAGCTGCAAACCCATTAACAAAGAAATAACTTTTAAATCACAGCAAACGGTTCACTTGTATTTCTCATACTGAATTCTTTCTAACACTATTTTGATGTTTTCATAAGTTTCCTTCATATTAGTTGCATAAGCCAAAGTCACTGAAGGAAATTTGTTGCCATTGTGCAAAAGGACAGCCATCAAACTAATTTTGGAAGAGTCAATAAACAATCTCCACTCTGTACTTATATGTGCATGTCCGAGTGTATCCATCACAGCACAGACATTATTACAATACACTAAATCATTTTCTTGAGAATAGTAGTTTTGAAACTCTGTATGACGGTTTCGAAAAATACACACTTTAGTGTCACGATGGAGAAGATTCCAGCCTTTAAGTCTAGAAGCAAGAAGTTCTGCCTGTATCTTGGAGAGTTTTAAATCCCGTACGAGGTCATTTAGTTCACCCTGAGTTATCAGATGGGGATCCAACGTAGATGTGCTTCCTACATAAGTAGGATCATCTTCTTCATTTGGGACTTCAGTGGTTGCCTCAAGTACGTAATCCTCATTTACCGTAAGATGAGCAGGAGGTACTGGTACAGATAATTCTGCACTGTGTGGAACTGGCCTAATTGCTGATGGCAAATTAGGGTAGTGTACTGTGTGCTTAGATTTACTGGTTATTCCTTTTATCTGTGTCATATAATACAAAAGTAGCAGTCTGAAGATCTTTTGGTTCCCTCCAGATCATCGGTACTGCGAAGTTCATGTTTCGTTCACCATTTGCCCACCAAGTCAGACGTTTCACGCAAGTACAACAACTGTAGTGAGGAGCCCAATTCTTATCTTGGTCTCCTACACAGCAACCAAAATATAACTGATAAAACTTCCTCACAAGTGAAGTAAAACATCGACGTTGCGATTTAAGTGTCAGCTCCCCACGTACATAATAGAAATTGTCCGGGTGATTTACACACTTCCTCGGCATCGTGTATCCTGTAAGGTATCACACACAAATACACACACGAATCTACACTACATCAATCATGAAACAGCACAAACGTAATCTAACTCAGTGCATCACCACAGAACACAATCTATTCGAACTCCACAATGCACAAACACTTCAACTTACTCGCGGCCACATCTAAAACAAGTCCAGCTTGGACCGTCACTCAACGCTACTAACAGTCATCAGGCTACGTAAGTCATCAGTTTTTTATGCATTGTTGCCAGATCAAAATATTAAAAAGTGACTTATTTTCCACAGAAAGCATGCGTGTATTTGTGCTTGTATTTGAGTATACATCTATGTGCCGACAATAATACGTCAAAGTTAGGTTTTTGTGTTGGGTAAAAGTCTTGCATAGTATATTCTTTATTACCTATAAATAGACACAATAGTTTATATCTCTAGACAGAATAATGCGATTCACATGAAATTAACATTATTTATTAAGTAGACATAAAACTATGTTTTAGTGCAGTTCCTGTTTCTGTATCACTATATACAAATAGCAAGTTGAAACAAAAAATTGAGATAAACTACTTTTTGGAGGAAAATTCCAAAAAATCCCACTAGAAATTCCCTCATACAAAAAATGGTGATACGGTCTATACATCATTGAAAATATGTTTTATTTCAAATCCAGTGAGACATAACCTTGTGCTTATATTGTAATTTTCGTGGAAGTTATATGTGATTTTATCTGCACTAATGAATATGGTAAAATGAACAGTACACATAGCATATTTTTATATAAATATGTTTATTTCTCTAGAAGGAATATTGCGATTCTTATGAGACTTAGAGAGCTTACTAAGTATAAATCAGGCTAACATACAATACAGTTTGTGTGTTTATATACCTAAGGGTACCCGAGCTACAGGTGCATTTTTTTAAAAAGGAAATTTGAGGGAAAATTTCCCAAAAATCCCTCTGTCACGGGAAAACTGAGGGTGATGGAGAAAAATTGATTGCAGATTCGAATTCTACGTGAAAAGTTCTATTAGAATCAGGTATTTTCATTTCTGTGCCAAAATCTTGTTGACTAGTATTATCATCAAAGATGATCGCCAATCGCAACACACATTGTACAATAACGCTCGAGAGTTGGATGTGATTTTCGACTACTGTTCACATTATTCTGTCCAATTTTCTATGTATACTGGTGTACAAAAATTAAAAGACGAGATAGATAAAGTAACGTAAAATATTGGATAGTCGATGGTTAAGGAATGACAGCCCGGCAACATAATGCCAGAGGTCTCCAACATGTGCACAGGGAACAAGACATTGCAAAGTGTGACCGTAACGCGGAATGGATCTGCTTGCCCACACTAAGCATTGAATGAAAGGTACGAGACAGTGTGTGGTACAACAATATGACCCAGAAATAACGTTTGATTAATTTCATACAGGGAAGAATAGTCGGGAAATTGTAAGAAGGACGAAGTTGTGACGAGTGTTGACTAAGAGTTTAGTATTGCACACAGTATTGTTTTACGTAAGGTATATTGCGAACCACAGGCAATGCTATGTGAAGAAGAGACGGTAGCAATCACAGTCAGTTATAGGAGATGCTGTATTGTGCAATAGAAAAAAAAAAAAAAAAAGACCGACATCAAACAGCGGCGGCAAGGGGAGCCTAACCACATATCACTCTAAAGGACATGAGTGTCACAAGCCGGCTGGTAAGTCCTGTAAACTAAGAGCTGGAGGTTAGTTTTAGTTAATTTTATCTGTGCGTGTGTCTAATTTAACGTTTTTGCAGAACTTACTTTTTTCTTATGTGTATGTGATATAGTTGAATCTCATGTTAAAAGTACACTGCATTTTGCTGTAGTTCTTTCCAATTACGGTTAAGATAGATAGATATTAAAAATGGTGTGAGATTGAGGAAGGTCTCATCATGTATCGTGTGATTGAGGTTCACTTTGTGTGTGCTTGTAAGGCTCCCTGTAGATGACGCCAGCTTGAGTTCAAGGCGCTTTTAAGTAAATGTTTATCACTTGTCTATTTAGGGGAACATTTTTATTTCATAACAACTCAGAATAAGGCAAAATGGCCTCGTAGTCTTCATTCTATTTTAAAACATGGTTTTGCAATCAGTCAACAACTTCCATCGTATACATGCTGTCATGTTTATTCCTTGAAAATAAGGGAAATGACAATAATAATATAATCTTTCTATTTTCATTCTAAGAACGTACTATAAGTTATAAAGAATATGGTTATGGACCACAAATTTCAGAAAGAAAGAAAATGTAAAATCAATGACGAAATGTTGTCCAAAAAATGGTTTAAAAGGGAGGAGGGGGAATAAATCTTCCGTGATGATGGGTTCATACTATATATTGATTTTTCAAGCTGTTCTTGACATTTGGTATAGAAGTCATTTTTTATCCCGCGTTTTCATCTACGGCTGGCTGTTTTTTTTTTGTGTGTGTTTGTGTGTGTGTGTCCATTTATAACTGAAAACTTGCCAGAAGATTAAGTATTCGCTGAAATATCAAGCTGTACGGTTTGTAGAGTTGCTTTTCTAGTAACGTTTATCTAATGGATATAGTACGTATTCTTTCTATCGTTCAGTTCTCAAATACTCAGTTGTTGATCTTTCATTGTGAGAGTTGGGGAAATAATTGAAGTGAGTAGTAATTTTGCCCACGAGACAAGAAATTAGGTTTTATTATCTCGTCTAGTAGATTTTGTAGAAGTTACGTCCCGATCATAAGAATTCTGCCTAGTCGGGATTCTCAAAAAGATATTTTTTTTTTTGTCTCGTCATGAATTTTTTCCACTCCTTTTGTTTATGTACAAAATTTGTGCCGTATTTTTTCTTAATTTCATCTCGAAGTTATCAGGATCCTTCCACATCACGAAAGGACCACGAAGAGCGTGATATAACAACGTATTTATTATTGAATATATTGTATAATGACTTTCCTATGTTTAAACGTTAATAAATCCTCTTCATCATGTTCGTATAACCACTTGATCAATTTAGTTTTATGCTGTGGGTACGTAACACTAAAACAATATTTAAGATCTAAGACTTGGGCGAACTAGTGTTGCTCACGAGACTCGAGAAATGTATCGTCAGAGCTTCCTCCTGGCAAACTAGTTAGCGTATAGGCCTTTGGCGTGGGAGACCCGGGTTCGATTCTAGGCGGGAACTCATGTGGTTCGGATCTCTCGTTAAACTGGGTTCACGTCTCATATAGCCATGCTGCTGAACGAGACGCTAAACTATCAAATGGATCAATCGAATGTATCATCTTGGAGAATTGTCATGTTTCTAGTCTAATCTCGAATTTGAAAATGTGAGATTAGAATCGAGAGGAAGAGAATTATCTCATGGGCAACACTAGTAAGAAACAGATAATTCCACTGTAGACAGCCAGAAGCATCACCCACGTTAAAGCCATGTGATCGCAGATAGTTCCCCGTGGTCTGTAACTACATGGAATTTAGTTTCTTTAATACGTGAGAGGAAAAAAGCAGACTTGACAGATAGAACGAATTAGATGTCCAATGTCGCGATACACACCTCTATCATTCTGCTTCTTTAACCCTTAATTTTTATTTTCAGTTCCACGTAAGTTACAAACTTAGCTTCTTGTAAACCGAACGAGTGTAAAAATTCAATCCATTTCACTCCTAATTAAAATTCAGTTAAATTTGATACATTTGGTTCTTCCTGAAGCTGTTACGTAAATGTCCAAAGCAAAACGATTTAATTTACTTTATAATATATGCTTTACCTTCGGAAGTGCCAGAATTAAAGATATTTTGAATTATGGAAGTTTATCCGCAATCTCCCTAAATGCAGTACCATTATGTTTTATTATTATTGTTAAAATGGAATACTTAGTTCTATATAACATCACTAAACTTCAATTTTTTTCGTACTTTACTACCCTATAGGGGGAACCCCGTAGTCGAGTGGTTAGATTCATGTCCGCGTGGTGTCGAGTTCGATTCCCGGCCGGTGCTTCCTCAATTTTCGGCGTCCACCCAGCGTCGTGAGGCAAACTGGGGAGTCACGTGAATAAAAGACGTGACAGCCACTATGTCTAAAGATATACTACATTGACTTGACACCTAGTCTTCCGTTCCAAGCGCTGCTATCGGCTGAAGGAATTCCACTCTCTTTCGCCGAGGTTCTCTCGCTTAGCAACAGTTGAATCCTTATTGGCTCAACGTGTGGGTGTGTCGATAAGTTCGCATTTTTGCCACGGCTCAAGACACTTTGGCAGCACTATAGAAAGCTCCTGATACGCCGGTTAACGATAGGGCGACGCGACAGCCTAACCACGCGTTCGTCGCTAGGCTGGACGTAGTTCTGCCAATCGCTAACAGATGGCGTGGAGCGGCTAAGTCCCAGAAATTTGGTGCTGTTACGCCAAGTAGTTTAGTAGTTTACTACTCTACTTCGTACTTTTAAGATACAACTATATTTTACTTTAAAAAAAAAAAAAAAACAGTCATTAGTTCTCTTTATTCTAAATCTTTGTTGCAGCTTTAGAGGTCTTGACAAGATTTTCTATTTAAAAAGAACAAAAGCATAGAGGATGGCCCATAATTATGTATAATGATGGTTGACTGACTGTAGTATTCGTAATTCTGGGTAAATACTTTCGGTATGGCAACACTGTGTACCCTGCGGTCGACGTGGGTCTTGGAGAAACCAGCTCGAGCTTCAGACTTGAACACCACCTGACTGTCTTATGGAGTATTTTAAAGGATAAAGTGTATCAACATCACATGCGCAATTTGGCCTAACTAAGGGAAGCTATCATAAAGGAGTTCCACAGGATACCAATACGAGTCTCTCAAATTGTTTGTGACAACTTGCTCTTTGTCTTCAGGAATGTATTCAGGGGTGTCATTTAGGGAGGGCAGGAGGGGGCAATTGCCCTACCCAAGAGTTTGAGGAATGCATATACTTTAATCGATTGCCTACTAATATACTAGTACAAAACGTGAAATTCTTATGTCGGTGGTGTTCTTGCCCCCCCCTTCCCCAAGCAAAGTCTGAAATGCCCCTGAATGTATTGTATCGACTTGGATGGTGCATTGATAAACTATGTTATAGAGAACAGAGATTAAAATTCTTGTAAGGAAACGTATGAGAGTAATGTGTTTATATTCAATTTTGTGTTGCTAGTTTCTTACTGGTCTTTATGTTAATCTTTGAAACATAAAACATCATATTCATAATTATGGTCCACCCTGTATTTGGGCAAATAGAAGACAAAAATCATGCAATTCATTAGATATCGTTAACCAAGAGTCGTTTTCCTACGAAGTTAAATATATTTGAAAGCTAGAGTAACAGACTTCTATATTTATCACCAAGGGTTCAGCTAATTCAGGGAAAGAATGGAAGTAGAACAAAATGGTCCCTAGATTTAGATTAAAGTAATAATAATAAACTTTATACATCAAAAGCCTTTCAAACGCAAAGAAGCAATCATAGCACATTCTCACTTCTACAAAGTCATTTTAACAACTTCAAGAAGGTTTGGGCGCAAGCACTTTTCACTATCAGCACAAGAGCACCAATTTTTGATTGCTAGAACAGCTAAGTGTTTGCGAACATAAGGATGAGTAGGGTTAGTTTAAAAGAACCTTGAAGATCTAATAATTGTCGAACAGTAGAATATATATATATATATATATATATATATATATATATATATATATATATATATATATATATATATATATATATATATATATATCTTTACTTTTGGTGACTGGGCTCTTATAAATCGTTAGTGTTGCTTTAAATGATGATTGCGTGTCTCGAAGGAGTAATTGCGTCTTCATAGAGGACCAGCGGTATGTTCTGTGATTATATGATTATATAACTCAAAAGATTTTTCTTTTTTCTTCATGTTTTTATTTTAATCTTGTTAATATGTGTTTGGGTGTATGTGTGTTTTACGGATGTCTTACACACACTGTTCTTTCTAGTTCTTGCGTGAAAGAAAACATAGAATGATTAAAATTTTTTTAAAAAAATTTAGCAGGTGTTTCCGGTCGTCAATACTATAAGGGAAGACTTCAGCGCTAAGAAAAGAATTGAACAAGGAAATTAACCCTGAAGGAACAAACAAATTATACGTTCAACACACATTTCTTGAAGTTAGAACCTAGTGTTCATATTTTTTTCTTCTTTTTTTCACTTTCAACATTTTTGTTATATGCTTAGTGATCCCTAGTATAAACCAAATGTAAGTTATAACGAATTAGAAATAAATATGAAAAGTAACAAAATGTAGGTCAAACCCATTTTCCAAACTGCAACGAAAATTTCAGTAATTTCTGGAAGTATTTTCAACTGAGACTTGTGAGACTTGTGAGCTATATATGGTTTGCTTTCTTCCTTCTAGTTAATCTTTAATAATAATAATAATAATAATAATAATAATAATAATAATAATAATAATAATAATAATAATAATAATAATAATAATAATGTGTCGAGCTTTTCGCATAGAAAGGAGTCACCTAGTACTACAAAATTCTGTATCCAGATAGATCTTCATAGATCTAATCGCGTACCAAGCTGTTTCTTCGGTTTTCGGTTCGAGGGGAATTGACAAAAGTCAAAATCTATGCACATTTCTGACGGTTTCTAAGAACGTCGTATATGCAACCACAAATATATGCATATTACGCGAGCTTACATAACAGAAGCGGATAAAGATGGTGCTCTTTGTTATGTATTTCTTTATTTCATCCATTTTTTCTGATATTTTGGTTAAACCTTCGGGCATTTCAGCTAGGATTTAAAACAATATGTAAAACTAACTAATTTTGTACTCTATTTAAATTGGATATTGCTAAATGATTAATAGCCATGGTACAAAACCGGAGATTGTCATTTAGCAATCGGGACTTATGCTATCGGGCTCGGGCTCATACAGTATATTCAATAAACCTCTCGCTCACTAACCTCAATGAGGATCACGCTATCTCAGGATTGTACCCACTCGAGCTTACTTATCCTGATTGGGGTTCGCACTTACTCGAAGTCGCGCTCGCCATTCACCTATAGGGCTTGGGCTGTATTATTTAGTTTGAGCCCAAGATCCAGGCTTGTGACGGATATCTCTGGCTGGAATGCCATCGTGATGGCAGTGTTGACATGGCATTGTGCGGCAGTTGGGAAGGTAGTTTAAATTAAAAATAGTGGTGTTAAGTAGACATATTGATTAATGGACGAACTTTGTATCACTCATTTCAACATGCGCAATATGACTGAGCAAAGCTCTTATACTGGCTGAAAAAGCTACACATTACTATATTACTCCTATTTATTTATTTATTTACTTACTTATTTGAACAGGCCTCTTCTCAATCCCCTTTTACTGGAACAAATTTCTGTCTGTAGGTATGTGGTAATTTCCATGTTCAATGTAACCTTCTGTTTGGTTACAACTAAAGAAAATTCGATCATTCCTGTAAATAACAATATGATGATGAGGAACACAATCCATCAATAAAAAATTCAACATGTACATCCTTTAAAAAAATAAAAATAAAACAGTCTCTTGTATGTAGTGTGATTTACGCATTTCGTATATTTCCAGGTAGGGTACCTGGTTTGATCCCAAACCAAGTGAGTTTGTGATGGACAACATTGTGTCCATAGGTTTTCTCAAGGTTACCTTTCATATTCTGATTCCATCTAATTTTTCATAATCATTTACTTTTATTAACATTTAGTTTCCTTTAGTCTTAAGGGCAGTCATTTCCTGCCTGCTTATGTATGGCGTAGGAGTAGACTTTTACCTTCAATCAGGAGAGAGAAAGAATGGGGAAGGAACGAGGTAGGTAGAATGAATTAAAATAAGATTGACAGTGTTTGGGTTACTCATGAATGCACAAGTAATGTACGTATGTGCAAAACCATCGATCACCATTGTCTTCTATCGACAGTAGGGTTGCTGTCTTCTCTTTGTTGTCTGTGTGTGGTTTACTGTGAACACAAGCAGCAAAATGTGACGTTATAGGACATCCAGCTGGGCATAAACGTGAAACGTTCTAAATTTTTCATTTTTACGTACATTGAACGACATAACCCCTCTGACTTCTGCAACCCACACTTCACTGTTTTGTTGTGGGTTAACTAACATTGGAGGAAAACATATTTTGACATACATGTTGCAGAAATGGCAAATTTGTGGTCTAATCGTTGCCACAAGCGTATTAGCCAGCAATATTTCGGAAAGAATTGTTGTAGAAGGCGGCTCAGTTTTTAACACGTACTGATTTTTTTTTTTAAATTCACTCGATAAACTATACTACAAATATACTACGATATGGTGAATATGTATGAGTGAAATGCACATTTAACATGTCTATCATGATTATTTAATTTATAGTCATATATTTTGTATACTTGAATTTTTGGGAACCTCTAAGTAGATTCCTACGGGAGTCAGTCAGGAATTAGGAATTACATTTCTGGGCATTTGGCATCTATGGCCGTTTAACCCTATCACATATGAAGAATGATGTCCCTCGACGATGACACTATCTGCGAAATTGAGAAGAAAGAAATGGGGAAGGAAGAAAGCGGTCTGGAACATTCATGTTAGGTACTATCCTAGCATTTGGCGGTAAGAATGAGGAAATTCTCACTCAGAACTGCTGGCCTAAAAGGACGTGTACACCTTTGCAACCTAGTGCCTCCATCGGGAATTGAACTCGTGTTCGCTCGCATCAAAGACGAGAGTGTTGGCGATTACGCTACACATAGCCACTGCAAAATTTGAAGAGAACAGTTGAAGGCATACATTAATTATACCATCATCAAATAGGTATGTTGCTCAAACGTAAGATTTTCAAATTAATCTGTATTATTATTATTATTATTATTATTATTATTATATGAAACGCAGTGTTCATATTTAATACTAACCCTTTTGTGTTTAAACTGTCCTTTATACATTGCTGACTCTTGAAAACTGTCAGGGTTACATTCTTTTGTTTCGTTATTACAAGCAAAATATGGAAACACCGATACATCCAAGTGACAATGAGAAATTTCTAAAATAGTAGCCATCACGAAGGAGTCTTCGGATGTATGCTGACAAAATATAAGTTGAAACTTTTTAATTTTGCTCCATGAATTTTCACTTTTTGATAGTGATGAGCAAATGCAAAACCAAGACCCGAGTGGTCTTGGTCTTGGTCTTGCACACCCAGTCTTGGTCTTGGTCTTGCACATCCAGTCTTGGTCTTGGTCTTGCTTTCAAGAGTCTTGGTCTTGGTCTTGCTTTCAAGAGTCTTGCAAGTTTTGCTTTTAAGAAATCTTATGCTTTTCATAGGTAAATTTTACTCTGGATGCAAGGGATAAACAATTCTACAATGCGCCAATAGTAACGGAAACGCAATGTATGTTTCTAAATGTAATATAGTTTACCTTCTTGTACGTATGATGATAGCGTACAACATAGGTGATGACCTTTATTTTTTTTAATGGGTACACACGCCTCACTACTTACAAGACAAATCACAACGTTTCGTAATCTTTTTTATATTTTTTAACAGATTCTACACTCCATTGGTTCCTACACTGGAGAGGCTACCCCTGAGACGCATGAAAGAAAACCAAGACGGCACAGATTATTGAAATACCATGAATTGCAAAATTATTTTTACATTCTAAAGGCGTCAAATTTTTTTCAACGACGATTAGCTAATGCTATTGAACAAACTTCCAATTAAATATTGATATTTTGTTTTACTGATTCCAATATGTACTCTATGGGGCATAAATATGTACATTATGCAAAAGCGACGAAAAAATTGAAGGCTTTCGAAATGTGGGCATGGAGAAAAAAGGAGAGAATTAGGTGTGTTGAACGGAAAACGAATGAAAATGAAATGAAATGAAATCTTTAAGTTTAACGTCCCACAATTATGCCGGTTAGGCTAAAGGAGACATTGATAATGCGAAATAAAGAAAGTGGAAGGAAACGGGAGAACCCCGAGAAAACCCGAGCACGGTGTTTGTCCAGCCGGCGCGAGCTGGGGTCGAACCAGGGACCCCAAGCACCGGAGGTGAACGCTCTACCACTGAGCCACCGCGCCTCCCGAAAAACGAATGAGAAGGTGTTAGAAATATTAGCAGTAGGAGAAAAAAACAGAGAAACACTATTAGACGAGCGTGCTAGAGGGTATGGTAAAAGGAAAGAGAGGGAGGAAGCGAAGGAGACTGTAGTTGAAGGAAGGTACAGAAAATTGCTACGTCAAGATGAAGAGACTAGCTGACGGCCATCGTACATCGAAGCTTCTCAGTTGCAATAAGTAACCTGCCAATAATGGCAGTAGCTAATATGCAGCTGATGATGATGATATGTTTAGCAATATTGACACACACACACACACACACACACATACATACATACATACATATACATATACATATATATATATATATATATATATATATATATATATATATATATATATATTATAACCAAAGCTCTTAACATTTTAGAATAATTCGAAACTGAAAACGACTCAAATGTCTATGTTTTTTATGTAAACTCAATTGATATCAATACTTTTGATCTACATTAAAATACAAAATAACGTTATCAAACTCTAGATTGTTTAAAATAACTGTACAAAATCAGTCTCACTTGTGAATATGGATTACAAGCATCAATTACCCATTTCGTTAGGTTAAATTAAAGTAATAATAATGTGTTTCGTTAGTCAGTCACTTTTTATTATTACTAAAGCGTTCTCTGATATCGTCATTTTCGATGATTTATATATTTATCTCCCCTTCTCCTCCCCAAGTTGCGGGGCTGAATTTGGATTTGAAAGGCATCAGAACTCAGAAGTGTCACTGTTCATCTCAGAGACCCCGAAAAGTATGGATTCTTCACTGGTAACTATCGGTCATTTTCAATAAATTTATATGTCTCCTCCTCCCCCATGTTGCAAGGCACGGCATCGGAAGTGTCACTGTTCATCTCAATGACCTCGAAAACCATGGATTCGACATTGATAATGATCATTTTCGATAATTTTTATATATATCTCCTTCCTCCACCTTCCCCAAGTTGCTGAATTTGCATTTAAACGGGATCGGAAGTATCACTGTTCACCTTAGTGATCCCGAAAACTATGGACTCGATACTAATATTTGGTCATTTTTTTAAAATCGTTTTTATGTATATCCTCCTCCTCCAAGCTACGGGGCTGAATTTGGTCGTAAACGGTATCGGAAGTGTCAGTATTCAACTCAGGGACCTCGAAAACTATCGATTCGACATTAATATTCGTCATTTTCGATCATTTTATCTCTTCCTTCATCCTTCCCTAAGCTGCACTGTCAAAGTGATATAACAGAAACCATGTCAGGTTCGAACCTCATCTATGTTGAAAATGTTATCGAGATCGGTTGGGTGGTTCAAGAGATTAGGAGTCATAAACATAATCACTTTCAATTTTATAATATAGATTTATTGTTGTAGTATAATGTTATATCGCTCAATCCTCGACGTGACGTATATCTAAGGAGGTTAAAAGTTATAAACAATTATTCAACGTATAAGAATCCGCCATGAAATCAAACTTGCGGTAACATGCACTAAGTTTTTTTCAGTGTCATGAAAATGTTATTTTGTATATTCATTTTATGAGCACACACTAAAAATTTCCAACGGATATAGTTTGCATTAATGGTATACGAAATTACCGATGTTCAATACTACATTTCTCTTTAGTTTTGGAAGAAGAACACCACTGATATGCTTTGAAATGAAATGAAGTATCTAGTTTAATGTCCCACGATTATGAACCAAGGCTCAGGGAGATGGTGACGATTAGAAATGACTGAAATGGTGGCTGGAATGAAGAAAGTAGGAGGAAACGGAAAACCCCCGAAAAAAACCACGCACACGGTGTTTGTACACCACAAAAGCTCACATGGTGCAAGATGACACCTGTGTGGCTTGAAAACGAGTAATATCTACAGAAAACGCGAACAACCAATTCAGAAAACGACATACTGTTGCTCTATCCTACAGGGGCAGATCGAATTCACATATATTGCATAAACTACTGGGAACAAATTCACTCCAGCGTTCACCTCCGGTGCTTGGGGCCCCTGGTTCGATCCCAGCTCGTGCCGTGTGGACTTTGTGGTGGACAAACACCGTGCTCGTGGGTTTTCCCGGGGTTATCCCGTTTCCTCCCACTTTCTACATTCCACCATTTCATTCATTTCTCATCATCACCGTCTCCTTTAGTCTAACCGGCAAAACCGTGGGACGTAAAACTTAAAGAGTCTTGGTCTTGGTCTTGCAGGTATGGTCTTGGACTTGGTTTTTCACCCCTTGGTCTTGGTCTTGCGTCGGGATTCTTGGTCTTGGTCTTGGTCTTGGTCTTGCATACAAGACACTTGCAAAAACTGCAAGACCAAGACTCTTGCACTCATCAGTACTTTTTGAAAACTCTTTCTTACGAATAAGGTTGTCTATGAGATGAGAATGTTTGATGTTCCTAGCAGTTCAGGCTGTTTTCTCTCGAAAAGGCATCGTCAAAGTGATGTGCGGCCTCTAAGATAGTATCTGTGTGTATTGAAAAAGCTGTTTTGTTTCGTATATAGTCACAAAAATTCTGTACCCATTATAACGTAACTCGTTATATACTGGTCCTCAGTCATAATTATAACTAGATTATATCACTAAAATCACTTAAATATAGTATATGTTGTATTTAGCTTTTCTTGCCTTTTATTGTGGCACACAATTGTCGAAATAAATATACACCTTTATATTTATACTTACATACTTTTATATTTATATGATGGTTCCTGAATTATATCCTTTATTTACAAAACGTTGCTATGATAACGTAAAGAAAAAAACTCATCACAAATCATCAGATTAGAATCAATTTTTGCTTCTCTTCTTTTTTGTATTATTTTCTTCTTCTTCAAACTGTTTAGTGCATATTTTAAAATCGTACATTGCCCGGAAATATAAGAAAAAAATATTTAAAATTACACTGAAAATACAAGATAATACAGGATATCATTGCATCATGTCGCCCGAACTATAGGACTTTCTTTTATTGGGTTTACAAATAAAAGAAAAGGATCCTGGCCCGTTAAGTAATACATATATTAATCATTCAAGTTTTCGAATGCACCTCGTATATGTAAAAATTACAATTCATATAAATATATTGCATTTATTTTTATATTATTATTATGTTTATTTTAAATTTTATGATTGACTTCATTTATTTATACATTTCAACGACGATAAGGCACATCCGAAATTTGATTCACAAGTTATTTAATTTTAAGTCCTTTTCGAGTCCATTAAATGCTTGTTACAAGTTAATAATTATTCACTTGGGCATAATGAAGAAAGTTTTGAAAAAAATATATGTATGATATTCATATGGTTGTTCTTTGAACGAAATAGGATCCAGCACATATATTTTCAACAATAACAATAAGACTTAAGATAAAACAGGATAATTGATATCAGGACAAAAATTAAAGTTACACTCGGAACAAAATAAATTCTTATCAAGATCATAAAGGTACGAATCGTTCCATCTGTTGATTCATTGAATTACCTTCATAAAATTCAAATGAGGTACGAATAACAAACAAAATCATAATATTTAAAGCGAAATAAAGCAAAAATCAATTTAATATATTCTTTCGGACGCAACAGCATTAACTTAAGTTACATGACCAACAAATTCATTCAAGTTGCATTGAAAGTCATAAGTCGGAATACAGTCTTGTGTATTATTTACTTCTACAGTTCTTTGTTTCTTATTTTGAGATTTGTACCATCTACGAAATTTCTACGAAATCCAATTCGAACGAAATTAGATCTAATGAGTACTTGCTTCTTAAGAGTACGATTACTATTACTGTTGTTACCAAGATTAGGTTCGGTTACACGATTACTATTACTAATAAGGTTAGGTTCATTCGTTTTACTGGTGGCGAGATGTCGTGTCTCCTAACATACCTGTACCTGTTCTTTCCACAATACTCACGGTACTTTGTCCTACCACGGGTTTTGTGTCTTCTGTAATTAGGTTCGGTTACATTACCGGTACATATGAATCTAACATTACTTTTCACATTGGGATCACACTTTAATCTCACATGAATGTTTCGAATTTGGTTTCGATTAAGGTTAGTTTGGTTCAGGATAGTACTGTATTGCACCATTGATGAATTTTCAAAAATTTGCAATGTCACACTTAGATGATTGAAATCAACGCACTGCATCACGTTCTGTAAAAGCACCATCGGATTGTTCACTACTATCATTTTGGTCTTTTCGTAGAATGAACATTTCAATAGCTCCAACTCAATCTGCCAATTACTACAAACATTGGTGGGAACACACGTTCCCTTTCTGAATTTCACGAATACTGGAATCAATTTTCTTCCTGCTACATGAACCAATGTCGTGTACATATCATTAAATGGTTCTGTTACCATTACTTCATGTTCAGGATTAATATCATGTTAAATATATCGTGAATACAAGCAATCAATAGCGCTCACTAGACGAAAATGGTCATAACTTTTCGCAGATTGATACATACCAAAATCTTCGTTATACACAGCATCAGTAAAGCAACCAAAAACATTCGAATGAAGAGAAAAGTCAGGATAATCTGATCCAACCAATACTGCAGTATGTTTTTGCAAACACTCAGCAAAGTTCATCCATACACTTAAATCAATGATGTCATACTTCTTCGTAGATGCAAATTCAGGATCTGTATTCTCCATAGTTTCTGTGGAAGGTTCAGGTTCACTTATTTGGGGTATCATTAACTACAGTTTCTACCACTTCGATGGAAGTTTTCATTTCAGTGAATCTATGTATAATTCGTTCCATATTAAGATCACTTCGTTCAATTCGTAGAGTTGTCTGGTCGATTTTACTATTGAGTTGTGTCATCTGTTCACCAAGATCTTGCTTTAATTGTCCAATCTGTTGATCAATTTTACTGTCAAGTTGGTTCATTCGTTGATCCATTCGGTTTAATTGTTCTATCTGTTGGTCGATTTTGCTCGTTTGTTGATCCATTCGGTTACCAAAATCTTGTTTTAGTTGTCCTTCAAGTTGGTTGATTCGTTCCATTTGTTGCTTTGATTGTTCCATTTGTTGTTTAATGAGACCGGCCAGGTCAGAAAAGCTCATTTCCCTGTTGCCATCTGCTTCTGATGTATTTCCCATAACAGTGAAACTCATTTTAACATTCCTCGGAATTTTTGTGCCACTTCTCAACACGGTAAACTCCGTCTTATCTCCTTTGGTGAAATCACCTCGTAGCCTTATAGTCAATCTATACTGCTGAAATTCAGTGTTGGGTAAGTTACTTGTAAAAATGTAACGCGTTACAAGTTCTTTACTTTCTCGTAAAATGTAACGCGTTAGTAACGCGTTACTTGCCCCAAAAAAGTAACTGTTACTTTACTTCGAAAGTAACGCGTTACTAAGCCGTTACTTTTAGGTCCAAAACTTTAAAAATGTGAAAAAAATTATGACTTCAATTTTCCGTACTACTATTACTACCGCCATTATTATTATTATTATTATTATTATTATTATTATTATTATTATTATTATTATTATTATTATTATTATTATTATTATTATTATACGTTCTGAATCGGTTTACGTAAATGCAAGGACAAATTTCGAAAAATTTCCTCCAACTCGACTCGAATTGAGGTCGAGTTTCGAGTCGAGTCGAGCCAAATCCGGAATGTAGTTTCGAGTGCTCTCTTCAAGTATATTACATAGACAATATAATTATTATCAATGACACTACTACTACTACAACTTTATTATTATTATTATTATTAATAATAATAATAATAATAATAATAATAATAATAATAATAATTATAACAACACTATATAAACACGAAAGATAGGCGGTTTGTATTTGAATACTAAAAAACTAGTTGATTGCCAACCTCGGTAGTCATGAAGTCTAGGAGTCAAGGACATTGTTCACGAGATTCTGAATTTGGGTTGAGAGTCTAGGTTGAGTATTCGAGCTCGAGCCAAACACTGTTAAAACTTATAGGGCACTGGCCAAGTATCTTCAAAACTGCTTGGCCCGGGTTTAGAGTTGTCAACCATTCGAGCAGCTCGGCTCACAGCTCATTCACTATCGACCCGAACCGAGAAGTGAGCCGAGCCAACAGCTCATCCAACCGACTCGGCTAGAGCCCTCGGCTCAGTTGAGCCGAACCAAGCAGATGGCTCATCCCTACCAAGCCAGCTCGAGCCGATGGTTCACCCCAAGTGAGCCCGCTCGAACCATCTTCTCAGTTGAGCCGAGCTGAGCTGAGCTTGTTATGAAAACTCTCTTGTGGTCTCGCTATCGAGACTAGACGAGATGCGAGCAGTGTCCCCTCTCGTGAGCAACACTAAAAGTATTCCATATTACTGTTTAGCTTACATTTCTCATGGCTTTCGTTTCCTAGGTAATC
Source organism: Thermobia domestica (assembly GCF_964235325.1). Lineage (NCBI taxonomy): Eukaryota > Metazoa > Arthropoda > Insecta > Zygentoma > Lepismatidae > Thermobia > Thermobia domestica. The sequence continues at coordinate 211,830,925 of NC_137457.1, read as the reverse complement.
AGGCCATGACTTCAAGACGAGTTTAAACGAACGAGCCATTTATCAAACTCGACTGGACTCGAAACTCGACGCGAGAAACTGAACTGGTTCGGAACTCGACTCGAGGATATTATCTTTGACTTGACTCGAAACCCGACTTGAATTCGAGTAGAGCCGAGTTTTAGCTTAACTCGTGCTCATCCCTATGCGTTAGAAACAATGGTTGCTTATTCTCTGCTAAACTAATTATATAATAATAACAACGTTGTTAAGTAAAATTAAAAATACAGAATATAGAGAAACATTACACTACAACTAATAAAATGAGAACACATGAACTGGGAGTGAATCAAAACTTGCTAGTAACTCTAAAATCGATACATGCTTTTTAAAGCTAGTTTCAAACTCTATAATCAACGGGACTCTAGGATAAGCAAACTGATCTGAAAGAACTCCAATATTACATACCATCAGCAAACCATTTTCTAGTAATGAAGTAGTCTGCTCATCAGAAAACAGTTTATTCATATTAACCTCATACTGTAAATCGTTAATTATGGCACCCTAGTTGTTAATAAATATTTTCCACCGCTGTCACTTCAGACACTTTATTTTTAAATTCTGTCCACCATCATCCTCAGCTGTTAAGAAAAAAGTATTCTTTCAAATGTTCGAACGGTAAAATATTTTCGTTCTCCATCTTTATAAAAACAACACCAATCAAAGTAAAATAGACTACCGGTATCATTGCACTCCTAGTTCACTCACTGAATGTATTGATTTGGAGCTGTGAAAATCTACGACAAAATCTTTCAGGTGCTTGCGTGATTTCCCTACACGTGATTTCCCTAAGGCTGTCCTCATCTTCAAAAAACAGCAAGTGGCACTACGAATTTATCTGTTTCTCTGTGTGTCTGTGACTGTCAGTCACTGACATACGTAGTTCATGCTGGATTGTTTCATTATGAGAAATTCACTTACAGGAAAGAAACATTTGTTTCCGGAAAAAAATACATATATTGTAGTTACTCATCCGAAATGTAACGCGAAAAAAGTAACGCAAACTAGGTACGTTACTTAAAAATTTGTAACGCGTTACCGTTACAGTTACTTTGGAAAAAATGTAACGCGTTACTAGGAAACGTTACTTAAAAAGTAACGCGTTACTTGCGTTACGTTACTTCCCAAGACTGCTGAAATTTATTATTTAGGAGATTGCCTACTTTACTTCAACAAATCACCTAAAGGTTCCTGGCGGCAAACAAACAAAAATTTAAAAAGTAACTCGTTATATACTGGTCCTCAGTCATAATTATAACTAGATTATATCACTAAAATAACTTAAATATAGTCTATGTTGCATTTAGCTTTTCTTGCCTTTTATTGTGGCACACAATTGTCGAAATAAATATACACCTTTATATTTATACATACATACTTTTATATTTATATGATGGTTCCTGAATTATATCCTTTATTTACAAAACGTTGCTATGATAACGTAAAGACAAAAACTCATCACAAATCATCAGATTAGAATCAATTTTTGCTTCTCTTCTTTTTCTTCAAACTGTTTAGTGCATATTTTAAAATCGTACATTGTCCGGAAATATAAGAAAACATATTTAAAATTACACTGAAAATACAAGATAATACAAGATGGTGCAAGATATCGTTGCACCATCTTGTGGGCAACTCTACTCAAGAAACGTTGCTGATAGAATTAAAACTGTAGAGATACAGTGGTTGATCGGAATTGTCGTGTTTGGCCATATCTGATGTACTGAATTCGATAACACATAATTGGTTGTAAACACTACACTTTCAAAAGTAAAAACTTATATTAAAAAAAAAAAAATCATATGGTCGTGCGCAAAAGTACAATGTCATGAAAAAGTAGGAATCATTGCCTTACATGGGTTTTCCTTGCCTAAAATAAAATTGTTTTCTTTGTCATAGAAAATTGTTGGTCACGAGACGAAACGAGATACAAAATAATGATATATCGTCTCGTTTCGAAAATTTATGTACAAAATTTGTCCCCTTATATTTTTCTGCATTTCATCTTGAGGTTCTCAAAATCCTTCCACGTCATGAGAGGTCCACGAAGGGTGAGGTATATCTAACAACATTTATACCATATCTATTACTAGAGGTTAGACTATTGTATAATGACTTGCATATCTTTAAACGTTGATAAATGCTTTTGATTTAGTTCGCATAATCATTATCAATTCATATTTTTTACATTATGGAACTCGTAACACTAAAATAATGTTTGTGTAAGATCTAAGACTTGGGACTAAGAACTACTATTGCCCATGAGACTCGTTAAATTGGTTATCTCGTCTCGAATGTAAAACTTAATTTCCAAGTTATTCATGCTTGCAATTTTGTTAGGGCGAGAGGACTTTCCAAACCGATCTCACAGCAGATTTATTTTATTTTTGTGAATTATTAAAAGGGAGGAATTGATTCGTTTTATTGAAATGTGATTTGGTGGGAGGGAAATGGGGACGGAAACAGCATGGCTATTTGTCCTCGTCACGATCAACACAACTACTCAAAGAAGTATATACTAAATGATAAAATAAATACATGTACGTGTGTAAACTAAATTCAATATTTTTTGGATATATCGGTACCTAAAAATATTACCAAGGAAACTAAGACAGATGGAAGTAAGTTAGTAACGGTAAATTGAAAACGTAGTGTCAACATGGCGAATAAAATTGTTAGATTGCATCAGTAAATAATTCACCTTAATCTGATGTATGATAACTATGAACCACATTTATAGCAGTAATTGCAGGAAACTTGGCGTAGTTTGTCTTCATATACCTTCTAAGTTATGATGTCCTTCACTTTAGTAAGAAACTGAGATTTCGAGGTGAAAGAGTAATTTTAGTGTATTCTGTTGCGAAGAAGACCTTCTCAATCACCAGGCTGATAAAGGAAGAGAAAACTTGCTCATTCATCCTTTCTACAGTGAAGTACATGATATAAAGAAAATTGGATATTACGCACGTGTTTTATATTCATTGATAGACCCTGTTAATCTTCCTTTTGCTAAAAGGTCGTGGCAGCTGCTTTTCTTGGAGGATTTTAATGTGTGTGTCATCTTCATGCTGTTTACTGGATGCGATTTTTTTTTTTTTCATCTATCCAAACAAGTAAAGAAGTTCTCAGTAGGTCTTGCACGTAGTTTTCAAGACCTCTTTGCTGTGTTAACACATTCGGAGCACGTGTGCATGAAAAACAGCACCTGGCTTTCGCTCTCACTTGCTCGACCACTGATTGCTAGATATAGTTTCAACACCCTCCGGTCAGCGTTGTTTGGCAGTCACTTCAAATATCATCTGTTGTTTTTGTTATGCTTTGAAGGTCGAATGACAGTCATGGGCTCTTTCCTTTCCACGTTTGTTCTTTTTCTGCAGATATTGCACTTGAAGGATTCGTAGACCTTAATGATAAACCTTCTTCTTCCCTAAATCTTAACCGGTGTTCATCACACACGTGTTTGTAAGTATAGGATATGTGTGTATATGTAGGTTCATTGGAATGTGTGTACAAGTTTCCATAATTAACCAATGAAATAAATATTTAAGTATTATGTTCGGTGTCATTGTTCGTACTCAGTTCGAGTGATTTTGAGAGAATGCGATAACAGTGGGGAGAATGCGCTGCCTTGTGGAACTCTCTTTCTTTAAACGTTATTTGGTGTTGGAAACGCCAAGTAGGAAATAAGTTTTTTTATGTGAAAGAAAAAAAGCAATTAAAATAGTAGAATATGGAATAAAATTTCTAGTATCTATTTGGGAAGCAACATGAGCCTAAAGGTTTCAATTCAGAAATTTATTGATAGTAGTTCCATGATCACATCCTTTAGGTCATGGAAGTATGAAACATTCATAGTAGTGCTGTTAAAATTCGAGCAATGGATTCTTCGAATATTCGTTATTCGAAAATTCGAACAATTGTTCAGATAACGAAATTGTTCGAATATTGAGAACTAATATTCGGGTATTCGATTATTCGAATAATTTTAACAGCACTACATCAGACCACTCGTGAGCCATGTTGAGTTCTCCCGAATGAGGTGCGTATAGTACGTAATGACAAGTCACAATATTCCGATGGAGTGTTCCATTAATTTATTAAGAAATTTTGTTTGCGTCAGTGTTGTTATTGTGTGTGTGGGTCACTGTTAGGAATATGCGCATCAGTGTTAGAAGACAAACAATATATATGAGGGTAAGTCAAAAATTATTCAATGTAGCTATAACTTTTCTTACATTGTTCATACTGGCCTCGGCCCTCATTTATTTTATGGCTATTCTGTTGTGGTCATGCTATGAAAGTTTTATCCTAATTCCTCCATTTGTCTTTCTTTTGCTGCAGATAGATGATGGCCGCTCTATTAGAAGTTTGCACCAAAGAAGAACAACGAGTAGTGATCCGGTTTTTGTAGTCGGAAGGTGTATCAGAGGCCGCAATCCATCAAAGACTTTCGGAATAATATGAGAACGCCGCAACGGAGTGTCTACGAATGGATTGAAATATTCACAAATGGTCACACGAGGGAGCCGGGCGACCATACACGACCACAAATGATGGCAACGTTGAACGTGCACGTAAGATGGTTCCTGATACACTTTTCCGACCACAAAAACCGGATCACTGCTCGATGATCCTCTTTGGTTCAAAGTTCTAGTGGAGGGGCCATGATCTATCTGCAACAAAAGGAAGACAAATGGAGGAATTTAGGATCAAACTTCCATAGCATGAATACAACAGTATAACTAAAAAATAAACGAGGACAAAGGCCAATATGAACAATATAAGAAAAGTAATAGCTACATTGCGAATAATGTTTGATTTACCCTCGTACAATCTGCTACCTAATGATTTGCATTTACATGTACAGTACATACCTAAATAAACAAACTGTTCCAACAGAGTGAAAGTGATCAGTTATTAATTGGAAGGAACAAAATTTTATTTAGAGCCATGAAATTGAATTTTTCTCAATTGCGAAAGTGCGTATCAGACCTTATCCTCAAGCATGTCAGTTTGGTTAGCTCGATGTGATGTGTCCATTGATACGTGTCTCATCTTTGGATAATATTATAGGCAACAATAGGTAAAGTTGGGAGCCAATGATAATGTTTGGGCTATATCTTATTAACCATATAGTGTACTGTCGTCTTGCTGTCGTAATGAAATGTTTTCGTGATGAGGGTATGCACTTAAGTCTGTTTTATTCTAGTAACTGAAGTCGTACAGTATAAATTTTTAGGTTAAAAATATTTTTTTTCGGAAATTACGCATGAGGATTTACACTCCATCCATATACAAGGGCTGATCAAAAAGTACAGTGACTGTAGTTACATAGTTCCATCTATCCATTTCAACTAGTAAGTCCGGTAGCCTGAATTTTTGCTACAATCAATGTCGAGCTTGAACGAATTGTGACATGTTAATTGGTTTCCAGAAGCAGAAAAATGAGAGTCTGTCGCGTGTCAACATTAGGTTTTGTTCTAAGCTGCAAAAAAGTGCCAAAGAAACTCACAAAATATCAAAATCAGTATATGGCGATGAAGCGGTGGCATTGAAGACTGTTTACAAGTGGTATGAGCGATTCAAAGCTGGCAAGGAGTCGGTTGAAAACTAGCAACTATCGAGACGTCCTTCGACGTCAAGAACAGATGAAAACGTGCAAAAAGTGGCTCAAATGGTTTGTTAAAACAGGCGAATGACTATTTGAGAGCTTTCAGCACAACTAAACCTCTCGTATAGGTCCTTGGAAAGCATTTTAACCGCCGATTAAATGGGCAAATGCCTTCCTTCTTCACCATAAAAACGCACCCTGTCATATCTTGCTTTTGATTCGCGAGTTTTTGGTCGAAAAAATATTCCTGTCTGTCCACATTCGATGTGCTCTCCAGATATAGCACCATGCGACTTCTGGCTCGTCCCAAAAATTAAAACCGCGCTTAAAGGAAAACGTTTTGACAGCATTCCTAACATTGAGAGGGCCACGACAGAGCAGCTGAACTCCCTTCCAAAAGAAGCCTTTCAGAAATGCTTCCAGTCATGGATTTAACGTTGGGATGAGTGCATTGCTAGCCAAGGGCAGTATTTTGAAGGAGATTAAATCAAATTCCATCTAAGCTTGTTACTTTGTTTCTAATAATATTATTCACCGTATTTTTTGATCACACTTCGTAATTTTGTTCAACTGAGTGAGATCTTTTGATTGGCATGCCTTATCTTCCGACTTTCGGTTTTCCGTTGTACACTAGTAAAATTGTAGAATTTGTTCGCTATAGATAGTGAGTGATTTCAAATTATGAGGATGTTAACAGAAACGGAAGAACATAAAATCTGCCCACGCATAATTCGTATTGGATATTAACTCAATGGAAATGTAGTCAGGTGTAAAGAAAGTAGGAGGGTTAAGTTCTATTGAATGGTGGCGATGAGATGTCTTCGCATATAAGGGTCACACGAGAAAGAAGGAAGAAACAAGGCAATGGTTTTGGTGCTATAATCTTCTCTTTGATGCTATAGTGTGTAGTGGTAGCAGCGTGTTTCTCAGCGAAAATAAACATTACGTAATAAGTTGCCTCTCTTGCTGTTTGCGAATCTCTCTCTCTCTCTCTCTCTCTCTCTGTCTGTCTGTCAGCTGTGGATTGGAAGACAGTTCTTTCTCATGAGAAGTTCTTGAAAGATCCTCCTAATGCAACGGCAGAAGCAAAGAAGAAGTGGCCCCTGGAGTGTGTCAGTACCAAATCGTGTTGTAAGAACAATTAACACGAGATTCACAATTTGTTTCTCGATACCGTGAAGGCGATGTGCAGCTACGTGTTGAGTTCAATGCATGTGAGGGGGGAGGAAGGGAACGTTAACTGATGAACAGAGAAGACACTGACGTAAATAAGTCTCATGACAAAACGCAGCGGGAAACTTCAGCTTCTATATCAATGTTGCAAACTACACCAGCATTTCCGCTTGAGTCAATGTAGGTCCCTAATTGAATGTACTTTCTTATCAACATTTTAAATTGAAATTATTCAGCGGGTTTGGATTAAAACTGCTTTGTATATATTTACTTTACGTTTCAGTTTGCATTATAGAGAGAGTTCGTAAATATGCACATATGTCCAGATTGCAATTTTCTGTAACATTTTATTTTACGCTAGTTATCAGCACTAGTTCTAATGTAATTTTGAGTTTTGATACAATCAGAATCAACTTAATAAACATCTACATGTGTGCTCTCACATATAGGGGCCGCGGTGGCTCAGTGGTAGAGCGTTCACCTCTGGTGCTTGGGGTCCCGGGTTCGATCCCAGCCCCCGCCAAGTGAACTTTGTGGTGGACAAACACCGTGTGCGTGGGTTTTCTCGGGGTTCTCCCGTTTCCTCCCACTTTCTTCATTCCACCATTTCATTCATTACTCATCCTCACCGTCTCCTTTAGCCTAACCGACATAAGCGTGGGACGTAAAACTCAAAGATTTCATTTCATTTCATTTTTGCTCTCACATATAAGTATGTTCTGATTCACTCATTCGTCATAATCACAAACAGAAATGGCCATATTACTATTGGGTAGGGGTCCAGGTATATTTTTTGTAAGCGTATTATATTCTTTTGGGGGGTTCAAATTCGCCATGCATTTGGGGGGGCAAAATCATTGCTTTATACTCTTTTTCTGTGTTACAGTAAACTGATTTAACATAAAAGCCTTCAAAACTCAAAATAATATTATTAATCACGTTTAGTGATATCAAGAAATGAATAATTTTATTAAAAATCATTGCTTAATATTTCATCGTTGCAACCGTACTCAGGTCAAGAAATAATAAATTTGAACGTGTCAGACTAAAAGAAAATTAATCTGCTTTGCGAGGATCAGCTTATCTTGTATTGGTCGGATTGCAGTTTAGATCACCTCTAAACTGCAACCCTCTTTCAGCATCGAAGGGATCTGGATTTACAGTTTAAGGTGGAACTCGAACCACTAGAATCCGTTTGACGTTTTCAAGGCTCTCCTACGTTCGAACTCTGAACCCCGTGCGCTAAAGGCGTGCGCTAGCCACTAGACCAGTAACGAATACTAGCTTATCGTTTGTGTCACATGAACATGCTCCGTCACTTTCATGACGATGCGACTCAGTAACCACTGACAATAAATTCCCATTTGAAGACATAATAGACCTATATGCAGAGCTGTAGTCGAGGGTACAAGACGCGCGATGGTACTGTACACGGCGTATACCCTCTGCTTAATCGTAGTCATTAGAGTGTACCTTCTGCTTCAAAGCGTATACTACCTTCTACATGACTCCAAGAATAACCCGGCGTCGGAATGTGACGCCTTCATCGCCCACTTCTTTGGAACTGCAGACAGCCTGGTCTTCCAGGTTAGAGGTTGTATCGGGCTGATCACCCGGCATTTAAAACCTGGGATCGAGTACAGTAGAAAGATAAGCCTCGGCTGTGGAGTGCTATTTTTGGATGCCAACCTTGCTATGGCATGTTTATGATAAATGGATTTGTGATTTTAAGACGCATAGACCCGGAGCCATGGGACGGAGGAGTGAAGCGCATGGAATGGATCGAATGGTGCCGTGAATGGTTGGTGAGAATCTTTGGAAGTGGTGATTTAAGTAAGAAGTAGCATCAAGATCATGTCATGAAAAGATTTAGAATATAAAACAGTAATGTATCCTTTATATTTTAATTGAATTAATACATGGGTTTTCATTTTAAAAAAATGAATTCTATATCTTTTATGACAATTATAGATAATCACAAAGCAGTGTATACCCTTTGAAAATTTTAGGACTACAGCACTGCCTATATGGTTATATGCACTTACTCTTCTCATACTCGGGGCTGCGGTGGCTCAGTGGTAGAGCATTCACCTCTAGTGCATGGGGTCCTTGGTTAGACCCCAGCTCGCACCAAGTGAGCTTTGTGGTGGACAAACAATGTGTACGTGGGTTTTCTCGGGACTCTTCCGTTTCCTCCTACTTTCTTCATTCCCCCATTTCACTCATTTCTCATCATCACCGTCTCCTTTAGCCTAGTTGGCATAACCGTGGGGCGTCAGACTTAAAGATTTAATTTCATTTTTGTTTTTTTCTTATACTCGGTTTGGTCACCCTACTATCGAGTGTCCGTCCTGCAGAGGCTCCCTATCCTCAGTGGGGCTAATGGTCTCTCAGGCTCGCACTCACACGAACTCTGCTCTCTATCCTCAGTGGCACTCGTGCTCGTTTAGTGAGTCCGATAGCTGGATTGCGAGTTCGGACATAACAGTTATTATTATTTACAGTGTACGATAAATTATTCTCGTATATCTAGTACCCTTCGCTAAATTCACTCTCCCTCATTTTTTAAATTAAGACTTAAAGACAATGATGATCATAATCATAGACATTCTGCCACTGCCATTATTGGCAGGTCACTTGCCGCCACTGAGAATCTTCTCTGTTCCATTGTCTCCCGCTAACCTCTTTGTATTCACGTACGATTTTTCTGTTTTGGTATCGTCTTTATCAGTTGTAGCCTCCTTCGCCCCCTCCCTCTCTTTTCTGCCACCACTCCCTCTAGCACGTCCCTCATCATACAGTTCCTTCTTAGTCAATGCTCCAACCTGTTTCTCTTCGTCTTCTCAATAATATCTAAAACTATTCTTTTCTCCTCCACCATTTCTAATGCCCTCTCATTCGTTTTCCGCTCTACCCATCTAATTCTCTCCATTCTTCTCCATACTCACTTTTCGAAAGCTTCCAGTCGTTTTTCATCATGTCTAAAATGTAGAAACTAAGGAAGTAGTTTCTACAAAATACTGTTATATGAATTAGTAATTGCTTTGAAGATCCTTCGTATAGTGTATAAATTTTGGTGTCCAACAATTTTGACGTTCTAAATTTCTGGTCTATAAGAAGAGTTTTGAAAACAAATGTTAGTGTATTTAAATGGTTTGTAGATACTACTTGGCTTACTTTCTGTATTTTACATTCTTCATTTCCTTCAAGGTATTTACTAAGTTAAAATTAAGAAAAAAAAAATGGGACTGAAATTAGCGAAGAATCTTAATGTATCGCCAGAGAAAGGAATCTATATACAGTACATCAGTGGCGTATTTAGGGGGGTGGCTTCCGGGCTTAAGCCTCCCCTCCCGAAATCTTACTTACTATAGTAAATTAAATGAAATATCTTGCAGAATTTAGACATTTCCAGGCAAAGCCCCCCCCCCCGAAAGTTAGCAAAGCCCCTCCCGAAACAAAATCGTAAATACGCCACTTCAGTACATGTATGTATTGGTGTTCGTAGACCTACAATTTAACGTGAGCTCGTATCATATGATTCCACTACGAATCGAACAATGGGTATGTATGCTGCAAGCACGTGTGTTAACCATTCAGCTATTCAAAGAGTTCGAAAAGAAAGGTATCGAATGAATTAATACCGCATAAAATAGTCTTGTGGAATGCAAGGTTAGTCCATTCAAAAAATCGTAACAGTTTAGGAGAGGGAGAATGTTTAGGTGGAAAATGAATTGCCTTAGAAGTAAGAAACAGGAGTTAAAAAATATATATAAGTTATTAGGAAGCTAATACAGTTGTAGAAATAGTTCAGTTGAATATCGTAATAATGCAGTCAATCATTCACCTTTGGGCTTTCCCAAGTTCCAATACACATAAATAATAATAATAATAATAACTCCATTAAAATTAGACTCACAATATATGGATATTGCAATCCGCTGCGAATCTGTTACGGTAGCATTGTGGTAACTAGGCGAAAAATATAGTAGATAAGGTAAATTTATAAGTTAGTGAAGATAAACTAAAGTGCCTGACTTTACAGTCCACGAAAAGCTTCAGAGCCTGCCAGATATCTAGTTGGGTAATGTGTGGTGTAAACGTTTCCTTCTCATCGTTGTTACTTCAGCTTTCTAGATCTAAATCCTCTATCTCTTTATGCAAGTAAATCTCCAGGTGATGTACAATGCTGGACCAACAAGAAAATTCTCCGCTAGAAAGGGAACACGGCAGCATACACATGCACACATGCTCATCATTCGAGTACACGAGATCGCTATTGGGTAATTTATGAAAACTTTGCGTAACAGTCCATTTTTGGGCCTAAGCCTACTCCAGCGCCATCCGCTAGCGACGGCCTGAACTATGTCGAGTGCATGGACAGCGCACTGCGACGCCCTGTCTCTAACATGTGGAGCTTTCTAGACCTAGTGGTCGTCACGTCTTGTTTTCACGTGACTTTTCCGTTTGTCTCACGACATTGGGTGGACGCCGAATATTGGGAATCGAACCCGGGATCACACGGACACGAGTCCAACGCTCTAACTAGTAGACTACGTGTCCCCCTGGGTAAATTATAAGAAACTATATTTCTTTAGCTCTTTGCTTTCTTAATTGTGTTTTGAAGGTAATTTTAGAAATAAAAGTGTCTACTTTTGATTTCTTATGTACTGCAAAATGAAGTTATCTTAAAAGAGAACAGTCACTGTGCTGTCACTTGAGAATATAGCCAATTATAATATTTTCGTTAAGTATTTTATTATTAAACTTACATTCAACAAAACTTAAGTTTGCAACACTAGACATTGTTGTTAGTATTTGTCCACCTAAGATAACTCCTTACTGCTGGAGTCAAGAGGCGGAATCTCCTCGTCTTCAGCTTCTTCAAGGGTCGTAACCTTTCCCAAGGGTTTCCTTCTCTTGTGCTGTCTGTCAGTCATGTCTTCCCACGCTTTCGTCACACGTTTTTCACCTTTTCCTTGGTGTTTCTAACTAACTCCTCGGCCACTTCTTCGATACTCAAGACTGCTGAAATCTTCTTTCTATGAGACTTCGGAAATCCAGTGGCTCCACGACGACTAGGAGAGGGAGAGAGGATTTTTCATCCAAAATTTCCATGACTATCTCCCATGGGAACATTGCAGCGTAAGCTGTGTCTCAATTGAAAAGGAAAGTTAAGACCAGGATTCTCCTATGAAATGCTGAGAGAAAGAAAAATTCAGGTCTCTATGGCAACGACGGATCATCTTCTGTAGAATCTTCACGCACGGATTTTCGTCTTTCTCCCGTCTTACCCCGCAGTTCCTCCGCTCTCATCAAATGATATATATAATATGCAAATCTGTTATTAGTTCGTTTTGCAAGAGTTCCATTTTTTTTTTCTATTCAATCTTCCATTCTTCCAAATGGAAAATGAATACGATATATTAAAGATGTAATAATCTGTATCGCATCGAACTTCGTACAGATAGAGAAATAGAATATAGAAACTTCATTCATTCGCTTCGAGTTATTTTTCTAAGTTTCCTGGCATATTTAAAGAAATTGCCCAATCACATCGGATTCATCAATATTATTGATTGTTGATTCTTTCTTCCAAAGATATATGGAATATTCTTAGAGTAGCAATTTTCAGTCTGTGGATCGCAATCCATTAGTGGTTCTAAGCAGTGTTGATTTAGCTTATTTATTTATTTATTTATTTATTTATTTATTTATAAATTCGGACGTTTGAACTTTCTGTAGAACTCTTGGATGAGATGATGTGATATAAAGATATGTGCAAAAGAAGATTAACTCTTCACTTTCGTAAGGGACTGAGGTTGAGCTCCGGATGTATTTCGTTTCCTTGAAATGCAGCTCACTGCAGTACTGGCCTTGGAAAGGTATTTGATAGTTCACTAAGTTTCATTGGTCCAACGAAGTACCAATAAGAAAGTTATTATGTTTGCTGCTTAAAAAAAAGAAAGAAAAAAAATACGGATCCTACCGGAAAAACAAGCATATAGGTTTTACGGTAACTTGTACCTTTATGTAATTTTAACGTCATCAGAGATGAATTCCAGACTTGAAACTACTGGAATTAAAACACACTGCACTATATTTTTAGTTCGTATTGATTTCATTTGAATTTTCTTATACATTACAGAGAGTGGCGATAAATCTGGAAAACCAGGAAAAATCAGGGAATTTGAGGAGGCCGAGAATAGTCAGGGAGTTTGTTAAGAATCAGGCAATGAGGGAATTTTGAAGAACGAGACCTTATAAATATTTAAAATGAAAATTCTAATATGATTTCAGATATGGTTGAGTGCTCTTTATATATATATATATATATATATATATATATATTTATTATTGTCAACTCCAAACTTAGAAACTCGTCTGTCTTTTCCACTAATGTTATGTAACAAACTTATGTTCTGTAGTTGTGCGCATTATATTTTGCTCTCGCTTGTGCAGTCGAATATCATATTGATGAATCATTCACAAAATGCAGTTAGGCCAACAGTCCAATGGTAAATTCCTTTTCGATATACACTTATTCCAACTTTGTTCTGTTTTCATTCCAACTAGTTTCGATTTTATCGGAGTTTCTTATTCTGCATTAAGTTCGTCTTTTATTTTACAAATTAGTAGTTGAGCTAATTTGGTGTACTATTATACTATTATAAACAGTATCTTGTAAATTTTGATTTTAATTGGTTGAATTGAAGTTTAGCTTCCATCCCAACGAAAAGAGTATTAGAGACGAGGACGCACAGTTTAAGGTAGAATGCGAACCACCGCAATGCGTTCACATTTTAAGACTTTCCAACCGGGAATCGAATCTGGGACCCCGTGCACTCAAAGGGGCACGCCCAAACCAGTAGGGAAGGCTTGATTGGTTGGGGTATAATATCTCTTTTTAGCACGAAACACACACGAGATGGAACCTACTGTTTGACATAAGATTGGAAGTACCTCCACCAAGAACAGAACACGGGACTTCCTGTGTTAGGGTAGGGACATGCCGAAGATACATCGCGATCGAGGTCGAGGTTTAAGTCGCGGTCGCACCCTCGATACTGGCACAAACCCATGGATTCAAATGAGTAAGCGCATGTCGAAGATGGACGTTACATCGCGACCTAGAGGTCGACCGCGAGGGTAAATTAGTGGTCGCGATGATGAACAACTGAGTTTGTTTTTACATCGATGTTCAGCGGAAGCATCGCTGTGGCTCTGTTCTCATTGGCTCTCCCTGAATCGCTGCACGGAATAAAGTCTTCATTTGTTTAGAATTTCGTCTGCAGTGGATTGTGTGTGTCTACGCTCGAGAGGTTTTGCTGCACTATTGTATTTGATTATAAAAGACATATTAATAGAACTAATGAGAAATGTTCCAGCAATATGGAATAAGAAACACAAACAACATCATAATAGGCACGTTTCAAATTGGAAGAAAATAGCAACTGAAAAGGGAATGTCAGATAAGTTATTTATTTGAGAATTATACTGTAGCTTATTATTATAAAAGGCAGTGGCGGTCACAGGGCTTCAAGGCTGAAGTCCGTAAGTTTTAGATTTTTTTTTTAAAAGAAGCTACTGATAATCATATATATGCTTAAAAACTACCCCCCCCCCCCAATTCCGAGATTAATAAAAACGATCTCTTCTAAAGTCGTTATTGATATAAGGTAAAGAAATGACTAAAGGTTGGCACGTATCCATAGGGAGGAAACGTCGAATAATGGAATTTCAGTGCCGAAACTTCATTTGCTGCAGTTAATACCCCCTCCACCTCGAAACCTGAAGATATACCTGATTTATTTATTTATTAAATTTTACTGGGAAACACAGAAAATTGAATAAAAGGTAAAAATCTTTGATTTAAAATATTGATAGAGATGAACAAGAGAGAAGACTCAAATAATTTTGCAGGGGGCACGGTGGCTCAGTGTAGAACGTTTACCTCCGGTGCCTGGGGTCCCAGATTCGATCCCATCTCGAGTCGTGTGCACTTTGTGGTGGACAAACACCGCGCTCGTGGGTTTTCTCGGGGTTCTCCCGTTTCCTTCCACTTTCTTCATTCCACTATTTCATTCATTACTCGTTATCACCGTCTCCTTTAGCCTAACCGGTATAAGCGTGAGACGTAAAACTTAAATATTTCATTTCATTTTTTCAAATATTTTGCGAAACAAGAGACAAGACTTTGGCATTTCTCATATCTCGTTTCGCGTGCATCCCTCTTTATAAACTGTTTGTTCCTTTCAATTTCAAAATGTGATTTTGCAGTGATTTTTATGTACTGACGGAATAATTTTATACGCGTCACAGCAATGTTTCTCCTTAAACTGAGAACTTAACAGCGAAGGTGCGACCTCCTCGCTATGTGCGCCTTACATCCATCGCGACCTAGACATCGAGGTAGCGACCACGACTTAAGCCTCGACCTCGATCGCGAGGTATCTTCGGCATGTTCCTACCCTTAGTCATTCGACCAAGAAGGCTATAAGTATATGTAAATGCTATAAGTATCACATGTAGAGACAAGACTCCATCCCTGTATAATTCATGAGGTAGCCTCTTAAATGATATCGCAGCATATTCCTTCTTCGTAGCAATACTTCCTTTTAAGGGGATGATCTACCTTTTCTCGGCACAAAAATTTTTATATTGGACCTTATGGGGAGAACATGGCTACCGAATTTCCTCAGTTTCTAAGGAACTAGGTATCTCTAATGGGAAAGAAAAATTTTGCAGCATTCTACAGAAGTTTATTAACGGGTTGAAATACTTAAATTGTATATTTGTCTGCTAGTTTAGCAGAAATAAATTATTAAAAAATAAATAAATTAGTTTCTTTTTATACAAATTATAATATGTCTAACTTTGGAACCAATTATGGTAGAAAGATCAACTTTTTTTTGTTTTATTCCTTGAGAAGAAACGACTCTAATAGTTTTAATCACAACCATATCTGATACGCCAATTAAAAAATAGTATTTTAATATAAGTATTAAAGTCCACCTGTCAAAGTTTGACGAGGGTAAGTCATGCCCCACTCTAAGCGTGGCCGCGAAAAGGGTGGGGGTTGGTGAAATGGAGGGGGAAGGGGGTGGATGTCTGAATGAAACAGGTTCTCGACCAGTTTCTGAGATTACCTGTCAGCTGCCAAATACTGTTAGCTTTATAGAGTTTGTCTCCCTCAATGGTTCCATACTAAGAGACTGGACGATGTGGTGTGAAGTATCCTCTTTTCCCCGTTACCTCTGGAAGTTCATCAAGATGCATTCTAGAGTGCGCGGGAAGAACAGTATATATCAGAAAACGCTGTTATTTTGGGATTTTTTCCGTTCCGGACAAATATTATAGCATACAGTAGTGGCGAAGGGAAGGGGGGCAGAGGGGTGCCCCCACAGGATTCCGACAATGTAAAGTCCTGGCCCCCATATATAGGTGTCCGTAAAAAATGTCCCCTAAATTCTTTTTAAAATAATGTCTTGGGAATATATTTCAAATTTGAGGTGTTTTCCTGGTAGCCAGATGGTAAAGTTATGGTCGATACATTTTTGGAATTCGAAGACATTTTAGAATGCTTGTCTATCAGCTGGCTATCAGAAATAATTGATCACCATTTTCTCTACATATCTATAATTTTCTTACAAGGTAGAAACACCTCCTCGGAAGAGAGAGAGAGAGAAAGTGGCCGAACTTGGGATATTGAACGTGAGGACAGGATGTTTACATTCGCATTGACACCTGCTGTGAAAACGGTTCCTTCATATCTCTCGGGACGAAAACAGAAGAAAAGGGTGGGCGCGGATGCCTTACCCTCGTCAAACTTCTTGACAGGTAGACTTTAATACTTATATTAAAATACTATTTTTTAATTGGCGTATCAGATATGGTTGTGATTAAAACTATTAGAGTCGTTTCTTCTCAAGGAATAAAACAAAAAAAAGTTGATCTTTCTACCATAATTGGTTCCAAAGTTAGACATATTATAATTTGTATAAAAAGAAACTAATTTATTTATTTTTTAATAATTTATTTCTGCTAAACTAGCAGACAAATATACAATTTAAGTATTTCAACCCGTTAATAAACTTCTGTAGAATGCTGCAAAATTTTTCTTTCCCATTAGAGATACCTAGTTCCTTAGAAACTGAGGAAATTCGGTAGCCATGTTCTCCCCATAAGGTCCAATATAAAAATTTTTGTGCCGAGAAAAGGTAGATCATCCCGTGAAAATGAATGGTTCTGACCTCTTTACCCTTCTGTAAATAGTATTTGATTAAAATGTGTTACTCTTATGCAATTTTTGTACGAGAAACTTAACTACGAGGACCTTAAATATTTCAACTTTATTTCTTTCGACACTTTAAAATTTTAGTTGTGTACTCTGCGTAATGGTCTCCCTCTGTCTGAACTCCTGTGATCTGTATCTATGATAATGTATTACATCTGTGAGTTGCGGTGCCGCAATGGTAGAGCGTTCACCTTTGGTGCATGTGTTCCTTGGTTCGATCCCAGCTTGCGCCAAGTGAGCTTTGTGGCGGACAAACATCATGTGCGTAAGTTTTCTCGGAGTTCTTCCTTTTCTTCCCACTTCATTCCACCATTTCATTCATTTCTCATCATCACCGTCTCCTTTAGCCTAGCCGGAATAAACGTGGAACGTAAAATTTACACATTTTACATCTCATGTATGCTGCCTGTGATAAATGTTATCGTTGCAATCCTTAGGACTTAACAGAGCTGTACTGGAATCTCTTTATAACAATTTCTCTACAATAAATCGTTTGTACCTACAATCCTTTCCATTTAATTAACTAATAGCTTTTTCGAATATTTTAAGCTTTAGTCCGAAGCTTTGTTAACGATCAAGTTATCAATGTTAGACTGTATAATCTAAATAGAAAAATCTTTGTTTAAAATGTTTGTAGGCTTAAAAAAATATTTTTAAAAAATCTGAAGGAATGCCTGTGAAACCTTGCTAAACCGACTTCCGAAACTCATATAAATCTAGTAATAATTTCGAGTTCTATTATATACAGCATAAACTCGTCCCTAAAACATTCAACTCATGTTTATATGCATTCTGTATATCGACACAAATTAAAGAATTCTCATATCCTTGAAATGTAAACGTTTACATACTGAATAATAAAAATCGAGAAAAAGTTAAGTGTGACACTTTATTTACATATGTGGTGTATTAAAAAAATCGTTTTCCCTTTATATATATATAATATGTATAGTAAATAAAATATTCGGTATTGTCCTTTTAATCTCATTCAATAGAAGAAATCTTCGTTATATGGCTACGAATAACATCATTCGATTGTGGTCGATTTACAAAGCTAAAAATTAATCCTTTTTCTCTTCTTTCAGTAGAAGATAATTGAAAGCTAAAGGCGTGATGGGCAGTGACTCTTTCTGTCTGTCTTCAAATTCTTTTGAGAGAAAGAAATTCTCAGACTCATTATTAACTTCCATCATATTTCATTTTCCCTTTTAATCTTTTCCTTTACATTTATATTTCATTAATTTTACTCTTTTCTTTCTTTTCTCCATTAATTTTTTTCATGTCCATTCTTTCTCTGCATTATTAAATTGCTTCTAGGCGTTAATTTTATCTTGCAATATTTTGAAGACACCTTTTTTTGTTTATTCATCTTTTTCTATGAACATTTTTCTTTTTACCTCGCCATTTTCTTTCTGTTCTCCATCTTACTCAGAATTTCAAACAATTAATACCTATTTTACTTTCATGTGAAGACATACGTATATATCATATAAAAGTATCGAGCAGTTGCCACAGATTAGCTTTTCATATTAGTAATTCAGTATTTCAATAGGAGGGGGTGGGGGGGGCTATGCATTTCACTTTTGAAATACATTTTTCCGAAATCCGAAGGAAAAGACAATATCAGAAATTACCTTTATTTGCAGTGTTAATGTCTCTTCTTAGCAAAGCAAGTAATGAACTGAACTTACAAGTTCATGTAGAATTAAATGATATTTGCTTCTTCCGTGGACCAAAAAACAGAGCAGATTTATACGTTATAAATAGAGGCACGAGTTTTTCGCAATGCGCGATAAGACAAAATACGTCAGAATTAAGTAATTTTAAGTTTCTTGGCGCTTTATGATATTCTGTGTGTATTTTCGTTGGTTTCTATTGCACGATAAAACGCGAAATTGACAGCTTTGCACGAAAGTTCTAACAAAACGCAAAATAACGCGAAATTTCAAAAGTACATTTTCATTAATTTAAAAATGCTAGATTTCCGCTGAAGAACGGTAGAACGTGGTATGAACCGTGCATTTTGGTAATTCGAACACGCCTATAGAGAACTTGTTGCGCGTTAACGATCACCATCGGAGCTCAATGGGGAGTTCCGAAGTGATAATTTTCTGAAGTTTGTTGTAAATGCACTTACATATGTGTGGCTTCCAACAAGTAGTGCCAATTGTGAGTTTTTATTATTATTATTATTATTATTATTATTATTATTATTATTATTATTATTATTATTTATTTATTTATTTATTTATTTATTTATTTAAGTATGGACTGGTGATAAGTGACAAATGTACAACAATGAAGGAGAAAAATTTGTGCCTATATGTTTTCAGAAGACAGCAAAACTTTCCTCCTCATAGTAAGTTTAATTACTGATTTTCCTTCAGTTTGACTAACAAAACAGTTTAATTTTGTATAAGTGAAATATTCAGTGTATTTTGTTTTTAGGTAATTAATGATTTGTTTCTGTAATCTAATGAACAAAAGGAACAATTGTAAAAATATCAAGGAATATCTTTTCCACAAGAGCTACAAAATGCGAAACTTTATTTGGAAAATGCGACAGAACGTTAAATACGAAAAACGAAACGCAAAATTTTCAAATTCTTAGTGCGAAAAATCGTGCCCCTAGTTATAAATTAACAAGCTACGAAGTCGTCAATTAAGTAACACTTTTGGTTAAAGTGACCTCGAGTTTAATCTAGGACTGTTTTTTTATGGGCATCGAGTATTGACTAGCACGTTAAGTGCTCTAGTTTATCATTGTATTGTGACGATTCTCCTTCAATCTTACATATAATTAAAATTCAGTGTTGAATATCCTTTAGAAAATCCAACGTTTTCTTTTAGGAATTTAACTTGTCCCAGTAACACAAACCAATCCACTATGAACCACACGCCATATTATTACTGAAGAGGGAGACATGCCATCATCTGCACGGAAATAATATACTTTTAACATGTAAGACCGCAACTTACTTTTCGAAAACTATATCACTAGCAAAGGCATGAAATGTTAGCAAAACCCGTTTCTGCTGCCTTTCTATCTTTTTAAGCTCTAGTAAGAAGTTCATAAGTGAGTCGTTTGCTATTTCATAATATTAACCCAAAAATACTACTTTTGTTACGTCGTCTTATTTTTCATGGAAATGATGAAAGAAGTATTTTGGACTAGAAAAGTTAGAAAATGGGAAAACGGACTGGATGCGAGTAGTATTTGGCTACAACACGAGTTAGTAAATGCGCATTTAGGTGAAATTAATTTATTGTCCTTTTATCATTAAAATGAAAGTTTACTCGTAGGCTGCGTAATTCCAACTCCTTGTTTTGTGATGGCATTACAGATTCAGTACTGAAAAAGGCTCCAAATGGGTAGCGACATAAATACGCTAGTTGTCGCTCTGGACAAGAACTCGCCTTAGCGCCCCCCTGATCAACCAAATCAAAACACTCCCTCAAATATTTGCATAATTTTGCACCCTACCAACCCGGCGCCCGGGGCACAAGCCTAGTTATGTCACTGCAAGTAGGGCTGTGCGATATGTCGATATATCGATATCGTCGATATCGATTTCAGCTTATATCGATAATCGATATCGCAAACATATCGACGTCGATATATCGATATCGTCGATATCGATACTTAATATTGATATCAATGTTGGCGATATCGATATTCGATATTGGTGTTTGACACTGTCTCGAAAAAATTGTGGCGGGTTTTGCTTTATATATATAAAGCTTTTTGGCTCGCGATAGCAGCTGCATTTGCATTTCTTAACCGAATGAAACCAAACTGCACGATACTCGTATGAGGTAGAAAAACGCCCCGTTCCATGAGTCAAATTATTGTAGGGCTTGGGGACTATGCCCCCAACATTTGATATTAATATTTAATTTTCTCTTTTGACTTCATTTCTTAACAGAATGAAACCAAATTTACAGAGGATTAGTATGGGTTAAAAATTTGTTTCTCTTTGAAGATAGTCTAAATCGGCGGTGGGGTAGGGATGTTTCTACGTCTACTTAATCCACCTATATATTGTATATTTAACTTACATTATCGGCTGCACTTCTTCACCGAATCAAACCAAACTTTGTGCAAAAATTGTATTGGGCAGAAATGATGTTCCTTTCGAAGATAAAGCCAAAACCAGTGCAGAGCCGGGGAGCTATGCCCTCCAAAATATTTTTCATCATTAACATGGCTGCATTCCTTAACCAAGTCAACTTGATATCCTCACTACAATTAATGTTTGTGCTGTCTTGCCATTGCGAGTGAAGAATCAAATGCCAGTGCTAATATTTGCTAATATTTAATGCCAGTGCTAAACAGACAGGGAACAAGAATTTACTCGTTTTTTGTGCAAAGTAGTAATTTTCCGTTTATTTGTATGTGGTTACTAAATGTAAGTTGATTCATGTAACTCAGCCCACTAAAACAAACAAAAGCCTCCATTCTGTCATTTCATTACACAGACCTACATATTCTGTTTAGGTAGTATCAACACTTTCCTATTTCTTTGGATTTGCTTAAGTATTAGAATATGCATTATTAGGCAGGGGTGCCCACAAGGGGGGGCTATGACGCAAACTGCGTCATTGAAATATTTGGGGGGGGTTAAAAATCTATATAAATATGTTTGACGGGGGGGGGTAAAATTAATCGAAAAGTTTTTTTTTCATAGAAGAATACCTATGGATAGACAATTGCGGGGGGGGGTGCGTCATGGACATAAGGGGGGGTGGGCACCACTGTATTAGGTGCACTATTATTAGGTGCTTTTTTAAATTGAATATTACAAAAGAATAAGTCCAAGTGTTAAATTTGTAAAGCCAACGGATTAACTTAGAACAACACAAACACATACATCACACATACAGAAAAAAATGAACAATAACTGTCTTGTTTAGAAATATGCCTATTACCACTGATCTTTCAACTAGAAATGTATGATGCATTAAAATTCATGACACTGCTATTTAGGAACGAGCTTTTTTATTCATGGAAAGAAAATCAGTCGTTTCGTATGTTCTGCACTAAGTGAAGTATGAGCATCAGTTACGATATTTATCCACAACTAAATACCGTAGTCTTTCTGATAGAACGCTGGTACCTACACAAACACATACGAGCCAGAAGAGCTAATTTTGGAAAGGCACTGTCATGAGATTTCCTCCAGTGAAGGAAGTTTTCTTCCATATCTGTAGGCAGTGGTGCTATTCTAATTTTTTAACAACTGGTTATATATATATGAGAGAGAGATAGTAGGCGGATATATAGAAAGATATCTCTTTCCCTCTCTCTTAGGAAGCAAATCATACAAGATAGACAAAAGCAAATTTTTCACTGGATACCACAAGTGACAAGTAGAAACATACACGGCAACCTAATATAAGGTGTTGTGACGAAATTAGGTAGCACTGAGAATATCTTGGAAACGAATTATCCAAAATAGATGTTTGTCAACTAGTATTGGAATCACCTTAACCCAGCAATGGATCAACAATTGTTGATAATGGTATGTATGCGTTTCAAATGTAAATAACCCTCACCACTGCACTCATGTGATCCCAGTTTTCATTTTTGATATCTAACCAGCCCATTTGAAATTAAGAAAAAATCGTTTATACCTTATTCTGAGAGATCATATATCTAACCCTGTAGCTGTAAGAATTTCTAAGAACAAAGGTAAACAAACTGAAACTTGCTCGTTCTTGGTTATAACTGGGTAAAATCTACTGTTATGTCTGGGTATAACAAACGGTTTAGCAAACTCGAAATATATTAGCACCACTGTCTGTAGATGGCACTGAAAGATATGCATAAATTTCCTGTTGCAGTAAGGCATCAAATGATTAGCACAAAAGAGAAACGAGGATTCCCCGATTTTGCTTTTGTTGATCGGGTACGTCATTCGTCCATCTCTGAAATGAAATTTTTGAGTTTTACGTCCCACGGTTATGCCGGTTAGGCTAAAGGAGACGGAGATAATGAGAAATGAATGAAAATGGTGGAATGAAGAAAGTGGGAGGAAATGGGAGAACCCCGAGGAAACGCTCGCAACGGTGTTTGTCCACCATAAAGTTCACTTGACGGGAGCAGGGTTTGAACCCGGGACCTCATGCACCAGAGGTGAACGCTCTATCACTGAGCCACAGCGGCCCCTATCGTCCATATCTGATCAAGTATTGTTTGTGCGTGAGCTTAAAATACAACGCACGCATGTGTTATAGAAAGAACTTCTCTCTCTCTCTCTCTCTCTCTCTCTCTCAAACGTATACTGCCACACGTGCACATTCACAAATGCACATACATGAAATAAACACAAATAAAACACGCATATTCTATGTCACCCTGTTTCAGTCTCATTATTTCCGCAATGATGACCAATATGATAGCTGGGAAAGAAATTAAATGACTATTTTTATTAACTTTTTCTGAGAAAAGAGTGGGGAATTAGAAGGAACACAAGTTTCTTTTCTGTGATTAACAAGTATTCTGAGATATCCTCCATTGAAACGTTTTGAGACCAGATTGTCTATATCAACATGAATATTCAAGACCAATCAATATGTTGAATATCCATTTTGATGTTGTCGATATCAATATTGGATGTTGTCGATATCGATATATCTATTCGATATCGATATCAGAAAAATATCGAATGTCAATATCGAAATTTCGATATCGCACAGCCCTAACTGCAAGTGGGCACATTTAAAAATAGCTACCAGCTTAGACACTTATAGGATGAAAAAATAAGCACTTTAACAAATAATAGCTAATAATTGCCATTACTTTATTCCTACTTTGCTTTTCATTGTCATACTCATTTGAGATATACAAAAAATGTTTATTTTTACGAGTTCATGTCTACATAAAACAATGAAATAAATAATAACTATTTCTTTCCATTCAGAAAATGTATACAAAACTTATAAATTATTATACTAATTTAAATTTGTTTAGTAGTTTCCTACACAAAACCAAAATCTTACAAAAATAGTCTACTAATATATGAAGCCTCAGAGAGAAACACTATTGCGTGGCAAGACACTTTAAATAGCAGCATATAATATTTATAAAAAAAAGTCTTAAATGCGGAAAAAAATATTAGGAAGAAATTGTGAAGTTGTTCAGATGAAGGACGTCAACAAGCAGCTTTCGTGGAAAGAATACACCTGGTTCAGCAGTGAAAGAAAGAATTGAACACAGATATTTTGCAGATATTGTTTAGAATCATTTAATTTGTTTTTCTTTTGCTTCATGTATTTCTTTTATTGTGTGTTTTGGGAAGAATAACATTTAACAAGTAAATTGCAAAGGGACAAAAGTAAGTCTTTACATGGTAATAAGTTACAGAAAGAAGACAAATAATAAAAACGAGAAAAATAGGAACTGTGAAGAATGCCGTCTTAGCGAGTTTTGGAAATAGCATCGAGGTCATTGATCACAGATTAAAACTAGCTACATGGCAATTAATGGTGTTTATGTCTGGTTGATCGAAGGTAATTTTAAACATGTATGTATGCACTCGTATATCCTCTTTCCGTTTTGTTTGTGCGCGTATAATAATATAATAAACGAAGCATCTTCTGCCGGGTGGGCAGGTGTAGACAGGTCAAACAACATTATATAGACAGTGAGTTGGGAGGTGAGTGGAACAAAAAGTGGACAACCTAGTAAAGCATTCGCTATTGCTTCTTCTTTTTTATCTTATTCTTCTTGTTGCACTGCATTACTTGATGGTCTACCACGACACCATCCATTTTAGTTGCTGTCCAGGTGCACCGGACAAGAATAATGAAAAGAGAAAATGACTTAAAAAAGAGTCCGAGTTTTGTGACCGAAAGATAATTATTTCTCGACAGGTGCAGTTGCAAATATGCTCATTTCACTTTTTCCACCTTTTTTCGTTAAAAAAAAAAACATTGGAACAGAGAAATGTTACATTAATGTAAGTGCACGAATACATACTATATATATAAGAAGCTCCAGTGTAAATGTGGCTTTAACTAAATGCCCATCGCTTTCTACCGTGTTATGTCATTTTAAACAATAAATAGTATATTTCGACATAACTATCTTCATTTTGCAACAAGTACGTGTCATATAGGAAGATTGTTGAACAGCACAAATTCGTTTTTAGTTAAAGCTTGAATTTGTATGCAGAATATACACCTTGTAATTCGGCACAGTATAGTTGATTAATGATTTAATACATATTTTATATTGTATATAGGTTATTTATGGAAAGTAATGGAATACTCTGTATTTGTTGTCAACACCGAATGGTGTGGTATTAGTTTTCATTTTATGTATAGATTTGAAATATACGTATTAAAACCTAATGTAATGCCACTTTAAAAATGTACAACTTTGGTTGTCAACACTACTATCTGGTAGTATTTCCGAGCCTGTAAAATTACTTCCCATCTTAATATTTGCTGGGTACGAAATTTTGTTCTTTTCTACCAGTTAGCTTCGAAGTTATTCAGTTTATCTTCACTATGAAAAAACATTTGACAGGTTTAAAATTTACAGATCTTAACAGCCACCAAAATCTTGGGAAAACCCACAAAATAGAGCGACTAGATATATTTGAGTACTTTGCAACTAAGAAATGCGTCATATTCATCCTATACACATATTTCTAAATGTTTCTGAGCTGTAAATAAATTCTAAAAATACTTAACTATTTTTACTAGAAAACCTTGGTTCAACAGAAACATCGAACTTGCGAGTGATAGGATTATGAAATAAGGTACCAACATGCTTGAGTAATGCTAAATTAAGTACATACCAAGTATGAGAGATCCCAATATTTATTGTTTTTTCTCAAAGATCTATAACACTGTGTAATCCAATGCTCATTTATATTTCTGTTTATATATGATATACGAGTATTAAAGTATGCACGTATATACGTAATTATGCTTCAAAATTTACTTGAACGCATTTATACTTAGTTTTGAGGAGTATAAACATCAGACTTCCTACTATAATACTAATAAAAAAAACTGCATAAGCATAAGCATAGATATTAATTAATTTTCTAGAAAATATGAAATATATAGCAGAGTAATGTGGAAGGTTAATATTGACGAAGGTAATAACATTACGTAACTTAACTAAAGATTGTAACATGAGAATGTTTGAGCACCTGCACTGCAAAGTGGAGAGAGAGAGAAACATTTTTAGAATAATGAAACCTGTATTTTATTCACGTTATTCTATTCTTCATATTCATTGTATTATTTTGCCGTATTTTTTGGGCTTTATTCCTTGCGTATGTGTTGCAATATAATACTCTTATTAATACTAAATGCCTGCAGCTGTCTTTGTTCCCTCCGGCCATTCCTGTTTCCTTATTCTTTTATAAAAGTGGAATACTTCCAGTAGAATCACGGCTCCATATATTAAAGAATTAGATTCTGTTTTCGGTGTTCAAGTTCTTTTGGCAGCGAAAAGCAAGGTACGTAAAAGACAAAACACCTGTCTCACGCACGATTGGTAGTGCTTCGTCGTGCGTCTTCTCTGCAGAGACAATGGGTTAAGAAGAAAGAAATTATAAAACTAAATACATATTTGAAGCATTTATTTTTCCAAGTAGTACAATTATTGTATTTGGGCCAACACTAGGAACGAGTTTCCTAGAACTCTTTCATGTACTGAAAAACATTGTATATAATAATGTTCGCGGGTGCACATCGAGAGCAGTGAGAAACTCGAGTGCTCTATAGTTCTTGCCTGTTTCATCATTCAGGGTTCAGAATATGATTAAATTTTCCCTGTTTCTTGTGCTATTATTCTTGAGTCGTCCTTGTGAATATCTTTTATCATTCTTATCTAGGTGGAAGTAGAATACTGTCTTCCAATATTCTAAAGAAAGCAACACTGAAATCTCATGTCGACCACTCTTGGTTCCACTTAAAATGTTGAACTTACACAAGTGTCGAGACTAGTTCATTCAGATACAGTTTGTAACCAAATTAAACACTGGTTAACTAAACATTTTTAAAATTGTATTTATGTGTTTGGCCTTCCTGAATTGTACTCTGTAGAGTAAAATAAATTCTAAATACGATACGTAGTTTTTAAAATTACAATTACTAGTATTAGCACATTATTATTATTATTATTATTATTATTATTATTATTATTATTATTATTATTATTATTATTATTTGGAGAAACGTTCTGAAAATTGTGAAAACATTAAAGCAAAAATATTTGTATAACTTAATATTTACGAAAATAGACTGACTTATCTGAGCCATAAACGGCTCTAATATATTTATTGTATCTGGAAGTATTGAAAATAAATACAAATAATCAAAACATTCCAAAAACTTTGAAATATACAAAAAGATATTAACAACAACAACTACAACTACTACTACTACTTCTTCTTCTTCTTAAACATAGCTCAGAAGTTCCCGCGTGCAAAGCTGTGAAATAGCCTCTGTTGTTGAGCCTGTTCCTAGCCAAGCTGAGCCACCAAATATAGCGATCTTTCTTCTATATACGGTGAGTTACTTTTCCACCGAATTTTGTTCAGATCCGGCAAGTAGTTTCGAGAAATAAAGTAACACGCACAAGTCGAGCCTGTCTGTGGCCGAAGTCAACCACAAAATATAACGAGCTTTATTCATTAGATGATAAGCCACTTGTCCGTCAAAGTTCCTTCAGATCCGGCCAGTAGTTATTGAGAAATAAAGTACCATATACAAACCGATCCTGTCTCTGGCTGAGTTCGTCCACCAAATTAGCGATTTTTATTTCTTAGGCGATGATTTACTTGCCCACCTCATTTGTTTCAGATCTGGCCAGTAGTTACCAAGAAATAAAGTACCACATATAGATTAAGTCGAACAGAGCCTGTCCCCGGTTGAGTCCGGCCCCCAAATATAGCCAGTGCTTTATTTCTAAAATTTTCAGAGGGTATACGCTGTTTTGCGAACATCTATGATTGTCATAAGATATCAGGCATTTTTAATGAACAATGTAAAACGCATATATTAATTAATTCCATTAAAATATAAAGGATACATTACTGTTTTATATAGCAAACCTGTTACGCATCTAGCATTCCTAAACTCTAAACCAGTGATATTCAAACAATGCTGGAGAATTGCGAGGAAACATTTATTGCGAAATTCTATTGAGTGTGCAACAGTATTTATTGGGAAGTTCATATTTTCAAAGGCGTTTGGAAGTCTAAAATGCTGATAACATGGCATAAACCGTTTATTTTCAACTGTTGTTTGCCATAACAAGGTTTTTAAATAAAATCCCTCACTTTGTCAGCAAGAGATGAAAATGTTTTGTTTTTCCATACTTTAGTCAAGTCATTGATCTTTGGATTGTGCAAGACAATACAAGTACAAAAATACCACATGAAGTGGAAGTTCTTTATCATATAAACTGACCGACATATCATTACCTATAAATGGCTCTCTCCACGCAGACGCGTGCAGGGGATATGAATTGGGCAGAGACTATGATTGGTCAGTGATCGCTTCAATCAGGACACAATTGCTCAGAGGCAAAGTGTCATCAGCAATTGCGAGGATAGAATATGAATGCTCATACAGTAGAAGGATACTTAACGTACTCTTGTCTGTGCATGAAGTTCTGTGGTTAGAGCGACGTGGCCAGAAACTGAAATTAATGATTAAGTCATACAACCGTCCGACGTTTGTTTCTTTTGATTTTTTGTTTCTGTTGCCTTCACTCAACAGACGTAACCACTTAGATTGAAGACTCGTCGTTAAAAACGTTGAAGAGATATTAAAAGAAAAAGAAGTCTATAATAATGAAAGACAACATCTAATCTAAGAAGCGACGTTTTGTTAAACTTACTTGGCTACTTCGGAATGCGAGAAAAGAATTATCTTTTAAATTACTGAAGAAATTACTTTATATGAAGTGGAGAGAAACGATGAGTATCACGAGTACTGTCTGTAGCATATGAAAGTTATATAAAAGTTGTTCTATACGAGTCAGTATTTCTGAAAATGAAAACTGCCTTGAATTTTCCACGCTTCTCTGAAACTTGGAGCTCCTTCGTGGCTAAG